>NC_142612.1:74544935-75760435 GCF_059453375.1 Lepisosteus platostomus
ATAGGTCACAAGCTTGTTTTTGACTTGCTTTTTCTTCTTTTTGCCTGTATATAGAGAGTAGTTACATACAGTGGGTGTCTGTACATTCCTTATTTCCTTTTTACTGTATACAGTGTAAGTACACATTTTGTGTGGATTTTGTGTAGGTAACATTTCTTTGTAGCTATTTCATAATCAATCAGATATCTTTTGTTTTCATTTCACTTGCACTAAGTAGTACTGTTATGTTAATATTTCAGTGATGATGTATTAAAATTTTCTTCCCAATTGTAAAGACTTTACAGTACCTAAAGATATTGTGCTCATTGTGTTACAGAAGTCAATGAAAAGATAAAATATCAGTTAGACAAACATTTTAAATGAAGCAATTGGCAGTCTACTGCAAATTGGATGTGTATTGTTTAAAAGGTCCAGAATCCTACACTAAATTCAAGTTTGTAGATTTACAATTGCCTCTAATTGGTGGCTGATTAAAGGACACCCTCTGCTGTTTGCAGGCTGGTATTTCAACTGTGGAGGGGATTTAAATTGTTTACTAAGGATGTTTCAGTTAATGCCCTTTTCCTGATCAATACAGAGGATAAACAACTGTTTAGACTGGGCAATAAGCTATTGATTACAGGTTCACAAATTTGATTGCTATCTGAGTCTATTAGAACTATCATTTTATTTCACCCGGTTCATTCTAAGGGAACATTTATTAAGAGAAATCAACATTTTGTTTGAAACGCAAGCACATCAAAATAATTTGGCAGTAAGTGCAAATACCTCCTGCAGGTTTTGTGGAAAGGGGAGATATGTCAAGGACCCTTTACACATGGGAGGTTCACATCAATTTTTCCCTACAATATGCTGCCATTGGGGCTAGAGGTCTGGATAGCAAGTAAGGGTGATTTCAACCCCAGACCTTCTTTATTTTGGGTATATATTGAGAGATGAAGACAGAGATTCAAAGTTTTCCAATGGCTATGCTGTGCCCACAGCATCACTATGAGGCCTGTGCATGACCATCTACAGCAGGCCCAGCCTGGAGCATACGGTGACGCTACCAGACACAGCTGTGTTTGTGTAAGCTCTGATGTTTTGCCAGATTTCTCTTTGGGTTACACCTGCTGTTTTTAACATGTAAGAGACCTGGTTACTTGTATGTCTAAATATCTGTCTGTCACATAGTGCAGCACGTTCTCATTATTTTTTATAAATAAAGAAAAATCTGTACTTCATTTGAGGTGTCTTTACTTGAACTTGAACTTATAACACAATCCAACCCTGCTGGCTTGTTAGAGATGTTACCTCTAGTGTAGACAAGGAGGGCTTAAATAATATGGTGGCAATTTATTTGGCTGGTAAATTAATTTTCAGGATAATGTGTCAATATTAAATATCAACTTTGACCTCTTTACTTAAAGCTTTGTAAGGAGCATTTGCTGTCCACAGAGTTAGTATTGATTTTCCTCCGTCTGTAGCTATCTGGGTCTCTCAAAGTCCATTATTTTTGATTTTCCTATGAAATACATATCCTTTCCACTGACATCTGACAAACAGCATATGGAAGTCATTTTATCTACCAATAATATGTTTGTCAAAAAGTATGAGGCATTAATGGATTTCTCTTCCTAACCATCCACTTTTTGCCATGGACTTGTCATTGATATATCTCAATAGATTTCTTTTGAGATGTTTTTCCAGTAATTTCATGTTGCTTGTCATTAAGGATCTCTTTATGGTGGTTTATGTGCAATATTAATAGATGACTGATTGAAAGGTATCTCTGACTGTGGATGCATTAAGTTCTAGACAATGAGTTGAACTATGGCATGTGAAGGACAGCTTCACTTTCTTAATAATATTGTATGAACACTTAATGCTAATCACAAATTCTACATAATTCTTTTGATCATAACAAAAAGTCTTTTTTTTCTAATTTTAAAGGAGTACCTATTGTACTAAAGAACATACGTTTTAGTTGTTGGTCAATTGTGAATTCTAGCTTACACATTTTTTCATCTTTGTTTTGTGTAAAAGCTCATAAAAATGTATATTCAGCTGTGGAACAGAATAATAGAGAAATCAGTGTATGTGGAAAATGTGCTTCTCTGCTAACCAAATGAAACCGGAACAAATATTCATTTATTCATTAAACATTCGCTATATGAAAATCTGTTCCGACAGTTGCTTGCAGGCAGTTAATAGATCAAATTAATTCTACTCATTATCAGCAAATGAAATGTGTGGCGCTTCTCTATCGGACATTTAACAAGTTATGTTTGTCCATATTTAGAATTGATATTCTTTTACAAAAAACAATAATCTTAAAATATGAGCTGCTGGAAATCTTTACATCAGTCTTATACTTTAATACACTTATGAGAGACATGCTCTTATTATATATGTGATGTATACTTTTTAAAAGATTATTGATGATGTGAGGATCAGGATTTTCATGATCATTTGTAATTCCTCAACTGAGTTAAAGCCCAGAACTAAAGGTTGTATAGTATATGACTTGGGCACTGTACGCAGTCTTTCACTTAGGGCTGAACTCCATGGTCTCATTTCTCCACCACTGGTCCCCTGGGCTTGTTTTGTTTCTGACCATAGTGGAATCCCAGTCATTCTGTATAGCAACAAAACTTGTTAGGAGAGGAAAACAAAAACATTCACATCGCTCCTGTTGTGATATTCAGTCCAGTATACCACATGCATATCGCACAAAAGGCCCAGGGATTTTCGGGTCTTTGAGGTTATACATACAGGTAAGCTGTTAGGTGCTGGAGACTCTAAACATCCATGTGCAAAGAATAGAAGAGAGGTCATTCTTTCAGTTGAGCCTTATGTATTTTTGTACCCATATGTCATGATGAAGCAATAGTCCATGCAGGGGACTAACCTTCTGAGGTGATAACATCTGTTCACGGTTTTTAAGTCTATTGTATGCTCTTGTCTTTGTGGAGTACAGGAGAATGCCTGGTGTACAACATTGCCAAATGACCTGCTTTTAACTGCAGCTTGTCCACACTGCCCTCTTGTGGAAATTATGCGTCAAAAATATTCATCACACTCACCTTCATAGGCCATCAACTAATCTTTTATAGTATTTTTAGGATATTTTATGTTTTCCGTACTTACCCCATCAATGTTTTGTTCTTGCTTGTTTTTTGTACACCTTGCAACACATTGTTGTACAAATATGTTTCTCATATTGTCATATTCATATACTCATATTCTCAGAACCCTGACAAAATGTTGTTTTGTGCTGGAGACAAGTAGATTAAAAAAAAACACAAGATGATTTAAAACCATAGCCATCACATGAGAAATATGTACTGTTGTTTCCTTCCTTAACATTCTACATCTGTCATAAATCAAATTCTCCCATATCAGTAGGATTGCTGAAGCATAAAGCATACCTGAAGTCAGGATTTTATTTCTTTTATTTCCTTTTTAGAAGACACATCCCTGCCCGACCAGGTAAAAAGAATAAAAGCCATTGAAGCCATTGAGAGTGACTCTTTTGTTGCGCAGGCTTTCAAATCAAGCAGAGACATTAAGAAGGTAAGGATTTACCGTTTTTATTTTCTTCCGTTTCATCTGTCTCCCAACAAAATGAATTTTTGGTTTGAATGTTTTCCAGATCACAATAGATACAAAAAGACTGAAATGGCTTTAATGTTGCAATCCAAACACTTGAAAGAGTATGGAACTACTTTTATATTTTCAAGTCATCTTTAAAATTACAGATAATAGTTCTTATATCCTCCTTTTTTGTTCATTGTTCCATCGAGTTTAAACTGGAATGGAAACAAATGTAGAAGTGCTCTAGGTATACAATATATCCATTATTGGAATTACTCTGTAATAGGTTAATGTATCATCCAGAGCCATTAAACAAGCTGCTGATTGTGAAGTGAGTACTTTTCCTTCCAGGCTGAAATGCCCATTTTAAGACCACAGCGTACAGTACGTACCAGGAAAACATTTTATGACTAAGCAGTTGGAACAAGCAGTTTCAATCAGAGTAATTTTCTTACATTTAATATTAGATTTTCTTACACTAATATCACTATAGGAGAATGAGGTTTCATTAGTACCCCTTGAACTGCCTTTGTGAAATTGGAAATGCCGTATGTTTACTGCATGGGTCAGTGTTTGATCAGGAAGTGAAGTGGTCTATGCTTATACTGCCACCTCAAGGATAACAAACAGCATGATGTTGGATTACACATTAAATTCATATTTTATGTTTTTATTGTCAAAAATAATATTGTGCTCTTTATCAAACTATTTTAGAGTACAGTGTAATATGTAATATTAAGAATTTAAAATTCTTAAAATGATCTATAGTTATGTGAAATATACTATAATCAGAAATAGCAGGTAATGGCAGAGTCAAGAGAATAAAGCAATACATTTATGGAAGGAAAAATATAGGATGGGCTCTGGTAACTCTTGGGGGAAAAAAATGAAGAACTGGGAATTGGATTAACCCATTAACCAAGTTTATGATGCCTGTAAAATAATATAGTATGTTTTTAATCTAATACTATATTAATATCGTAGCACAGTATATTATGGTTTTATAATATAACTCACATAAAGTACGTTATTGTACAATATTAATATATTCATAATCTAAAACACTACTGTTTATTGCTGTTTTTGCACAGGTGGATGAAACTGTGGAAATCAAGCAAGACCCCGAATCGGTGGACCTGCCCAGGCTGGAAAGTGAGCAGCACGAAGTCAGCAGCATCCCTACATCAATCCGGTACCAGGAGAATGACTCCCTGGCTCATCCCAATGTGAGTAGATGCATCAGCTGGGTCTATATTAGGGTTAAATCCACGCATTTAACCTATAAAACTGAAATGAGCTACATACACAGTATACAGCTGTTGAATTATTATTCAGACCCCTGATGATCTGCACCTAAATGTCAATTTAGTGCAAAAATCCAGATGTACATTGATATGTTTGGTACAGACAAATCAAAAAGTAAAAACCTGTTTGCATTTCAATATTGTATGCATATAGAGAATATCTGGGGGGGAAAACGTTATATTTAGTTTTAAATGCACAATGTCCCAATTTATTCTTTCCCTCTGTATTTTGTGAACCTCCTCTTTGATTTTGATGATGTTGAGGAGGCGTGTCCTGTACTTTTTATAGGTTTTCAAACTTCTCATGAGTTTCCTACATATTTCACTACAGTTCTGTGCAGAAGCTTCGAGCTCCTCCACGTTATACAGCCCACAAACTGTATTTGTATCACAGGCTTGGGTAGAGTAGTGCTTAGGGCAAACTGGAAAAGTGCTCATCTTTTACTGAACCCTCTCTATATACAGTACATATGGGTAGATAAACAACACTTTGGCACATGTAAACATTGTTTGCTTTTTATATTATCTAGTGTAAATAATTAGAGTATCAACGTATTTAAATAATGTGTATATAAAGTATCTCTTGTCATCTGTAGAATGTTCTTGGATGAAATGCAATGGGCTGTGAGAACACCTAACATTTTCAATAAAGCCAAAGTCACACGAAGCAGAGTGGATGTTTTAGTGTTACAACATAGCTGCCTGAAAATGTACCAAACGATTCATCTCACTCATTTTAAATTTAGTTACCTGTGATCTATGAGAGCAATATATTAAGGGAGAGGGAGGAGAAGTTTGGATAATAATTAAATAATTTCACTCATGCACTGCAATTTTAATTTTATGGTTTATTTTGTGTTTTTATATGCTATATCCTTTTTATACGTAAAGCACATATACTGAATCTGTGCATGTGTGGCACATTCTGGTAGCAAAACATGTGCTATGTTGTATTCATCATTTCAAATTTGTAAAGTATGCATATGGACAGTTTACAGAATACCTTTCAGTTTAGATTTCACCTTTTCCTATAGAAAATAAATAATATGCTTCAAGGTGTTTCTTTGAACCAAAATATACATGTGTGAAATGTTGGAGACCGTAAATTGAATATGTAAAACAATTATTTTGGCCAAACTATTCATCTATGACTGAGTTCATTCTCAATAAGACTCATTTCTATAAAATGATAAAACATCTTCATATACAGACAAAAGCATTTTAACATGAAACGTATATTTCAAATTTCAAAAGGCAAGTCACGTTCAATAATTGCTAACATGCATTTATTTCAAATGCTCTGTATAAGTATTTCAATATTAAAAGCATTTTTTTAAATATACTTGTGGTTCCTAGTCAGAGCTGTCTCCAGCAGTCATCAGCCGCATGATACATTTTACAGCCACTTGATTTATCCAGTGAGAGGTTTAGCACATACAAAAGAGGTAGTACAGAAAGGGTGCAATTGAATTTCTTGATGCATTTTAATTCATTATATACAATATCACTCCCAGACTGTTAGTACAAGGTGGAGCTTTTGAGCTGGAGGTGTTTTAAATCTGCCCTTTAAAATTAGTGTAATCAGTGTTCAATTCTGACAAGAATATTCTGCCATGTGCCTTCAAATTTTTTTACAGCTCTGTGATTTGAGTATACTGATCTTCCCAATTCCAAGAGCTCAATGCAAGAGCTCCCCAATGCAAATTTAAAATCTGAGAGCTTAAACTCATGGAAAGGCAATAGAAACCTCAGGGAAGTTTCCCACAAGTTTACTGTGATCCAGAAAAATGGTTGTAAGATCCCTGCTGAGTGTATCATTGCTAGAAAGGACAGTTTAGAAAAGTGATTTAAACTTGGCCTGCTTATGTATGGGATGTGGGAGGGGAGCAGAACGCCCAGTGGGGGCTTTTGTGGTGAGAACGCATGCAAGCTCCACACAGACAAATGCCTGAGGCCAGACTTGGAGCTGCGGCATGGGCCCTGGAGCTACGAGGCTGCAACACTAACCACTGATCCGCTGTGCTCACTTAAAGCTATTGCCTTCCAGTTTGAATGGCATTGCCTCTTGGGAGCTGTGTAATCCTAAACCCTGTATACTGTACTTCTATCAACTGGAGTGCAATTGCTGCCTTTTGAAATGTAGCAATCACTCCCATAGCTTTCATGTAGTCCTGTACAAATGCATCTATGTTTGGTTCTAAACGAACAGCTGTCGATGATGCAGGACATGAACCAGCTGTTCTCCATTGCGCTGCTTTAAACCATGTGCACAGTTCACTGCTAATAAATTAATGCAACATTTCATCAATTTTTCGGGTTGTGTTTAAGTTGTTAAATTGCAAGGGAAAGTTCACAGATTGTGATTTTGTTGTGGAATTGCCTATTTAATATCAGCAGGTGTCAGCCACAGTTCAGATTTCTAGTACACAGATGCCTACAGCAGATATTAATGCCTACAGCTAAAGCCGGGCTCGGCAGCTTCTCTGTGGCTGGAGTGTAGCAGTGTCTGTGCTGGAGGATACACAGAAAAAACATTGAAGGAAGGATGCAGTGTTGCAAAGGTGCCATTTCCACCTGAATGGATGAGAGAATGTACTGAGAGAAGAGATCAGAGATCAGAGAGATCACTTTATTGGCCATATACAACTTCTTGCATTAGGAATTTGTCTCTTCGCATACCCCAGCTTGCTCTCCATGAGAGACACAGGCTGCGCCCCTGGAGCAGCTGGGGTTAAGGGCCTTGCTCAGGGGCCCAACAGAGTAAGATTCCTCTGCCGGCCACGGGATTTGAACCGGCAACCTTCCAGCCACAGGCACAGATCTTTAGCCACAGTGCCTCCGAACCCCCCCTTCCATCTTAACAAATGTTCTGAATGGTTTGTCCATGGTGCAAGTGTTATTTAAAAAGTGTCCACTATTGCTAGGAACTGTCCCAGCCTCAGAAAACTCAGTGTAGGTTTCATGCAGTGGAGAACCACAATCCAACAGGTCTTTTCAGTCACCTTTATATCCTCCATGTGTAAAAAGTGGCCAGCTTTAGAGCTTGGGAGCGACTAGGTGTGGTCATTTTCATCTCACGTAATCTCTGATCCACTTAGTTGAAGTGATCGACTACTTCAGTGGTTCAGATGAAACTGCATCACGTGTTGAGGAGTTCAGAATGGAAGGGGTGACCCATAAAATTTGCTGGATTGTGGCTCTCCGGGAAAAGTATTGGCCATTGCAGGTCTACCAAGCTGAAGTCTGTCACACTGAGACTGCCACAGTGCTGGAGCAGGCTTTAGCAGGGGTGTTAACTTGAGCTCTTCTTTTTCTCCCCCTCCTGCAGCTGTTCATTGACAAGGCGGAAGCAGAGGAGATGTGGCTCTACAGACTGATGACCCTTCGCCAGGAGAGGCTGATGGGCAGCCCTGTGCCCTGAACCCTTGATGATACTGTGTTATTGAAACCTGGCAATATTTCCGCGTGCTTTTGAAGTGCAACAGCATTCACTTTCAAGATCCCGAATGCGTTTTCTTAAATTATGTGTATTTTTCTTTTGTATAAGTTCATTACTGACCTTGTAATTTAGAAATAAAAAAATAACACAGAAGGTACCCTTCTTAGATTTTCTTGTGGTGTTTGTGATTATTTTGAAATTACTGAATAAAACTCATTATTGCAAATTGAAATTTAGTTTAAATTACACCCGCAGATCCAAACCCGGGGAATCTAGTTTTTCCAAAACTAAGGTTTTTGTTTTTATGTGCAACATATTAAGCACCAGACTGTCGCTCAGATCCAGAGTGGATCACATTTGTTGAAAATCAAATTTAACTTTGATGTTTGTTTTCTGCACATCATTTCAAGCTTGACTTTTTTTGCCATTTATTAATTTCCATGTCTAGCTTCATTGAACTGGAGGTTGTATTTAAAATGTAAGGTTGTGCAATCTTAGTTTACCTATGATACCAGAATTTTCTAGCATTCTAATACCATATAGGAAAGGATGTGCAGTACAGGACTTCATGACCCAATCCTCTGCCGGATTTTGTCTCAAATTAGCATCCTTTACTTGAACCCCTAATGCAAGTTATATGCATTACACATTTAACACACAGCATTTGTCATTGTTTAAGTTCTGGACTTGAAGTAACTTGAAAACATTTTTGGAGCATAAAATGATTAAAAAGATCTAATTAGTCATATCATTAATTCCATTTAGGGTTCATTTAAGCCACTGACAAGCCAGCTGGATTGGAAGCTCGCAGACCGTGGGAAACCCTGGAGCATAGCCCTCTGTTGACCAGTTTCTTCTTCACGGCTGAATCAAAATCCCTTTGAAAGTGGATTATAGTCTCATGATTTCTTACCGGCTCTTCGTCTATTTACAGTTGTGGCCTCAATATTGACATTTCTTACAGCTTAGGCATTTGCAATACACGTATTAAAGAAATTGGTGCATTCTGAGCAAATTAAGAGGTGCCACAGGTGTCCTGAGAGGTGTTCGTGTTCAGAAGGGGCAGTTTCTCATAATTCACTCTTTAAACACAGTGCTGACACAGGAACAGCTGGAGGAAATGGTTGAAAGGTACATGCAAGGTAGGAAAGTAGAAATCAGAAAGAAGAGATGGAATTTATTTTCTTAGTAATCATTCCAAACAAATGGGCGTGAATGCCAGCAGCAACATCAAACTGCAGCTCTCAACTGGCAGCCTGCTGAAGCTCAGCAGGTGTGAGCCTGGTCAGTACCTGGAGGGGAGAAAGGTAAGGCTGCTGCTGGAAGAGGTGTTAGTGGGGCCACTAGGGGGTGCTCACACTGTGGTCTGTGTGAGTCCTAATGACCCAGTCACTATACTCTAAAAAGGCAACATAAAACTGAGGTCCTGACTCTCAGTGGTCATTAAAACTCCCAGTTAACCCTGGTGTCCTGGCCTTTAGCAGTCATGGCCTCCTAATAATCCCCATCTCTGACCTGGCTTCATCACTCTGTTTTCCTCCCCACTGATAGCTGTTGTGTTGTGAGCGTACGGGGGCCCTTTTGCTGGCATTTTGGAGCCTCCAGAGAATTCCAGGTTCTTGCTGTAAGTGGTGGACTGGAATGTAGTGTTCTTTCCAGTTGAGCAAAAGTTCTATAGTCTATGGATCAACTTTTTTAAATCCAGTACTCCTGATGGAATAACACTATACCTTGTGCAGGAATCAAATACTTATGGTTATGGTAATATTTGCCCACATTCCTTTTTTTTTAACGCACCAAAGTCAGACAGAGAAATTTAGATTGCACCTCAAGTGAGTGTTAATTCTTTGCAGAGGTGTAGCAAAAACTTAATTCTTCTCCGTAAATGTAGCAAATTTTACATTTTGCTTACGGTAAAAGTTTGTGATTTGACGCAAAATGTAGTTGTGTACATACAAGACCTTTATTCAATCGAAAAGAAATCACACTTGACGTCTGGCGGGAGAAAATGTTTGATTTCTAGATTTTGCCATAACCCTGCGCTGCTATAGCAACGGTCCACAACATTGCCCTTCTATTAAGAGAGCTGCGCGTCTGCAGCGCTCTAGTAAATTCCGAGAATAACTGGCCAATCAGGGAGCCGAAGAGCAGTCACGTGTCTGCGGTTGGTGTCTGCGGTTCTCTGATATACTCAAGGCTGGTGCGCTCGTCGACCTGAAACAGCGGATAAGTTTGGCACGCAGGAGGTTCGGGTCGCTAATTTAGGTTTAGGTCAGGTCAGTCGTCTGTGTCTTGTGTCTTCGACAGCCCGGATCGGAAATGTTCAACAGCACTCTCAGGGAATTTGAGGAAGATCCATTCTTTGCGTAAGCGACTTTCAGGCTATTGCGACTTTTTTTAGAGAGAGATTTCATTCTGTAAACGTGTATTTAGGTCTAGTGATTTATAGAGTACATCAATTAAAAAATTAAAAAAGGTCATTTTGAGATAAGTATTGTGTATTTGTAACTGCAAAATAATTCTACTCTACTGGCAATGCATAGTTTCAATGCTTATTACATTTTTGTTGTTAAGGACGAAAAAGCGCAGAATGAAGCAACACAAGTGCATGCATGCTTATTGAATTATTGGCTTCGTTTAATGCGAGTTTTTAAGTTTGTTTCTGAAGATCAGAAATCTGTCGTTTTTGTCTTCAATTAAGTAAAACCAGCGCTCCATGCAGAAGGTGTCAAGGAGCTGGATTTGCGCTCTACATTTGGGGGAACAAACAGAACAAGTTAAACATTATTGCTGTCGGGCTTCACACGCCGGATTCTTGCAGTATTTTTGGCGTAACTATGCAACATGCTAGGCAAGGCCTTTCAATGACTTGGGAGGGACATGGGGCCCCGGGTTACATCTGAAATAAGATTGCTGATCCCTGCATACTTCCCTCTGAGGATTTGTGTGGGTTTCACGTTCTCTCGAATGGACTTTAAAAAAAAATAAAACTAGCTGATATTATTTTTATAAGCGCCCACGTGGCTTTGAACTCATGACAGATTTGTTTAGCGAGTAGTAATGGAATAGTCTGCATCATTTCTAGCAGAACGCTTGCAGTTTTAAAGAATTTCAGTGCCCATGCTCAACCATTAAAGACTCCTCACCAGCTTCAGGCTTTCCACAGTGCACACTCCGCAGTTGCAGTTAAAGGTTGTTTGATTTCAGTGTTTACCTCGAAAATGCACGCAATTATGTATGCCGAAAAGACGCAAGTAGGAAGGAGCACAACTTTTATAAAAGGATAGGGATTTTTTAGGAGATTTTGCCAATGTAGTTTGTTTTAAATCGATATCAAACTTTTTTTTTTGACGTGCATTATTTCAGATTAAATTTGACATTTATGCGCAACAGCAATTCTAGATCAATGCCTACAAACACACAGGTTTTGAAATTCAACATGTTTTTTTTAGTGGCTTATTAACATTTTACCACACTTGTGGGTATTACAGTCAGCCAACACGAATATTGTACAGTACAGTATATCCTTTCACCTGTCCATTTTTAATTATTGCTTTATCCTTAGATGGTCAGGGCAAACCTCCCTGGTAGGTGCAGGACTTTAGACGGGACTGGACCATGAACAGGACTCCAGGCCACCACAGAACATACAGAGGCCAAATAGAACTAGAAAACCCACATGAACTAGAAGACAACATGTAGACTTCACACGGACGATCCAGATGTGAACCTAGAACTCTTGATTCACTGCCCCATAATATATCCGTCATATAATAATATATTACTCCATCTTTTCTTGTGTATGAGATCATGGCAAAGTCTTTACATGTTAATATATTCCCCTAAATAAGCACAGTCCGGTTACTAGTATTGTGGCACACCTCCTCTCTTGAGCAGTGTGATGTAGGATAATACTCTTGTTGAAATCACTCCTTGGGGGAGGGGTGGTCAAGAGATGTGTTTTCACAGCTCGGAATCTGGTTGTTTGAGGGAGTTTTTCTCTACTGGCTAACAACTGCTGCTAGATTGTTAACTTTTGTACTAAATATTGAATACAATGGCAAAAAAAGCTGTGGCACTAGCTGTAGAGATTTATTATTGTTTTGAAATAAAATGCATGCAAAATGCATACAAAGTGCATACATACTTGAGATCTCGTATAATCTTACTTTCTTGATAAACTGCTTCCAAAATGATATGGAGGGATTGCATCTGAAAGACAGTGACTGTAGTGAGGTGCTTTGTGATGTGGATTTATTTTTGTCCAACCGTCTTAGATATACAGTAAAGAGTAACAAAACAACATGACTGTTTAACTACCGGTGGTATGTACGGTACTTCATTAAAGAATGCCATGTGATTCTTCAAACCCCCTACTTGAGTCTCTGTTTATTTATTGATTTCTATACTTAGAACATACTTGGATTCCTGTGTTTCTCATGACAATTTATTAACCTTGTGATTGTTGCATTTTAATCAGTAAACACTGTCTGAGATATTTATCAACAAGTACGCTACTTGTGATTTTACTTGCCAAGCCCTTTGGTTGTGTTTACTGTCTTACTGTATATATAATCACAGTTCTGGAATTTTGCTTTGTGTATTGAAGCTGATTTGTACACTTGATAACAACAGAATAATAATGTGCTCCAGTTTTATTTCTTTCAGAGTGTTATTTCCCTGCATCAGCCATGCTGTATAGTAATGCCTTCAGCAAAAGCTTTTACATTTTCAGCTATTTGATCAATGATTTGTGGAAAGGTTTGCAAAATCAGTCTGAAAAATAGGCTTACATGTTTTTATACTTATACCTCGACTACAATGAAAGAATCATACTTAAAACGGCCTTGTCTTTCTTAAGTGTTCTAGTGAAAGCTGTTTATATAGATTTCAGTAACAGATACTACTAAACATGTAACTAGTGCATAAGTGTTGTGTTATTTATGCACTCATACTTGTTAGATTCTACACGTTCTCATGAATTGGCAGTTACTTTCCCTGGCTCAGTACTGAACGTTTCTCAGACTTGAGGCCACAGGACAAGAAGCTGACTTCCACGCAGTTTCCCAGTCTGCCCAGTCAATTATCTGTACTTAATATCTTATGTAAATGAGTGCCGTGTAGGAGAGTGTAGTAGTAATCACACTTTAGTGCGGCCCTTAAGGGTTTTCATTTTCTAATTTGATCTTAAATGCAGATGTAGACATTACCGTTTTTCTTTTGCCCCTATAGCGATCCATTCCGAGCACACAATGAACATGTGCGTCAGATGATGAGAAGTTTCTCCGAGCCCTTCGGCAGAGACCCTTTCCTGAGTATCGCTGATGGGACAACCGGAAATCAGAGGGGCAACCTGAACGCCAGCATGGCATTAAGAGAGGGGCACAGGGTAAGCGCTTCAGTAGCAGCTCAAGTTGTACACACTACGACAGTGCCTCGTTCAGCACGCTCCACATTTCCTCAAATCCTTTGTCACGTTGTAGGGATTATGTATATCAAATCAAATACTACACCCTCCTCATAGATGCTCTGCGAGGACTGTAACAGCTACTGTCAGATGTGTGCAGTAGCTCTTACCGACTGATGTGTTCCCCAAAATAAGGTGAAATGGGAACGTCTGAGACTTGTTTTTGTTTCTCAAAATGTGGCTGTTTTTTATAGGTCGAATGGGGAGTTGTGTCAACATGCGCTGGCTGCAAAGGAAGAAGTAAATGTTAATTTCACCCCGTTAAAAACAGGAGAAATGCAACGTTTCGGCCGTCTTCTCACACCTGACACACCAAGAAGGCTCAACAGCCAAAATGTTGTTTCTCCCTTCGATTTTTTCAGTGTGGAATTAAACGTGTTCCTATTTTTATAGAGACTGATTCACATGACACATGACACCTGTGCCTTCATAAACTCCTTATCAAATGTGTCAGGGAGAAATCTGAGAACTCTGGCCGCTAGTAATCTCAAAACGTCCTTTTTGGAGTTACTCAGTAATACATGACACCTGAGCCAGCTCACATCCCTGGATAATGGTATTGGGTTATATCAATGCATTCTGTTCTCAGTCACAATCTTAATCACATGAATTATGACATTAAAAGGCTTCTTTGTTTTTTTTTAGAAAATTAATACCCTAGTAGTAGTTTACTTTGTTTAAAATAAAATGCTTTTGAGAAGACAGAAAACATTTCATCTTCCTATTTTTGCACATTAAAATGTAGCAGTTGAAGAGAGTTCCAAGGCATGCCTATTATGATAAATGTTGATAGTTACTCTTTACAAAAGCTGCCTTGTCCATGTTATAAATGTCAGGCATAATTCTCCTCTGTAAAAAGTGTAAATAAAAGTGTATTTGATCTGCCATAGACAGAAAAGTACACATAGGATACAGAAGTATTGTTATTTCAGTATTTTCTTGACTCATTGCCTTCTCTTTACTGTGAAATGTCTAATGCTTGCACTTTCTCTCTTTTTAAAAGAATGTTACATGAAGCAGAGTTCTTGGGTCACACAAAAAGAAAATAGGACAAGGAGAGTAATTGCTGTACCCTGTAACCTAATAGTAGCAGTGGTTTATAGGCCTTATTGAACACAAAAGTCTGTCATCTAGGGGTCAGAGAAGGTTGCTGCTCAACACCCAGCTCGTCTAAGATCAGAGTTATCTTTAGCTGGATGTATTTATAGAAGCCGAGAGCTGCATTGTTCTGCTGACAGTATTCTTATTAAAATGTTTCTTCCATTTTGTTTTCTTCTGTTTAACTAATTTGTTTCCTCATGAATGCATACTGTTTTCTTGGCAGTGCTGATTCTCATAGTGAGGAGGACAATATCACAGGCAAAAAAGTATTGGTGAACATTGAACAGTCACAAGCTGTGCAGCCTGCAGCTTCCTAGGTAGCTGGAAAGGAATTTAATGTGCAAAGAGTGCCTTTTATCTATTTACCAATATCCTGCCTTCTTTTCAAAGAAGGACAGAAAATGGGTCTTACATGCTGTAAGCCTAAAGAAGAGCAAGGCTTGTGTCTGAGAGACAAACTCAACTTTGATTCTATGAAGGTTTCATTCTTGTGTTGCCTGAAGACACCTTCCAGCAAAGGGTCTTATGATAACCAGCTGGCAGTGTTTTAAAAAGCCCAGAAGTGCTAAACATAGGTTTTGCATTCTCCTCAACTATCAAGTACTAATCTGCCTCCTCTCTGTGTAGTGTATATTTATCCCCAGTAATTGCTTTCATCAAATGCCAGTCTGTTCATAGACCCATGACCTTTTTTTTCGCAGAAGCAAGCTGAGATGCTACAGTCAGAAGACATCAAATGTTTCACAGTAAAGAACAGGAAAATGCGTTCTACAAAAATATTGAGGTCTATTAAGTGATTGTTATGTTTATTACAGTCTTTTATTTTTGAATTTTGTCTTTATTGAAATCGTAAACATTTTTTGGAATTACATCGAATTTGGCACATTCACTTTATAAATTTGTTCTTGGACAGTACACAGTGGAAGGTGTCATTAGTAGTATAGCTTTGTTTCCTTTATATAATTGTTTTGCTCTTCACAACGTAGAAATACAATATTAAACATATTCAATTATAAACACTCAAATTAGGAAATTAGCTGAATCATCTGGTATAGTACATCTTCATTCACAAGGTCCTTTTGGTAGTCTTCCATTCCGAGGTCATGAGGGCCTTGGGGCGTTTGTCTGTCCCTCTTTCAGATCCACTCACTTGTTTGACATCTTTCACTGATAGCACAAGGGTAAAAGATGTTTCATTACCATCCATCTTGCAATGGGCCGGGAAGACACAAAATTTGAATTGGAGTAAAGCAAAAAAAAACTGCAGCTTTTAAAGAAATCACTTCGTCTACCGTAATTCCCCTACGTATGCTTTGATACTTGAGCTGAAGTGCCAGCTCAAAATCAAAAATCAGAAGCATGAGTGATTTTTTTTATTTAAAAATATGCCGTAGCAGTTAACAAAAAAAGGAGAAAAAAAGGCAAAAAAAAACACGTTCTGTTTAATTTCAACCAGGGAATCACAGCTTTGTTCTTTTTGAGAGTTCAGTGTTAGGAGAACTGTGTGTTCCAAGTTTTTTGCATAGCAAGCCAATCAAAAACTTGATATTGATATGATATTTAGTTACCATAGCAAAAGGAGCCGAAGGCTTGGAGCACTTAAAATAATGTGTTAAAGATCATGCCATTGATGCATTGGATTTTGCACTTTTAACCCCATCTAAAAATATGGCATGAACAGAAATATAAATTGCCTCATGGGCTTTATTAGTCCATAGACACTTCCATAAGAGTTGATAGTTTTACTTTAGTATGACCTTTTCAAAACTGCTGACACTGTAGCTTGGAGTGGCCTATCCTACTGGATCTCGAAATCATTCCTGGAACATGGATATATTTCACGGCTAAATCCTACAATAATCCTCAGTACTGGATACAAATTAATGATGAGAGGGTATTATTTGTTACGGCCTAGTAATTGACTCTTATGTCATTATCTAAATGGAGTTAAGCTGGATCATATGTCTTGGTTCCTTACTACCTGTAGATTACAGATGCTCAGGTTGGCTGTGCTTTCCATAAACACTCAATTGTAAAGCATATCTTTCATAATTTCATCCAAAAACGGGATTTACTAAACATTGTTTGCCTTTAAAAAACAAAAGCCATACAGGGTATGGAAGTTAAAAGTGGTTTTGTATTGTACTGTCTACTGCCGCTTGTAAAACGTATTTTTAAACAATGTGCCCAGTCTTTTTTTTTTCAGTATTTTAGATTGCACAATACCCGCCTACACTTGTAATGTACTGCAGTAAAAATTCAATAGAATTAAAATGTATTTGAATGGTACAATATTGACGTTTTAAATAAATCACTTCCCTTTTAAAAAAGCACGAAAGAATGGAAAATATGACATTTTAGAACAGCAAAATAGTAATTTGTATGCCTTATTTCTTAGGGTATGAGCCAGTCTCTTATGCCCTTTGGCAGCTTCAGCAGTACGGTCAGTACTGCATGCACCACTGCATGGTGGACATTTAAAGCATGCCTTGAAGCATTCTACCGACCTGAAGCATGTTTGTTTTTCAGTGCAGTCCCCTGTGATCTCCATAGCTGAACTATGTATAACAACCCTTTAGGTGGCACATATTTTATTATCGCTTGAGTGATTTTAGCAACTGATAATGATATTCAGTCTTAATTCTCCTGCATGTCGATGTGAAGAAAGCGTTATGTGTGTGTTAATGTATTATCACTGTGATACTATTGTCTGCAATGAATATGACTATTTTTATACCATACATCTAATGGTATCTACTTTTAAATGTAATAGTGTTCTTTCAGGTCTGCTTTCTACCTGTATACAGTGTAATTTTATTAGAGTATAAAGTGTGTTTTCAGTGTTTATTTTATAAAAACATGCTCACTTTTAAAATGCCGTTAGCTGTCACTGAGTATTCATTACATCCTATTTAAGCAACACATATTCATTGTCCTCTGATAGGAAGGACATTTATATCATTAATTAACCATATGGTAGCTGTACACTCTTTTAGCAAACATTTCAGTAGCTGTGATATTAAGTGAAGAGCAGCTAGCTTGTTTTGGACGTAGCAGAGTTTTTAACTGGGAGGAGAATTGGTCAAAGACGAGGTTAAAAGGGGTGTTGCATGGCAAAAAATAAACACGGAAAAAGTAAAGTAAAACAGAAAAACATTAAGTATAAAGCAGTAAATAAAATTAGAATGAGAGTCAATGGGAAGTCCCCATGAAGACTTGATCACAAACGCGTTTATAGTATATACTGTATGTGTACAATACGTACAGTATATAAGCAAACAAGTATACACTATGTGTCTTTGTGTGCATGCATATCTTTCATCTAGTGGGCCTGCACTGAAATCTGGATTCACTCTCAAGTATAAAGTGATTGATGATGTAGAATTTGCCCCCACTGGACATGTATCTGAGATGCCACAGCTGGAGACATTCTGGCAGATTTGCAGCGCTGGCAGTGACCCATGTGGAAATGCTGTGGGATGTCGTTCAGGGCTGTGGCTTACTGCTGTTTGACTGGAAGCTCTCCCACTGCAGTTTCTGCTGGCATTCTGACTGCCCACTGCTGTTAATACTGACTCTGCACTGTAAGAATACAGTTATTGTTGTTTAATGGTTGCTATGCTTATTTTAAAGGGGAGGGCACTTTAAGAATAAGAATTTAACATAGAATAACTTATAGGACAGGAGCATTATGATCCCATTAAGGTTAGGGTCCTTAAAAACTGTACCCCTCTCAGAAGAGTGTTTTTATAGCTCATGGTGACATGTCAATGTATTATGAATGACACTTTTGACAGGCTTCAGATGCAAGGAATCCTTTCAGCATGATGGACAGTATGATGTCAAGCATGAGGAACAGGGTGGTGGAAATGCACAGGAATTTTGTAAGTGTTGTTCTTAAGCTGTTCTTATGGCTTATTTACTAACATTATTCCTCCTTATATAATGCTGTAGTATACTATGTGTACTTTTTTATCTATTTTAGTGTCTCATTTGCATTTCTCTTAAATTGTAATGATTAATACTCATGTGTTTTGTGCTCCAAAAATACAAATAGAGTTCTAAGTAAACAGTTTGTTTGGTTTGCATTCTGAGAAGAGCTCATTTAAAAAAAAATGTTGTACATACAGTCTGCTAGTTTTCATTCAGTTAAGGTATGTATGATATGTGCACAGAACATGCAAGTAACTCATCTAATTTGAAAGATTTCTCCGTTTTGTGATCAGAGGTGATTTTGGTTTGATTCTGACTGGGTTTTTATGATTCTTTTGGCAGGAGAACCTGTCTAATGACTCCAATGTGCACTCATTCAGTTCCTCCTCAGTCATGACTTATTCCAAAGTAGGGGATGAGCCAGCCAAAGTCTTCCAGGCCACCAACCAAACTCGCCGAGCTCCAGGTGGGGTAGGTACCGCGGCGGTGCCCAGCTTGTTCACTTCAACCATTTGATAACATTCACCATTAGATACCCACTTGTATATGTACTGAGCATCATACAAAACCTGCAACACATTCACAGAGTTCTCAGGAAAATCTTTTTTGTTATAACATGTTTGTGACACACCTCACAGGTAAATTCATTATGCGGATAAAAATTTGTCATGATTGCGACACATTTGAAATTTGCCTTGAAATTTGTACTGTGAAAGCCACAGGGTAGTAGTGTGTGGGACCACTGCTAGAAGCAACACAAGTTGTAGTGTGATGCGTGCTTAGCACCAGCCTTCAGATGCTGTGCTGTGTGATTCGGTCCCATCGTTCTGGTAGAGCCTGGACAAGCTCGTGCCTCTTGCCAGTTCTCTGAGCTGTTTAGGTTTAATCTGTTTTTATTCAGATTAAAGAGACACGACAGTCACTGAAGGATTCTGAGAGTGGGTTGGAGAAGATGGCCATTGGACATCACATCCGCGATCGAGCACATGTCATTGAACAGAAACAAAACAGGAAAACAGGAGAACGGGAAATGAATCAGGACTTCCTCAACTTAGATGAAAGTAAGTTTCAGTTTTTCTGTTCTCTTCTGTTTCTGCAGTCAAGTTCTCATCGGCTTGTGGGGGTAAACTCTAGTTTATTAGATAAAGATGTCATTAATATTAGTAATATTTTCTTGCATATGTACACTGTCCATCTCAGAGTGAAGTGTTTTACATGCACCCATGTGGTTTCCCACTGAAGCGTGGCCCCACTACACAACAGATCGTGTGGAGAAGTGAGAAGGTGATTAGCCCGTTGAGTTAAGGGGGAGCTCTGTGCAAGCTCAGTGGAATTCAGCCACACCTCTTTTTGCAGACACCCATGGGTTCTTTAATAACTAACCACCAGGATCTTCCATAGCACAGTAGGCCGTGTCACCCAGATTGAGCCATTGGTTTGATCATTCTGACCAGCGCCACCTGCTGGTCACCCAACTTGAAGTCCTGTTTGTCTGCGTAAAACAAACAAATTCACAAATCTCTATTTAATGATTTATAAATGTTATCATAGAGCATCTAAAGTTGTTCCTCTTTTTCCTTAAGGGGCAGGGCAACAACGGTGGAATTCTGAGTTATTCCTGATCTTTGTCCTTCACTTATCAGGTGAAGCCCAGTCATTTGATGACGAATGGCAGAGGGAAGTCTCCAAATTCAAGCCGTCTGTTCCTCTGTCTCGCCTGGAAGCCCCTAAACAGAGAACTGTTCACCGTGCAGCAATAGCCAGCAAAGCTGATGAAGGGAGAAGGTAGTTAACACAGGTGTCTGAAAATACTGAAAAAGAAAGGTTCTTCTTCTTGTTATATAACAGGAGATCCCAGCTCCAGACCTTAGGATCCAGATTCCAGCAAGTTGACTTTTGTCATTTTACATCCTTAACAGTTGAAAGCTGTGGAGAAGGCGCACATTGGTTCAAAACTTTATTTGGATCAATTTCACAAATCTCCCAAGCAAACAGCTGTAAAGAAGGCAAAGCAAATTGCTAGTTTCTGCATCCCAAGGCCAAATAAAGCATAGAGTGATCTGTGAGGAAAAAGCATGTACAATGTAGAGAGAATGTAAATGGTCATCAGGTGACCTCTCACGGTGTAATACTACTGAATATTAACATGATTAAAAAATATTTCTTTCAGAGAGAAACATCGCCCAAAGGGTCCTGCAGAAGTGAAGAATGCTCGCCTTGAAGATTTAAACATCAAAGGATCTCGAGTGATAAAACACTGAACAATAAAACATTTTCAATCAACAACACCATCTTTGTCTCTCAGACCAATAAGTCTTTCTTTGTTTTATCTGGTTAGTCTTGCTTCTTAATGACATAGGAAGTGGTCAGACATTTCTTTTTACTACATTCAGTTGAAGGTTGGAAGAGTCCTTTTAAACTGAGTCATGCAGCAAAGCACTTTATTTCCTAGAATACTAAAACCAGCAGTAAAATGTAACATCAGTCATGATGAAAGTCTATACATGTGCACACCTTTAATAGTTGGGTCAGTTTCATTCAATATATTGCAGCAAATTAAATTATATATTTTTATATTAAAAAATCCAGACTTAACGTTCAGACTCTAAATGATCATGAAAATCAAGGTTTTAAGTAGATGTTTTATAATCTAATGAATATGCCTGAAATAATGTACAGTATAAGGCTTTTAAACTATAGCTACATGTATTCATACACTGTTGTGGAAAAAAATAGTGTGTCATTTTGTCATTACATATAAATTTTAAAGGAAGGTAAATACATGAATATGTTTTAAGACATTATCATGGCTGATTTCTGAATCAGTATGTGGAGCTAATGTTGAAAAAGGACTGTTCTTTGTATTATTCTCATTTGCTGTAAGCTATTTCTATTTTATTACATGTATTTCCATTTATATTTTCCCCATTGCTATATGTTGCTTTGTCTCTTTTGTTTAGGTGATAAAATTGTATTAGTTGGCAACTAATGTAAAATAGTGAGATAAAGAGAGCAAGTAATGATATTAAAGTAGATCTACCAGTTGGTACTTTGAGATCTGGAGAGGAACACATCTTTCCTTCCAAGTGCTGTGACCTCTCTCATTAAGTTTTTGCTTCAGTGTATTTTGCCCAAAGACAACACTGACAAGAACAATCTGCTGCTGTTGATAAATTCATTATAATTACAATTATAATAAAGTTTTGCCTCTAATCATTTCTAAATAATTGTTGAAGTATATAAAACATGTCCTAGTTTATTGGACAATCACTTTAGCAATTGTTTGCTCTAAAGAAAGACCCTCTGAGAACCAAGTGGAAGTAAAGCACATACACTAGGGATATGCACATACACAGCTGTGCAACTTTTAATGTGTTCCTAATGTAAAGTACATTTGTTTTTGTGCTTAACCTCCCATTCGGTTTTATGTTTGTTTACAAGGTTTTGTTTCATCGATAGTAAATAAAGTTAGTGTTGCTAAAACCCAGTTTTCATCATAAATGTTGGAACACCCGAAAATCTTTGACTTTACTGAATTAGTCTTGTTGCCTCTTCTTTTACTGTGATCCATCATCATTTTCAGCTTTTGCTGATTCACTGTTGGCTGAAACCCTCCGAATGATTCTTAACAAATGTCTCTATTTGACAATTGAGCTGCAAACAATTTGATTCCATTTTCCTATTCTCCCACTGATTATAATCCAGTTCACTGCAGCAGGGTTAGTGATGACTGTTAAAGTGTGAACGTGCCAGTGCCATTTGACAACACTGCCAGCTGTATGGGTTTTGTCCAGCTGGGTTAATCATATGAGCTCTCAGTTATGTGAGTGTCAGCATCTTTTATACTGGACCGAGCTTTCTCTATTTGAAGAGCAATGGAGAAAGCATGACAGAGCTTGCAGGTCTTTTAAGTCTTCACCTGCTTTGAAGTGGCCCTTTTAATTATTACAGTATTGGACCACAGCAATCACATTAGTGAAAGCATTCAAATGTATTTATCCGTTTTTAAACGGCTTTTTAAAAGAAAAACACAAGGGTTCACAAAATGTTCATAAAAAGGCGTCCGTTTTTTAAAGAGAAAGTGTCATCATGGTGTCACACTGGCAAATTGTAACTTAACTGTGCTTTGTTCCAATAGGGAAATTTTGAGCAAGTAAATGCGACCAAGTATAATCTAAGGCTTTCCACACAAGAGACCTTCTCAATCTGAGAAGAGGTGGCTCAGAGGCACATTCACATTTTAGATGACACCTTACCAAATACCGAAACCCCAGTGTCACTCATTCTGAGGTGCAGTACCGTGAAAATAATTCAAATGTCTTGTTGTTTACATAACTTTTCTTGTAGCCCTCAATTAATAAAAAAAAAATATGTTCAAAAGGATTCATTGTTATCTGAGAGAAGGCACTGACGTGGGACAAATTCAGACTGGATCAGATTACAGTACATTCTGCATGTTTTAATATAACCTTACATACTATGTATCAAATCGACATACTCAATATATGATTCCCATCTTCTGGAGTTAGAAAAGGTTAAATACAACTAAAGTTCTGATCTTGAATAATCCATTATATAATAATAATAGGCTGTTTTTTTTTTCCGACTGGACCCTTAATTTCTAGTGCTATTTGCTGCCAGTAACTTGTTCTGGTTTTTGAGCTCTCTACTATGTAGAGCAGTAGGTCTGAGAATTACTGCTCTACACACATTTAACTTGACTCGTAACTTGAGTCATTGTGTTTTTCAAAGGGGGAATTCATATATGGAGACATCCCCGCCATTAGAGGGTGCTATTGTTATTATTTTTCGTTAAACGCCTTACTTTACAAGGAAAGAGACGTTTGTCTCTTCTTCCTTTCCTGTCATTGACCTCGTAGAAACCCGGATGTTATATTAAATTAGGATCCGGCGCACTACTACCACCCCTTCCACCTTATCTGCACAGGCTTGGTTTGTGTGATATAACCGCATTCACATTTCGAAAGAATGGTGTGCGTAGTTTAAATCAATTCAAGATTTCGTCCGATAAGTACAATCAGTGTTGCCAAAGCAAATACAAATAAATTTAACATAAAAAATCTACAGACATTTACAACAAAGACATATCATAACATATTTACATATACTGTAAACATATGGAGCATAACTGGGAGATAATAATAATAATAATAATAATAATAATAATAATAATACATTTTATTTTATATAGCGCCTTTAAAGGTGGCTTCTCAAAGCGCTTTACAGGATGAACAACAACAACAACAACAACAACAACAACAACAACAACAACAACAAATAAAAAGAATACACAAGATAAAACACAATTTCAAAGTTAGGTTGGGGGCCTGTTGTGATTTTGGCAGGTGTGTGAACTCTGGGATTAGATTTCTGAATTTCGGGAAGAATGTTTCTCTAATCCCAGAAGTATCTGTCACAGTCAGTGCAGTAGGAAGTGCACCTCTGTATCTATTTCTCCCCGCTGGCAGCGGGAGCACAGCCTGTCCTCTCTAGCATTCCAGTTTTTGTTGTGTCTCTGTGTGAGATATTGCTGTTTGATCTGTGATTTGTGTAAATCACTTTCGACAAACAGTTAAGTAATACCACAACTGTAAACAGACGAATACAATGGACAGTAAAAATAAAGTAAATTTAAAGGATTTTTACCGATTGTTTTCAGTAAAGTTTGAAAGATACATTGATAAGAAAGTAGGTGTCTGCTGCAGCTTTTATCTAATTATTTTTAACACACTAATTTGTGTTACATTGTTTAGCTTCCAAAAAGAAGTGGAAGCAAGCAATCTGCACTTTGAAAGGACGAATACCAGAATACCAGTTCACCTCTCGCTCATCTCCAAGAGCCCGAGACCAAGTCATTTACATTTATGCGGTTGAGCCACATCTATCAGGACGGTGACATCTACCGGCGTGACTTTCACTCTGTCATACTGTGAGGGTGAAGGGAATAAAATTGACTTTCTTATGGTTCGTTTCTACGGACGTAATCGACTATTAGTGATCACAAAATGCGTTTTTTAAAAGCCGGACTGATTTTGAGCAAGCGACATCTAAGGACCCCTGGAACATTAACCGTAAAACAGGTACGTTCAGTGTTTGTGCATTTTTATAAGCATATAATTTCCTATGCGTCTGACCTTAGTTTGAACGCTGAACGTGGATTTATTGACTTTACCTAACGTCTGTCAAAGCTGAGATTTTGATCAGAATAAAGGTTAATAAACTATACATCTTTACATAATTATATAAGCGGTTAAAGTAGCAACTAGGTGTCCTCAGTGTTGGCTATACGGATGCTTGTTTGTTTTCTCCAAAAACGTTTTAATTCTTAAAGTAACTTTCAAATCAATATGTATACATATATATTTAAAGCTAAGGATGAAAGTAAACTTAGGCACGCTAAAGGCTCTGCTCTGTAGCTGAAGTGAGTCTGCTGTGTGGCATGTTACAGGTGACAGTTGTCTATTAAGCATTGTGCTGGGTTTTATTGATTTCTACCTATGCCAAAGTCCAGAAAAAATACGTAGATTCAAAGTAACTCTCGTCGAGGAGTGCTCCGTTTTCATTTTACAGGCAAATGAAGTAAGTGATTTGCTTGTGTAAGGACTGTGTATTTATAATAGTAACTAGATCAGGGAAAGTTAAACAAGTATCTGTATAAACTTTCCATCAAGTAGTTCTGACATTATGCAAGTATGATATTAGGAGTGTTTTGTATATTGATTACTTGATTTTGGTGTCATTTTGATTGATCATTTCTGGAATTGGGACTTCAGTGTGACTGGGACACAACAGAGTCACTGTTGTTGCATGAGAACTACATCACTTCACTATCGAGAGGGTTGATGGGCAAAGGTGATGAGGAGCTTTAGTTGAAGTGGAAACCTGGTAGATATTCAAGAAAGAAAAACACAGAAAGCAAACTATTTTAAAATACCGTATGTTTGTGTCGCTAATGAAGAGAATGACACCTCAGTGCACGTTGAAGACTGGGGAGAGTCTTCACTCTCACTGGCTTGCCTAGGAATCAGGTTATCTGTAGCAGTGAAGTTTTTATGTTGACCCACCAGCTGTATGCTAGCAACAATAGTGCAGACTGATATCTGACTGTGCAGTGTAACAAACAGGTTTATTGATGGGGCAGTCCATGCGTGGTGGTCTGTCCAGTTGCTAAAGTCCACTTGTAGTGACCGAAGGCAACTCCATTACACAACGCAAAGATCATAACGTCCTGGGACATGACAACATTCCAGCAGGGTATGACCATATCTTACCTGTGAGAAAACAATTTTAAAAGTTACACTCTGGGTTTCATATCTGCCAGACCCCGGCCCTGGGAACATCTGTGGGTTGCGTTAGGACAGTCTGTGAAGGCTGGAGCTCAGGGGACAGGGAAGAGGCACGAGCTTGTCCAGGCTCAATGAGAGGAAGGGGAACAGAGTCACACAGCATCTGCAAGATGGCACAAAGCATGTGTCGCAGCTTATTAGGGTCACAGGTTCTTGGTGTGGCTTTTCACAGTCAAACCCCTGCTAATCCACGCTGCTGACAAATGTTAATCATCATAAAGAATTCACCTGTCTGTCCCATTAAAGGTCAGCGATTTCCTGAATTTGGTAGATACTTTATTAATCCCATGAGGGAAATTGCAGTGCAACAGAAGCCTGGCACAGGCAACACAGCACAGTGTAACAAAATGATACAATAATACAACAATACAATACAGTAAGTACAGTCAGTGAGAAGTGCAGGAAAAAATGGGGTATACAGAATTGCACACAGTACAGAAGATACAAAACAAACCTGAATGTAAAGTACACAAGGAGATATATTGCACATTATAAATATATTGCACAGATCCCCAGCATATATTGCACATCAGTGGTAAACAGGAAAACCAGCTGTAAACGGAGAAGTTCATGTTTAGTCCAAAAACGTGTCAATGTTGCCCCTGCCCAGACACACAGTGGATGAGTTGTACAGTCTTGTGGCAAAAGGCAAGAATGACCTCCTGTAGCGCTCCCTGTCGCATTGCAGGTGGATCAGCCTATTGCTGAACATGCTCTTTATTCTCACAAGCATGTCATAGAGGGATGGGAGACGTTGTCCATGATGGCCTCTAGTAAGGACACCATTCTCCTCTCAGCCACTACCTCCAGGGGGTCCAGATCAGACCCAATGACAGAGCTTGCTGTTTTGATGAGCTTGTTCAGCCTGTGAGCATCCCCTGCTCTAATCCCAGAGCCCCAGCACACCACCACGTAGAAAATGGCGCTCGCCACAGCCGACTGATAGAACATATGATGCAGTTGATGCAGTTATACTGTACATGGCCTGTCTTATTGGTGCTCATAACAAACCCATGCCCAGCTGCTTTAGCCTTGTTTTCCTGGTGTCTCTGATTACTGCACATCTCATTTCTTTGCTCCAGGTATGGATTAACAGCTGCAGGACGTGTTCGACGGGCGTCATTCCCAATGAGAGGATCCGCAACATCGGCATATCAGCCCACATTGACTCAGGGAAAACCACACTGACGGAGAGAGTCCTGTACTACACTGGCAGAATAGCAGAAATGCATGAGGTACAGCTCTTAATTTGCTGAGCTTATAATAACACACTCAGGATGCTCTATCTCATTCAGTTCCTTGTGATGGACTAATCCATAACTCTGTGGCATGTCCATGAGGTTTTTTGTAAAATATGCAGTGCTGCAGAATATGAATTCCAGTGATGAATACAGAGAGGAAAGCCTCTCTTTCAGTGTGTCACTGTAGACACAAAAAAATGCTAAACTTCATTCAGTAATAAGTGAGTATGTTGGTCTTCAGTCCAGTTCTTGGAATTATTATGTCAGCCATTTTCAAGTTGTCAAACGCCCCTTAAAGCACTTTGCTTTCAAGCACTTTTTCACATTGCATTTATCAGTACACTCTCTTTCTTGAAAATTTGAGGAACATTGTCTGTAAATTGTGATTTCCAAAAGTGTATTTAGAAGGCCACATGCTGATTCTACATCAGTATTTTGTAGTTCTACTGTACAGGTACTGCCAAAATCTCATACTATAAGATGATGTGATCATAATTCAGGGTCTGGTAATCGACCAATGATTTGATTATATGTCATGTCCTGTCTGTAACCTGAAGTTTCTCATTTCACTGTGGAGGACTAAATTGAATTGTATTATGAATGCAGTAAAACAAGAAAAGACCCTTGTGATCAGGTGATTGTTTCAGTATCTGTAACTTTAAAAAGTGTATTTGTGTCTTGTGTCTTGTGTTCCTCAGGTAAAAGGCAAGGACGGTGTGGGAGCTGTTATGGATTCCATGGAGCTTGAGCGACAGAGGGGCATCACAATTCAGTCTGCTGCCACGTACACCATGTGGAAACAGCACAACATTAACATCATCGACACCCCAGGTAGACCAGCAACGTGTGAGAAGTGCCCAGAACCGCATTAACGTCTGGCCTCTGGCTGTTTCCCCAAGTTCCATGATGATCCTGTGGACCTCTGCTTGTTCTGTGTGTTGTGTTTCAATTCACATTTAAGTCCTCATGTGTCTTAAGTAGGACAGATTATGTAACTACTTCTATAAAATGCATTGGGGACAGAATCAGAAGAATTCTCCAATGAATCTGAAGTTAAAACTTCAATGATATAAGTTCTAATATCATAACTCTTACAGCTGTTATAACGGCGTTACTCACACAGCAGTGCTGAAGTGGGAGAATCTCGGTGAGTCCTGCACGGTCGCAGCACCTTGACCAGCTCTGACAAGGCCCTGTCCTCGCAGGCCACGTGGACTTCACCATCGAGGTGGAGCGGGCCCTCCGCGTGCTGGACGGGGCGATCCTGGTGCTGTGTGCCGTCGGCGGGGTGCAGTGTCAGACCATGACCGTAAACCGACAGATGAAGCGTTACGGCGTGCCCTTCCTGACCTTCATCAATAAGCTGGACAGGCTTGGGGCCAACCCGGACAGAGCTCTCCAACAGATCAGGTCTAGTGAATGCTGTACACATCCAGAAAGAAGACTCCCAGCTGCATTTCTGAAATATTCAAACTGACACTGCAGTAGGTTACGGCAGGAGTACTTGCAAATGAAGTCACTCTAGAGGGCAGTGTTACACTGCCTTAGTGTTTTAAAACGATCTCGTCTTGCAGTTGCATGCTGTATGAATATTGATGCAAAGGAAGATTGTCAGTCCTCAGTTGAATGCCTTGTCATTTCTACATGTGGTGTGGAAATATAAGCATGTCAAAGGAAATGGATGGTAGCAGGGTGGCATGGTGGTGTATAGGTCAATGTTGCTGTTTCAAACCCTGGTATGATTCTGGCCTGGAGTACTTTCTGTATGGAGTCTGCATGTTGTCCAGTTCACCATTATGGCTGTGTCCTAACAGGATACAGTATTCTTTCGCAGTTTGAAAAACACACCATATTCAAAGGCGCTGTTGTTGTCCCATGTTGCAGAACCAAGCTCAATCACAACGCAGCGTTTGTCCAAATCCCCATTGGACTCGAAGGCAATTTAAAAGGGATTATTGACCTCATTGAAGAACGAGCCATATACTTTGAAGGACCATTTGGGTAAGTGAATACTCTTGGTTAAAAGGATGCATATGGACAGTGAAGAATGAGTTGAATATGACTTGCCATATGAGTGAGAGATACTAATACTAATTGCCCTAAGTGTTATTAACATGGTATTTCATGTTAGGTTGACCAAAATCAAGAGAAATCCCCACATGGGTTTTGGTAACTGGTATATTTTTAGCCTGTCCTTCACTGAGTCAGGTTCTCGTTTTCTCCTTCAGAAGTGATCTTGTCTATCTTCCCTTGTTTCATACTTGACGTCTGTCATCCACGATACAAAACAGGCAAAATCAAAATCTTAAGATGAGAAGCTCAGGCTGAGGTGCGGGGAACCATTGTTTCGTTTGATTTCATATCTTTATTTTATATACCCCTAAGAATGTAAGCGATACTTTCCAAAAGGCTTGATTGCATTATAAACCTGGATAAATATGAGTCTGAGGCCTGAGGCTTCTTCTTCTGTGATATGATGATGTAAAGCGGACATGTCACTCTTTCCACAGACAGAATATCCAGTATGATGAGATCCCAGCAGATCTCCGTTTGGAAGCGGCAGACCGACGTCAGGAATTGGTGGAGTGTGTAGCCAATACAGATGAGCTGCTGGGAGAGATGTTTCTGGAGGAAAGGGTGCCCACAAACACAGATTTAAAGGTCTAGTATGTCTTTTAATTACACGCCTCATTTTTATTCAAGCAGCTTATTGATGTTGGCATTTTCAGTCAATGTAAAAAAAAGATGACAGATAAAACTCAGGGAACCCACATGCTTAATATATCAGCGGAAGATTCTCCATATTTGAAGCCATTTTCCTTCCATCAGACCTTTGTATTTTGTATTCTTTAAGCCTATCTCCATTATGGCCAGTAGCTTTTGGTTGAAAGGAGAAGTGCAGCATTCAGAGAATATTGAGAGTGGGCAGTATTGTACATCGCAGTGTGAAATGCAGGTCTCCGTCCCAGGTTCTGTGCCCAGTGGTTTATTTCTAGTTTGACATACTTGAAGCTGAGAAAATGTAAGACAACACTGTGTGATGTACATTAGGCCAGGCCGAGGTCATTGTCATCATCGTCATTTTCTTGCAGGCTGCTATCAGAAGGGCTACAGTCCAGCGCTCCTTCACCCCCGTTCTTGTCGGCAGCGCATTGAAGAACAAAGGGGTACAGCCCCTGCTGGACGCTGTCCTAGACTACCTGCCAAATCCCACCGAGGTTCAAAACTATGCCATCCTCAACCAAGAGTAAGAGTCCGGCATGTCTTCTCAGTTCAATAAGCTATAGCTGGATTATGAGATAAAGTATTAGATGTCGTTTGTCATCCCCCTGCATAGTAGGGGAACATTTTCCGCAACATTAAGTGCAAGCAGTGAACCATAAATTCTAGCCTAAATATAAAGGGTGGAAGTACATCAGTCTCCAGAAATCAGAAGAACATGCCGTTGCGGAGTATGTAATGATTTCTGTGTTCAAGCACAGACCTTCGATGCATGACTGCATTGACTTGATGTAATGATTGAGCACAGACATCCTGTCCGCAGGATTGCATGTGCCTGAATATATTGCTTTCGTTCTTACCGTATCTGTCATATATAATAATGGTGGCTCCCAGCTACATAAATAAGTCATTTTTAACATTGTTGTTCCAATTTCTCCTCTTTATACAAGTGATTTGGAATCACCAATTGTGTTTTCAACTTTGGCTCACAGCTCCTACCTTCTAGCTGCTTGCCTCAGGCTGCGCAGTACCATACCGGACGCTGAGGGTTAATTTGAGGAGAAGTTTATTCCCTGAGAGCACTGCAAGCCTGCAGATGTCCAGGATGTGTTTGCTGTGTAGTGAGCAACTCTGAGAGCCCTGGTTGACTAGTCCCAGTCCTGATCCCAGAACCCAGCATGATGTGTGCTATCACTTGGGGAACCCCAGTAACCTCTGGCCAGTGGCATGGCTCTTCGAATTCATGACGCCTGCTTCGTAAAGCGCAGCCTGCTCTCCAGGGAGCACCTTTATCGACTGAGCTACATGGGAGTCACGCTGTCACATTTCAAAGGCAGCAGGAGACTCGTTTCACACCGACTTTATAGGACAATTCCTTGTCTCATTTGCATGTATAAATGTTACGGCCTCTTCTGAAAGAGCGCGGTGTCTGTGGCAAAGAAAAATACGTATTTTTTTTCCATGTTCAACAGGGAATCAAATGAGACTACTAAAATTTTAATGGACCCAACAAGGGATGCCTCTCAACCGTTTGTTGGCTTGGCATTCAAATTAGAGGTAAGTTGGTTAACTGTAAAAAAACAAAAGTAAGTCCTTTGAATGAGGGCAAAGTTTTTCCACTTTGTCCTTTGTCAAATGTATAATCTAGTATCCCAGTTTGGATTTACAAAAAAATATTCTAACTCTTCTCTTACGCAAGCTGTCTATGTTTCTCCCTGTTCTTCATATAACACTGTAATTCTTTCTGTGAGCAATCTTTAAATCCAAGCGCTCTCTGAGGTGTTGTTTGCCCCTTCCACGTGGACAGGCGGGGCGGTTTGGGCAGCTGACCTATGTGAGGGTTTATCAGGGAGTGCTGAGGAAGAGCGAGTACATCTACAACACCAGGACAGGCAAGAGGGTCCGAGTGCAGCGCCTGGTGTGCCTTCACTCCGACCAGATGGAGGTGAGTCGCGCTGTGGGGCAGCGACCGTGAGAGCATTGCGCCGCGCTGCAGTGGTGTTTTGTTACTGTCAGGCCTGTGGTCACTGTCACTGGCAGCAGGGTCCTAACTCTGAAAGGTAGACTATTCAGAGTGGGTTAGTACGATCCGGTGTTTTAAAATGGTGTGTTGTAAGGCTTATTCAGAAGTATATCAATTAAAGGGTGTGACTTGTTACTTGTTACATTATATTGTAGGCAGCTAAAGAATTAGAGTGATCTTCATCACACCACCCAAAGAGTTTATTGATAAAAAATAATCGGAGATTTTTCCTGTTTCAAAGCTCTATAAAAATGTATAGATGTATAGATTTCCGGCACAGGTCATTTTGGGGCGAATATTCAGATCGGAGTGATGTAATTAGTGGAGTACCACAGGGGTCTGTACTTGTACTAGGATCAATGCTCTACCTCATTTGATCGATGATCGATGAACAAGATTCTGGTAGAGAGTAAAGCAGTCACGTTTGAAGGCGATAACAAATTAGGAGGAATAGCAAAAGCAACAGATAAAATTAGAAAACATTTAGATAAAATTCAAGACAAACACTTGTCAGATGACATTTGATGGTTTGATTAATCCTTCCCTTCATTAGTAAACTTAATGAACCTAAGACAGCGTGAAGAGTAGTTTTTGTGTGTTGAATCATTTTATTGAGGCATGAAGACAAAAAAGTCCAATTGTACTATTCTGAAAAAGCAAAAGCATGGAAAACCTTGTTTTCTGTTTAAGAAGATTTTGAATTTTAATTTCACTTTGTTCAGGATGTAGAAGAGGTGTATGCTGGCGATATCTGTGCCCTGTTTGGAATTGACTGTGCCAGCGGGGACACCTTCACTGCGCAGACTACAGCCAATCTCTCCATGGTGAGTAGGAGAAAAGTCCTAGTGAATTGCTCTGTGGTCACTATTCCAGTTTTCTTTGACAATTCCTCTGAATCCCTGAGTTTGTACACCAATTGTTTGTACAAAAGAGTACCTTTGCTCTCATTGTCAGTAATGAAAGATCTGCATAAATGTGCTTGTCCTGTACTTAATAATATGTAATAATATATGTAATAATATTACATTATTAAATACTCATTTTTGGTCTTCTTGTTAGGAATCTATTCATGTTCCAGAACCAGTAATATCAGTAGCTATGAGGCCAACTAACAAGGTAAGTTTTTTACTGGAATCCAGTTGCCTATAGTTAAGGTGGGGGTCTCAAACCATGGTCCAGCAGATTTTACAGGTAGCTTTTCAATCATCAGTTTCCAAAGGCCTGAAACAATTTATGTATGATCAGCTAAATGGGTGGAGTGTTCAGTCATGTCATTTAATAATAAAATTATCACTTGGAACAATATATATAGAGTACCATTCATCTCTCGAGCTGAACTAGCCTGCTTGTGGTGTTCATCCTCAGTAAGAAATAGAATATTTTGTTCTATGTTTTTGATAAATGCTCCTGGGGAAACAAGCTTTCAATAAAAGCAAAGCTTCTATCTTTGTTTTAGAACGACTTAGACAAATTCTCCAAAGGAATAAACCGTTTTACCAGAGAAGACCCAACTTTCAGAGTCCACTATGATTCAGAGAGTAGGGAAACAATCATCTCGGGAATGGGGGAGCTACACCTTGAGATTTACTCCCAGGTAAGATGCTTTTCTTTTTACAATCCTCCACTGAAATGCACTCCCTAGTGAACATTCTAGGACTGTCCACCCATTAACCCGAGGACGTAAGATGTATTCCACAAGGCCTTGAAATATCTGCTGCCCTGTCAAGATGACCCCCAGTTGAGGTTGTGATGAGAGTAATGGCCGACATATTGAGCTCTGCGTCCCACAAGTCAAACAGTCAAACTGGGGATTGCTCTAGCCAGGGAAAGAGAAAGGCATTTGTCACGTGTTCCTGTAAAAGTTTCCAGTCCTATTCCAATAATATTTTCCTTAACGGGGAAAGTTCTCACAAAGTCTGAATTGGATCAAATTGGGCATTTGATGATTTGGTAATCTATCTGTAAAAATGCAAGCAGTTAATATGTTCCCTTGCACTGTCTTTAGAGAATGGAAAGAGAGTACAGCTGTCCTTGTGTGATGGGAAAACCTAAGGTTGCCTTCAGAGAAACCATCTCATCCACCGTGCCGTAAGTCTTAAAACATTAGGAGCAGAGTTTTAATACATTACTTTAGTTATCTTAGTTTAGATACCTTCTCCAGCTGCCACATAATTATTTTTTCTTCCTCGTATCTACAGTGCAGATATATTTTATTTGTGTTTCTTGGTACAAACATGACAGAACAATCTTGTACATAGAAAAGTACAATCTCTCTAATAATTCACATCTTCCACCACCACCCATCCCTGAATTTATTGGTATTTATTTCTGTACTTTTGCAATCAATACATTTGTTGGAATTCATATCTATACGTGCTAAGAAGGCTAGAGAATAATTATTAGACATTCTGTTCTACATAGACCATCAGATGTTAATTTCTCAGTATTGTCTTCTGTTTCCAAGGTTATTTTTGTAATTAATGCATTACTATGACAGCTTTGTATGCTACTGCCAGGGTGGCCTGAGGTCTTTTCCCAGTAGCGACTTTAAGAACATTAGGTGCTGGAGGAATTGATGACTGGGTTTTCTGTCGTTGGCGAGTGGTGATGGTGTTTGGGTTGCAAATTACTCTGAGTTACTTTTACTCCCTCTGTCGGACTCCAGTTAACCTTCATGTGCCACTGGATCATTTCCTGTAACACATACAGAACAGTGATCAGTACATTACAGGATAAAACTCAGTGCCGGTTTTTATTATTTAATTGATACTTAGTTGATTTACCTGTGATATGAACTCATGAAGAAGGACTTCATAGTCAAATACAAGGGATTCGCCTTCTGATTCCTATTCAAATAAAAAGAAAAACATTGTAAAAGAAACAGAGCACATGGTGCTCAGAGCTCCAGAATGTGCTTAGATTGGTGCAGGTACTGTAATTAGTGTTGTCTTGAAGACAAACCCTTTTACATGAAGCGCTTGCTGTAAGATGCTGAACTCACCTGGCATATCAGGGTTCAATCTGGAAAAGTGAGTGCTTTAACTGGTACTAAAACTGGGATCTTATATGAAGACCTTGGCCTCATTGTGAATAGACAAGGGGGAAAAAAACATCTATTTTAATGCCAGTGATTGATTACCGGCATTATGATAATAATGTAATGATAATGTTAATGTTTCTTTATTAGCCCTATACAATTTCTTGGATTAGGAATTCGTCTTTTCGCATACCCCAGCTTTTCTCCATGGAGACACAGATAGGGAGAGAAGCTTGGGGTCAGAGCGCAGGGTCTGCCGTTGTACGGCGCCCCTGGAGCAGTTAGGGTTAAGGGCCTTGCTCATGGGCCCAACGGAGTAGGATTCCTCTGCCGGCCACGGGATTTGAACCGGCAACCTTCCAGTCACTGGCGCAGATCCTTAGCCACAGAGCCACCGCTCCGCCCCTCATTATGCGTTACTCTGAAAGATACAATTTCTTTGCTTCTGCCTCTGCTGCTCCCGAAGGTCCGACAGTCACGTGTTAGACTTGCCTGCTGTTGTAGGCTCAGGATTTGCGCCACATTGTATAGTGTGGATTCATTGGATTCCTTCAACATCACAAAGCTTGCGGCCACACCTCCCAGGTGCCACAAGGGTGTCATTTCCGGCGCAGTGAATCCATAGCTGTCTGTCGATAGACATAGCAGTAGGTTCTTTAGTAATCATTCATTACATTTCTTTGTTTTTGTTCATGGTTTATGTGCCAAGTGTAAATATTTAAACAGACCTAGATCTTTTGGCCAAATTATTTAAAATGAGATTTTCTTTCTATATTTTTCATTAATTGAGGAGAGAATATCCTTTAGTAATAAGTACTCCTTTCTAAATCTGTTGGAAACGTAAAAGAAGTGTTTCTACATACATCAGCGTATACTGATAGTGTATGTGTACGTTTATTTTGCACAGAGCCCTCTTAAGAGTGGTATATAATATCGTGTTCTCAATATTTAATATAGAATCAATTATTTTAAAAATCAACTTTCAGTACCTGGAATGTACTGGCCAGATACAAGGGCAGAACTTTTCTTGATCTGGTGGAAGAAACTGTTCTCTGCTTCAGAAGTGTTTATTTTCAGGAGGTCATCACAAGTGCATTGAACTTGAGGAGTTTTCTGCTCCTCAGTTCTCTCAAAAACTATTTCTGCTGCACAGTTTCCAATGGTTGTCTGTGAAAGATAAACACATGGAAAACTACAGAGGGGAAAAAATTTTTTTTTGCTATTGCTTGGTAACTGAGTGAGATATACAGTACCATAAGACAAAAATCAAATAGAGTTTTCTATGTGTTCCACTTTCTTCAGCAGAGGAACATTAAACTGTATTTTTTCCTCATGGAAAAAGTTAACCCAAAAAATTATGTTTAGATAATTAGGGGAGATTGGTTGGCATCCTTAAAGGCATATTCACTCTTTATAATACATTACTAAAGTATTTGGTCTCCGAATACAATGTAATAATACTATTTAAGATATATCCATAGTACTTTTTGGAGTTCATTGCAATACTGCAGCCTGTTTAGTAATCCAACACTAGCCTGAAGCAATTCTGGTGTTTGAAATCGGGACTAGAACTGATAATAAGTGATAGCAAAAACGTTAATTGCCAAATTGACATGGGTTATAACTGTAAAATCACAAAAATCTGTAAAGTTATTTCTTATGAAAACATGCAAATTCATTATTTGATATCTACTTTTGTTAACAACATATGCAGAATGACAAAAGGAACAACTGAATTAACAATTACATTAAGAGGGGTGCAGCTTAAATAAAAGAGACAGTTAAAATGAACCCATTGGACATGTTAACTAGTGTTTAGTTCAAGTAGTTTAGTGGACCCATGTAGTCTAAAGCATTTGGTACAGTAGTTCTGTACCAAGTCAACTGTGGTGAGTAAAGGTCTCACTTCTTATTTCTGTTTTTACCACCTCTTTTTAACTGATCAAGTAACAACTTTAAACCTTGGTCTGGAGCTGAGCTGCAAAATGTACAGAACTACAACAGGAGTAATGCTATAGGCAGAAATATTATAAGTTCTACTTATTTGTGAGGAAATCAGATCTACAATAAAAACAAAAACTTACATTGCTGACCATCTCTTCCAGTGAAAATTCAATGTGATACCTTGCTGCTCCTGTAGGAATTTCCTAAGATTCATAAAATAATGGATAAGTGCAAGAACTGGCAAAACCTTTAAAATCGAATAAAAAAAAATCCAGTTTCAAACATTTGAAAAATCACCCCACACCAAAAAGTACATTTGTATTGTATGAGTTGTATATATTTTTAAAGAAGTTAAATAAACCTGTCTTCCTGCTTCCCATTTTAATTAGTGTAAGGCTATTTTCAGAATGCAAGATTGGCAAGATCATACAGAATAAAAAAAAATATTATTTTCTTAATGAGTTTAGCAAATTTCGCCTGGCATTTAATTTGTGATGTTTTCAATACTAAAACTTAAGAGAGATACTCACTGTCTACCCACCCGGTTGTGGCCAAGATGGGCTTCAGGGTGTATCTGCAGTTCAAGTGAAGTGTGTATACGCTCTTACCTCTAAAGTGGCCCTTTTAACCTGACGAATAATAAACCTTCTGAAAGGGGAGCCGTAATGGTAGTTCAGGTAGTGCTCCGCCACCTTGGCAGCTCGGCTCGCCTGGTAATGGGACGGGTTGAGCTCTTCCACAGGCATAGCTGGATTCACCTCTGTGGTCTGGGAAAGGAAAAACGAAGTTTCTGTCCTGAGCTAGGTGTGTCCACTAACACATGGACTTTGTTCTCCCCTCTTTTCAGGCTCTGTGAAAAAGGTTGCGAAATGTCGTGCAGCTCATATGGGGGGAAAAAAACCAACCAGAGTGTCACCCCATGCTTGAGCAGAATTCCTAGCCACAGCAACTCCAGCAAAGGGCTCCTTTTGCTTTAGTTACATTGTTTGATGTAACTTCCTGTTGCTCCACAGGCTTAGTCAGACTGTTCACCACAAAGATGGCCTCTTTAAAGACACAGGCACTGTTTTAATTCGTCCACAGGGATCTGAATATCTTCTCTAGTTCCTCTGTCAGCTCAGCGCTAAAGGTGTATTTAAAGTTGGTGTCATTTCAACAGATATTCTAGCTTTCTTGCATTGTGTTAAAAAGGCTTCTAATGGCAGAACTCCATATCAATCTAAATATTTGAAAGATGTGTTATACAGGAACCTGTCAGTTGATCGGGAGTGTCTAATCCATATTTGAAGGAGCTCATGTGATTTCAAGATTTCATTTCAACCTGACTCTAAATAACCTGAATGAGCATATTGTGGGCTTAAGTACAGTGATGTACCAACTTATCCCAGCTCCCCAGGTGCCGGAGATTGAAAGAGGTTTAGAAAGCCTGCAGGCACATCAGGACTGGGCACCATGCTGTAGGTACATAATATATAAAGCTTTTTTTCAGTTTTCCACTCACTTTCAATTTGTGTGGTAAAAAGGTTTGATCCCAATGAGAAAAAATATCAATTGTGTGTCTGTGAATTCCAGGTTCGATTACACGCACAAGAAGCAGTCTGGTGGAGCAGGGCAGTATGGGAAAGTCGTTGGAGTTTTGGAAGCCCTGGGGCCAGATGGCTACACCAAAGTGGAGTTTGTTGACCAGACCATCGGCACAAATATACCAAAACAGTTTGTGCCTGCAATTGAAAAGGCAATTTTTTTTTTTGTATTGGATAAAAACTTGTTAGTTATTTTATTTTACAGCTAATCAGCCCTTGTGTAGTCATATATTTTTTTTAATACAGTTTTCAAACAAATTGTGTTACACTATTATAACAGTGCAGTAAGTCTGAAACAAATATTTCCAAGTCAGACCAAGTTAACACAGAATAAACTAAAAAAGACTGTTAAGCCTCCCTATATAGGCATACTGTACTAAACTATACTATGATTTTGTAGTGTCCTATAATTGGATGTTGTTTTATTTTTAATCAGTCTATATGCAGTTTGAAATGTTTGCAAATGTTTGTAAACATTTTTGTTGCTTTCAAAATCTTTCAAAATGTTTTAATTCTGAAAAATGCTCTATACCTTTGTTTATACTAAATGCCTTATCAGCAACTTCGGAACAGTACAGTGTGAAATACTCATGGCAGATTTTGGAAGGGTGGTGGTGTCCGTCCTCTGTGCAGCTTTATTGTGAAGGAGCATGTTGTTCATACTGCCCGCAGGGATTTCGGGAAGCCTGTGAGAAAGGCCCTCTGACAGGCCACAAGATCTCCGGCGTGCGCTTCCTGCTAGACGATGGCGCTCACCACATGGTGGACTCCAATGAGATCTCCTTCATCAGAGCAGGAGAAGGAGCTCTCAAGCAGGGTAGGAGCAGCCTTCTGAACTCTCAGCTCTGCTGCCTGCGGCACTTTCACTTCTCTCCTTTGTTGTGCTTTATTACTGCAAACTAGTGAAGGTGTGTAGTTCAGTAGTGAATGAAAATAGTTCCTTCCTACTTGTAAACCAGCTTTTGAGTTGCTTTGGAGTAAAACTTGCTGTATAAATACATTATTATTAGAAGTACAGTAGCTGATGTAGACTATTTCATGTGATGACCTTTTTGTTAAAAAATTTATTTTAGCTGAAACAATTATTTCAAGTACAAGTCAGATATGGCTTTCTACGTTGCAAGCGCTTATTAAAATAATTGGCTGCTTCATCAGTTAAGCTTTCAGACTTTCCAAAACTGTTTAAATTTGTAGTCCTGGAAAACAGTGGCTATAACAAAAGATGAGGAAGGTTTTGACCAAGTTGCAATTAGTTTGTGCTCCTGAAAAGAAGAAGTCACGGTGTTTTGTTCATTTGAAACTGGGGATGGGATTGGTGAATTGGTTGCGAATCTGACGACTGTGGTGTGTAACCCTGCTGTTCCTGCTCTTGATCCTGTCCAGCTATGGAGAAGGCAAACGTGAGTGTCCTGGAGCCCATCATGTCTGTGGAAGTTGTGGCTCCCACTGAGTTTCAGGGAACAGTGATCGCTGGCATTAACCGTCGACATGGCCTCATTACCGGACAGGATGGACAGGAGGGCTACTTCACCCTTTATGCTGATGTAAGCATAGTTCCCATGATGGCATTCATACAAATGGGAAATGACCCATATGTGCATGAAACTAGAAGATAAATTGTGGTTTGATTTGTATTGTACTTTGATTACAGTCCCAGCTTGACATGTTGTAGGAATTAACACATTTATGAGATGTTTTGCCCCTTCTCTAAACTATTTCAAATCTAAATTCAAAATCTTCTTCTTTAGAAGGTCCTTTACTTAACTGGTTCTGTTATTTACCGCTCTGCTCCTACTGTATTCAGTACCCTCATCTGCTGTCTCCTCTCATTGTGTATTTCAAAATGTGTATTTTGTTGTTGTCAGTCTGTATAGCGCATTGAGAAGCCACCTTTTAAAGGCGCTGTATATAATAGTTTATTATTATGTTCTGAGGTTCTTCCAAGTTATTTGATAAACTTAAAAGTACATAATTTCCCTAAAGTGTTTTGGAAAAGCAAGCAGTTAGTTTAAGTGGTACTCTGTACTTAATCACTGCTCTTTATAAGATGTTTTAGGGTGCAGCTTTACAAAGTAATATTTCATAAGAACATGAATATGAACAAATGAGGAGGCTGTTTGCCCCGTCTCAGCTTTGGTTGCCTGAAGCTAATTGATCTCATTCACCTGTTTGAAGGAAGTCAAATAATATTAGTGATTCTAATTATTGTCCACTTTCTGTAGGTTCCGTTAAATGATATGTTTGGGTATGCCACTGAACTCAGGTCATGCACAGAGGTAAGGTACCATAAAGCTATTGCACATGTACATGTTTTTTGGGAGGAATGAGGATAATATATGAGTTTAACATTCAGATTAAGTAACTTGTGTAAAGCCAATTTTTCAGAAACTTTTCTGTTAAAAAAAGTTAAACTAACATGTAGCGTTGTGTGTTGCTTGTTATTCCATGAAGAATACCCTATAAACAAGAGGAGTCAAGTACTGTTGTAAAAAGGGTATAATGAGCAAGCACAGTTCCTCATATTACTATTACACTACACTAATATTATCAAAATCAGCTTTGTAGCATTGATGTCTTTTGAGTCGTCAGAGATTTTCTTGTTTTATTAAACTGATTCATTCCATCCATCCTTTTTCAGTATCCTTAGGGGGGGACAGTGAGCTGAACTTTATCATAGCAGGCACAGGTCACCAGGTCATTGCAGGGCACACACACACCTCCATTCAAGGCAGCAATTTAGAGACGCCAAAAATGGACGGCACATTTTTGGACTGTGGGAGGAATCAGAAACAAGCACAAGGGACAGAACAAGCTGTAATCAAACAGTGTCCATGTCACCAGTATCTGGTTCCTTTAGACATGAGCGGACTGTTCTTGGTAACTGTTGTGTGAATGACACATACTTGACAGTATAAAGAAAGTAGTGATTTATTTGTTTGTCTCCTTTCACTTAGGGCAAAGGTGAATACACAATGGAGTACAGCAAGTATCAGCCATGTTTGCCCAGCACACAAGAGGAACTTGTCCAAAAGTATTTAGAATCCACGGGCCAGCTACCTTCAAAGAAGGGCAAAGCCAAGAACTGAACCACCTGGCCACCTGTTTATGTTTTTTTTCTGATTGATCTCATTGCTGAAGAACACCAACCTGGGGAAAATGCCGAAGAATCGTTGGGACGGTTATTTTCATTTTATGGACACTGAATAGTAATGGCATTTTGAAGAAATGTTACTGGTATGTAGTGAGACTGGTTGCTAGAAAACCTTGAAATCAGTAATATTTGAAATATTGTTCATTCTGCTCTTATTCTGTTAATTTTCAGTAAAGGCCATTCCAAAGTGGAGTAAATCTTTATATTGTACTGAAACCATTTTAAGACCTTCATCAGTTTTCGAAAACAGTTTATCAGAATTTGTTCCCTGCTGTTCATAGTTTTATTTTTTCAGGATTTAATGTTACTTAATAATCCGAATTCATAGTGCTACTGTTACAAATAAAGGTTCGTATTTAGCACACAATCAAAGGCCTGGCTTAACAATGTACAGTAAAGATTTATGGACTGTGTACAGTTACAATATTGAGAATGGACACTATGATTTCCAACAATTGTATTTTTATCTACTTAAGTGTTGAGAAAATAAAACTGAGGTACCGAATTGGTGCATGTTAGAAGTAGTAATTGTTGTTAAGGAAATACTAGTAGTTTTTATCAATGTTTTGTTCTTTAAAATGGGAATCTGTGAATGTTTGTATCTTTCATGTCTTTAAAATGTGATTTATGGATTGAGGTAATGAAGTATACATGTGTGTATAGTATCTGGAATATACACACAGTATATGTAATTAGAAATGTATATGGCATTAGTCTAATTTTGATACAAACTTAAAAGAGAGTTTTGATTACTGTCTTATGTAATTTGGTTAAAAATGAATGACCATAAACCTAAAAGGTGTTTTTTTCCCCAAAATGCATTTTCAGCAAACTTTAAATATTGCACTTGTACAATTATAAAAGTTTTCTATCTTGGCTCAAAAACGTGAACTCACAATAATCATTTGGGTGAATCTGATTCAACAACAATCAAAAGGATATTTTGACAAATACAATACAATAAGATATATTAATTAAACTACTAGATGAACTACAGATGGGAAAACGTTTCAAATGAAGGGCGTCAGCTGTTTTGGTTTTTAATTTTTTTTCTTTGCTTCGAAAGAGGAACAAACCACTTATGAAAATTTGGGGATTGACTAATCCCTTCTTTGCATTTGCACTTCAGTATTACCCAACGTTTCAACAGGAGGAGCATTTGTTTTGCAAATGTATCCTTCTCTGGAGAAACAAAAGATCTTTTCTTCTTACCCGCCTGTGATTGTCATTGGCAAATTATGCAATTTTGTACCTCTTCTGGATCCTACAACAGAGAGGAAGTCCATTTCTTTTCCTGTGCATTGTCCTGATTGAAAAGGGGCAGGTTGTGTTTTTGCAAAAGCTGGTGCGTGTTTTTCTCAGCGAGTGCCGGTTGTTTTCAGAGGCACTTTTATTAGGCGAGGAAGAAGACAAAACAGGCTTCAGCCAACGAGAATGCGGTTGCTTACCTCGGGGAGGGGGTTGGTTTCTGCTGGGACCTCATGGGCTCTACCGCTGGTGGACCCAGATTTGAAGCGAAGTGGGTCGGCGTCTTGGAGTTCTTCCTGGCCGGTTCCCGATGTGGGATGCCCACAAACCAGAGGAAGCAATCCCAGAGCAACACACAGAGCCCAGCGCATCTTGAGAACTTGAGCCTCAACACGGCCCCGACCTCAGAGGATTTCCAGTTATAATAGTTCTGCTGCTGACGTCAGAAAGTCAGATTCCTCCTGAGCTGGATAAGGGAAGCTGACACTCCCCAGATTGACTTTTTTTGTTTGTGCTTTTCCACCCCGTTTCTCACACAGTTGGCTTGGGAGCTGCCCCTCCCCCCTCTCCCCCATCTGTTTTTGCCATGTTTGTTGTCGGGGAAAGGGAATGTAACACATCCTGCGATGGAGCCTTGGCTTCATTTTCCTCACTTGGTACAAAGTGTTATTTCCTGCTCCTGAGCAGATGCCAGGCTCCACATCCAGATGTCAGACCTCAGGCCTGGTCCCTTTGTTTTTGCTTCTGGTGACTGTTCAGTTCTCAGTCACTTCAGTTTTGTTTTCTTAAGTGCAGATTGTGACACAAAAAAAACAACACGCAAAGGCAGCCCTTCCATCTCTTTCTAATGGCTCGTTCTCCTCCTTGGTCTCGTTGAAATCTTGTTTGTGCACTTCAAGCCTGTTTAATTTGTGCCTTGGCCAGTCTGTTTGGTCTCCTCACAACACATGCTAAAGATTTTCAGTTGAACATTTTATCAGATCATATGATCGGCTGCCTATCCCTCAACTGCGTGAGAGATTGCCCCTCAGAATTTACCACCTTTTTCACATGAGTCCAGGGTCCAATTTCATATACAGTACAGTACTTTGTGTACACAGAACACTGACTGCAAAATCAAGTGTTCATGTCACTACTTTATTCCGCATAAAGAAAAGTTTTTCTTTCTTTTCACTGTTTTAGATTTTTAGATTGAGTAAGTTAGACACCCTCATTGCAAAATTATGTCACATCAAATATATGTTGCTGTTTTGATCGTGTAGCTTGAAGTTTGGTTTCAGTTTAGCGAGGTCAAGTTACTAAATTGGGATAAGACACAACTTGTGCAAGTGTGTGAGAGCAACAGTGTGCACTTCAGAGGTGTTTGTTCACTGACCTAGATCACACTGCTGTTTTATCCATGAGCGGGTACATCACTCAGATTGCTGCAGTAAAATGGCCACCTGTTTATATATAGTATTTAGAAATGTAAGGTGCTTTCAGCAAAGGTGTTAGCCAAATAATGATAAACATGTCAGTGATATCTCAGTTACTTGATTTTGTAATCACAGTGCTTAATTAATTTTGCTTCTGGGGCATAGCATAACAGAAACTACCCCATCCATAACTTGGTGGTCTTTCTCCCCCAGCTCCAAGAAGACCTGCTCGTCACCTCTTAGTTTCCATTTGCTCTTTTGTTTCTAATTTTTGACAGCACTGATTTCAAAGGTTTGCTTTAGCTTTTTTAGCTTGAAGAAAAACACTGTAATGTACTGTAAATAAACTATAACATTTTTTTAATTAAAATTATTTTTTTTAATATTATTATATATATTTTTAAAAAAGTCAAATCACACATTAGAGAAATCCAAAGAAGAAAATCTATCATGAAGTGGCCAACAGAATCCAGTAACGGATGTCTGAGCGTACGTATTCATCGCACCACAGCCAAGCAGCAGGTATACTGTATCACCCAGCCTGAGAAAGGCAGGCAAGGTGGTATACAGCAAGGATTCATGGCATTGGACCTTGAGGGCATAAATAATGAACTGGGGAAGAGTTGGAAAGATAATTGGTTTTGAAAACAGTTTTCTAACTATTGTCGGGTAAGAGCTGTGTGAGCATAATTTAAAACATTGAGGAAATGAATTGGAATAACGCAGATTAAAAAAATATCTCCTTTGATAAGAGAATTACTTATTATATTTTTATCTGTAATCTATACAGATTGCATTATGTATTGAATTATATATACTGTATAAAGAAACATATTTAAAAATAATGTTGGGTATAAGTGCTATGGATTTTGTTATTAGTTTTGGATTCGAGCCCTGCAGTAAGTCTATTTGGACATACAGTATGACTGACGTCTATCCAGTTGGACCGAATTCAGTAAACCAGCGGTAACCCTGGGAACTCATCAGTCCAAATCAAATAAAGAGACAGCGAGTGACTATAAATCTTCCTATTTCGTGTAGGGCGAGGTCAGGTTATGAATCGGGCTTTCTTTCTAATGACAATAATGTTTACTTGCCAAACAATCTTCATACATTAGTAATCTGGTGTACTAATAGTTCTGCTGAAGATAAAATGTGCAGCCAACATTTTCTCTGTTGCCTACTGGCAGGCAGCTAATTAGTTTATAATGGCATATGAATTGATCAATATCACCACCAGATAAGGTAAGGCTGCCATGCTTGATACTTCTGATTCAGTTTGGCATGCACTGAAGTCAATTTGTTCTTTAAGCAATTGAGTCAGAATGCTCTGGGTATTCAGGAATGCATTGTAGTCAATTTGTGCTTAAGCAGAGTCAGAATGCCCTGGGTATTCAGGAATGCATTGTAGTCAATGTGATCTTAAGCAGAGTCAGAATGCTCTGGGTATTCAAGAATGCCTTGTAATTTATTATTAGAGTTATAAAGATAAGATAAGATACATTTTTTTAACTTAATGCCCTCATAATACATATATAGAAAGCTGCTATTTATGTGATTAATCCACTAGAAAGACTTTATGTTGAGCATTCATAATTAGTGCAGATGTTCTTGCAAACCAAACACTAGATGGCACAAAAGTCAAGAAAGCTCAGAATTAAAATACTAACCTGCGAAGACTACTCGATACTGTGCAACCAAGAGCCAAACCGGGTCTATAGAGCGTGTGGGAATGTGTCCTTGGTGTAACAGAGATTTTTTCAGTACCTTCACTCTTCAGATTTGGTCTGTTAGAGAAAGACAATGGATTTAATCACTACGGGAGAAAAGTTCTGATATTCTGAGGCATGTTTGTTTTTACCTTTCCATATTCTGCACACTCTGCATTGAAAAATAAAACAGGCTGTCTCTTTGAAATAGTCAAGTGAGTACACTGGATGATTGCTTTGCATGAAACTCACTATATCAATATTTATTTACCTAAAGATTAAATAAAAATATTGTAAGAACACGGGATTTAAACACTGCATTGTTCATGGAGTCCATTACCACCTATATTTGTATAAACATTTTAGACAGCCAGCAAGCAGAAACAGTGAAACTGCCAAGCCATGTTGATTCTCTCAAGAGACTTCGCAGAATAAACAGGTACTCAAGTTTGAAAGCAAGTGTGTTTATTCTGAAACTGTCAGTAAAATTTGTGTGGGCTTAACACTGTGTAACGCTGGTGACTGCCTTGGGCACGTCAGTAAAGCATTCCCATTGAGTGAGTAATCGCCCATTTATAATGTTGGATTTTTCTCGTACGGTTAAGCAGAATCAGTATTTCTGTTGCATTTAATTTCTACATAAAAGTAGCATAAACCTGGGAACCAATTCATTCCTCATTCCTGAACAGCCACTGGGCTCGATTTTATGAAGAAAATCGGGAATGTTCAATGGATTTCAATCACATAAAAAAGCTCCCATATTAAATTATTTCACGAAGTGAAGTATTAGCCTTGATTAGCCTTGTATTAAAAAAAGAAAAATTGATTAGGCCAGATAAAAGCTAGGGCAACGATGAATTCTAAAACATGTTTTCTAGAAAGCGACACGCAGAATGGAAAATATAAAAGCAGTATTTCACATCCCAGTGCAGCATCTTTGTTTGTGGTAGAAATGATCTGCAATTCAAAGGACATGATGGTACTGGTAATATCTCATATCAAGTGGGCAGGACGTCAGTGCAGCAGGGAAAAATGAAAATCTCAGATATACAGTAGAGCTACATAATCAGAGATTAGTGTGGATTACATCTGTTCTTGCAGGATAACATTTTATCACAGGGCCTATTTACATAGATACATATGTAGTTGGATATCTATAGCAAAAGTATTCCAGCTTTCACTGTGCTAGTATAATCTTTTTAGATTACAATGAAAAAAGTCCCAATTTAGTCCTTATTTTTTATTTTTGTATTTATGTTTGCATTGCCCGATATGTATAAGTAATTGGTACATTTTAAATAGATTTTTATCTTGTGTTAGTGTCATGAAAAATGCCCTGAAAAAATTTAATTCACTGATGAGCTGTGAAATGTACATTGTTATATGGACGTGTCACGATTAAGTACAATTGCAGTAATTTACAAATGTATATTTTCTAACAGTATATGTGGGTGATTTTTAAAGAAATTGAACACAACAGCATGGCAAGTTACAGTGTGCTACTTTGCAATTTCAGCTCAAAATGGGTTCACCACTCACAAACGACTCAGTAATTTATTACCTCACCGGATTGTCCAGTGATTTACTGTAATGTCTATCCCAAGCCCTGATTAATATAATAATGAAATATGATCTCCCCTCCCAGGCAAAAGGATTATATTTAGGCTTCGAATTAATGAGCTACAACATGATTACATAGGGTTCCAGGAGGAAGGCCTGTTTGTCATGCCGAGATTAAATTTTTTGACAGATGACTCAGGTAGAATGAATTGTGGGTAGATTAAATAGCATTCATGGAAATGATATAGACCAGAATTGCTTTGCCTGTATAAAAATACCAACTCCAGGAAGACACCAGAATGTGAATGAGAACACAGAATATAGCAGTGCATGCTTACTCTATATTACTCTTCCAGATTCATTGGTTATTTTTTGTTAATTGTATCCACCTTTGTGAAACGAATTTCTTTACATCCATAAAAAAAATCTTCCAGGTTCTTTAGTAGCATTCTGAAAAGACTAAGTTTCAACTGATAGTTTCACAGAAAATGCTGCATAATTATTAGATAAATACTAAAACTTAAATGGTGAACAATTTAAACCAGCTCATGTCAGATCATTAAAAAGCTGTTGCTAACTTCTGCTGGAACAAAGAACAAACTGAAATGTATTCTAGGGAAGGTCTGTCTTTACGAGATCTTAGCCACAGAAACTAGTTCAAATGGTACTAGTGTAGCACCTGTGCACCTTCTCTTGTACATATAACTTAAGTGTTTAAGCATTTGTTTCGTGCGGGAAACCTATTACCTATTACTGAATAGCTGCAAAACATGCCAGAACAACGAATACAATCAGTTTCTAAACCTGATTTGTGGGAATTTGACACATTACAAGGGAAAGGGCATTGTTATCCCAGAATAATAAATAGGTCGCTAGCTCAGTTGTTAACTAGGACACTGGCAACCAGTCTGATCCAACAGCCACGAGCACACGTTTGGTGTTGTTTGTATCCTACATTCTTTTATCAAGCATTAAATATTTGAAATGTTTTTTTCTTGAAAAAAGAGGCAACTCGCCTTATTCACGTAGTAAAAGAAATAAACGGAGAGCTACCGTTTGAAATGCGAACACTCAGACGCAACAAGCTTACTTTTGATTTTGCCAGCCTTTCGAAGAATAAACTTTGATTTTTTTTAATAATGTTTTACACAGCCGTGGAGGCGCGCTGCGCAAACAACCTGTTTTTTTTTGCAGAATTCCGCACTAAGACATTTCACAAACCCGACAAATGTTCCTGCGGGCTAACTGCAGAACTGCACCGCAGCACGTTCATCCAAGTCAGCTGAGCGCGGACGACTGCCACGTGTTCCTGCTGGTCATATGACTGATCGTGTCTTTCTGTTTGCCATAGGAGGTGAAAGATGGCGGAGAGGGAAGAGCGGAGGGGTCTTCTAGATGAAGATAATTCTGAAGTTTCAGATCACAGAGATGGCAGTGGTCCAGGAAGACGGATGCCGTCTATCTGTGATCCTAGCACACTACTGCACAGAATTGTGGTTCTGATCTTCATGTGCTTTTTAGGATTCGGTGAGTCCGGTGTATGATTTTCGTTTCGAAAGCGACTTAAGACTTTGGTCTGAGTCCCAACACATCACATACATTGCATGATATGTTAAGTTTTTAAAAAATTAAGGCGTTAAATTACGCTTACGAGAGACGTGAGAGTTTAAAGGGCTAAAGTCCACTGATTGGATAATCTAGTTTGCTTACAAATAAAACAACTGATAATTTGATTGACTGAAAATGTAATTATAACAACAGTATATTTCGATGGCAAACTTAAGTGGGCAGCAAAATAACCTGTTAACACAGTAAACGCTTATTTAAGTCCAATTTACGTATTATTCTGCCCTGTAAAAAAAGTTGGAGGTGTTAAGTCTCTGCTCACAAACAAGACAACAAGCAGTCGCGACAAAACCGTGCAGACTCACCGCCCTTAAAGTCCTATCATTAAAGTGATAAACGTGCACACTGTTATGCAGATACAACGGGGCTCAGAGTACTCTTCATTGTTTAAGGTACCTCTTAAAACTTCATAAGCCACCTTACCCTTTTCAGCCTTTAAGGAGCACAAAACAAACAGATCCAACCACTTTGGTTCAGTTAATTAAGGAATCAAAAGTGAAACCAAGAAAACCTGGAATGTAAACCAAAATGATCAGGATTGTGAAACACTGGACTGTTCTGAATCCCCAATGCTGTGCTGGTGAAGCAGGAGGTGTTGACACTGCTGTTCTTGCCCTGTGCATGGCTGGAGAGGGCTTAAGTGTTTAGTCTTTGGGAATTTATCCCTGCAGAAAAAGCCTGGTGAAGGTGTTCCAGTAAACCTGCACTCCTGTGCTTTCGTACAAATTGTAGGCTGGAGAACCGCAGAGCTCAACTGTTGACCTTGCACAAATCTAGGTGCACTGCTCTTGTGGTAAAACTAGGCTGCAGTTTCACTAAGCGCAGCCTTCTTTCACATCTCATAAGTGCTCTGTGGCGTTTCATAACAGGTACCCTTTTCAAATGGCCCTGTCCTCATCTCAGGAGAGGAGTCGAGTTCAGCAATATAATAATAAAAATAATAATAATAATAAGTGCTTACACTTATGTAGTGTTTTCTGGACACTCCTCTCAAAGCGCTTTACAGGTAATGGGGACTCCCCTCCACCACCACCAATGTGCAGCATCCACCTGGATGATGCGACGGCAGCCATAGTGCGCCAGAACGCTCACCACACATCAGCCATCAGTGGGGAGGAGAGCAGAGTAATGAAGCCAATTCATAGATGGGGATTATTAGGAGGCCATGATTGGTAAGGGCCAATGGGATATTTGGCCAGGACGCCGGGTTACTCTTTTCGAGAGACACCCTGGGATTTTTAATGACCACAGAGAGTCAGGTCCTCGGTTTTAAGTCTCATCCGAAGGACGGCACCTGTTTACAGTATAATGTCCCCGTCACTATACTGGGGCATTAGGACCCACGTGGACCGCAGGATGAGCGCCCCCTGCTGGCCCCACTAACACCTCTCATATAGGATGCCAGTCAGGAATAGACCTTTTTGCTCTTCAAATTAAGAGCACAATCTGACGGATCAAGCCTTTTTCTTGCAGGTAGCTACTTTTGCTACGATAATCCAGCAGCACTTCAGACTCAGGTCATACAGGTAAGTTTTTGTATTGGGGGGGGAAATTGCCTCTCTGTGCCCATGTCCAGTGTTGTTGAATATGTGTGGATTTAGCAAATTACAGGAGTTCTAAGTAGAGAGAGTGGTTGTGTTTACAAGGGTGATAAAGGTAGCAGTATTGTATTGGTATGTTTTTTTTCTATTCTGAAGTTTTTGGCTGTATGTATTCAATAATGTAATTATTCAATTAAAGTGTTCAAAGCCGACAAAGACCAAGATGTCACTTTTCACTTGATATGAAACACGATTGTGTCTCTAATCCCTGAGAGCCAGAGTATTTTTCAATAACTCAGTTCCTGGAGGGTGTGGTGTCTTCTGTTTTTTTGTTCATGCCACGTTCTCTTGTTACATGGTTGGTCTCTATTTAATTAGCTGCACAATTATAAACCTTCTATTCAGGCTCTGAGCTGAATTACAGGTAACTGTTCCCTTAATGAAGTGAATATCTTGTGCAGTCAATTGTAAAGACCTCGAGAAAAATCCTATATATATCTAATTCAGAAAATAATTAGGTTGTTTAATTGACTACTCAGGTCAACACAAACACCAGAAGAAACAAGGCCCTCCAGCAACTGAATTTAAGACCCCTTAATTTACACTGATGAAGCCCAAAAATGTTACCTTATCCTTGTAATTAGTACCATCAAGTAATTAAGATACGAATTAGAAAGGAAGGCAGAGGACTTGCTGATTTATCCCCATCCCTGGTTCAGAGTATGGAAAGAAACTCTGGACTGTAAAGTTTTTAAAGGTCCTAGTTGATTTCAAATAGATTTTGTAGATTGAAATTAAATCATTTTGGCTAATTCAATTTGCTTGAGTCTGTAAATCTGGGCAACTCCAATCCACTCCATTACTGACGTTTGCTACAACTAACTCCTTAATTTAATTGATAATTAGCTAGATCAATAGAGCAAAGAACTGGTTGCAGGAGATTGCAGATTGAGTAGCCTTGATCTATAGTCCCATCTGCTGATAGGATGGGATTTCATTGTATAAACTGCAGGTATCGTTACCATGGGTGTTGTCATTCATGTAACCCTCCAGCATTCACTTAGGCTGTTTTCAGAAAATTATTTAACCACATTAAATAGTATAAAGGGCCTAAATAGATTTGCTGTCTCTCGGGGCAAGCCTTATTTCTAAATAGATTTTGCTTTGTCCTATTGAAAAAAGAACTGATGCCAATTTTATTTAAGCAAATATCAGACAATATGATTATAATAAAGTCAATAGACCATCAAATGTTATACTTTTCATTAAGGTTTGTTGGCAGAAAATCAAGTACCTGACCAGTGTCTGTGGCGTAACGTTTTTGTTCCACAAAGTGTTTAAACATACTCACCCCTTCTAGTTCTGACTGGAAGTCAAAGCAAAGCAAACAGTCACATGGAGAAGATTACACAGTTGCCACATTTTCTTTTTAACTGTTCTGATCCATGTAATTCAGCTAACACTAAAAAGGATAAAAGAATCATTTGAGTTTGATGGACTTGACAGCTTCTGCTGTATTTGCACAAGCAGAAATGGGTTCCTCCAAGTACCTGAATAATAGAGGTGGAAATTTAGCTTAGTTCTCCATTATACTGTTATATGTGCTAACATTAGCCGACATTCTCTGATCATCAGATTTACAGATTTGTTCTGCCGAAGTCTTTGCTTTTAATCGGGTCAACATTAATTTTGTTAAATGAGCATCCTACCTTTTCTACAGACACCTTTTATGGTAACCAAGCATATTGCCCTTTCATTTTACCCTCATCTCCACAGTTTATCCCTGGTGTTCTGGGTACATTCCACGCTGGGTTTGCACAATCTAGCCTAACTAAATTGTGAAGTGTTTCTTAAACGTATATTAACATTCAGGTGTTCTGCCATATTGGGTTCATTAATGTGCATTGTCTTTGCACTTCAGGTTGTCCATGTGTGATGAGTGAGTAGTTCAGTGGAGAAGTAGATATCCTAGTTAGTGGAATGCTGTTACCCATTGCAAAGAACACCAGAAGTGTTCTAAATCAATCAACCAGTCTCCAACCATGCTCCAGATTATTTTCATTGACTTGTAGATTGTATATCCTGTACTGCATTTTTACCTTGGTCTCTTTAATGCTCTGTCAAGTTGCAGATGCATGTACTCAAGCTTTATAAAACAGGATAATCCATTAATTAGGTGTGATAGCTTAGTCCATGTTTACATCTCCACGATACTTCTATTTTGATTGTTAGGGTCTGTGAGTGCTTGGTAACTCATGATTGAGATGTTTTGATCTACTTTAAGAACTAAAGCGGTCAATTCTGATTTCAGCAACCACGAGGTTTTCAAATTATGATGCTTTATACGTCTTAAGTAATTTTGTTTTGATATGGTATTCATTTATCTTCCTGGCAGGATATGCAACTCAACACTTCTAAGTTCATGCAGTTGTATGCATGGTATTCCTGGCCGAATGTTGTGCTCTGCTTCTTTGGAGGCTTTTTGTTGGACAGGGTTTTCGGTATCAGGTAGGTGCTGAGGTTTAATGCATGTTTTCAGAGTGAATCTCAATGCGCTCAGACCATATCAAAAAAGAACAGTGATGTATTGTATAATTTGCACAAATTTGATATTTTGAATCGTCTCCAGCCTTATATGCCCTGAATAACTTTCCTGTAAAAGTTGGTTATAATATTCTCATCTATTGATGGTGATTGCAGCTTTTAGCCTGGGGGGTTTCAGTCACCATGCTTCTGACTCCTCACAGGCGTGAACCGGAAACAGTGGGGAATTCCACTATGGCTTAAGGCTGGCCTCCCGCTGCAGGAGAATTCAACATGACCCCGTTCAGCATAAATTTACACCACCATAGTGGGGCTATTGCTATTGCAGTGTGCCCCTGAATAAGATTCAAATCTCTTATGCTGGACAGTCCCCAGAACTGAGCCACACAGCAAGTGTCCAGGCCGCTGGTCTAGCAGATTGCACAGAGAAGAGGTTAAATTAAGCGAACAGGGTGACAGTTTGATTTACATCACTATATAAGAGGCTTGGAATGAGCCTTGCCTCTTCTTTCTGTAAAATATATATTTTTTTATTTTTTGCAAAGTAAAACTTTTCCTCCTTAATGTGTCCTTTTCAGGTTAGGTACAATAATCTTTAGTCTCTTCGTCTGCTTTGGACAGGTAAGTACTTGTGATATTTTTCTCCAGCTAAAGAGTAAGGTTAATCCTCTATCGATGAAGTTTCAATATTTCTCAAAGATGTCATCATGTATAATTTATCAAATTAAAACCATGTTTGGCTTTTATTGATTTTGAACAATGTTAGGATTATAAAACCCTTCCTTTTAAAGATTATCCAGAAGACGCGTATTTGTTTTTTAACTTTGTGCAGTTTTTACTGTTGCTTGACTTTTGATATGAATTGTCCAAATCATCCCTAGGTTATTTTTGCAGCAGGTGCATTATGTAATGCCTTTTGGTTGATGGAACTTGGAAGGTTTGTGTTTGGGTAAGTGTCTCCTTCAAATGTACCATGACGTATCATATCCATTCCCACACTATGCAAATATAGTTTTGCTCTTATTTTGGTTGTTCAGGATTGGTGGCGAGTCCCTGGCTGTTGCTCAGAACACGTATGCTGTCAGCTGGTTTAAAGGAAAGGAGCTGAACTTGGTCTTCGGTCTCCAGTTAAGCATGGCTCGATTAGTAAGTGGACTAGGAAGAAAAATGTTTACATCCTAAGACTGAGGGATAGAATGCAAGTAAATTGATTTTTGTTCTAAAACGAAGACGGGTAGATCTTAATTTCACATCCCACTGCATGCACAAAGAATGCTGGAATTTTCATGTTCATCTTGCGCGATAGATGTTATGTATGATATGACGTGGAAATATAGTCATGCGATTTCCCCCTAGGGCACCTTGGGAAATGAGATTTTCCACTGTCTCAATAAATTGTCCTTTAAAATGCTATAATAAAAACATTATAATCTTTGAGATATAATAAAGTTGTCATCAGTAATGCATGCATGTCAGCATGTGATACAGTTGAAGAGGATAAACCTGCAGCTTTCAGGCATCTTGGTAAAATTGCGTTCTGTGATTTACATAGCTTTATACTTCACGAAATGTGTTAGAAAATGAGGGTTATAAGTCATCTTTTTTTAAGATAGTTTTGCAGTGTGCTTTCACCGTAATGTTTAATTGTGCTTAATCAGTCAGGTGTCTGAAAAGTTCCTGTCGTTTGACCTCTAGGGCAGCACGGTAAACATGAACATTATGGGATGGATCTACTCGAGGATAGCGGCCCTGGTGGGCTCTTCAGGTCACACCACACTGGGCATTACTCTGATGATAGGTGGGCCCAGTCTGTTGCTGGCTAATGGAGCTTCATGATCTTTTCTGAACTTCTTTTTCTTTTTTTGGGGCAAGAATGGTTTCAATAGTCCTATTGTCAAATAATCCAGAAAGGCCTAAGTTAAAATCTTTTGAAAGGGGGATCTTAAGCTGCTAAATTTTAAGATGCAGGCCTTGCGTTTTGGTTGGGTGCTCAAAAAAAATCCTTAGTCTAGTCAAATAGAGTAGCACTGTGTCAGTGTTGTAACGGCATTGCCAAGTTTTTGTAACTTTATCCCGTTTATATGTACATGTTCTGGACAAATTGTTGTAAGCAGTTTCATTTTGCAATACAGTTCAGCTTCCATTTCCTTGGCTGCATGTAACTAAATACCAGCACTGATGGTGGGTTAGGGTTTCAAAGGCTTCATGTTTTTATATTAATGCTAGATGTAAAGGAAACCTGAAAGTACATTTTAGTCCAGTACCTGTAAGTAATACACTTTGTTATAGGAACCTTAGATAATCCTTACATTGTTGAATATGACAATGATCATTCTTAGTTTTTGAAATTCGACTCAATCAACATTTTTAATTGTAATTAGCTTGCAACCTGAAATTTTCTTACTCCAGTACAGGAACTGGTTTTTGACGTATTCAACTTTTTTCAAGACCTACTGCTGTGTAAGGTTTCACTTCTAATGAGAGATACTAACATACTGCTATGATGCGGATGTCAGGTCAAGAAATGGCATTGCATAGTTCTGTTGATACTTTCTGCATGGTTCAGGTATTGTCGTGCTTGACTTATTTCCTGTCCTTCTGTGAGTGACCAGAAATGACAAAATTAAGTGATTTCTTGCCTTTAGATTGACCTATGCTGCTCTTTATTTTTTAGGTTCTGCCACTTGTATTTTTTCTTTAATTTGTGCACTGATCCTGGGTTACCTAGACAAGAGAGCCGAGAGAATCTTAAACAAAGAGCAGGGTAAAACCGGTGAGTCCTGTTCTTTAACAAAGAGTCGGAACTGTGGATTTTCACTTGACAGCAATGATCAGCTACTCTAGAAGTTTCTTGGTCTCGGCTTTGAGAGCTGGAAAGCCCAAGTTCCTTCATCTTGATGGTCACAGTTTACGGAATAATAGTCGGGTGAATACAGAGAGGACTTAAGGAAAGAGTGCTTTACGCTGTACTCATTTTTTTCAAATATTGGAATGCTAGTCATGAACCATATTGTTCTCAGAATGTCCCCACTTGGTGTGGTGCCTTATACTTAACCTTTAATCTGAAGTTATCAACAATATGTTTTATTGCATATGTTATGTGCAGAACATGTCTACATAAATTAAGTGCAGTCTGAATTTGTACATCTTCTTGCAGGTTCCCTGCACTTAATATTAGGTAGTCCAGGATTTCTCATGATTAGAGTTGGTCTTTTTTTTTTTTGAAAAATGCTTGAAATGTTTTCTTGGTAAAGCTTCAGGTTGTTTCTGTTTTTTCTTTAGGTGAAGTTATTAAGCTGACAGATGTGAAAGATTTCTCACTTTCCCTGTGGCTCATTTTCCTGATATGTGTTGGTTATTATGTAGCAGTCTTTCCATTCATTGGACTTGGCCAGTAAGTGTACACAAAACTTTAGAAATAGCATAAACTAAACAGCTGTGTTTAATGGAAAAAGTACTATTTGAATTTTGACAGATAAAGCTTGGACAGAAGGCATCTGCCATTTTGTTTTCGTGATAGTAAACAGAGGCAGCTCCTACTGATATTACTTAGCAACCTAGTGATGAAGGACTTTTGTTAAATTAATTTGATAAATGAAAAGGGTATTCAGAACTTTCTCACTAGGTTCCAGCTTTAAGCTTCTGTATAATACTAATAGAAAGCAGTAATTAGAGTTGCTTTGAACAGGATAAATCAATTTATATCTGTAAGTTAATGTAGTCAAGCCTATTTATATCCCATTCATATACCAATTAAATTTTAAATAATCATTTGTCCAGCCCAATTTCAATAGATTTTCTAACATTTTTTCTTAGGGTCTTCTTCATTGAAAAGTTCAACTTTTCTCCAGCTCAAGCCAGAGCAATTAACAGGCAAGTTCCCATTATAGACTACATCTGTGTTAATGTATATTGGTAAAATATACCTCATTTGGAGCATTTTAATAAAAATCTGGGCCTCATTTGGCATGCAGCAAGGTTCAGTGTGGTGGTGTTGACCTCTCACAAACTAGTCTTTGCTTTATTAGAGTTAATTTGTCTGTTTTTTGAACAAATAATAATTCCTGGCTTTAATTTTTCCACAGCATTGTATACATCATCTCAGCCCCTGCATCTCCCATTTTGGGGTTTTTGGTGGACAGAGTTGGGAAGAATGTGATCTGGGTTCTGTGCGCTGTATTGACCACTCTTGCGGCACATCTGATGCTTGCTTTTACCTTCTGGAACCCCTGGATAGCAATGGTAACACTTCCTGACATTTGTTCATGCAGAATAGCTGCAGTGTGGTGTCGGAGACATGTACAGTATGTATTAAGTGTAGTGCCTCATTAAACAAAAGCATCTGCTGGCATAAACTTGTTGACCTTCTATGCATGTTGAAAAGATGTTGCGGATCATTGAGTGTTTATTCTTTTAACCCTTGTTGCACACCTTTTTTTAAATTCTCTTTTATAAACATTTACAAGTTTTTTTTGCCATGAAATATTAGTGACACTGCCTACGGTATGTAAACATTGGCATTATAGGCATTAAGAAGTGGTTTTCTTCTAGGATTTTAGTGATATTGGCAAAGCAATATGTCAAAAGACTAGGGAATGCGGTGCTGTACTTAGTGAGGTTGCCCCGGTTATTAAAATTCCAGATCGGAAAATTTTAAAGGTTTTAATCTTCACTAATTGGTAAATGCCAGAGACATTTTTTGGTTTTCTTCTCAAGCGGTGACTTGCAAATGTTCGTTTTTGTTCTCCCTTCTCTCTTAGTGTTTACTGGGACTGTCGTATTCACTTCTTGCTTGCGCATTGTGGCCAATGGTGGCTTTTGTTGTTCCAGAACATCAACTGGGAACTGCCTATGGCTTGTAAGTGATTCAGATTAAGTGAACATATGGAGATGTAGCACAGCATTTAAAAGTGTCTGCCTTTTCTATTAGAGCTGAACATAAAAACAAGCATGGTTATATGTTTTGCTTAATTGAAGCTGGAATAACAGTTATCGGTTGATTTGTTCTTATTTACCATTGAGATTCAGTACAGAAGATGGCAATAACTTTTCACTTCTGTTCCTCTCTTTTCAGCATGCAGTCCATCCAGAATTTAGGACTTGCCCTAATTTCTATTGCTGCTGGATCCATACTGGACAGTCGGGGATATTTGTTTCTTGAAGTCTTCTTCAGTTCCTGCGTTTGTTGTAAGCACTGTGGAAATTTTAAGGTTTTCTACATTCAAAAATGTAGACTTTTCTGTAATATGTAGAGTGGTTAGATGGAACACATTTTCTGCTCTAATGTCTAATTGGAATGTCTTTTACAGAGCAATTGCATAGGTCACTGTTGAATTCTTCTCTCCTCTTTTTAGTGGCATTGATAGCTGTGGTGGTACTTTACTTCGTAGATTTTCTCAGAGGTAAGACAGTGAAGCTTGACACGAGCATCTTATGTTTTCTTTATCACTGTGATTATGGTTTAAAATATATATTTTTTAATTCTAGGAGGAGAACTTAATCTATCAGCATCCCAGAGAGGAAAACTTAAAGAGGTTTCGGCAGCTGAGTAAGTAGAAAGCATGAGGTTGAGTTGAAATCTTGTAGTAAAGTAAGAAGGTCTGTGTTGATAGTTTAAACTTTTCAAGTACCCCCACTTTGCCTGTGACCATAAACTCTGGGATTATGGATCTTTTTGCACTTGTTCAAAGGCACAGTTAATCAATCACTATTGCTAGGATAATCTGGCATGAGTACACGGCATATGTTTGACTTGTAGGCCTAGCATTTTATAGCAATGGTTCTCAAACCTCTGTTTTTCTGCTATTGATCCTTCTACTTTGCTAAAAATGTTTTTCAAACAACACAGCTGGGAGGGTGTTTTAAAATGGTGTGAGGTTTTTCAAGTGTTTTGTTCTTTCCTTTCACTAAATACAAGTAAACTGAGGTCAGGATGCTCTGGGGTTCTGCACAGCATTAGTCAGAGTTGGAATATTGTTGCCATTCTGTTTTAGTTTTTATCCCACTTCACTGTTTTGACAACTTGTCTTTGACCATTGTGTACCTGTGTGATCCCTAAATATTTTGTAACACATGGCAGTGCTTGCCTCATTTTGTCTAACCTGCATGCTTTCCGCACTCACAAATTTTCTCGAATAACTTTCACTATACTGTAATGTCTTACAGGTGAGGATATTGAGTAGCATCCTGAAGTAAACTTCCAGTGGTCACCAAGTCCTCAAGCTGAAGAATCAATTCTCAATTACATTCTCACCTTGGGCATTACCACAAACACTGACACAATCATTTTCTACAGCTAACCTGTGTGTGACTGAAATAATACTACAGAAATTCTGTAGGCTTTTGTGTTTAAGATGATGGTATATGGGGGTAAATTACCTTTTAACATTAGTCTATTCATGTGAAGCGTGTACATAATCAAATGGTGTTTTTTACTGTAAAGGTTTTTGCAAAATTTTCACTTTGTATATATTCGTTTGAATATAAAATCAGATTTATATAGCATTTCAAATTTAGAGCATTATAAGAGTAATTTTTGTATTGCTGCTTCAATGTGTTTTAAAGGCTGCTACATTTAATGTTACAGAAATGCGTCACTATAGCAAATGTTGCCTCCAAAATCTTTTTAAATTGTAGACTGCAGAGCAGCTTCTGGACCAGTGCACTTTGGTTTAACAGATTTTACATTTTCTTAATGCTCGCATTCTTTTACTAATGTAATTTTGAGAAGGATGAGTATCCTGAAGCTTCTTTCAGTCTGACATCTGTGACCCTGCTGGGCACTCGCGTCCGCATGAGATCAAATCCTGCTGCGTATGTAATCGTTGTACTTCTGCAGTGTATTCATGAAGTAAAATAAACGTTTTGTTTCCTATTCAGTTTGTCTTGTTTGTTTTGACTAACATGGGGAAATATTTGTAATGAACTATTGAATGCTCCTGTCCATAAGATTTTCCCTTAGCTAATTACTCATGGAAATATATCGATCAATATTCTGGTTTTGAATGCAATTCCTATCTTTTCAGAACTGAGAAAAGAGCACATGTGCACCAGCAGAAAGATGAGGACTTGGCCCGATTGAAGCCCATGTCAGCTTTTGGACTGAGAAACCGTTATCTTTCCAGGCTTGGTGCACAGGTAAGCATTTAGTGATAACTGTGACAGCTTGGTAGACTTCTTTGAAAAAGCAATTTTTTTGTGTTCAGCATTCTGGCAGTGGTTGCTCGGAACAGAGTTAGTGTTGACCGCAGGAACCACATTTCTCCTTGACTTCACTGCAAGGCTGCAGATGTACAACAGCTGCAGGGGTCTCTATTGTATAGGTTTTCCAGCACAGGCTTACTTAGACAAAAAGTAACGCCTACATTTGCTGCTGGATTGGCTTGGAAGACTTTTTAAAATGTAAATTTGATCCTTGTTATACATCTTTAAAATTGAGCACTAATTTGTGATGTCTCCCACCCCCCCTTCCTTGTTTTAAATTTCTTCAGCTGTAGTGTTCTTAGTCATTTTTGGTTTTTGTCTGCAGCTGCCTGACCACTATTGTACCCACCTGTCTTCATTAGCACACAGGAGCGTCCTTAAATAGTTGTGTTACTTTTACAACTACCTAAGCCAAAGTCTTTGAAAGGAGGCTTGGATTGAAGTCCTGATCAGCAAATTTCATTCTCTACTGTGTTTACTGTAACTTGGTGTTTTGGGAATTATTCTTCTGTGATGCACCTTAAAGGTGGGATTTTAAAAACCCTGTGATCTGTAGAATATTTTTTTTTTCTTGTGGGTTCTTTTTTAAAAACCCATAAGTGATTGATTGTACTTTTTTACATTTAGGTTAATATTTCTTCATTTACACTGTGATAACTTTGTTCAAATTGTCTACAGCAGATAATTTGGCCTTGGACATATGGGTTAATTAATGTATTTGTGTCATTAGTTTGCTTTCAAAAAAATATTTTGAATTTATAAGCATAAGGATGGCAAGTGTGAAAAGCACCTATGCAAGATGAAACTCTTCAATACTGCACTTGTGCATGGTCTTCAGTAAAGATGAGTTACAAACTCAAAGGCATTGCTTTTTTTGGCTTAAACCTCGACTGTTTACAAACATGCTTACAGTATATCTAGGTAACATTTGTTATGCATCTCAAGTCTTAAAGTGTGACCATACATTATCCAGTGTGTGAATCAACCTGTCCTACTTGGATTCAGCTTCACTGATATTGACACTGTAAGTGAATTTTAATTGTGTACTTACTGCAATACACTCCCAACACATGAAGTTCTGATAATTGTATTTTAGGTATCCTTACTGTCAGTAGTGCTAAACATACTTGAATATTAGCTGAATCCCATACCTCTGCATGTTTTTTTAAAGTGTTGATTGGTATCGGAAAGCCCGTTCATTTAAAGGAATATAAACATCAGTAGGCTGTGTTTTTTGGAGTATGAAATTTGCTTTAATTCATGAGAAGAATATTTTTTGTACATGCAAATTTGTCATTCTGGTCCATTACTACCAAGCTTCAAATAAAGTTTCTTCATAATACCGTTGCTGTCAAGTTGACTTTATACATGTAACAACACTAGTTTTGCAAGGCCAAATTTTATAACTGATGTTAATTGCAGAAATGGCAAATAAGTCTAGTACACTGATTTGTTTGAAGTACTCCTGTGCATTATTTTAATAGGATGGTTCAGAAGGTTCTAATAAAATTGCAGTACAACTGTTTATACTTAAATATTCAAACACCAAAAAAAGGTTTAGCGGTGCAATTTTCTCTGAACAAGATTATCAAAGTCACCCTTTCCCCATTAAAGTTTGCCTGCAAAAGACGAAGCCTAAATAATGGCTTTTGTCATGTATTTAACTTGGAAAACTATTGCAAGTCTGCTTTGAGGAAGCATCTTATACAATTCAGAAATTCCTTTCAGGACATTAAAAAGGAACTGCGTCGCTACTTCGATATTTTAGGGTTAGAATTGGCATCGACGAGTGCATATCAAACCACAATGAAAAAATGTACACAGTAACGTGTAAAGCCTCCAATTTACATCACAAAATAGACTAAATTTCTTGTTTCGCTTAACTCTGCGGATCACGTTGGAACATTTGTGGTGATGTGTCTGCTGTGCAGAGTGTATATGTTCACCTGTACATCATATTACATGAGTTTTAAGAGTGACTCGTGAGCAGGAAGGGGCATATCACCTTGTGATTTCTCGCAAACTCTGGCTCTCACCCATGAAGAGATCATGGATTTGCAACAAAATGGCAACTATACAGTACTTCAACAAAGTTCAGGGTTTTGTGTTTAATTCGGAATTTGTAAAATTGTGTTACCGTCAATTGTTTAGTTACCAAGATTTAATAACCGGTCTGAGAAGTTGGGACTGCAGTTCCCCTTTAAAACTGGATAAACTCTCCAGAGCGCGTGAAATAAAGCATAAAGCAGGACATTATTAGAATTATTTTTGGTTGCTGAAGTGTCCTGATAAAACCGTGTTCACCCCCGTCTTTATTTTCGAAAGCTGAATTCTTTACATCCAACTGTACTCGGTGTTGACCTTACTATCCTCTAATTGAATAGCAAAGAAAATCTGTTCATGCAAGCCATTTTTTCCAGTCAATTTAAAGCATTTTAATAATCTAGTACTTCCATCTCAGCCTGTCGTTTCACAGTGTCCACTCTGTTTGCTTGGTTGCCTTTATCTCTGATTTGCAGTCCATGTGTTCTTGGCAACAAAATCCGACAGGTGTCTAATGTTTTGTGTGCTTCTCTCCCGAAGTTCTTATTTCCGGTTTGTTGTTGCCCTGGGCTGGCTTATTACTTTTGACAGCCGGGTGTACTTTATTTCTGCCTAGCTGAGCAAGAAGGCGACCTCTCTGGCTGTCTGTCGATGTAAAATAAAGAATCGGATTGATGCAGCTGTTAAAACTCACGATCGGTCTCCAGATTTTATACGAAAGCATGACAAAATTAAGAACGGTGCAATCTTCAGTGAAGTCCACACGAACGATTAAGTAGATCATGCGGGTAATGTGAAAAGGCACAAAACAAAGCACAAAAAGGAGGGATACCACCGTGATGGTCCGAACAGATTTTCGGCGGATTTCCTTTCCAACGTTAATTTTTTCTTCAGCCCTCCATAATGTCTTAATCATTAAACAGTTGCAAGCGCATATGATGAGGAAGGGTATCAGAAAACCCGTGATGGTCAGAACCACACCGTAGGGGAAATATGCCTGGAAGTTATCGGGGCTGGTCAAGTCATAGCACACAGTCATGTTGTTAATAACGCCTGAACGGGCAAAAACAACCGTCGGTAAGAGCTCTGTAGTCACAAAGATCCAGGTTGCTGCTGAGGCGAGAATTGCGAGTTTTTTCGTCCGGTAAGGCATGGACCTCAAAGGAAAGCAAACTCCCAGGAAGCGGTGGACGCTGATGCACATCAAGAAGTTGATGCTGCAGTACAGGTTAGTGTAAAAAAAGAAACGCACCGCCTTACAAGCAAAATCACCGAACACCCAGACGTCGTCCATAGCGTAGCTCACAATCAGCAGAGGCAAAGACAGGACATACAGGAGGTCGGCCACCGCTAAATTCACTAAGTAAATCACCGAGCAGGTCCAGGTTTTCGTTCTGCAACAAATCTGCCAGAGCAGAGTTCCATTTAAAGCCAGTCCAAAAACAAGCACCACACAGTACGTGAGAGGAAGGAGATATTGTTTATAAGCCTCTGACACCGGGCAATATGTTCCATTAGTCGAATTTAAAGCCAAGAAGAGAGAATTATTCCCAGTCATTGTTTTAAACCACTTATACAGTACATATAAACTTATTGAAAGATAGCGTTATTTCTTTTTGAAGCGTTTCCTATAGTATTCATGTCCACGTCTCTGGGTTCACCATTCAACTTTAAAAAACAAGGAAAAATTGGTTTAAATTCCAGCTTTCTGCCAAAGTCTAATTACGCTTGGAATTGTATCCAGATGGTTATGATTCCAATGTTATCGCAGCTACAGCGACGTACTGTATGCAGGTTGTTGCCGGTTCTCTTTGATTTTTATATCAGGTTATTTGTACTGTGCAAGTAACGCCTTATTTTTAAATAAAGCAACGCAGTGCTTCCCTTGTTTGTTTTCAACGTTGCGGCTTTTACTCAAGTCCAGCCTCACTGAGCGCATATGAAAATAAAGTTTGAAAACCGGCGTCTCGTTAAAAAAACGGACAAAATCCACACCAGAAAAGGGACTCGCCAACTTCTCCACTTGTGACGTGGAACCCCATGAAAGTTTAGAAATGAATTCGTTCAAGGGATCCACCTTGACGAGGTTAGGATGCTAAGGATCTTTCAGAAACCGTGACCACACCATGCACCATGACCACACGGGCTTGCCGAACGAGAAATTCAAATCTAGAAAAGGAAAATGAAGGTTCTTGAAGATGACTGACATGACTGGTCGCCTTCACTTGAATGAAATGGCAAAATCGGGTTCTCCATAGAAAGAACAAATTACAGCATTGCGTTATGTCTTGACTATGGTTCTTTTTTGACCAACGCCAAATTTCTCAAATGTACAGTAGCATCGTATTTTGTGCACCATTGCACCCAAAGGAAACTTGCCAACACCAAGCCACCGGAATTGGGAAGACATTTATTCGTGGATATACAGTAATTTGTGGCCAGCACTAGTTGACAGAGGAATGCGCCCCGTCTAGGTGTTACTGCTACTGCTGTAGCTGACAGCATAGTACTGTGGCCCTGTCTCCAATTCCGCTGCTCCCCGTACCATATACAGTACTGGAAAAGGATCCGCGTTTAAGAAACGTGATAACCACACTTCGATCTGAGGAGTACCTATACAGACTGTGGAATGGCGGTTCTTCAGTGAGAGGAGCAAACGCCACATACTGTACAAGAGGGTGTAAGTGACATGAACAGGACAACAGCCAGTGGGCACAAACTACGGCAATCCTGATCGCGTATACTGTATAATAGTGTGATTTCTGTAGTGTTCAACGTAAGCAACACTATATAGTGCTGGCATTCGGTGCATTCTCGTCCTCACGCACAAATGCGACGGTTGAACAGGTTCTCAGATGATTAAGGATACACAACCTGCCAACTGGTTGCCTTTAAAGACGGACATTAAACGATTCTTTTCCACCCGTTTTCTAACCTCTTCTTCTAGTACAGGCTCCTGAGAGAGCCGGAGTCCGTCTCGGCAAGACAGGCTCCACCCTGGACAGGACAGGACACCAATCCATCGCAGGGCAGACACAAAGACACTGACACGCACCCACTCACACCAGTGCCCAATGTCCCAGAAACCGATTAACCTGCCAGTACGGTATGTTTGTGAACTGTGGGATGAAACCGGAGTACATGCTATAACGCGAACTCGGTTAACTTCAGGTTAAACTGTTTACATTTGAGTTAAGTTGTAATGAAATAGTGTACAACTCGGACTATAATATCTTGGGACGGGGTGGGAGTAATATTTTTATTTCTTATCTTTATTGTTTAATGTGAGAACTGTTACACCAGATAATTATTGCGTATCTTCCAATATAAAACCCTTTTGTTGTTAAACTGATACAAATCCAAACCCATCATTTTAGTTTTGAGCTTTTTTTTCTCACCTTTTTTTTTGCTTGATGACTTAGTTTGCAAAGGGGTAGTCTTAGATAAACCATACGTGACTAATGATTTTTTAGATAAAAGTGTCCGAGGAGTGCTTGCACCGTAGATGCTAAGCATAACATTTCGGAACATGCGAATGAAAGATGTAAAACTACACGGCTTAAACATAGCAGTCTGGTTAATCTTTTTACTTATTTTTAACCTTGCTTTACTTTTCTCAAAATTTTACCCAAATGTCAGTTAACAACCCAAAGAAACCTGAATGGATTTATGCAGCAGCAGAGGGCTGTGTACATCTGTAATGTGTTTCTAGACAGGACCCCGGTGCTCAGCTTAATGAAAACTGTCACTTAATGATGTTCAATCACCTTCGTATCGCAAACATTCGTGCTACGTGCCAACATTTCTTAGGAGTCGCTGTAGGCGTACCACAGGCTACACGCTGGAGGCTTCTAATTTGTTGTCTGGAGAACCGGTATTTCTCGCTCGCACTGCAAAATGTGGAACTAAGGGCTAGTGATGGATGTTGGTTATTGGACTAAATGACTCTAGTATGGGCGACCAACAGTATAAATCATGCACGAACTAAACATCTCATTGGCTCCGGGAACACTTTCGGTGTGGGGACGCTGAATGTGAGGCTATTTGCTCCTAAGTATTCTCGAATTGAGCGCTCACGTTCCTAGGATGCTGAAAACGACCGCATCGGTCAGTACTCAAGTAGACCAAGTATTAAGGTAATTTTATACAGTATATTGTGTTCGGGCATGAGGAAAGTTTTGGATGGACACAACATGGACCTTGCATGGATAATAATTAATTAATAATTATATGTTATTAATAGATTTTACTTTACTTTCAACACTTGTTTCTTGTTAATTCCACGCTTTCGTTTTTGGACTGGACATCCATGCAGCTCACATATACATACTGTATGTAATGACTCATTCCATCAACTTTGGTTCTTGTTGCAGGAGTATTTATCAAGGGGCCGGCGATAAAATCAACATTTGTACATTAACACCGACTAGTGAGACGAGACTCCTTTCTCTCTGCATCAATCAGGTAAATGAATGTTTCGATCTGTTAGATTTCATTAAGGTTAGATAAATCAAGTTGAATTAAGGCAGATAATTGGGAACTAGTGAAATAAGTATCTAGCCTTTTTAGGGGTGTCGGATGAGTTTGACTCTATTTATGAAATCGTGCCTATTGTCTCAAGTTCTGGTTTTGGGGAACACCGTTATTCAGTATAATTTGGGGGCTAAAATCCTTTCACTTAGACCTCTTGGTTGATTTAAATGAGAAGCTGATGAATAAGACAGAATCAATCTCTGTAATCGATCGAAATCCAAATATCATCGACTGGAGAACATCTCTAAAGTGCCATAGCAAAACCTACGGGGCTATCTGGTCCTGATCTGGTGACACACGCAGTTCGAAACTAGTTGAGAAATGCGTTAAAATTATGAATGATGATTTCTGCTGTTCCCTTTTATTTTCTTGCTTTCTAGATAAGCTTTACCTAGGCGATATAACAGGAATATATTGCTGATGTCGACCTGTTACGTGTTTCTTAATGTTTCCTGGCCTGCGGGCGGGAGAGGCGGTCATTTTTGTCTGAGAATATATTTGCTCCTGTACTTACAGTATGTTAATAAACTTAGACCAACGTGAAAGAAAGTGTACAACATAAGTTTAGTTTTCGGACACGGAAGGTTTTTGCTGCATGTGTCTGCGTGTAGCCTTTGAGGATTTCTTGGAGGGAAAGAGCATTCATTGAGTTACCTGGATATTTTATTATAGCATGCCCATACAGTACGTCTGCATGACATTTAAAAAAATATATATTATGCACGGTGTTTCTTCTGTCCAGCGAATTCCGTTGTTAGTTTCGGTATAACAGAAAAAGGAGTCACTCCTGGCTTAGTACGTGGCTACACATGCAAATGTCCAGTCAGGGCACAGTGCCGATGTCTTAAAACAAATTTACAATGAAATCTTATATTTGGTCATGTCAATAAAGCAAACGAGTGTATTTTAGAATTCCTTTTCATGAGCACAGAAAGGATTTTTGTCCAGGCTGAAAGCAAACGCTTTTTTTTTTGTCCTGCTGTGTTCGCCGGAGCTGTCCATATCAGCACCACTTAGAAAAAACACAGGGCTGCCTCGCTGGCGGACGCGATCAGTTCATTCCCTGTAGTTTCCCAGCCATCACTACCCCACCCCGCCGTTCAAAAAACATGTACAGTAATATGGTCTGCGAGAGGCGAAGGTTTATTTGGAAGCGTCTGCACATCTAATTAACTTTGAATATGAATTCCTCCCCTACTTTTTTATCCATTTGTAATTGGTGTTTTGGGGGGTTTCAGAAGTAGTATTTTTCACCAGTGCCTACAGCGTCTGAAAAGATTTCATTAAAAATCTTTTCAGCCGGGTTGACACATGAAATGGGTTTCATTTTTCATCCAAGCTTTGCCAAGTGCCCTTTTACCTCTGTACTGTAAATAACCAACGCATTATCCGTTTTATTTCTCCTCTCCGTCATTTTTGGAATATCCCGAATTTAAAACTAAAGAGAAAAAAAAACATTTAACACAACGCATTGAAACAAGCCTTACTGGTTTTCCAATAAAATCGGCAATAATTAGAAACCCTACTTCACCCCTCCTCTGAGACACAGAACCCGTCTCAAAATTGTTAAGGGAAGAGAGAAATCACATGCATGTGAAGCAGTCAAGGAAAGACTGATCTGCTCAACCTGTTCTTTAATATTTAATACCGGAACGCTAGCAAGGTTGTGTTAATGCATTAAGAGACAACTGAGAGCACGCTAGAATAAATGATAACTCATTTGATAGGCTTTAGAGCCTGCTGGTTTTTTTTTTAAATTTATGTTCTGTGGGATTTAGGGTATTATGTAAGAGATAGGTGATATGATGACCCCCCACCCCCCAACTTTCATCACGATCTTCCATCTCTAATTCTCAATCACAGCACAAGCTCTGGTCTGCTTACTCGCACTGGTGCAGCACTGTGACATGGGCCGCGGTCCGAGACACAGCATCAAGGCAAGGCTGTTATTTTACAGGGCTGTTCACAAGCCCTGACAGAGCCTTGATGGAATGCCTCGACTTTCTTCATTTACTTTCCTCACCCGACTTCTTTTCAGATTAATATATATTGTACTGCAGACGTGTCTCCCTAACTTGTCATACCGCTGCTGGGGATGAAGAACAAGGTTCAAGGTTCGGCCATACAGTAGGATTCTCTGTGAAATCTGGCAAACACAACAAATGGCTTTTTAGCATCTCTTTGAACTGCAAACCCCGAAAAGCACTTTCTACTAGAGACCTTAGCAGGCTGTGTTGATTTACCTTCATACCTGAAAACAAGATCAAACATTTTAATGAGAAAATGTAAAAGAAACTGCATGCTTCTAGAGGCAGACGGATGGTGGAATTGCCGAACATTTTGACTAGAGCTAGACCTGGGTCCTGCTCTAACCTGAACTTAAAATAACTTTTGTTTTCCATTACCTTACAAAGTTTATCACGGACCGTTTTAAGATGTCTCTGCATTAAATTCTGAAGATTGCTTCTGCCCCTCACACTGCAGATATACTTTAATTTTCACTTTACTCTTTTAGTTCTGAAAATTTATAATTTAGCTGTTATGCAATAATGTGCATGCATTTATACACACAGACACGTACGGATTACGAAGAGTACACATACAGTACATACAGTAAGTTACAGTACTTGGTATACACAGCATGTTTCATAAAGCTATTTAATTATATTTAGTCCTTTTCAGTATATATATTTTGTGGGTCTGCACAGCCACGTTGGCTACGTCAGACCTTATTTATTCACATAAACTATCGCAAACATCGGCTGTTTGAAACAGAGTGTTTGACATAAGGGTTGATCTAAGCATGCAAAAGATTGACGAACAGATGAAAAGAAGCGCAAATCTTCTCCCCAAAGACCTTTGTGTTTCAGTCTGACACATTCTGTGCCAAGACATTTCCATTTTGTCCGTAAACTTCATGGTATTGTTCTCTCTGCTCTGTTCTCTCTGCCTTCCCCTGACCAAAATAGCAATTTCTTTCCAACCCTCACTATTTAAGTTTGTGAGTTAAAGATTTACCCAAGGGAATGTAAGGTAACATACTGCCAAAGTCTTTTCCCTGGGTTACCATCATATGGAAAACCTGTCAGACACCCCAAAATATATTACGACTACATTTCCCTTCTTCCCAGTTATTCTCAATATTTGTCACCCTAACAATGTAGTTTACTCCTTGATAATTCTGAAAAAATAAATATATGAGTTTTAAGTCAAAGCAAGTTATTTTTAAAATGTTCAATTTGAAGAATTTAATGCGCTTGGTTCCAAACATTTTCTATTACTGTATACTGTATTTCATAGTTCTACTGTACAACCTGTAGTATGAAATATTAAATGGAAAATTAATTTACATGTTCTAAATTATGTGCAGTGTCACAGAGTCTGAGAAAAAAAAGTGTTAAAATGTATTATTTTTCCAATCACTTTTTGCATAAGGAAATTGACTCTGTTAATCTGACCTGAATTCTTATTAGAAACTAATTGTATGCGTTATAAAAAAAAGAGCAGAAAGTTAAACTATCCTGTGGTTGCTTAGCAACTGAAAATTGGTGTCTGCACTAATATACATGCAATGAAGTAACATTAAATATGATTTAAGATATGTATCATTCGGCAGTAAATCTGTGTGTTTGTACTCTTCTTTCCATCTATTATTAGAATATAATGGAGCTGGTAAGAGTCAGTGCCACCCAGAGCCTATCTGGAATCGATAGGATACAACACAGGACCCCACTCATGAAGGGGAACCAGTCTAATTTTACTCTCTTCTCCCAACTGGTAAAGTTGAACAGTTAGGTAGTTTTTAAAAACATACAAAATAATAGGCGTTGCCTCATTAGTTGTCCAATTTATAAGGTCTTAAACAAAAGCACAACAGAATTATAATTACTCGCTTTGCCCAATTTGTAGTTTGCTGGAAGAAGTCTTTTGTATGCATATCTCCTACTAAGCAATTATACAGTATAATTATTATCCAAATTAGCAATTAGTTCAAGCTTTTATGCATGCAGTGGCCCTGCATTGGATTTAAGATATTTATTCCCAGGAAAATGTGACATCTTGGGTTTGTCAGTGTATCCTGCTCCGTCTTGCTGTTGTTGAGATGTATTGTTCAATGGACGTGAAGAAGGTACAGAAAAAAGAAAGAAAGGAAGAGATTGACTCTCTCTAGAAGCCAGTTGGAAGTGTTGTCAGCTGTTGTGGACGCATGGTTTGCTTTCTGGGGATCCTATCAAAAATGAGAATGTGTAAACACACAGAGACACCACAGGAATCCAGTATTTATCATTGAGTTTCATCAGCCAGTGACACATTGTTATCGGACAATACTTCCAAGAGCGGGCAGTCTCTCCTGAGGTGTTCAGAATCTATCATTCATTTGATCCTGCTGGTATTCTGCCATGGAAAAGATTTCAAAAGCAATATCTGTATCTGAATTCCAAAACATACTAAAAAAAGTCCCAGTACTGATGACCATGATATAACTCCTATAGTTGAATTCAGGGAGCCTTGTGTGTTTGAACAGAAAAGTTTATATGGTTCTAAAACTAACAAATGGTGAGATTCCACTTTGTGCAATCAACACCCCTTGCTTAATAACCATTTCTACACATACGGTATCTGTTAATATCAGTACCTTACAAGACCTACATTGCATTACAATCACATGTTTGTGTGATTTTTTTCCAAAGACTCCACAAAGGCATTCTGGATTGCATTTGATTCTTTCTTTTTGGTTCTGGATTGTGGTACAAGTGAGTTCAGTAGAGGTAACAAATCTGGAGTATTTCAATATGTGTGTTCTTAAGTACTGTAAGTAACTGGGGAGACAGAAAGACTGATGGAGATTAAGACACTGAATGTGCTTTATCTTATTATTTGATTTGAAAGAAGTGTGCAAATAAAGGTTTAATGGAAAGTGTTTGCAAGCTTTGATCATTGTAAATGTCAGCCCTAATAATGCCCCAGCTATGCAGTTGAAAAAAAGTGATATTTTAATATATTTTCTGAAAACAATAACAGGAAAAAGCAACTTCTTAATCAGATCAGTGTTTTGACAGCTGACACATTTAAGACAGGCAGAAAACAGACACATCAATGTCCCTGTACACAGAAAACAATTTTGTTGAAATGGTGAAGAATAAAAGCATATTAACATCTCCTAGATTTTTATATTCCCCTCGGCATTTGTGCAGAAGCCAAATTACGTAATGCATAAATGACATGCAAGGTGTCACTCAGCTGAACGCAAACTCTTTATTTTTTTATTTATATGCTAATTCTGTTCTTCTTTGCTATATGTCTGATGTTGATCCTTGAATTAAACCCTTTAAGTTGCGATCATGCTATGAAATGATTACACCATTCAATAGAGCCATTTGAGCACAAGGTACTGTGTGCCAGCTTATCGGTGTGTGTGCTGGAAGGGTCAATAGTGAAGATGTATTTGATAAGGATCACTGCTGCTATTTGGAAGTGTTGCTGACATTTTCATTATAGTTTAACTCACACAAACGTCTTGCTGGATCACAGACTGTCTTATTACAGACAGATTTGATTATACATCTCATATCTGCCTTACTCACCAACTCTCCTGGCATACAGCAAGTCCAGTTTTTGTAAATGTGTAGCCTAGTGCCAAGAAATTTATGGGGTGTAGTGACTGTACATAATTCAGTCATAGACACTGTTGATTTTTTTTAAGGAACCTTCTGATGCTTATATCATGCCTGATTCCTGATAAAACATTCATTACCTCATAAAAATTCCTTACGTGGCTCAACTAAAACAAATCTTATAAAGGGCATAGATAAATAAAGGTAAGCCTGGAAGCTTAAAATGTAATCTAATGCAGCACATTATGTAATACCATGCTACGTGAATTGGATGGAATAAAAATAGGTCACATGTGCTTGTTAGGAAAGTTTATAAAAGAACGTTTAATATAAACTTTAAATACTTAGTATTTAAACTATATCTAAAACAGTTCAAACATTAAATGATTTAGCACTCACACCTGTGGGAAATGTTGTTTTCTGTTCAATGATGCACTTAAAGTATGTCTACTTACAGTAATTGAATATGCTAATTTAAACACCAGATCCTGTAAAAAACAGCATTGCTATAGTTAAAGGTAAAACATTCACCTGTTTTTAAGCAAAATGTTGACAACAGTGTATAGTTTATATATACATTTATGGCTCAACATTTCAGTAAATTGGCTTAATATTAATTTCAATTGACTGAGACACCTTATGAAGAGCAAATGACCATAATAATGTTGACAACAGTAAATGAAAGCGGCAGTTTATTTTATCATCCCCCAGAAAAGGCTTTCCTCATTAAAATCACTGGGTGAATTACTGTATGGAGGGAGACATGTTTTGCACGCAGCACTTTAATGGTAACCGATATTCACAAGTAAAACATGATCATGTTAATAGCTTTTATCAAGGGATTGACTTTCTTAGATCATGCTGTTATCACCCTTTGTTAACTATTATATGTAGTTAATCTAGGAAAATGGTGCTTTAATGGATCCCACATGAAATACAGGGTTTCAAATGTTTGTTTTTAATAGTCACATTAGTCTTTTTCTTGTTGAAACGTCAGGGCTGCTGTCCCACTTTTCTCATCTAGGATAGCTATTATATTTCAGTGAGAGCATTACATCTTATGTTTTACCACAGGGCATTTTTTAAGTTGTTTGCTCTTGCTAAAGCACTGGATTGTTGAGTGCGTTTCTGTTTTAATCATGGATATCCTCCAAATAAGGAGTTCTATCCAGAAATGAGTCCGGGTACATAATGCTTACATTTGTCTTCAAGAACATATCAATTGCATGTTCATCATGAAAATATGAAAAGTTATTAATTGCTTTTAATTTTGCCAGTAATTAAAATGTACTTTATTTTGATTAAATGGATTATCAAAGAGATTAATAATTGCAGTAGATATCTGTAGAAAGACTGGGGTTAGTTTGAGAGAAGTAAACTATTTTAATCTTGAAGAGTAGAGTCAACTGCTAAGGAAAATAATGGACATTTGTCAGTGGAGGATTTTAAGGTACTGTAGAATTAATGATTACATTAGGTAAAATGTTGTATACAGTAAATGTATTTGAATTTGGGATCATATTCATCTGCTCTAACCATCTTTTGACTTCAGTTAGCATGTTAAAAAAGGACAAGCAATTTAAATGTTTACCAGATTGTTACCTTGTAAAGAATTTAATAGTGTTCAATATATACAGTCGGTAAGTTTTTTTTTAATCAATTAAGGATATGTTTTGATACCAGGATATGTATTCCACAATACGTATTTACATACTCTTCTCAATAAGATAATATGACATTCCAATTAAAAGGACACCTGTTTTTGTAAAGACTTAGTATTTCACCAACAATCCTAATTTCTAAATCCTGGCGAACATAATACAAACATTCTATTTCCTTTCAAGGAATTGCATTATCTGTGATTTTGGGCACTTCTTTTTCTTATTTGAACCAATAACCTTTGTGAAATGTATTATGATTGTGTAAAACAATATTGTAACGATTTCTCTGCTAATTGACAGCCCAAGCCTTAATCTCCATATATCCATTCTGCTGTAGCATTGGCAGTCCTTCAAAGCAATGGGAATAGTCTTCTTTCCATTCTGTAGTGCCATATATTAACTGAAGGACTTTTATGCACGGTAATAGCAATATGGGATTATTCCAGCAAAGGTCATTATCATTTCATTTTGCCTTTGAAGGGCAGCATAATGCTCCTGTCCCCCCACAACCCCCTTAACAATTTCCCTTTCCACCTGTTGCATCCTGTAGCTCATGTAGATTAGTTTTAATAAGGAATAACAATGCTGTAGGAAACCATTACTCTTTCAGCACTGCCAATTTGCTATTCAAAGAAGGTAATTTCACATTGTCATCTACTCTGGAGCTTGAATTCCGTGTGATTATCTGCCTGGCTCACGCCTGGCTGCTGGAATTTGTGTCCTTCTGCAGCGTGCTTAAGCAGGGTTAAACATTCACATTTTCCAACTTATTAATTGAGTATTTGAGTAAGAGGCTTGCTCATAAGTGCAAGGGGTTCTTATCTAATCAGAAGAGAACATTTCTTAGTCTGATGTAGTTGCCTTAATTAGAACTTCCAGCACTCTGTGAACATTGCTAGGCCGCACACAGTACATTCAGATGGGGCTATTTTAATAGACTAATGCAGCTCTCACTGGCAATCAGCAGTCTGGGGAACAGCATGACTGGTTGTAGGGCCTTGGTGTCTCTCTGGGCACAGTGCTGGAGTTTGCTCTCTTGTCTTCAGACATGGCATCTCCTGCTGCTCTTATGGAAGTCTTTATAGACTAGGGTAGGCAAGCTGGCTCTGGGGGTGGGGTCATTTCTCACTACAGTTACAGCCATCTGGAGGATTTTTCTAGCGGACTGGTCCGAGTCCAGGGGTAGAGCCCTGCCAAACGCTGTTACAGATGGTGCCCCGTTTGTTACGGAGGGCTGTATTTGTTGACGCTCAGCCTGACAGATTTGCAATTGGCCATTGTGTTTAAATAATGACCTCTCCCAGCTTCAGAGCCATTGCAAATAAGCATATGGCCATTCAGTGATAACATTTGGCTGGGAAATTTCCATCAGAAGCACTGTAACACGTCCATGGCCGTTGGACCGTACATAGTATACACATACAGTATTATTTAAATGGTTTGACTAGGGAGCTGCATACATTAGCTGTCAAGGATCATGTAAAGGTTAATTCCTTGCTGAAAAGTAAAAAGAAGAAAAGACAGTGTTTCGGCAGTTGAGCTTAATTCAGGTGGGCGACGATAAAGGTAATAGACTGAAGAAGGTTTAACAGCCAGAATTTTGTATTTCTTCTTTTTGCTTTCCAGCATTGAATTAACTTTTATTTAAGTGCAGTACAGTTCCTGTACTGTTCATAGTGTGTATAAGGTACATAAGGTGTATAAGGTAAATATGCAAGTGTTCCTGCAACTTGCATATTTAACACTCAGGTTGCACTAATTATGTTTCATAATGTTGACTCAACATGATAAAAAACTCACAGAGCTTGAGTTCTTAAGATCTTTGAGAGCTTAAGTAAATGGTACAGACAATGAATATTCATAACACATATTTTCACACATGTTTTAGGAACAGAATAAAGAGTTAAATACAGGAAAATATTATCCAGTTTAATTCTACTTTCCACTAATTTGAAAAAAAAAAAGAATGTGATTTTAAGAACTCATTACTTAAAGATTTAGGAACTGTACAAAATATATATTGTCCTGTCACATCGGAAGCAAAACAAAATTAAAGATTGTGCTGAGGTGCAGTAAATTATTGACAGTCAAGTTTCACATGAATAGCCATTTGAATACCCTCAAGTGCCAAATGCGCAACTTACCGAATTGCTTTAGTATTTTTAGGGCATTGTTAAAAATAGATATTTGATGCCTGTTTTATCTGTTAAAATCCCCAGTGGCATATATATATAAACAAAATTCTTTAAGGATATTAATGAAGTCTAAATCTTTTCTCATTTGTAACCTCTCTTGTATGCTTGCTTTTACATTTGTCATACCCAGAGGCACTGGAACTTCACAGACTTTGTGCTAAATCAAGCCTCTCTGATTCTGACTGTGCTATAAAATACGTTTCAAAGAGGTTCAAAAATACCATGTTCAGCATAATGATATTGGATCTGGGTATTGGCATTTATGATGGTTTATGTCTTTTGGATTTTGGATCTTTTTGGGAGTTGGAATATAACCCATTTGTTTCAGAAGGACTGTTGGCATAGGTTTACTGTTTTTCAAAGATGTTATATTTGAACATGTTATTAAATATTATACCATAGGATTTGTACATGCTTGAGCTATCCATATTCAGTACTATCCAATTTGTATCGTCGCTATTCCAGCTTAATTCCAGCTTAATTAACTTGTGTTTCTCCATGCTCTTTGAATTATTAATTAGCTTCCAGTTAGCAATGTAGAATTCTGCAACACTCTGCAACAATCTCACATTGAGTTGTTTTCCTATCAGCCTTGTATTTTTGGAATATTAACATTGAGTCAGGGTTTTGCTGTGCTAGATGATTGCTCTTATCCTTCCCAGACTTGTGAATCCCATGACTACAAAGCCACTCATGGTTGTACTAGGTGGGAGAAATTGTCCTAAGCTGTAGGGATAATTTTTCCCTTTAAGCTGTCAGATGGCTTCCAGATACGAATCCATCCTTGTCATAGAACCATTTTGCAGTAGGATATTTCCTCAAATCTTCCAAATTTAGGACCCTTAGCTTGCCTCCAGTTCTTTTTCTGTTTAAATGTTCCTCAAGCTAAGTTGTGCCCTTTTTCCCCCTTCGTTTTAATAGGAAAAAGGGAAGAGCGGCCATCGATCATTTTGTAGAAGTGCAGAACGGGGTGTTTTGATGGAGAGGTAAGTGCTGGAGAACACCAAAGTGTAGCAGAGAGTACATACTGTATGTCTGTAAAGTTCACACAGTCTACAGGTACTAAGTTGCACCCTCGACCATGCAAACAAGGAAGCCCAGAGTGCTGCTGTAGGTGATATTTCTGCAGACCAGTAGGTGGCACCTCTCTCTCTGGACTAGAAATGACAAACCAGTGCCTTGATATGATAAACATGGGGCATTGGGCTATAGAAGGTGCGGCTCTTCGGATAAGATGTTAAACAATGAAACTGAGCAGCTGACCTCTTGGTCATTCAAGTCCCTATTGAATATTTTTGAAGAAAAACTAATGGGTTTTCTTTGACTGTATATGAGCAGCACTTGGAAATCCTTTGGAATGAAAAGTGCTATATAAATATAAGAATTTACAATTGTTACTAAAAACAAAATTCACATAAACCATAGTCAACACAAATGCTAAGTACTAAGTGCACAACAATTAATAAAAGACATTTTACCTTTATAGAAACCAGAAATATATGTTTTTATCACAGTCTTTTCACTACAGGCATATAGGAAGTGCTTTGATTATGTTACTGTTTTGCAACAAATTGCATTGGATTGACAGCAAATGGTCTTGATACAGTATGTCTCATGAGGAAAAGTTAAATTAAAAATGATTCGTATCATGAAGATAAACATTTTAAGCTAAGAGATAATGAGGACATAAGGCAAATATGGGTATATATGGGTCTATTTTCTTTTTTTTTCAGAATTATGTTTCCATATCTTTAACAAATACTGTACATGTGGGACAGAATAATCCCCAGTAGTTTGGTTCTTTAGTTTTAACTGCATAATTCTTTTCTTATTTATATTTTAAAGAAACCCTGGTTTTCGGATTTGTGAAGACATCAGTGTAAACAAAAATCAGTTTTCGGAAACTAAGGTTATCGTGTAAGTACTTTTAAAATTATATTTAGTGCATATGTGCATATTTCAGTTAGCAGGGGCTTGAGTAGAATAGAATTAGATGTTGTTCAAGTTGTACTTTAGAATTTTTCTTTATCCCAATCAAGCTGCCAGCAAGATTTCAGCTTCGAATTAACATATCAATTGGAACATTGCAATTATTGCTTATACCCATGTTTTATTTAAAAATGTATTTTATTTTAAATTGATTACTTATTGGTTTTTATTTAAAAAATACATTGCAACACCTTTCTCTGAATGTCTTGACTATGGTTATCCTGTTAAAGCCATTATTAGTTTGATTGAAGGGTGTCTGCAAAGGCAAAGATGTTTTCATCATTTGCAATCACCATTTTTATTGCTTTTGTGTGTTTAAAGAATAAACTACAGACATAAGGACTCTCCTCAAATAAAGATTGTATTCAGTTTTCCTGTGCCTGAAAAACTTTGCTGGCCTTTTCCTGTCATTTGTAGTTTGTTGTAATCTGCATATACTCCAGTTGGTTTGGGTGCCAAACTGACCTTAGCTCTAGACTGTAAAAATGGCTGTCAAACAAGCTGATGCTCATTTAAACTGTGCAAGTTCTATATTGTCCAGAACTATCACACTAATATGGACAAAATGGACCAAACAATGCCCTTGCTGCAAAGCAATTTGGATTTTCAGGTCTTAGATTTTTCATTCTGACTATCCTGCATCACCTCCTACAGTATGTCTGTTTATATTCTAAAAAAATCTTTAGTAGAATTTTTCCGTGGCTAATTAGAGTACACCTGTATTGTTTTTTCCGCTAACCCTCAGAATTCAACGAGCGTGGCGTGCCACTCTTCACCGAAAGCCGAACCTGCACACTGCATGCAGGGATTTGTCTCCACAGAGCCGGCCACCTCCTCTCAGACAGCTTCAGGTGTCCATGAGGGTAAACGGATTTGGTAGCGATGTGTCTCTGGTAAGTGTCTAAATTTTGCACGAGTGTAAGGCCAAAGGAGAAAAACAGTAGAAGGAATAGGTGTCTATAGATATTTTAGAACCAAGTTTATTATCTCAGAATTAAGCATTCTCAAGAGGTTTGCGGGCTTAACACAGAAGTATTGCGTTCCCAACAGAGTTTTGACCTTGTTAATTCATTCCAAGAAGTTTGTGCCTATTGTAGTTTTTCAGAAATTAATGATAGCTTAGAGGTGTGTCAGGGGAAAAAAAAGCCATGTTGACAGGCGCTGTATATCATGGATGGGGACTGCTTCCTGAGCTGTGCATTTGGCAGTGCCTTCAATATCGCTGCCCTTGCTGTGTCTTTGCATTGATTTGTCTTCTGGTTGGTACGGCGCTGAACGAGGGGTGGAAGAACAAAAATAGTGACATTAATCTTTTAGGTAATGATTTCAGCTTCCAGCAGATAAGCAGCTTTAAATTATTGATACTTATGAGAGGATGAAAGTTGTATGTTATGCTTTGCACATTGTAAAAATAAATTTTTTGAAACTTCAAGAAAAAAAAACATCATTTTAGAGGACTGAAAGTGGTGATCTTTAGATGGCGGCATAAACTGTCCTTTCATTTATGTTCAGTAGAAACAGGAAACCCTGATGACTTGGAAAAGGGTAATTGATAATTCTTACATTCTTTGAGTAACTGTATTCTGTTTCTCTCCACTTACTGGGAGTATGCTTACTGTATAGCAATAGGGTCTCCATGTATATAAGGCTGTACGTAAGGCAGAAGTGAGTTTAAATTAACAGGCCTGAACACAGAATTTGTTATTTCTCAATAGTTTATATTACAAACAGCTAATTTAGTGGTGTTCATTGCTTTAATTAATACACAAAGTCACTGATATATAAATGATAATTCTGTCCTGGAGAACTACTGCATACTGTACATAGCACCGAAACAATCTGTAATATTTATCCATGCATCAGCGGATTTTTGAATGCAATCAGCTTGAGCTACAATACTGTACCTACATATTGAATTATCTTAGTTATAAAAAGGAACAATGAGAAAGTCTAATAAAGGCTCATCGTGGGAGATAACATTTAATGACGTGTGACTAAATGTCAAAGGAAGTTCTCTGGTGTAGCTGCCACTGAAGATGCAAGAGACTTCACAAAATCATTAACAAAAGGTTTCTGTGGTTGACTGTTAAAAGCTGTTTTTTTTCTCCTCAGAATAGCATACAGTTTGTATTGCGTTAAGCAGTAGCTGTGCCAATTTATTTATAGTCGTTAACGAGGAAGGTAAAGCAGAAATTCGAGCTGTTTACACGTCATTGTGTATCTTTGAGCGTATGTTCCTAATGTGTATATCAATGTTCATCAAAGTCACAGGCTTGAGGTTTAAATTGATATAAAATCCTGTACATTCTGTTGGGAAATAAAGGTTTTCTAGCTATTTTTAAAATACTTTTAAATATTAATAAGTAATCATATATTTGGGGGAGTTTAGCTACTTATGTGTGTCAGGCACATCGTGTTTATTCTTGTTTTGTTCATTTTTATTCTTTTCTCCCATGCTCTTATTGCGGGAATTGAAATATACCTTGGCAAGCAGGCAGTTGAAATTCTACTGCTGACGCAGGAAAACCATCCAGGAAACATTGTTCGTTTTAATGTTATACAGCAGTTTATCAGAAGGAAGAGTGATTTAGCAGATTTTAAATGTAATTATATGCAGTGGGACGGTTTCATGCATTTTAATGAAGCTTAGGAAGCCATTTCTTAATGCACGGAACCCACTGTAGCCTTGTTGTTTTTTTTATCTGGTGGCCCTGTGTAATTGAATCTAAAGTAATATGCCTTGGGGCTATACATCAGCTCTACCAGTATTTCCATCATTTTACTGAGTTGCCTGACCTGCTCCTTTCATTTCTATGTGCTGTTTATTCCATTTCTTCCTATCGAACTAATCAACTTGCAGTTTACAACACTGTAAAACAACAATCGTTCATCTCATTCTGCTTGTATTCACTGCAATATTCATTACACCCTGACACCGGGTCGGGTTTTATATTTTCTCCACCTGACCCATCGGTTCTCTTCTGGGGATTCTGAAGGACGAGCTTCCATCATAAAAGCGGGTGAGGATGAAGATCATGTGTGAAGGCTTCAGGAGGTCAGGTGGACCTTGTCAGTCTAGTGGGAAAAAGTGGTAGAATGGATACATAAAACATGAACCGACAGAATGAAAAATCCCATTGCATAGCAGCTTGAAAATGTCAAGGTTTTATTTTACTTTCCTTTAATCGGAATATCGGAAAATTGTCTCACGGATGTTATTGCCTCAGGACTTGCTCATTTTTATTTTGAGTTGTGATTCTTGCCTGTTTACAGTGGAGCTTTTTTGTGCTAAGTACAGTTCAGTTTACCTATAGAACAGAGTGGACAACAAAGTTCAATTTTGAAACAAGACCTGAACCAAACCAGACAACTGGACAAGGTGGCAAAAGGCTGTTTGGTAGATAGACTGGGTATGATTCGCTTCATAAATTCGCTTCATAAATCCCAATGCTAACACAACAAGAGACACTATGTATTTCCAGTGTCACAGAACAAATATTTTGTATTATACAGTGGAATGAAATGGATTGGAGAGAAGACAAAAGCTCTTTCAGAAACATGATCAGACACCAAAATTCAGATGGAGCTTTAAAAAGCACAAAAAACACCAAAGTCTTTTCTATTTTTTCTGAGAGTGCAGAGAACCTGAACAATACAGGACTGAAGTGGAAATGGTGCATCAAATGTGTTACAAAATATAAAAATGCCCTAAGATAAATTAGTTTTGCAATGTATCTTACAATATAAAATTTGGGTCTAAAATAAACTTTTGCAACATGTACACAAGCAAACTGAGTCCCCTAAACATTAGAATGTGAAACAAAAAAAAAAACATACTCCAGCCTCCTTCCGCATAAACTTAGTAAAGCTGAGCCATGTAAATTTGATCAGCTAGCATACTGATGCATTGTTTCATACCAAGTGAACCAAACCAAGATTCCATGAATTAACCTAGCATGCACAATCCCTTAAACAGATTGTTTTTAATGTTGAGCTCATTATATATACTGAAGTAGTTATATTATTATCGTGTTTGCATCTTTCTTGCGTGCATGCTGATGTTTAAATTGAGGCAAATTAGCAGAAAAGGGCAAATAGGCATTAGAGAGTGACATGTCTTAAAATAAAGTGCAGAACAGATTCATCTTAAATTTTTCCACAAATTTCTTCCTTAGTGTTATCATTTGTCTAATCTTTTGCTCCTTGTAGTATATTGTTAGCTTATTTGTAACTTAGGGAAAGTTACTCTTTCAGCCTACAGTATATACTGTAACAACAAAACTATTTGGTAATGCATTGTGATGTCTGTGTTACAGTGTTTTACTTGGAGTTGTTTATTAATGTTCTGCACACTCACCTTGGTAATACAATACTTTGCAACTGACAGCTGATGAAAAGTATGGGTGTAAATTCCCAATAAAGACGTGCATTCCCAACACTAGAGTCAGCCAGTGAGAAAAGCTTGACTATGAAGCCATTTGTTTTGTGTGATCTGTTTATAATGGGGCATTTCTGTGAGTGCCTTGTGTATTTCAATAAAGCAATAAAAAACAGAAAGTTGTTATGGAGGTCCAAATAATTCAAAACCAAGGTTGAGTGAGTGTCTCTTTGAGTTATGGCTGTGTAACAGCATATGTTATAGAATATTGGTAGTACTATATCATTTGTTAGCACCAACAGTTCACCCACACAGAATGAATAGAAAGAAATGGAATTTTTGTAGTTTTTTCTACAGAAGAATGTTTGAGTAAGCATTCCTGGAGAATATATATATATGATTATTTATCCCAGCTCTCTTGTCTGAAGAAACTCCTGAGACAGTTACATTTATAAAATGCCTTATAGATCTGTTCATATCATATGACTTGTTCTATTAACGTCAGTATATAAGCATTTAAGATTAATGTATGCACAAAGTTGAAATTGTTGTGTAGAAGAAGGCATCAGCTTTCTTGTGTACTGGAAACCTTTCCATGGCAAAGTAAATCAGTACAGACGTGACAGACTGCATCTAAAAGAGATAAGCATCATTCAGCACAAGGATCCAGAACGAAACATTTAAACATAATTGGAAGGGTTGAGAAACCAAAGAAAATCCAAAAGGAAGAGCAAAGACAAAAAGAGAACTGAAGGGAAAAGCAAAAAAAGCAGCAGGTGATTGAGTTTTATTACCTAAATGCCAGGAGTACTAGAAACAAATCACATTAGATACAAGCGGTGTTATTGGAATCACAGAAACAGGGCAGAGAGAAAACATTAAACTGTGTTTGTAACATTAATGGATAAAAACTGTTCATGAGAGGCAGGAAAGATATAAGACTGTGGTGCTATACAGTATCTCAAAGAGAGAATTCAGGCTCAGGAACTAAAGCTAGAGGAATCAAGAATCTCTGAATCTAGATGGGTCAGACTCATTAAAATATTCCAAATCTATAATGTTAGGAATATGTTGTAGACCACCAAATGCAGGTGCTGACTATAATTCAATACTCTATAATGAAATTACAAATTTACAAGCAAATGAAGACTCATTCATAATGGGAGACTTCATTTTTCCTAACATACAGTAGATTAGAAAAAGCTATAGGAATGTCTGCAACAGAAACACAAATGGTTGACTTGGTTAATTACCCAGTTATTGGAGTCCATCAGGAGAAATACTTGTATGGTTCTTGTCGAGAATCGAGAGTGAGGTAAAAGTGAGAGAGGTAAAGAAAAAAGCCAGTAAAATAAATTTTACGGAACTGTGATCATAATGTGCTTCGATGTTTATAATGAATATAGACAAGTAACATTTAAAGCAAAAATGAAGAATTTCTGAAAAGCAGACTTTGAAGAAAGGAGGCAAATGTTAGGAGAAGCAATATTGGGATGCAATAGACATGATCAGAGGAAAAGTCTTAGTAACAGTTAAACATGTTCTGCTTGAAGCCCTGAACAAATTATAAATAAAATAGATGAGAAGTGTTTTGGGTGTTAGAAGCACTCAAGATTGCCAAATCCCCAGGGCTCGATAGTATCTCTTCAGCTGTAAGAGTCGCTCAACTCAAGACAGTGGTAGTCTTCAATCGATGAACTGGACAGTGGGTAGACTAGTGCCTGTTTATAAGAATTGTAACAAAGCTAAATCAAGTCAGGACAGACCAAGTTTGACTTCTGTTATAGGTAAAGTTATGGGAACAATTATTATAATTAAATTATAATTAAATAGAGGATCATCTATTTAGAATAAAATACTTTGTAATAGTAATCTTTGGTTTGGAAACATACTGTAACTCTTGCAGTAATCTCTTAGAGTTCTTTGAACAAGAAGCATATGATATGGTCAATTTAGATGTTCAGAAAACATTTAATAACCTTAAATTATTTATAAAATATTACTTCTCAAATTATAGGCTGTAGGCATTCAGGGAAAGATGTTTGGGTTTAGAATGCTTTAATAAATAGAAATTAGAGAGTAAATGTAAGGAGTGGATGTTTAAATTTGGGTGAAGAATATTGTGGAGTACCACAAGGATCAGTACTAAGACTATCACTTTTCTTAATCAATGATCTAGTATAGTTTAGTATGATTTTAGTATAGTTAGTAACCTAGTAAAATCTATAGAAAATACCAATTTAGGAGATTAGAAAACAATGTAGTAGAAATAAGTGAAATTCAAAAAGATTTACATAAACTTCAGGACTAGGCAAATGCCAGGCAGATTGTACACAAATTGTCTATTGTACACAAATGCAGGTAGCAAAACCAAACGGTTTTATACAGGTATGTGTCACTTAGATAGAAAGGGCTACTTATTAAAAGGACTTAGGTGTTTATGTTGACACATCATTTACATCTCCTAGTCAGTGGGGAAGCAAATAAAAAGGAAAAGAAAATATTACAATATACAGCATAGTAGAATTTAAATCAAGGGATGTTTGTTAAAATTGTATAACGCACAAGTAAGGCCTTATATGAATGTTTGTGTACAGTTTTGTTCACTACATTATAGAAAATACATTGCTGCTCAGGAATCAGTTCAGAGAAGAGCTGCCAGATAAATTCTGGGGTTTAAGGGAGTGTCCTACACTGAAAGGCTGAAGGAACGGAATGTTTTTGTGTGTATGGAACAGAGAAGATTGCAAGAGGATATAGTACAAGATTTTTAAATCTTCAAGATCATGAAACCTAAACCCGACAACACAAGTACAGTAGTAACTATGTAGAAAAGCACTTAAATCCGAGAAGAGAAGGCTCTTCTTTACCTAAAGGAATGTGGGAGTATGGAACAAGCTACCCAGGTATGTTGATGATACCCTGGCATTTTATCAGAAACAGCTGGAAGAGGTCCTTAGATCAATTACCAAATGAACTAGACAATCTAAATGGTCTCCTCTCGTTTGTAATTCTTCTTTTGTTCTTCTAGTAATAAAACTTTTCAGGTTTTCACTGAGGTACTGTAATATGATATACAGTATAAATATATAATATTTTTATTTTTTTAAAGAAGATATCCCATGTTATATATCGAATCCAGATCTTTTAAATGTTTTCTGAATTTGTCATTGTCTTTTGCCAATCAAGTGGATGGATATTCTAGAAGATATTTATCTTTATCCATCTTCCATAGAGGAAGTGTTAACATTTCCAGTTCTGGAAGGTAAACTGAACTGGAGCTGAAATGCTCTTAGCTGGTAGATCATTCACAAATATCCATTTAATAAATTTGCAATAGGTAATCAAAGCAGTGCAGAGCCCATAAATATTAATGGTTCTGTGACCTTTTCTATCAAAAAACTGCCTGCTTCCTCCGAGATTTATGTAGACTATTACTACAGTGGACTAAAGCAAAATCCGAAAATCAATCCCTGCTTTCAGTAGCTGAGGAGTCAGGGAAAAAACTGAAAGGTAGAAAATAGCATTAGACCTTCACTAATGTCTTATTTTAGAACAAGGCTTTTTTTCTTTGGTGACAAAAGGTGAAAACTTTGAGAATGTTTTAACAGAAAAGGAGGCACTGTGGTGTAACAGCAGTCCCCCAGATCCTCCAGCTGGTGGCACAGGTTGGAAACATACTGTAGGTGGCACCTGTATTCCTGAATTCCCATTAAAACCAGACTCATAAATCTATGGGCTGCATAACAGGTTCCATAATTGTACTGTTGAACCAGAGGCTTTTTCAGCAGTGAATTTATAGAACTTCTGGGTCTGCCTCACAGTGTTGAGCCCTGAGTGATTAAAATTCCAGATTGTAGCATGCTGAGCTTTTGTGACGCTGGAATTTCCAGAGAGCAATGCCTTACTAATTAGCTCCCAAGAGATGAAAAATAATTGTATTCTGGGCATGCCCAAGAACTCAGAGAATCAGCTTTTTACTCGAGTATCTCTATCAGCATTCTGTAAGACTTCACAGACTGAACGTCAATTTAATTTCATTAGCTGTGCTGTTTTAACATGCTATTTATCAGACAGAATGTTTTTAGAAATACTTGCTTTTTTTTCTTTTTCTTAATGTAGACATGCATTAAGGGACACTAAAAACTAAGCTTCCTAGCACACAGATTGCTAAATGGTCTCTTTGTTGGCTAAAAGACTCCACTGCTGATAGTTTGATGAAACATTAATGATTTTTTAATCATGTGCAAGCTTCTTCAAAGAATTCTGAAAGGACATTTAGAATTAACATACAGAGCCATGCTTTGAGAACTATCTCAGTTAGTTTTAGACATTTTGTTAAGCTAAGAGTTATATATTTTTCTGCTCTTTGGATGATATTGTTTTTATTTTTACTCAAGAGGAAAACTTTAGAGCATTTCAAAATGAATTTATATGTGAACCTTTTGGATCTTTTGTAAGCCTGACGTTTTATGTGAAATGGAAAAAGTAAATCCCTCCTGTTTGCTTGTAGATTTGCACACAGAGAGCAGAGAGCACACAGAAAGCTCAGTGGTTGTTTTCCATATCACTCCTATTGTGCATGGAATGAGCTGAATATATATATATATTTATAGTGTGTCTATAAAATATTGAGTTTGAATGTTAAAACGAAAACCAAATAATTTCACCCTTGGACTTGGCCTTTCTTTGGGAAGTGTGCCAATTTAATGCAGATGTCAAGGTAAATAAAGACAGAAATTACTGCAGTGACAGCTAAACTTATTTACCATTATGTGTAAAGTATGGAAAATAAAGCATGGATTCTAATGTAAAGCTCTAAACACCCTACCTTGAACTGAATTAAAAAAGAGTACACAACTAGAACGCAATACAATTTAGTACAATTTTTAAATATTTTTTTCTAAATGTGCACAGACCAAGTGTTTTTTTATTACACTCCCACCCAATCTGGAGTCTTCGATAGTTTATGAATCAGACCACTGCTACAGGTACTGTTACACATTGAGAATGCAGATGTGCAGTCATGCTCCTGTGACACGCCCAACTTTCAGAGTGGTTCCTTCTTTGATTTCCTGCAAGCTTCCCACTGACTTACTGTTAGTGTGGATTAGAGGATCTACGCCTTCTCTCTCTTATGTCACTGCAAGCCTAACAGGTCACAGGAATCAGGATTTTACCAAAAGTCGAAAGAGTCTGACGTATACCTACACCCTATCACAGCAATGACCTGCCAGGAATCCTACACATCTCTCAAAGACCTACATACTTTTTTTGTTTTAATACAACCACCAAACTGAAATCATGCACTGATAAAGTTATTCAGACACAGAAAGTACTAAGTGTGCTCCTTAATCTCTTCTATTACATTTGTTCTTTAGATAGCTCTAGGTGTATTGTCTTCCTGTAAACTGCGGAATTTTTCTCCACTGGCTAGACATTTCATTTAAACAGCTGCCACAGCTTTTATTATTCACATCCAACATGTTGGTTGGATTCAGGTTAGATTATTGCAGCTGCTAGCACTTTACCGATTCCTGTCTTTTGAAATTCTGTTGTTGCTTTGTCTGTACATCATTATCAGGATGGACTGATAACCACTAGGTGTCCTTTCAGTCAGAACTACATCTTGGTGCCTTGCTGCTTTTTATACTCATACATCAAATAAAACATAGCAATGTGATTTAACATGAAATCTCATGGGCCTGCACGTAATGGTATTTACATTTTAAATAGTGTGCAGATAGGTTTGCTGACTGAGTAGTAGAGTTCCTTAGGGCAACAAAATACTGAGCTCAAGCCACAGGATTTAATTAAAACTCCAGATGCTCAGTGTTGTAAAGTGTGATATTAAAGTTGGATTAAAATGATCAAAATGACTTGATTAACAGTCTGCAGCTGACATGATTTTAATGAATACAAAAGCAACAAAAGATAAGACCACCACCTGATTGCTATTGGCATAGGTCAAGGCGACCTGTCTTTGAGATGCAGCCTGGAGAACGAGATGTTCTACTGTCTTTCAGCAAGCAGTAGACGTCTCGGCTAATTGTCTGTGGGACAACATTGTCCTGGAAGGCACAGGATCAAAATACAATTCCAACATCATCAGATGTGTTTGAACTGATTAATCGTTTTCAAATTGCAGTGGCTACAGCATGAGGAATTCTAGAAAGAAATATCCCCATATACAGTATAATCAAAATTACGTTTTTTTGCCTGCCTGAAAATTTTTGGAAAATTTGGAGATTACATTTGGCCAGTTATGAAATCCCTGCCTTCTTTGGGCCAGAGAACATCTAAGGCATTTTGCCCTTGACAGACATGATAGAAGACGTTGTGGTGAGCATTAGGTTGACTGTTGCATTGCTTAATTAAACAAATGGTGGTATGGTGGATGTATGATTATGTGGGAGAAATCTCACATGTCCCTTTGGTGCAGATTTAGGGCAAGCGTACTGCTCACTGATAAGGTACATCTACAAACAGTTTTTCAGACCTCCAGTCTCTTCTCAGAGTCTCCATTTTCCAGTAGGACAATGCAAGACCATACAGTGCTAGGATTGCAATGTTAAAGTCTCACTGTGGCCAGCTTTTTCTTGTGGCTTTGGTACAAAAGAGCATTTCTCTCACTATTTCCATCAACAGTGACAGCAGCAGAATATCCCTCAGCAGTTTATTCAGAGACAGATTGGGTTTGCTTATCACCGCTCCCAGGACTGTGTGAATGCTTAGGGAGAACTTATGCAGTACTATGTAAGATTTTCACATTGACAGAAAACATATTATGATTTTTAAATCTATTTTGTTTGTCTTTTTGTTTGATATCTGTGTTTAAATATAAAGCTATCTTCATTAGATCTAAGTGTTACATTTCTTTTGTTCGATAGTGGATTTTCCTTCAACCACACAAACACACATTTTCCATACCCTGAAGAGCCTCTCATTGTGCCAGAGCTGCTGTCATGTTTGACAGCTTGTGCTGTGATCTCTCTTTATTGTAGGACACTTGTTTTTATCTCCTGAACTTTAGTCTGAGCTTTAGAAATTTGTATTATGTTCCATAGTTCCGTACATCCTGAAAACTGTTGTGATTTACAGAATCTTTTTTTGGCTTAGAAGACACAGCAGTCCAGATGAAGTTAAAATTAATATTTGTAAGGTGTGTTGTCATAATTGATAACTAAATTTGTGGTATGCAATGCAACTACATCTTGTTTTACAAAATCACTCCATAAAAATGAATGAAAATGTGGAATGAGTCAGTCTGTATATTAAAACACAGCAATTAAAGTACATATTCTTGCACCACTGTGTCAAGACTGCTAATTGTTTCTGAAACTGCCAAAGTCACCAGTGGAAACATTTGAAGACTACCCCAGGTCAATGTCAAAGGTCTATTCATGTGTATTGTACCAATACCATTGTATGAAAAATTTTCAAAATACAGAAGTTTGCACTTCTAATATTCAGGCACAGACTGCACTGTGATGTGCTTTTACATGAGTTATTACTAGAATCTATATTATATCCATAATGATTTATTTAATGGTCTGTTAAAACAATCATTATGTTACAATTTACAAAAATTCACATGGTTGTATTTGAATATATCTATTCAAGCAAGGTTTACTTTCCAATTAATGAAAAAGGAGGATCTCTGGGCAAAGCAAAGTCGTTTACCATGTAGTCAATATAATTATAATGATAATTCATAAATGAAGCTCACCTACAGTATAATGGTGGCACTGATAAAGCTGTACCCAAAATTATACAGGCTCACAATAAGGTGAAAGAAAAGATACATAAGGTTCCCAAATGGCAGATTTTGTTTTTATTTTTCAGTTGTGTATGCTTTTTATAAGATTAGAAATCCAGAAAAAAATGCTAAGGTCATTGTTTTTGACTTCTTAAAATTGGACACTGTCTGAATTTTATTGTGTGTGACTACCTAAATCTGAGAGGGTAAATTGACTTGGAAAGGTACATACTGGGGTCTTCTGCTTGTAAATAAGAGGTGTGTCTTCAGCATGAAGGAGATTTTGATCCAACAGGGTGCACGTGGGTATACTAATGAAGGGATGAGAAAGACAATCTCGGCACACCTTCTAAAGAAGAGTTCCCTAGCTGTTTATTCTTAAATTAAGCTCATGGAGAGATCATCTCATGCAGTGAACATCAGACTGTCAAAATGATGAGCAGCGAGACAGACTAAACACTCAGTGAAAGTAGCGAAAGGGATCTACTGGGAATTAATATTCCTTTTGCTCTTGTACAAAAGCACATTTGATCTTCCCGTTGGGCTTTTTTTCTGATGTATTTGATGTGTAAAATGGATGGAACAAGGAATAAGTCCTGCTTTTGCTCAATGGACATGGGCCATATCTGGTGTACGTAGTAGGCAGTGCATGTTTTTAGAATCCCTTCCACACTCTTCATGAAATACTAAACCACCAAGCACACAACATGACACTTTCTGGAAATTTATAAGTGGTTTAATTCAGCCATTTGCTACATATTCATCTCTATCAATACTGTTCCCCATAATGGCAATGTTAAAGCAGGATCAGCTCAAAGATTTTTATCAGCACATGATTTACTCTTTCACAGCTGTCAGCAAAGCTGGAAAAACTGAAATCACTAACATTAAATCTAATCAGTTCAGAGCTTTGGGCTATAATTACTGTAATAGGTTGCAACACTTAATCAATAAGCAGCTGAGATATCCTCTGGAGTGTTTCCTTATCTCAGCAGATGAATTCTGTGATTCCAGAAGTTTGCCTTTGTTAAATAAGGCATATACTGTAGGAACGTCTAGGTAGGACACCTGTGCTTTTGTAGAGGTGGAGGAGTGGGGCTTTCTCTGGTTCCTGACTTGTGCTTTATTACTTGGATCTTCCTCTCTCTCTTATTTCAGGGCCAGAGATCTCTAACAGGTTGCATGCACGAGCCTCCCAGGATTTCTGCCTAATGTATTTTTAATCTAAAGTATTATTTCATTTCCACTTCATTAAAGCAGAGGTGTTTTGCGCTGTCTACAAATTTGTTTTCACCCATATGCCTTTTCTCTGGTGCTGCTGCTGGATATTTATTGGCCTTGATACACGCAAATACACACGGATGGATACTGGTGCCATTTAATTACTCAGTCTTTGGCAGTTGGTATTCCCTCCAAAGGAATATTTTGGTGAAAATGAATAAGATCTAACTGTGAAATACCAAATAATCTCATAGGTATGAATATGGCACTTTCAGTTTTGTGAATATCACATATAAGCTTTTCACGTGTACGTTTGTATTGGAATTTATCATTCACTCAAAACAAATTTTATATCACAACATGCAACACTGTATGGAGCCCTACTGCTTCTATCTGTGCTTTCTAAGGAGGTCAAATTTAGACTTTTTGAGACACTATTGTTTTACATGTCAGCCATACTTGTGGATGCAACAAACTTCATACCATATTAAGTAACGTCCTCACTTTTTGACTAGGAAGGCAAATTTAACTCTAAAATCCATAACACATGATCCTTAAACGTTTACTTATGTATATTTTTCTCCACAAAAAAAATCCTTGAATGGTTCACAAGAAAACCCTACATAAACCTACAATCTTACAATTCCTGAAAAACCGGGCCAGAAGAGTAAATTTGTATGGAGTTAAGGCAGGGAGACTTAGTACCCTGCCTTTGGACTCGGCTTCAAAACTAAGCCCCGCTAAAGTGAAGAATAATTTAATGTCTACACTTAAACAGGAGCTTAGTTTAACATCATACCTGAGACTGCAGCTCAGTGTCACCCTTTTCCAAAAGGAGGAGCGCCACCTATTGGTCAACTTCACACTTTTAGGAGCCTCCCTTGCAAGAATTAACCAGACCCAAGTCCTCTATGGCCTCTGACATTAGTCCCTGTGGCTTTATAGCTGCCAAACGTAAAGAAAGTGCAACAAAGGCAAGACATTGCTATTTTATTTAAATTCAGAATTAATTAATCAATATCTTGCAATTTAAAGTGTTATGGTTGAATGGTGGATGTCGTGAAATACACCAACTTAACATAACAGAAAGTGTATAAAATGACACTTGTGCTATTTGCAGTTAAAATCCAGTTTGTGATATCTCTGCTCTGTACAAGATAGATGGATGGAACAAAAGTATATTTACTACCCCGTGCTAAATTTTTCCACTGTGTTTGCTAGGACCCAATAGTAAAAATACTAGTATTGGTATACTGTAGTTTAATAGTATCATCTATTATTTTTATGCCTGCTGTTACAAAACATTGGTAATGCTTAGATTTTTTAATGCTGTGGAACTTACCTCTTATTATGTTTTGGGGAAAGACATTTGAAAGCTGCACAAATCCTGCTCTTGCAGAGATAAACTGGACAGAATGTGTGAAAGGGACCAGCAATCCTCATTTAGTTTTTTGTAACGAGCCCAGAGAAATAATACTAGGCACAAGTGAACATATGTCTGCTGAGCTGGAATGTATAAGGCTGTAAAATGAGGGTGGCAAACAACTTTGATGAGGGAATAAAACAAGTCTCTGTAGTGAGACTCTTTATTCTAAAACAGCAAGCGAACTTCACTACAGACCCCCTGGAAAATGAAATAAATTGATCTGCTGATTTGCACTGTAGTCACAAGATTACAGACTGGTATTTAGATTAATAGTTCCTTGAACGGAGTGTTTTAAAATGAAGTAAAGTGAGAGAGATGGAACTTGCATGTTTCAGTGAAGCCACTAAACTGTGATGAATCCCTTTCGTACATCTAGGTTTCCCTTCATTTTCATTCCCTCTCAGCTCTAAATTAGTTCAAGCTTGAGCTGGAGAGGCGCCAGAACTTTCTCATCCTGCTTGTGTCTGTGGGCTGCTTCTTTTTTTTTCCGCTTTCTTTGAGGCTCTGATGTGCATGGTGCGTTGAACTCAAAGGGCTTCTAGCCTTCAGATTCGCCAGATTCCATATCGTACTGGCTTAGAAAACACCAAGCTACAGTAGCACGGAGGAATACTAACGGCACACCGCTGAAGATTTTTCAGGCTCTGCGGGTGACCAAGATGCATCTGGTAATAAATTTTCACTTCTCGTTTTTTTTTGTTAAAGGAGAATGCAACAATTTTGAATTCTTTTTCTTCCTGTGTCTGTGTCTGTGTCTGTGTCTCACTGTCTTTGTGCCACTGTTCAGATGCCTTTGCTTATCAGGTTCGGCAGACTTGTCAGTTTATACCAATTAAGTGAGAAGATGTCAAGACGTCTTTGGGGATTTCAGTACTGTGTGTTTTAGTTGTCAGTGAGAGAAGCACACAGTGCCCTGGGGAAATATTCTTTATAGTGTGATATTTTTTTCTTTAGATGTATAAATAGCATGCATCACAATTGATGCCAAATAATAAATCTCCCTAATACAGCGACAGAACATTGCACAAGAAACCTTACACCTTAATGATGTTCTTGATTACTGAAATTGCTCTAAAGTACTGTAGATAAGAAATGTCTTTGGAAAGCAAACTTTTTTAAGAAGACATGCTTAAATAGTGTTTAAAGGTTGCAGAACAGTTTCTGTTTCAGCTTTGGGTTTCTGATAGCCTGCTGTCTATAGTGACTTTGATGCAATGTGCACCTTTATTGTGTCTGAGACACAGAAAGATGTTTGAGATTCACATCAGCCCATAAAACCTGATAATTTGTAATCTAGGATTCTCTAACTACTTTCTACAGTCTGGTCTTGCTAACAGGACAAAATAAAAATCGATATGTATTTTTTAACTCAGGAAATTGGAGAATTACTGCAGAAGAGAATTTTAGATTCTCTTCTGCAGTATTAACATTGGATTGCAATTCTTTCAAGTTTCACAGGCAATGACAAATTTCCTATACTGTTTCCAAAAGCATCACAATGTGTCATTGTGTGGATTGCTGTATGCTGTAAAGTAACAGGTTGTGCAAACTTATTGAATGTCCAAGAAATTAGAATCCTCTGCCAAATTGCATGTGGCCAGGAGACCCAAGCATGCTGAATAATGGAGCTGATGATTCCTGGCAGCTGGAGTAGTTTGTCTGAGGGATTTCACTGACACTTGGACTGCATTTTCTCACACTTTGAAATACAATATTAAATCCCTGTTCTTAATGCAGAAATTCCATGCGGTTACTGCTAACCATTTTTGGCGACTGCACACAATTTTAATTTTGCACAGCTGACCAAATTTTAAATATCTTTCTTGCTTAACAAAATGTTGTGCTAGGTCAGAATTCAAGTGCTTTTTTTTACCATGGATGTTGCTCAAAAGGAAGGGGGCTTGTATTTTCAATGCTTTGTTTGAAGGCAGGTTACATGTGCTGCATTTAAATCACACACGCTTGCTCTGTTAAGACACTAATTGCTTCTTAGTTTGCAGGTTATTAGTGGGTTGAGGGTTCTGTGAGGTGATGCATTTAAAGGAAGTCAATTAAAATTTAATTTCTGTTCTTCTCTGCCAAAGTGATTCAACTTAATGTCCTGCTTTAATGGCACAACACAACTTATTAAATTTATATCCAGACTTCAATATTTTAAAATCATCACTGGGATTTTTAAAGCTATTTTATTTTTTTAATCAACTGGCCAAACCACTCTGATGACAGTCATCTCATTTACAGTACGTCTTGTAAAAGAAAACAACAGATTGAGACTGACAGATGTGCTCACGAAGAGCCCTACGTCCTTAGGTGAATAACCTTATTCAAAAGAAAACTGTTTTGCATGGCACACAAAACCCCTTTGCAGATATCTTTAGAAACTTGTTTTATTTCTAGCATTCCTTACATCTGTTGTCAACAAGAGCTATTCTAAGGAGTGTCTCCATGATGGAGTGTTGTGGATTAATATGATATGGTGTTTAATTCTAATGTAAATCAGTCCCACTGTGGAGTGTCTATACACACACGACTGGCTTCTCTGAATGGCAAGTTTATTTAATTGCCAGTCGGAGAGAACATAAGATCTCTGATTCCCTGCTTTACTGCCCACAGGCTGTTTCACATGGTGTTAGTCCTGCGAGACACCGAAACATTGATCTTGCTCTGATCTTCTGATTTCGTCCTCATTTCCTTCCATTCCTCCAGCTTCTTGTGGCTGGATCTGAAAATCCCACAGTAACAGCTGCGGTACCTTTAGTTCTCACTCTGTGTTCCACTTCATCTTTGATTTTGCTTCTCTTCTTTTCTTTCTCTCCACCAGTTGGTACACATTAAACCAGAAATGAGTTACTTTTCTTTTTGAAAAAATCAACTGTCTATTAATGACTGATCTGATTTCATTCTTTAAGACACCTCAAGTAATACTTGCTCTGTACTATACTGTATGTATGTAGACGTCACCTATAAATGTAATGTAATAAAAAATGAGTAGTCTCGTGTTATTAGTACATATCAGGCTCTTGATTTATGTAATCTAAAAATAATATCAGGTCATTCCCATGTTAAATAACACTGTCATTAATTCATCTGTAAGCCATTCTGCCTGATAATTTCTAATGTTAGGATGTAAATTAAAAAACAAATGCTTCTACAGTATACTAAAGCAAATAGCATTATTATAAAGTGCTACATACAATATGTACAGTACTCTACAAACATATAGCCCCCTTTTAACGTTAATTTTTTAATCTGGTGTTTTTTAATACATAATGCCTAAAATTGGTCCTTTATACTTACAATATAAAGCTATATTTGCCTTTAAAAATCAGCTCTGAGAAATGATTAGCTTTCATATGAATGTCTAACAAATGTATTGTGCGGTATATGGAGTGTACTCTATATGAGAACTAGATTTTTTTGCCACTAGGGAAAACATTTATTTGTCCACATCTCTTAGTCATTATTTGATTTAAGGATGCAGACAGGTAAATGCTTGCATTCACAGGCATCTATTTAAGATCAATTGAACAGCCATTTATGTTTAAATGTCCTTGTGTTTACATGAGAATAGTTTGTTCCATATGCACAGTTAATGATGTGTTCCTGCCAGTTGTTTCAGATATAATCGCTGTCCCCAGATTCTCTCTCACAGAAGTATTGTCAGATCACTACCCCCTATACTGTAGATCCCATTTTAAGAAGTCAAGCTGGGAAAACCTGCCTGCTCAAGTGACTAATTCAAATCTGAGAGGAGATGGTCTGACATGATTCTTGGATAGAAGCGACCATAATTAATTTAACAAATTGAACATTATTTAATTTTCATTTTGTCTGCCATTGGAAGCCTGGTCTTTGAGAATAAGCCATAGGTTTTATGATGTCTAAAAGATGAAAATAAAACCCAGCCATTGTAACTTTAATTAACTCTACCACTGTGTAATGCCAACAGTTCACAATTAGATCCAATCACTTATTACATTTTCAGAAAAAACGTTTCTTGTGTTGCTAACATTCATGCCATTTCATTAGGATTTCCAATGAAATCCTACAGTTTGGGAAAACAGCATTCTATAAGACTAGGTCTGCCTGGTACTGGGATGGGAGATATCGGGATACCCAGGAAGAAACAAGTTGTGGTTACGGATGGTGTTAGTGGACCAGTTGGTCCCTCTGAGCTGGAATCTCATAGTCAACATCTCAGTAGGGTTAGAGATGCTGTTCTAAAAATATGGCTTTAAATCGTATTTCTTGATCATTAAATATACCGTGGTATTGCTTGTGAGGAATGTTAATAGCAGTGTCCTGGTTAAATTTCACTCTTGCATGATCTGGCCTACCTAAGCTCCCCAAATACAGTAATTTAATTTCTCAGGTGATGCAATATGACACTTCTCTGCCTTATCTGCCAGGTAGTGGGGTAGCCGGTCCTCCCTTATACAGTATTTATAACTCTCTGGAATTATTATCAAGTCTTTACATATACTTGAATTGAACTAGTTTTGGGGTGTCATGGCCGTGCAGTGGTTAGTATTGTTCCCTCACAGAGCTGGGGTCACTGTGAGATTTCAGAGCAAGATTCTGCTGTATTTAATACCATTACTTGAAATACCAGTAACAGAATATGTGCTACGAAGTTGTAGGTTATACAGAGAAATAGTTCATTTGTTTCATAGTACAATAGTTTATTGCCATATATCTGATCATATACTGTACTATATACAATGATCATATATATAATAAAGTTTCAACTCCAACATAAGTTAAATTCACAGCACACTTCAAAAAAGCAATCAAAACATCCTTCTGTTTAAAATGCTACTTATCACAGTGACATATTAGTAAAGGATAATAGAGCCCTCTTGAATTTTTATCCCTTTCTCTGAATAACTTATTGAGATTTTTGGAGTGTCTGGTAAACTATATTAATATCTACTTAAAATCTTTTTTGTGGCTGTTATTACAGATGTATTATGTTCTAAACACTGACAACACTGCATTTTAATATTCTATTAATTTTAGACTGTTCAGGCAGTTTTTCAATTTTTCTGTACAAAATGCCTGTGATAGGGATATAGCTGACTAGGATAAGAATGGAAAGCTTGACAAAGGGGTTTAATGAAAGTATTAGAAATAATTATAGTAAAAAAGCTTGGGCCCATTTGACATCAACTGAGATGTACTGTAATTTATTAGCATTTGAAGGAAGCAAATGTCGCTGACTGGTTGTAAATGTCTCTTGAATTAGAAGGGCTTTAAATGTCAACTTCTAATAAAACACTGCTAGTGGTGAACATTTCTTTATTTCAAGAACTGTTGTGGCTGCGGTGTGGTTATAATTGTTATTAAACCGTAACTTACACCAGACACCTACCAATTCGGTTCTTTTCCCATTCATACAGTATATCGGTCACTGTTCGGTTAAAATCAATGGGTATTCTTCATGGACCTCTGAAGGAAAATTGATACACCACCTGAAACATCCACTTGCCACAACAAGTTAATTATTATTTATTATTTTCCTTTTTTAACATAACAGATGCACCAAGGTGTGAAGGACTAGGAGATCTTTTAAGACACATTAGCAGTGCTAGTGATGAATGAGAACATTAACGCTGCCTGTTACAAGAATCCCCTCCCTGTCTGAATTCCACTGGGCTCCGCTGTACTGAGGCACATGATTAAAAGCATAGCTGCTTCTGCCTTTGCCTTAGGACAGAGGAATATAAGTCATGTGTGTTTGTGTTAGTGTGTGTATTTTGAAAAAATGTGCAGCTGTGATTTAACAGTTATTTATTCAACCAAATACAGTAACAATTATTTATTCAATAAATATCCCATGCATGTTGTTCACATTCTGGTGCACACTCAGAAAAAAAAAAGAGGGCTCAGTTTGGAGACCTGAGGAACTCCTATTTATCGTGCTATTCAGATGAGGCAAGGCATTTCTCAAGTCATGTCTTGGTCTCTTTTATTTTGATAAGGTCAGCGCATATCTGCAAACCTGACTAAGGAACACATTATTATTATATGCCATTTGAAAATCTAAATACATACTGTGTATCTTTAAGCTATGTAGTTGAGACAGTCTGTTTTTTATTAATGGTTCAAACTCTGCATGCGAGCTTGCAATATGTTCTATATTTCTGCACTCTGCACTTTTCTGCACTTTACACTTGTAGATATATCAAACATAATAATGTATTAAACCTCCTTATGTTTAATGCTTTCATATCATCATAAAAAGAACAATTTGTTCTGAGATAATGCCTAAGAGTGGAAAATTAAGCCAACATTAGCAGATCTCAAAGGAAACCTTGAGGCATCATAACCTGAGAAAATGGCTCACTATGTGAAATGTTAGTGAATGTGTTTTTAAAGATTTATCATTTGACTAGTTAGGCCATTCCTAGTGAAATGGACATTCAATTTGTGAAAAGTGAGAGAGGAAAATTAAGAGGTCTGTTTTGCAGCCTTGAGTTCAGAAGGTTCATTTTGAGAAGAACTCAAAATATAGCTAATGGTCATGAGTTCGTGGTTTCTCACTTGGTAGATAGTAAGAGTCGTTAAAAAAAATATCAAACTAAAACAGAATGCCATAGAAGTAAGTAAACAGTGTCCTTTTTCATGTTCAGAAAACCAAAAACTGAACAGCAACACTTACTGCTTTTCACATACAGCAGTCTTCTTGACAGGTGCTCTCAGGAGGTGGTGTTTCACTTCGGTAGTCTGAAAGCTCAGAGTTGTCTTTAATGTTTTTTAAATGCTTTACTTCCTGAAGCGTTTTTAGAGCTGGAATTGGGGTTTCCATTGCTGCGGTGAAATAAGAAGTCCCAGTGGGCAGGATAGGTAAAGGTCAGTATGAATTACAGCTGGTGTCACTGGGGACATGCATTTTGCCATGACTTCTTCCATGAACAAGGACCTCTAGCTCACACTTTAGAGGGAGCTAATCAATTTGATTAGAGATAACCTGTTCCACTCATGGGAATGTAGTCAAACCTATTGCTTTCAATAGCTGGAAGTATATTTATTCTAATGAAATGCCACTGAGTTTATTGCACCCATCATTCTTCTTTCTTTTCTTTTTGCAGCAGAAAACTAGCTGGTGAGCTTTCACTACTACAGCAAGCATCTATTCTGCCTGCCCAAGAAACAGGTTATTTAAAAACCAGGCTGCGGTACTTAAGCTAACACCTGCTTGTTTCTGCAGTGTTTAGCAGGGGATACTTGTATTGCAAAGCCTCATCTTCTTAGATCGATAGTGTTTGTTGAGTCAAGCATTGATTGTAGACATGTTTCTGTCTTCATTTCCAAAAGAGAGGGTCGGGGGTGAAGAGGGTGGTGTGATGAACCTTTAACATCATTTCACAGCAGTTTTGTCATGTTAAATCATAAATTTACAGCTCAGACTGCTTTGATTTAGGACCCTATATTACCCCTAGGCTTCCAGAATTGCTTCCAACTTTACATTTAAAAGCTACTTACTAACAGACTGTGACCTGGATTCCCCAAGAGACAGCGCACAATTGGCTGAGAGTCACAGAGGATAGGATGGAATTAGTCGATCTGGGCTCTCTCAGCTCTCAGCAGCACAGTGACCCCTGCGGTCTCCTGGGCACTTGCAAGCTTGCAGTGCTGTCAGTGAGGGACGCACAGTAAAAGCAGGCTCTGGTGCCTGTGATGTGTTGAAAGACGAGTGGTTTGAAGATGGTCGGGATGAAGGAGTCTGCCGATGTTTCCTCATTCTCCCCTGTGGTCAACAAAGGCCCTTGCTGTAAGCCAAAAATAATTGGTAATACTAAATTTAGAAAAAAAGAAAAAGTAATTGGCCGTTATCTGATTATTGATTGCGTGCTATGCACCTAATCACAGCCATGATTTGGGTGTTCAGCTGTTGGTTGCATGCCTTGCAGTTATGAGACAGTTTTCTAAAAGTTAATTGAAATACTGAACCTTGCCATTGGCTTTCACCACATGGGGGAAAGCCATTTTCCGAGCACAGCTGTGTACACACAGCACTTTTGGCAATTCCTGTCATGTCTACAAATATCCATTATCTTTGTCATTTTTGATGTGTTTCTTTAATTTGGAATTCCACATTTTGCAGAAGATGTGACCATTCTAGCACATTAAAATAATCCATCACACTGTCTGAAGTTATGTTTACTTTTGAAACATGGCTGGCTTTATTTAACTACCGTTTGTCCTGGAGTCATTCCTAACTTCCATTGTTATGTGCAAAAATAATGATGTCTGACGCTCTTTGGAGTCTTTTATCAGAACTCTAAATTGGCCAGCACAGTCCTCTGTGAAAAGAACACTATTTTTTTTCTTTCCTTCAGTGGTCAAAAGTGTACAAGCCACCTAATTGTGACACCAAATCAAATATTACAACTGACTGGGCATCAAATATTCTCTGCACAGATTATTCCCAGACGTAGCTGAATCCATCACTGCAATATGAGGGCAGGAAACAGGTATCATGTGGCATACAAAATGTTCGTAGAGCATGGTCAGCTTTGCATCTCCCATCAACCACTTTATATGATTTTTTAAAAGGTGACTGCTCTGTAGATATGGAATTTTATTTCTGCATTAGAATTGATTAATATTACACAGAGGCTAATAGCAATCAAAGCAAAATTAAACTGTTTATTTTAAGGCCTTGCAATTATGCATTTCAATAAGAAATTGTCTGGCTATGACCTGTGATGCTCATCAAGCTCACTCAACTGGACATCTTGGATACATTTTAGCCTCATCCTCTCATGATACTACAAGACAGCGAGATGTAGGGACCTAGACATTTTGTTTCTGAAAATTGCCCATTCGTTTCTGAGGTTTGGAACACTTTCACTTGTAGGTTTAATTAGAGGAGAAGACAGCATTACATTAATTTGATTATAATTAGTTTTTTAAATTATGTGTTATACAGTACTTGAGAAAATCACATAATACTGTCTTAAAGGATGCGGTGCGGTGGCTCTGTGGCTCAGGATCTGCACCTGTGGCCGGAAGGTTGCTGGTTCATATCCTGCAGCCGGCAGAGGAATCCTACTCTGTTGGGCCCCTGAGGGCCATGTGAATGGCTGACCCCGTGCTCTGACCCCAAGCTTCTCTGTCTGTGTGGCTGGAGAGCACGTTGGGGTATGCAAAAAAGACAAATTCCTAATACAAGAAATTGTGGATGGCCAATAAAGTGTTCTTATCTCTCTAATTTCCAGTATAATTTAGCCTCAAAATGTTAGTTATGTGATTCTTCTAGACCCCAATTTGCTGTGACAAAACATCGAAGGGCTGTGCCCATGTGTGTTCTGATGGGAAACGGGTTAACTGTGCTGTACTGTATGTTTGTCCTGTACTTGGAGCCTGAATATCAGTGGAGCACAAATGTTGGCACTAAAATTATCATTAGGCTTGCCAAAGAGGTCTGATGATGGGTCTGTTGGTCTGCAATGGTTCCTAAGGAATTGTGAAAGTTTAATTTTATCAGGCCATCCAATCTTCATTATACCTATTAGACTAATTTAAATTCTACAAGCACTGCTCAGGTTCTGTTCTTTCATCATCAGGCAGCTTTTATCTCTTTCCAAACCTTCTCCCAGCAGCTTGGCATCATTCTTCACTGCTTCATTTACTAGGATTTCCAGCTGTTACAGAGTGAACCGTACTCCCTGCTTAGGGGATTCACATGTTTTGGCTCAAAGACAGCCGTCGGTGATTATAACAGTCTAAATCTGATTGTGTCAGCGCTGCCTTTAAGGATGCTTTTAGAAGAATAGCAAGCATATGGGCATCTGGATGGGTTTTAATTTGGTAATAATAACTATTATTTTTAATTTCAAGCAAAGTTACATTTGACTGTTGTTTAATTTCTTCCCATTAAATTCTCTGATGGACTGTGATGGACGATTGCCTGCTCATTCTAGGACAAAGGTATCAAACAATAAACCTGGAAGAGACTTTGGCTCTCATAACTTGTCATAACTTTCTGTAGACCTGGATAATGTCATTGCATGCCCAAAATGGTTTTCCAATCTCTCTTTGATTCATGAGCATTTTATAAACAACAATAAATAAGCAGACACGTTGGAATGAGAGCCTACAGCTCCTGTGGCCCTTAAGATGCCTGACACTCTTGATGAAATATAATTAAACATAAACAATGTGTTCTAAACTGACATTTGTATAGGCCTCCATTCTGTATGTAAAACAGTCACGTATTTGGCTGAATACTGCTGACACAGTGCAGGGCTCTAGAGCAGAGGAAGCTTTATGAGGGATTACTAACAGGATCTTATTAAAGCTATAAATATCAGAAGGACATACATTTGATGCAATGATTTAATCGTGCCTTTGCCACTAAATCCATATGCTTGTAAGCCTGCCTTATTAATTCCTATTGAATTAATTTCCTAATTACTGCAAGTAATAAATACTGGGATTTATTAACGGTTTTGAGACTTACGTTTTATGCTGTCTTATGCTGTTAATCGTCTTTGAAGTCATGAAATATGACCTGTCTGATATTTTAATGTTATTTGTTGTAATTCACTAAATGGAAAAAAAACCCAAACAGTTCAAAAGACAACATTTCATACAAACATTCTAAAATGCTATCGCAAAGGTTATGCATTATTTATATTTGTCATTTCTTAGAATGCATTTAAACCCATTTGGAAAAACAAGACAAAAAAAGTTGATTGGCTGGAAATCATCTTTGAAATGCAAGAGTCCAACTCCAGGAAATATTACACTATTTGACACAGCTTAGTAGCAGAGAATGACTTGTAGGTGATTAAATACAGTATATATAATGAAATCTCATGAGTCATCTGACAGTTTTAGTATCCAAACTAATAATATGAAGTTTAATTTAAACTTGTCCTTCCAAAGTATTAAATTGGATGTTTTTTATGCAAACCATTCTCAATAAGATCACCTGGGGGACATGGTTTAGTTCCCTAAATTCCATGAATTTGCCAAAACCGTCTAATTGTAGTTCTGCGCCATTCAGTATGACTTTTTCAGCATTCCATTTTAATTTTAAGTGTATCATTTTGGATGCTTGAATGTCTTGACGGGCAAATTCCATATTATTAAAACCAGTAAAAAGAAGTTTCAGGAGTAACACAAGATAAAAAACAAGAGTCTGAGCAATAGCACTTTAAAAAACACAATTTTGCGTCTGCACATGACAAGTGTAAAAGTCGTTTTGAAGTATTGCATTAAAATACAAGCTATACAATTTGTCATAAAAAGAGCCTCTTTTCTTCAGTAAGCTATAATACACCAGTCCATGGAACATGCAAAGGTGTAATTATCAAATGTGTAATGAAATGAATCAAGATTAGAGTCGTTTTTGCACAATGAGATGGTGTCATTTTGAGGGGATTGAGACGTGCCTACTTTATAGCTTCAACAAAAGCTAATTTTCACCTCTGTATTTCAAATAACTAGAATCTGTGCATTTACGGGAGCCTTCTGAATGTAATAAAATGTAATTGAATGGATAACACAAAGCTGCATAATACCAGGGGTGGACTCTGAGAGCCTCCTGCTCCTTTGAGACATGTGAAACATGAGATGGGTTACTACCGTGTTAAGTTCTTGAAGCTGGAAATGAAAGCTTTCAATAGCCTGCACGTGCTTCACCATAGTAATATGAAAATGAATAAAAACAGCTGAATCAATATGCTAAGTTCCAATCTATATTCAAACAGGTATGAAAGGGAGTTGATGGTGTGGGGCACAGAAATTAAACTTACTTCAAAAAGATGAATATTCTGCCATCTTGACATTACATTACATTACCGTAATCATGGTAAAAGCACTATTTATGGCTGTGATACACACTTCCCCCAAAAGCAAGAAAACATATGCCTATTGATTCCGAAGGTTGTGCAGAGCACAACTAAGGTGTGTCTTAATGGGAGCCTTATTCCTCAAACAAAATATAGTACCTTTTTTTCCCCCGAAAACACTCCTGTATCAAGTGTTTTATTTTCACAAGAGGTCATAAATAATACCTTTAAACAATCTAGCAGGCCGTCACGGTTCAGGTCCAATCAAACGAGCTTCATGCATCTTGGAACACTTGTCAGGATAGATTGGATTGACGAAAGATAGCTCACCCACATTCTTTTTCCTAAGGAGAAATGCTACAGTATTTCAGCTAAGGTGTATTAGTATGTGTTGACAGACAAGCCAAGGTCTCTGTAAAAGACTGGCCTGCACCCTAAAATTAACTATATTTCTCTATTTCAGACATTTCTGTTAAACCCAGTAGCAATCTTTTGGTGTTGCTCAGTTTGTACACCCAGTAGATATATACTATATGCTGTATATAGTGCACTGTGCAGCTTTAAATCTTTGGGATAGGGGACTATCATTAATTCCTTTCTTGCACGTATCATCACATCCCCATATTCCATGAGACATTAATGTACTGTACATAGATATTAGACAGACCTCAATGGATTTCGATTATAGGAGAGAAAGCAATCAAACACCATCAGAAAGGTGCCAGAACTAGACAAATACAGCCATATTTCACCATGTAGTAAGTGAAACACTGTTTTAATTCTGCTCTCTCATTAGTAGTATTTGTTCATTGAATTACTGCAGTGATAACAATCATGTAAGACACTGTAATTGTATAAAGCAATTTACATATATATTAAAATTACACTCCCAAGGAGAAAAAAAATAAATAAATTGCTGCCAAACAGGATTTCTTCTCTGTTTAATGCCATGGAACAACTGATAATCTCTTAATAATGCGTAATGCACTCGTTATTTATTCATTGCAGTATTTTGGTGGCTGTATGACTCAGGAGACCGGTGCTCTCAGCCATTCCTTTGTGCTGCTACAGCACTGAGATCAGGACAAACCAAGAAGCCAAGACTGTCTGGACGGTAGATCTTGCAATCCTTAAATTTCCCACACCATTCTGTTGTGCTTTTTTATTATCATGGCATATTCCCTGGATTTGTCACAACTGCAAGTGTACTGAAACTGTAGACTTCCCATCTGGGACACCTTTGATCAGGGCAGTGCCACTTATGAACAGTATGCTGAGCTTTTCTTTGCCGCTTGCTAACCACTCTGTGGCACTGATGATTTAATAGGTAGGCTGCGAAGCTTACTTTAAAATTTCTGGTTCAGACAGATGGTGTTATAATTGATATAATTTATAACTTTTAACCGGGTTATTTTCAATGTTGTTTTTATACATTTTTTTCCCCAGTCCTGGGAGGGTATTAAATTCCATGCAGAATATGTAATTTATTGTTTCGGATTTCCTTTAATTAGAAACAGCTTACAGTGTTTGAAGCATTTACAGTAACGCTTTGGAGACTGGTGTCATTAGTCAAAGAACTGCGGTCAGCTCAAAAGAACTGACATACTTGTTTCTTCTATACCTTTCACCAACAACTTTATTACCTATAGTGTACAGACAGGCAGAAAATAGATTTTGACACTTTTATAAATGGCCTTTTTGGAAAAGAAATCTGGTTTAGTTTTCCTGTCATACTCAGAAAAGCATATCCAATTTTAGAAATGTTAACCCAAATAAAACAAAGTTTCTCTATTCAGTCTTTTATGAGCTGCACACAAGAGTGTCTTGTGCTCCTTCTGTTCTTGTCTGTGAGTCTGCTGGAGTGACCAGAGCTGCCCCCTGTTTAATACAAGCTCCTCCCAGTTCATCTGTACTCATTCTTAGGAGAAGAAATGACAGGCAAAGAAGTGAAAAAATAAAGAAAGAGGGGAAGGTAGATTCCAGTAGCTCCAGTTAGTCCTGGAGAGTTTTTAAAGTGGCTGGGTGTAAGTCAGTGCACCATACTGCAATCACTGTGGCCAGCTGTTAAATATGCAGCTTACAGGTATGGCTTTTCTACAGTTAAGATGGCTTCTGCTTCCAATTAGGTCTGCCTTCTGCGGTGAGGAGCTCACACACATCATTATATAGTAGATGATAAGAGGTACTTATCTTTTACTCGCAGGATGCATTTGCACTGAGTATTCTTTACTCTGCTGTTGTGTGCCAGGTGCATTATCTGTCTGAGTAGTGAGTTGAGGAAAACAGAAAGCAAAGAAATAATTCTTACAGTCATAGATAATAGTACAGTGTTATTGCTTTTTTGCCCTAATTATTAACAAATGGTATCTCATTTATATTAACAAATGGTATCTCAGTTAATAGTATACAATAGTAAAGTGAGCTTTAAATATTCGAATTATAGTATGTATCATAATCTATTTATAATATATTATAATTAATTATTATAATAATATTTTTTAAAGACTTATTTTGCAAATCTCATCTTAAATACCCTTTCTCTACTGGGCAGTGATATTAATGCCCTAAAAAGTGCCTGTTATTTCTTGTGATGATAAATGTGTCTCTTGTTGTGTGGATTTCCATTTCTCTTTCTGTGCCTCTATGATGACAAGCAGTGAGCTGCTTATAAAGGGAAGCAATTAGATTCATCCCTTTCTGACAGTTACTTTGATACGGAAGCCTAACGTGACTCTCACATGGTGTCTGATTTAAAATATTAGTTCTAGTGCGTTACTTCAGGTTTTCAGGTTCATTTTCTCAGGTGCTCTTGTGAGCTTAAAGACAGTCACGCACCACAGACTTCAATATCTGTGACAATCCTCCCGTTGGTTCAAGCAGAGATAAACCTGTCTTAGACCACATAGTAATTACTGGAGGAGCCTGTCATAAGGTAAGCGACAGGCACATTTAATGCTTTAGGGCTTCCCAATGATAATTGACTCATCCAATGTTTTTAAATAGCATAATCTTTTAGGATATACAAACAGCTTGGTTTGCTATTTATATACATCACCTCCATTTTTTTCTGCTACATTTTTATTACCTGCGCAGAGGTTTTCCATTGCATTTAAAAAGGCTGAGCATACTGTAGCTGGTACTGAGGTCCTAGAGTCTGGTTCTCTCTCCTGTTGCTTTTTACTTGTAGAAAAGAGACTGAGAAGTCAGGTCTGTTTAATGTACCAGACTCTCTGAATTATTACTGTAAAGCGAATGCTCTTTGTTATTAATAAGAGATATTTATGTTTTCATGAAATATGGAAAGTACAAACATATTGTTATTTAACAGCTTTTAAATCAGTTATTACTTTATGGTTTGGTAATTAGGCAACTGAAAGCATTATTGTGTTAGAGTAAAATATATTTCATGAACATGTTGCAGACAGACATTATAGATATACTGTCCACAAAAAATACATTCACTTGAGCATTCTCATAGCATCCCTTAGCATTGTGCAATTCTTATTTTTTGCTAAACAGATCCAAGGTAATTTACAGTGCATGCCAAGCTAAATTCATTAAGCATAAGCACAAAGTGTTAAAAACCAAGGACTCATTAGACATTATAATATGCAGATGCAATAAATTACGTTAATAAAATGACAATAAGGGAAAGGTGGAAAGCGGGCATGTTGGTTAATGCTAATGCATCACAGCTCTTGGGCCCCAGGAACCAAGCCCCCAGCTCCTTCTGTGTGGAGTTTGCATGCCTACTCCATGTGTGGGGATCTTCTGGATGCCTTTGTTTCCTCTCATGGTCCAGAAAATGCTCTCTAGGTGGTGTTGTAACAGACAAATAAGTTCTGGATCCCGAGATGAAGTTTAAACAACTGAGTTTATTGCATGCAAGGAACAATAAGACCAACGTATTGTTCGGAATATAGGTACAGAACTTCCAGTTTATATAGCAAAATCAGCCGTTTTCTGGCGCAGTGTGTTACTAGGGTAATGGGGAGAGGTCACGGTGTACAGACATTTCCCAGACTTTGACCACTTTTAATGGTCGGTTTTAGGTTTCCTTAGTTGGGGGTGCCTCTAGCTTGCATCTGGAATTCTTATCAGTTAACCCCATCCCTACCATTACTCAAAGCCTGGAATATCTTGTGTCACAAGAAGTCTTTGTGCAGAAAGGAATCAGTTAACCCCTTCTTCACATCTTACAGTATGTCTTTCTTCAGCGGCGTTTCCCTGTTCTGGTAATGTCCACGATGAGGAACAGTACAGTAGGAAGTGCAATGTCAGTTCATGCAAAACAAAACAATGAAAAAGAACTATTTATAGTTATATAGTGCTTTTCCTCATACGGTGATAAAGTGTGGATACAAAGCAGTGATTTTGATTCCGTGTTGGTATACAGTATGTTATGTTTAGAGTGAAAATGTAAAAAACACTAATTGTAACCTGTCTAATAAACATATGAGGCTGCTGAGAGATTACTGAAGCATGTGGCTGGGATGTGAGAGATCTCAGGTGCTGTTGGAACAGATGACTCGAGCAGGTGCCGAAAACGGGAAAAGTCAGGATTTCCTCCTTGGAGATTTTGCTAGATGCCGGGTTTCTTTCCTGTGTGAAGGTTACGTTTGCTGCAAGACGAGAGCACAGAGTGAACAAGGGCTATGAAAGTGGAGTAATAGCTTTAGAAAGAAGAGGCTGAAACAGAATGGTAGAACAGCCATTCACCTTCATTAGTTCCACATAAAAGAGCAGCGAATTTTTATATATGTGCAGCTGCAGTCCATTACATATGCAGCGTCTATGAGTAAATCTTTGGCTTTGTGCTATGAAATGCAGAATTGCTATGTTCCCCAGAATCATAAGGCAGCAGAAACGACTAGGTTCTTTTTTGTAAAAGTGATTTACACTCTCATTCCATGGTGCAATGCAGAACATGATCTGATAGCATCACTTCAATGCAGCGTCTGTTTATTTCAAATCCAACAAAGGAAAGGAGAGGTGTTTTCACACGTCTGTTTGAAGAAACAATATTGAGCGGTACTGAAAACCAGGCTGTTTTCCAGTTTTGTTGTCAGGATCAGGGTTCAGATAAGAAAGAACAGCAGCAGCATTTTTTTCCCCGTACGGTGTGCTTTAAAAGCTTAATTAATATCAAGCTGTTATTCAGATAGTTGTCTGTAATGTAACAATTGAGCACCCAAGCATCAGCCAGGGGTACTGGAAGCAGAATGGATGTCTGGCGCAATTGCGACCCGAAAAGGCATCTCTTTATTGCCTGTCTCAAGACACAGATTGTGTAACATGCCACTTAATCATCATTTGTAGAACTGAGCGGACCAGGGTACTCAGAGATGCCCGCACAGCTAGTAAGGCATTGCATGAATGGGAGGGGCTGGAGCTAGTCACACCAAGGTTGGAACCGCAAGGAGCTTTTCTGTCCAGTTTAATAGTTCCAGACCATCTGGGTATCGAATGGATCGCAAAAGGGAGAAATTCATGATCACAGCCACAGTTAGAGCTGAAGACCCCACATGATGGCATTCGGCACTGTTGTCGTCCCCTCTTCATCTTATTGCCTGCGAGACGATAATGCAGAAATTCCAACTGAAAGCATCGGGCTCAGATTCCACAATGTGTCTCAGCAGCTGTCATGATAGCCCGCCTCTGTCCAGAGATTAATACCGCACCTTATCCACCATTCCTTTTGAAGTTAGGTGCTGGGATAAAACATCCCAAAACAGATAAATTGCAATCACGAAAGTGATTTTTTTACCTTTCCCAGTTGCTCTTAAGCAGGCTTAGCGGCGTGTTTCTGAAATTGATTCATTGTGTTCATTAAACACAAGACAGGGGTGATTTCTAGTTAAGAAGGTTTTCACACTAGGATTCCTGCAGCATCATGTAAGCAGGAACACTTCTAGTTTCCTCTACAGAGTGACTTAATTCAGAAGTGTGAATTAATCTGTACTGTACTATCACTAAGGATTGATTTTTCTATGTACAATTTCAGCTATTAAACTTTCATAAGATGTCAGAAAACTTAACAAAAGAAAGTAAATGGAATCTGGATTTGTCAAAGATAATTGAAGAGTATCTAATGATTCACTTTTAGTTTTGAGAAAAGAAAGCTTACAAGGTTGGCTCACACTTTTGGATCCTGGGTTTGAGACCAGGCTGTAGCCTATTTATGTGGAGTTTGCATGTTGTCTCCATGTTCACACAGGTGTTCCCTGGGTAGTTCAGAATGTTCTCAACTCCCAAAGACAATAGGTTAATTGGCTACTCCAGATTATTCATCCCGTGAGGAAGAGACCTGAGCACTGCAACTCATTAATCCTTCCTGTCAGGAGTGGCTCCATACCTAAAGCTAGATGCTTGAATTCAGATATAGTTTCTGCTGCATGAATATAAAAAGGCACTGCAGTTATTCTGCATTATTTGCATTTCTGAAAATAATGATACTTTTAATATTCTGCACAACTTTGGAGCTAGATATAATATGAATAAGGGTCATTACATACAAAAGAATTAATAAATATTACTAGAAATCATTTGATTGTGTATGCCTGTACTATCAACCAGTCAAAACAGAAATACAAATCAGTATAAGTATTTATCGATATCAGTAAATATAATTATTTTTTGGCTTTATCATTGATTAAATCAAACAGATTCATGTAATCAAAACTGAACTTAGTGTAGATTGTTTTGCCTTTTTGTTAAACATAAACATAAAATTGTTTTCTGTCAGCGTTTACTTCCGGTCTACTTTTTAATTTGAGTGCTTTACAGACATGCTATAAACTGCTCATGTATTGTGGACTCCAGATGAAGAGAAAAACAACATGTTTGTTTTTTGTTGGCCTTTGTGCACATGTATCTACATACCTCACAAGAGAGACGTGTTTGGAGTGTCTTTATTTACTCAGTGTGTCATTCTATAGTTTTGTAATTGTGTGATATGATCACATCTCTAATATGGAAAATACTTTTGTACAGAAATGATTAAGACCCCACATAACCAAGCCTGAAGGCTGTAAAATCAAGGGAAAACTACTGTACATAGGGGTGGTTTGCATTACATTTTTTCAGCATAAAAAAGTATCTGGAAATCCTTTGTCTTGGAGCTATTCAAACATAATTAAACTGTGTTGGTTCTTAATTAGGAGGATTGCGTTCACTTAACCTAAATTACACAGGAGATATCATCAGTAGATTTTTATTCTCAGTGAAAAAGGTTTTCCCTCCCTTTTCGTCTTGAAAGTCAGTTGTTCAACTTGGCTGGAAAGGTCAAATGTTAAGTGTGACAGCCCATTTCTAATTTTAACAAAACACTCAGATATATACTTGCGGCTTGCAGGAAAATGCTTTTTAATATGACATCGTCCATTCATCCCTCTGTTTTCTGACCACTTCTTTCAATTCAGGGTTGTGGGGAAGTCAGAGCCTATTCAAGTTGGAAGGCAGGGCATGCCCTGGACCGGACTACAATCCATCAGAGGGCAGAAAATACACACACACACACCTAGGGGCAATATCCCCGAAGCCAATTAACACACTAGTAGGGTTTTGAACTGTGGAAGGAAACCCACACAAACAGAGGTAACATACATATAAACTCCACTCAGACAGCACCCCACTCCAGAATTGAACGCAGGGACCTGGTGCTGCAAGGCAACAATGCTAATCACTGCACCATCATGCCACATATGTATGGCATTCTAATGTGCTTCAAAATAAAAATAAATTACATGAAATCATTGAAATCACTTGATTCCTTTTACAGCAGCTTCAAAGTTGCAATAGATCTACACTGACATTTTTGTTTTAGTTGCAAATGCCGGTTGAATGCTGTGATTGTTTACAACAGAGATGAATTTAAAGTATATGTGTTTGACAGGAAAATTGACTATTTGCTACAGTATATGAATTAAGCAGGAAGAGCATTTTCTACCCTAAAATAATCAAGTCCCTATTATATGTAGGGAAAGAGGTATCCTTGTACTTACCAAAAAAGAATAGTTGTGAAAAAACATTCCTGTACACAAGCAGTAAAAACTGAACCTCATTTCTTCTGCTTATACATCACATACATATTTATCACCTATGGTTTCCCCTCAGCGATTATTATTCAAGAGCAAAGAACGAGTTAGAAGGGTTTTGCTCTCGCTTCCTTGAAATGTGACAGCATGATTCCTCCTTTGGTGTTGACGAAATGAAAGGATAAGTGAAAAGAAATGTTTTCCTGAGTTTATCTCGACTGCTGCCACCCGGGACCTGACTGGTACCTTCTCTGCTTTTTCATGCATGAATCAACAGTCTAATTGCACTTTGTGTTCCTCTACAACTCTGTGTTAAATAGGCAGTGTAAATTGACAGTGCATCACCTGACAGGCACTATCTCCCTTCCTCATTCCACTAAATTTGACCTTCATTTCGTACCAAGGTCTGCAGCAGTCTTTTGGCTGTGCTGCAAAATTGATTTTTTTAATATATACTCTGTTGCTATAGTAACTCTCTTAAGAGAAGAAGTCTAACGAAAGTCAATGAGAGCTGTTAAAGAAGTCTACCTTGTTCAGAATATTATTGCATACCTTTACAATAGTGAAACCTGATCTTAAGATGTTCCATATTGCTGAAAATAACAGAGAAGTGTGTTCAAAGATGTGCAAGCTAGTGTAGTTTTCTGAGACATCTTTATATGTAGGAAAAAACACTGCCATTGTCTTAACTTTCCTTAGAAAAGCTTAACAATACAAGGTGATAGTTAAATTTAATTTAATTATTTAAAAATCAATTTAAATTTTGAATTGTTTGGATTTAATTTAAAAGGGTGTTTGCACCTAGATTAAATTGTAATAGTACAGGTATGTCTCTGTAATAGTATGGTGCTACTGCATTGTAATATACAGTATAATGCATGAGCATAGGACACATTCTCCAATTTAAGAGGGGCAGTCAGGTAGTATGGATTAAATTTAATTTTGAAATAAAATAATAATAAACATTTAAGGTGATATAAACTGTTTGCATATGAAAGCTAAAATCTAAGAGAGGCCAACTTGGAGTTGGGTTGGAAATGTTTTTATTGACTTAAATATGTTGATATGTTTTCTGTTAAAAAAAGAAGCTCACTTGTGCATGCGTATGTGCATATAACAAATGTAATTATCTCTCTTGAAAATGTTAGCCAATGTTTATTGTCTGTGTATGAGAAGGAATATGTGTGTAATGAATATTGTGTTGTATGCTTTTTGACATCTCGACACATATATTGAGTGTATTGATGATCATCCCTGCCCAGAACCATAAATGCATACTAATTAGTTCATTTTGTGTTTTCCCCCTAATTACCTGACCTGCGTTAATATTTAACAACCACAAAAAATGAATCTCAGATTTTTTTTTTTCTCTCAAGGCTCTTTTTATTAATGATACTAAATTCATATCCCGTCCCGCTCGTTGCTCATTTATAAAAGGAATAACCCTGGAGAAAATTGCTACCGGTGTGAATCAGAATCTAATAAAACGAACAGAAGACTCAAGAGCTCTTTTCATTTCCTCCAAGACTTTAGATAATTTTGCTGATGCTCTTTTTTCTGAATTATTCATTTCAGATGGCTAACCTTGCTTAAGAATGAATGGAAACAGTCCTATCATATAGTTATTCCTGCAAGTTCTTTCTTTTTTGCATTTCACCGTAAAAGATAAATCTTCTATTCACTTTTCTCTCCGAGCTGTAGGATACTATTACAGACACACTCACGCCTCGTGTTCCCTTCAATATTAATATTCCTCAAAGGTTTTAATACATAACTATGTGTCAGATGCCAGCAACTACAAAAGAAATGAAAAATGTAGAAGCTGCATAATTTGAGGTACCTTTTAGGTCTCTGAGGAGAAAGTCTTTGGCTAGTATTTTCCAAAACAAAGTTTGTTCATAAGCTTAGTAATGTTGATGTTGGGAATACTTTGAAATGTATTTGACATGACTCTTAGCTTTGAAGTAGCAAATAGTCTTTGTCAAATAATGTTTTTCTTGGACTAAAATATTTACCTTGTGGAAATGAAGAGTGAAATTGGTGTATCTGTGATTTTTATGTTGTTTTTGTTAATTAAACTGCTGGAGCACAGTCTGTCAACAAAAGTCTCAGAAAGGAAGTTCAGTTTTCACAGCAAGAGAGTGAATGAGTGAGTTCCTTTGCTTTCCATTTAAAACCTCTTCTTTCCCACTCCCAAGACAGTGGTAGTAAGACTGGCAATTATATATAGGACTGGGAATAATAAACATTTTCCCACAAATACATTTACCAATAATAACTAGTTTAATAAGAAAAAAAATATTTCATTGCCATTTTCTTTCAGATGTTGGACTTCTTTGTTACAGTATGTGCTGTGTGAGTTTAAAATATCATCAAATGTGATCCAAACTTCCTACACTGTAATGAGATAAGTGCCTGGAGTGAGTTAGTGCCATTCAAGAGAACTCTCTCTGTTTATTACTGAGAGTAATTAATTGCGCTACAAAAATGAGATCCCCATTGATTTTATTAGAATGATTTAAAAATAAAATGACATTAAAAGACAACCCTCATCTTAATAAAACACAGGGATTATAAATCTTTGTACTAGTATTAAACCAGCATCTCATCTGCCTTTAAAATCAGGCTAGCCCGCACTCTGATGACAGATCCTTAATAGTCTGTTTTCAAATATATCTCCTGTCATTTCCAAAGGTCTAGCATGTCAGTAAAGTGGCAAAAACTCTTTGTATTCAAACACTTGTCAAGGTTATACCTTTGTCATATTATTCAGTCTTGTGGAAAAAAACTCTGAGATTGAGTAACTCGGTGGGCAGCATACAAATGGCTGTATGTGCACTGCAGAGTTTTGTTCAATTAAAAGAACCTATTGAAAACATGCTACGGTGCTTTGGCAGTGTAGAATAGTGAAAAGTGAATTGATACTTTTTAAAAACAACCACTTGAATGCTGCCAAGCAGAGAGATGTATCCACTTTTAAGAAAATTGGAAATCCAGTCTACATCAAATTAGATTTATAACAAATTACAGTACATTCCAGAATACTTGTCTGGAGGGTTAGATAAATGCCTCCGAACAAACAAAATAGTGCAAAGTAGAGTAAGTTTGAATGCATGTATGGCTGAGAGGACTTTTCAAGAAAAATCTTGACTTTGTAACCATTAGGGCTGTGATATTAGGTTCCAATGCATTGATTTACAACTTACATTTACTTATGCAGAATTGTACAGAATATTTTTCTACTACTTGTCTTCTAATAGTTTATAATACTTATAGTTTAAAAATCCACTGTTTCTTTATAATATTGTCCTCATTTTGAAGGGAATAGGAATGCAGCATAATTGTCAATATACTGTATCAAGTCCTTGGTTAACCTTAAAAGTGATTGTTTAAATTGTGCAGTAAATGAATTACAGTACATATGTTAGAATTTATAGTATACAGAATCACAAACAGGTCTTCTGTGTTGAGTCTATTTTAATAATTTATTATTATACCGTGCTTGTGATCTGAGGACAGTTGTCAGTTTCTAGCTGGTGCCTAGTTAATTGATCAATTTAAAGCAAAAGCCAAAAGTTATTGATTGGAGTGGGTGAATGTATTTCCCTCAATTTCACAAAAAACAAATTTCATTCATGATTTTCCTTTCTTGTGCTTTTATATTTTCCATGAATAAGAATAATAATATGTAATGTTTTATCTGGTAAAGACCAGAATAATTCACAGGCAGTGGACTTCAATATATGCATAATACAAAATGACATGCCTGCATACAATTAAGGAAAGAACAGAACATGGCAAGGTTAATAACTCTGTTTTAATCTGTATAATCAGAAACACGTGCCTGCTAACCTGTTCAACTCTCTCAGTAGCTCAAAGAAAGTTTTTTTCATATTGATTTTTATCTCTCACCAGTAACCCTGAAGCTGAACAGGCTGTACAGAAGCTGTTGCTAGGCAATCATATAGTCCATTACTCCTGAAACATATTCTTAAGTACTGTATCAGCTACCTGGAGTTATGATATTTTTTCTATACCTAAGAAAATCCATAGCTTATCTGAAATGTCCTTCAAAATACATGCCAATTACATAACCAGTATTTCAGTAGTTTGGCCCAAACCATTATTAAGATGGAATAGTGGCGTGACTTGAATTTATTGTCTTAAATCGCCTGGTGCAGGGAACAACAACTTGATTGTAAGGACAAAGCTGTCAGAACTCCCCCTAGCTTTACAAGGGATGAGCCGGGAAGCTGCTGTGAGGGTGATGATGGGTGCAGGGAGTGGGAGCTATTTATATACAGGAGAGTGGAAGTGGGCGAGATCAGGGCTTGACCTCCCAAACCTTCATTTAAACCTCCATATTTGCAAAGCTGTGGTAGAGTGACTATGTGCTTTGTGAAAGGGAGTTCATGTTTGTTTTTTTTCCAAGTTCTTTAATGTAGTAACAGATTTTCAAATAACAATAATTCTTTTAAAAGAGTGTGCGGTGTCTTTAAATTTCCAGAAAGCAATCAAAAAGGTTCCAGATTAAAGGTTACATCCCAGTGTTATCCAAATATTTTGATATTTTGGAATATGTCCTATGTTTTTATGGCTGCATTAGAAGTTGAAGGGATTCTGTAACAATGAAGTTTTTACTCATTTCTATTATATCTGACTATTAAATTTACCTCTGTGTTTCATTCATTGGCACCTGTGAACTTTTCATTGAACCTAAAGTAAATGAACAGCACATACTGTAAATCACTTGATAAAAGATACATATAGAACTTTGAAACTAAAATACTAAGAGGACAAAACAGAAAAGAACATGCTTCTTTATTCTGTTTGTTGGCTGGAATTAGATGTAAATCGTCTGTGTATATACTGTATATCAACATCTCAATAGACCAAATTCAAATTAAATATTGAGTTACTCGTGACTACAAAAGCTTTATAAAACTTTTTCAGAAAATATACTGTAGAAAGAACTGTGATGTACAGTTTTTTAAAGTAAAGCCAGCCTCTAAAAAGAACCATACATGCTAAATTGTTTGAAAAATGGCAAATTAAAAAAGTTACTGTAGCTGCAGTGCAATGTTGCATATTTCCTAAAATTAAAGTTGTGGACTGGCCAACATTGTTATTTAAAGACTGAGGACAAGCAGTGAAAAAAAATGTTATTCCAGTGAAATTATGAAATATAAAAAATTATATGTGCAAAACAAAATGGTTAATTTTGTTTAATAATAATAATAATAATAATAATAATAATTGCACAACATAATTTCAATTCAGTGCATGTAGATAAGTTATTAACACTGGGGCACGTATATCCAAAAAATGCTATCTTGTCATTGTGCAGACTTGTACTGCTTCTGTAGGACTGGAGCAGCTGTGAGTATGGTTTTGAAGCTTGCTTTCAATTTGAAGCCAGCAGAGAATTGATCTGCAAATTTGCAGATCCTTCTTGACAGAACAAACAGAGCTTTATTCACCCTGTTGCAATCAATTTGTTAAGATAGATGGTGTCAATGCAGATGCAAGACTGATCTAATTTGACATGCCCATGGGTTATATACTGGACACGTTTTTTTATTCCTGCTTTATGAAGGATTTTTGTGAAAGCTTTCACATCTTTCTGCGTTTTTCAATGTTAAAAATACTGTATTTGAAATATATTTTTTTAATTCATTATTAATTTATTAATAAGGCTATAATTGCCCCATTATATGCTCCCCTTAACACTTATTATGAGAGAATTTCAGAGTGTCATTCCCACCTGTTTGTGCATCATTAATTGATAAACAGTAGGAGTTTTTGAAAGCAATAAGGGAGAAACAATTTGAAAACCAATTTTAAATTTTAATAGAGTTCTGCTTACTTTATTTCTTGGAAGTGATACACATGAAGGGGATTATTAGTGGGACTGCATCCTAAATTCAGAAAACATTAGAAATCAAGCAGTTGAGTCAATTAAGGATTCAATACGTTTAATTGATTAGCTGGAACCCTGCTGGAATGAAAATCAGGAGGCAAAGAGCTGCTACACTATTAGGACTGGGAAACAGGGACTTCAGACAAGTCAACCTGTGACCCCTCCATTCTTCTCCATTCCAGTACTTTGTTGTGACTAGTTGCTGTATTGCTTTATTGATCTTCCTACTTATCAATTAAATAATTAAGGAGCTGATTGTTGCAATTCTGTATAATTCTGGTGTAAGCTGCTCCCCCCAGTACTTGGGCAATGCATTTCAATGCTAATTAGTCAAATCAAGCCGATTGCCAAGAGCCATATCACCCTGCAATTACAACTGGAAACCCACTGAAGCTCAGCAGGTGTGAGCCTGGTCAGTACCTGGAGGGGAGACTCCTGGGAAAACATAAGTTTGCTGCTGGAAGAGGTGTTAGTGGAGCCAGCAGGGGGTGCTCACCCTCTGGTCTGTGTGGGTCCTAATACCCCAGTATAGTGACAGGGACACTATACCATAAAAACGGCGCCGTCCTTCGGATGAGACATAAAACCGAGGTCCTGACTCTCTGTCATTAAAAATCCCAGGGTGTTTCTTGAAATGAGTAGGGGTGTTACCCTGGTGTCCTGGTCAAATGTCCCCCTGGCCTTTACCAGTCATGGCCTCCTAATAACCTCCATCTATAAATTGGCTTCATCACTCTGTTCTCCTTCCCACTTATAGCTGGTGTGTGTGGAGCGTATTGGTGTCCTATGGCTGCTGTTGCATCATCCAGGCGGGGGCTGCACAGTGTGGTGGACAGCACCACCATCCACCCAGTGATGATATTAACTATACACATATTAATATATACTATTAATATACAGTTTGTTACATGAAGGGCTTTTGACCCTACAAAAAGTGTCTTGTCAAACTAAATGAAGGTTGCAGAGTTGTGAAATAGGTTACATTTATTTATTTAGAATATAATAAACAAGAATGGATATAACCTACAGTACTACAGTAACTTCACAAAATTATGGATTTTTAAATAGGAAGTGAATGTATTGCTTATCTGCTCTATACTGTATGTTTACTCAATTAAATACCTTGGATTATTTTAAAACTGCTGGTGATTGTGTATTTAGATAACTGTAGCACATTCATTGTTTACAACTCACTGGCTTAGTTACAGAAACAGTCTGTCAGATTGTTTTAAATATGGTGTATTCTGGATGTCCTATTTGGAATATACTGCCTAATCAGCTACTTCTTGTATAATGGAACTGTGGAAGTCATGTTGATTTATGATTGCATTTATTTTATGAACATGCATAAAACATCTAATTCTTCCCATATGTTTTACTGTTTCTCAGTGTGTTCCTTGTCATTTTGTACTGTTACACGGGTATTTTATGCCTTAATTGGGACTAGAGTAAGGAACAAAAAGGAAAAATGGAACACTTTAAATTAAATATAAAAATAATTTAACCTTGTAAAAATTATTGCAATCTCAGTAGCAAAAATTTATGTATAAAATAAATTAATTAATGTGTAATTGTTCCCTTAGGATCTAAATTACTGGTTTTCACCATTACCAAGACCATTGTTTCTTCTGATTTTTACTCCAGCCAGGTTCTTAATAGATATCAATTTAATTTTGTGGTGTGATTTAAAATTTACTTTAAGTTCTTGAATTAGAATTGAAATGGGTTTATAATAAAATATTTTCTGGCATATTGTTGTATGCTATGTTTTTTGTTTCAGGAAACTTCTCATTCAGGTGTGTTTCTTGACAAACATCACTGTGGGAATATCTAATACATTGTCATTGCCACCTTTTTGATCATTATTAATTATATATTGACATCTATTTAATCAGAAATAAGGGTAATCAAGTTTAGGAGAGAGAGTTATTTTAATTAATACAAAATAGAGTAATTTCATTGTGATAAATGATACGTGATATAGAGGTCATTTAGAATTAAAATCTAAATATTATTTGACCCTCAAGGACCAGTATTTTGTGCTTGATTCATCACTAGCTGACACAAATACAATTTTTCTCTTTGTTACCAAAGTCTCTAGAGAGTTGCTTTTTGTTCTGCAGTAATACAGCAGTTGTAAATTCTGACTGTATTCCACCACTTGCCTGCCTCTCTGCTATTAATAAGCCTGAAGAGCCAGAAGAGACTGGGACCACCCTTCATTTTGGCTTCACTCAGATGTCTACAGTGATTTCTATTTATTTTCTTACTTAAAGTCTTGGAACCCACAGAATGAATTGTACCTTCCTGAATGTCCCCACAGAACATACAGTACATTCTGTAGCTACTTACGTCACAGCTTCAACTATCACAGGATTCGAATGAAAAAGGGATAATGTTGTCACATAGCTCTGTGTACAAATGCAAATATTTAATAAAAATACACAAAGTGTACCCAGCATTATGTTAAACATTTTTAAGTCATCACATAAATAATACAGTTGGTCATTAACTTATCCTGATAGTCTTTTCTGAATTTTCAGTGCGTTTAATCAACACAACATATAAAATATAGAGAACTACAGTTAACTAAATTTTCATCACTTTTTAGTGTGGGTATACTGTAGTTCTTTTTCACTGTAGTGTAATGGTCATCAACAATACTGGGGTTGCTTTTCCATATCCTTTTCTTACTTTTTAGCTTAAAATTCTAAATAGGCAGCCAGCCCCTGGGTCTTTTGCTGACTCTTTACACTGTTGAAGAGAGGTGGAGGTTTGTGGCTAGCTGCTGAGGGAGATAAAAACAAACTTTGCTTTTGTTCCCTCCAACTCACTGTCTGCTGATTAGACATGTCTGTCATGCGTTTGTGTTGGATTACAGATGTGTATGTAAAGACTTAGTGAACGCAAAAACAATTACTTAGATATTAGCATCTAACAACTGTAGACTTAATTTTTGCCAACAACAACAAACCCCAACATTTTCTATGCTCTTCTATGCTTTTCTATGTATTCTGGTTTAATAAGGCTCAGTGTGTATGAAAAGAATATGATTTATCTCCACAACATCGGTTAATCATTTTACAGTTGCTTTTTCAAAAGTATTGAGAAATACTGTGATGGGGTCTGCTAGCACAATCTGTACTGTATGTTACTCTGTACCCATGTAGTGGTAGGAGCTGTGAACTCTAAATTCACATGCTAAATTCTAACCTTCATGTTTGCCTTAGCACGGATGCTTCTCCCTCCCTGTCCTGAACTCCCATCTTCTGTACTAAACTCCCTGATGGGGAATGTTTATACTAAACTCCTGATAAGAAAGGAATGTTTTAAGTGCTTTCTGAGTCTTGAGGAGTTTCCTGAGAAAGCTACCTCAAAGACAGGAGGGGAGGCTGTAGAGAATAATATATATACTGTACACTGTGTAGAGCCAAATCTCCTTTGAGCTACTATAACAACTATGGTTGTGGTTCCTTGAATGCATACAATAAAGTTTGGCTTGACGAACGGAAACATCAGACTCAAATCTCTTGGTTTCTACAACTGTAACCATTTGGCATAAGAACATGAAAAATTCAGCTATGTTTTTTTCAACATACTGTATAAACATAACAAGAGATGGTGAGTGAGAGAAAGTCAATAGGTACATCATACCTGTACAATAACTTACTGATTCAAGTGCACACTGAGCAGTGTTGGTAAGGATCTTATACTGTATATTCTTATACTGTACATCTGTATATACATATACATTCAGCACTTGTTTAAGTGGTGATAAGCGTCAGTCTAAAATCTCTATATCTTTGTGCTGAGATTAAGAGGCAAAACTCTGTAGTCCTGAGGGAAAATAAAGCTATGCTTTTCATTCACATGATCAAGTTACCTGTGACCCCATTGACTGATGTTCTATGGCAACTTTATGCGTTTCCAATATTGTCTGATGCCAATATCTTTGTACTTAGCTTCCAGCATTGCAAATTCATTTTTTCAGTGTTATGAGACATGAGTAATAAAGATTTCTCACTTGAATGTCCAGTCACTTGATTCTGCCAAACTGTATATAGCCCCAGAGTTTGATTCTATATGTATAGCTTATTATCGGATGATATACAGTAGTATACAGCAGGAATGACTGTGATATAGATATATTATTCACTGTTCAGACAGCTGCAAATATCTCTATAGAGTAAAATATTTGAAAATAACATCTGTATAGCAGTTACACTTATTTTCAATAAAGATAATATTTTTAGCTTTTTATTTTATGCTCGGTTAGTGAAGATATGCTGATGCTGAAGAAGAAATAATTTGAAAATGAAACATCAGAAAATATTACGAAATGTTTGTTGCTTTCTTCACCTTTCATGGTACTTGAACTTTTCCATGTGTCCAGAATTTGTGGGACCTTAAATCATTGATTTAATCAATCTTAAAAGCTTTGGCAAATGGGAAGATCACAGTCTGTACATGGCTGTAAGCTCCAGAGACACAGACAAGGAGAAGGAGTCTTAGTCTTGGTGTTGGAATGGTACTGATTTACTGTAGAATCAGTACTTTTGAAAGGAAAAATGCAGAAATGTTTCCTCTATTGTCTTACTCGCTGTTAAGGGGTTTGCAAAAGGCATTGGGATACCTGACATTTATTGAATGCTGGAACTTATCCAATTTTTTTTTTTAAATCACAGCAGAGAGAATGGTTTAATTGACATTTAGGAAAGATAAGCAGGCGAGCTCAGGACATTTTTTTTTGTGAGCTTATTTAGGTAGTACAACTACCATACAAAGGTTTTCATTAAAAATCTGGTTACGAATGTAGAGGAATTGCCTCCAGGGGAAAGAAAATAAATAAATAATGATAAAAACAATAATCTAGTGTCTATTCTTAGCTTCGGCAATCAAACTGCAATTACTGTATGCAGCTGTTTACATTCTCACTCCAGAACTTCTCCATGCTATAAATTACGTTCTCTGAATAGCTTTTCAAATATTGGCAAAATTCATTTTTCTCAGAGGAACTGTCATGGAAACAAATTCCTGAATAATTTCATGCATATGTCACAGATTTCTGAATAATATTTACCTGGAGGTGCCTGTATGAATAGCAGCAGCTCTCTAAGATCTCAGAATGTTCATTTATGCATACTACCGTCAATACTGTTCCACTTGTGATCCTATTATATTTAGCACAAATGTTTTTACAGGGATTTTAGTGATCTGTCTCATTCGCCAGAGCTTTTGTAAGGGCTGAAACTTTATTAATTGTAAACAAAAAGGTATAATTAAAATGTTTTAATATACAGCAAAGGATGAAAAACATGTTTTAAGGTCCTAATGTGCAGTTTCATGACTAAGTTGCAATTTACATTATATAGTTTTTGCCAGTAACCTAAACACAACATGTAATAAAACTGGGATGCAAATCACTGACGCATTGCTTGTGAAATATTTTCCCTGTTTTGTATTGGAAACCCCTTTGTCTGTCTTATTTTGATTAATTAAAAATGATATTGTTTTACGGGAAGAAAATGGAATGGTTTGAAATTACACAACTGCAATCTTTTTTTCTTTCCAAAAGGAAATTAGATTATTTGATTTTAATCATCTTCTGTTCTTCTTTCACACATGTTCATTAGAATTGCAATTCTTTTAATCTATTTAAACCATGTTCTTTAATAAAAAGGGAAGATTCACCCAGCTCTCATGGTTTTATGTTATCTAGACTCAGGACCTCATTTTAGGAACACATCATTGCTTTCTGTTTTACCAATAAGGTTTAACCATCAAATTAAAAATTTGAATTTTTTTATGACTTTGTGGTTCATTAGTTTGAATACTTCAGAGAAATTATGGTTAATGACTGTTTCTTCTCTTGTTGCTCACTGACACTAAATTGCAGCAAACATGCAGTTGCACACAGATCAACACCCACCAGATTGTCTGGTTGAATTCCCAGGCTAATTTTATAGTTTGAAGTGGTATTTAATTTACAACATAAATTAAATTGCAACATTGGGGTTCATGTTGTGAATTCCATTACCTTCACCCCCTGGCCATCTCCATTTCTCTTGATGTGCAGTGTAGAGAGGTCAGGGGCCCTGGACTGGAGGGTCTTGGGTAAAAATCCCGAGTGGAATACTGTTGTACATTTTCAGTCTTATTTTCTTTCTACTGTATGTCAATGATGAGATGAATCAAGGGTGCAAGTTGTCTATTCCCTTGGGTCACTAAGTTCTTAGAGGTGTGGTCCTCATAACCCTTGAGCTGCTCTTATGATTGTTTTTGAATGAATCCATCATTCCTTCATGTGCTTCAGGATTGGAACGGAGGAAGCATGCACGATGATGGGACAGGAATTAAATTAAAGATTTTCAGAATTCTGATTATTCAAAAGCACTGTTTGTGTCAGCAAAGTACAGTATGCTGGGAGGTATGCCCACAATATGTATAGCACAATAACACTTCAAAATGTAATATGCTATACTGTTAGCGTTTGCAAAGAAGTGTTCATCATGATAAACTAATTGAATGTACATGCAGTGTAGTTATGGGCAACTACAATGAATTATGAAATGCATTCAGCTGTGTAATTTACTGTAATTATTTTACAAATGCCTTGAAGGCATTTGCAGTATACCCCATACCCCATAAGTGTTATGTTTGCTTATATTGATTCATGCAAAATATAACAGTTTGAATTACTGGATAATATTATCTCTGTATTAATTTGCCCAGTAATTGTGTTAATTGACAAAAGTTACAATAACAAAGCAACACTACTTGTACTTTTGACCTACTGCATTTTTTTATGCCTTCCTTACATCAGTTTCCTTGGAAAAAGTTTGAAAAGGCCCTGTGTCTGCACTTGAAATGAGAGCATTTAGATTGATACCAGTATGCCTTTCTTTTAGAACAAGTACTTGTTGCAAGAGTTTTATCCAAGGTGTTTCCTAATACTATTCCAGAAACTGAACCGGAAAGTTTGGATGAAATAACTTTTTGATGTTTGCCGACACCACATGAGCTGAGGCATGTACAGTATATGTAATCCATTGGTATTTGTGTGCTAGATTGATTTGTTTTTGTATCAAATGTTTGTATAACACATTGAATATTTGTAATGATGAGATGGGTTTTGCATGGATTTTGTTTGGAAGGCAGGAATGGTCTATTGATTTATGTCCTAACGAGTTTTGTTTAACACGTGCCATATAATGAATGCAGTTGATCTTTCTCCATATGCTGTAAAACTGTCTTATGTGGAGAAATTTGATTGTTTAACTAGGCTCTAAAGGAAACACAATACAGCAATATTGAGGACAAGTGCAAAGCATGTTAAGATTTCAATTTTATGTTCAATAAAAATGTTATCGTCACTTCAAACTTGAAAAGTTAATTTGTAGTCACAATATAATTTTTATTGGGTTATTATATTTGAACATAAAATGGCAGGTTGGACAAAACAGACAGCAGTAAATGTTTTATTTTCCTTAAGAGGTTTGTCATGAGATGATGTTAATAAAATACTTTGATTGGAAATGTTTTAAAAGCGCATTTGCATCTGTATGTTTCCTTTCATATCATTTAATGGCTTTATGAAAGGTTCTATAAAAAAGTACGATGTAAGCTACGGTACATTCATTTATGTCAGTTATTCTTCAATAATCGAAAACAGGCATTTTAGATAAAACACTGTCACCTTTAACGGGGGCAGCAGTTTCGGGTGTAGGGTGTACTATAAATTAAGTTACAAAACATTGGTGCAGTAAATAGCCAGGTAATGATTTGCAGAGAGAGAAAAACCTTGAGAGTTCTTGGACTGCCGCTAGTACTCCTATTATTCTGAGATAAATAAGGCCCATGAAACCAGAAACCTTTTTGTTCGACTCAGACAAGCCTCTGGCTACAAACTCTAAATGAGCAGGTTAATATTTTAACAAATACATTTATTTTTTGTCTACTGTGTATGTTTGTATAAATGGAAGGGATATACAGTATACAGTAGCCTCTCAACTTATCCATACTCTTGATGAACTATAAAAGATCAGATGTACAGTACATTTAATACATTTGATATATATATATAAATCCAAAAATTAAAGACTAGATTTTCAGTATTGCATGCATGGATAGAATATCTGACAAGAGTTACTGTACACTAAGCCAATTTTTCAACTCATAGTGTTCAATGTTACTCTCTTCCTTAATGCAGAACCTCTCGCACAGCTTCATGTTGTGCAGCTCATGTTTGTGATCTGCTTTCTTCAGCTCCTACCATTCATTTTCTATGGGAATCTGTGATAACCAATGATGAAAACTGAGTTTTATGCTCCCATTAACCTACTAACCATCCTAACAACTACAGTAATATCTTGGTAATTTAATCTAATGAATATTTTATATTGTTTAGGTCCATTCACAACCATGTTTTGATTGTTATGACACAAGAAAGCTAAATTATCCTGGTAAACTTTGTAATTAATCTGTTCCCCATTTCTAATTACGGTCCCAAGACCAGGGGATGGGAACCAGCCCTAAAACAGATCAATTTCTCCTCTTCTTAGAAGGGATGAGTTTCACCTTACTATGCTTATTGTGTTCCTGGCGAAACTGGACCTGTGTAGAAATATCTTGCTCACTCACTTGCTTCACATCCCTCCCCTCCACCCCATCTTCACCCTTGCGGCAGCTCCCTGGCTCATTCTTCTTTGAAAGGGAGGGGCAGTTGATAACCCTTTCCTTATGGACAGATTGGTATTCTTCTTAGCCAGGCAAGTTACTCCCTAATAAACCTCACTGTTCGAATCATGTCTCGTGTCTGCCTTAATTAGGTTTTGTCATGAACAACTGTACAGCTGTTTTTTCTGCGTCAAATCAACTTTTAGTTGCAGCTCATCGAGAGATTGACTAAAACCGATTGCTGCTGCACATTCTGTGTACATGTGTATAAGATACATGTGTATATGTAAGAATGTATACATTCTATATCCGTGGTTTAAAATGCACTTGCCTCCACTGAGTTTTTTGCATTAAAGGTACCTTTGGTGTTGTGTGAATAAATGTTGCAGGCTACTGCCAGCCCGAACAGTTGCTGCAGATTGTTGTGGGATTGCTTGGAAGGGCTGGAAATGCCAGCTGTGTGTCTGAGTTGAGCAGGTGGGCTTTGTGGCTGGAGTAGTGCCACCTCTCTAACTCTTTTGTTTGGGTGTTCGGGGTAGTGAGGTAAATTCACACATTCTTGTGAGCCTGTTGGCTTTGAAAGCTCAAACTCAAACTCAACTCAGAAGCCAGGCTGGATCTGTTTTGTGTGAGCACTCACCTTAAAGGCTGAATCCCCAAAGCAGCAGATGGGCAGACACCGACGGCTTGTCTTTTCGTGCCATCTTGAGTTAAAACTCACCAGTCAGTGTAAAGTTGCATGCACTGTAAGTTCACACGCACTTCTAAGTTGACTCTTTCTCAAGCAGTAAAATCAATCATGTGTTTCTCTTTACCTGTTTTTAACATGGAGGAAGTATGCAGTTATCAACATACTGCAACTAGGGTTATTCCAGCTGTCGCTTTTGGATACAGATACTGAATGTCTTTCGATAAATGCAGTAAAAGCAGTTCTCTGTGGATGAGAAACATACAAGCGGCTTCTCTCTTCCAGCCTGTTTTGAAACGATTGCTCACTTTGCAGCTTTGAGCTGCAGTGAAATATCCCAGGGGTTTAAATAATGGTGGGAGTAGCAGCGATTATGGTGTTGAACATTGTGCCTGTATCAATTCTTGGGCTTTAGAATGTCTTTTCACTGCCCCGCAGCCCGAAAATGTTGCTGTCAATGAAGCATCATGTTTCACAGAAGATGTGTGTTGATAACCTTGTAGTTTAATGACTGGGACTAGACTGCTCTCTTGATCCTTTTGTATTTATGTGGAAAGCTAGCAACGTTGAATGTTACACATTCAACTCTTTTTATCAGCAAGAGTCTTTTTGTTTCTATTATAAAGTATAGGGTTTTCTGTTTTTTTTTTGCAAGCTGTTCATGGGCAGTTCCTACTGTGTAACTATATAGGTGTATGCTATAAACCATGTATTAGCACTTTATTTCTGAAGCACAGCCTCTTGAGTGCAACTAAATGACTAAGACAAGCTTAATACAGGCCTCATTAGTAAAAACGTATTACATGCATTAATATGTAATAAGTACCATAAGTACAAATAAGGACCAGGTTTTTTACAGGAGTGGTCTGTCAATTCTTAAGTACTAATATGTCATTCATGAGCATAGATGGGGAAGTTAGTTTTAAAAGTAATCCATTACAGTTACAGTTAAGATGTTACAGAGCTTTATATACTGTATATGCTGGTTACTGATTGTTGTGAGGAGAGTTTACATCAAGAGAGATTGAGAAATGTGTGTGAGAAACATACAAACACACATTTTGTGATCTTTCTGTGCATGCTTGATGTTTGTTCTCCTCACAACCATTGATAACCTGCTGCAATACTAATCATAACGTACATACAACTGCATGGACCATATATATAAATTTCCATTCATCCTTTAAAGATCAGTGTGACTGATGGCTTTTTTAAAATAATTTTCATATTACAGGTGTACAGGCTTACAGGTGACTCCTAAAATACATTTTTAACTACCACAGTTTGATTTTGATTTTATTTGCCAGTTTAAATTTAGCCATTTTTTGAATATTTGCCAGTTTAAATTTTGTTGATTATACAGTATATATAGGGTTACATGTGGTTAAATGATAAGCAAAGCTTTTTATTGCTTGCTCATTTAGTACTGTAATTATGACAATTGTATTGGCCTTAGCTGTGGGTGGTTGTCTGTGGGCCTGGTTAAGAGTTATGAAGACGGAGTTAAATGAGAATGTCTCCGCCAATCCTTTTCCACTGGGGATCAGTTTTGACAAGACTGCCTTTCACTCCTGATATTTTCTCATCCAGGGAATGCCATCGGCACTGTAGCCTATTCCTCGCTCTAGGATCTGACAAATTATTTTGCTTTGGATTGAACCCTAGAGGCTGGTGTCATAACGTGCAACAACTCTGGGCTCGCCATAAACTCAGCAAGTGTTTAAAATGCTTTTAATAGCTTCAGCTTTCTTTAGTTTTTGGAGATGCACAAGATTAAAGTGAAGGAAAAGTGAAGATTTATACAAGAACCATAATCCAGGCAGTAACTCAGCACACTACAATCATCTGTAGCTTGGCCTTGATCCAGTTTAATTTGCCTGACATGGAATATGCACCTGGGTCACTCTCGGCGTAATGTGTGAAATGTATCTCTTACAGTGGCAAGCTGGGAACAGCAGTGTACCAGCTGCTAGGGTTGCCTGTGCTTTACTGCTCTGGGGGTTCAAGGTCAATGTGTCAGAAGCCCTTCACACAGGGGTACAGAACTCTGGGCAACTTCATAAATTTTGCCACAAACAACTAATAATCAATAACCTAAGCTTGGTGGTGCGAAAACCAAAATTAGTATAGATTTTCTGTCCTTAGCGTGCCTAAATTATGCAGACATTTCCTGGGCTTTTAAATCTGTCAACCACTTGTAAAGATTTTGTAATAAAGTTAATGCAAATAATGGAAATGGCACAGCCAGCAGGAACTTTCATTTGTCAGTGGGTTTATGCTGTTTGCTCTGACAGTTGGGTTATGCTAAGGCTTCCATTCTTGAATACAAAGCATTTGGGAAAAGAAAAGAGCTTCTGCTATTCGTGAACTACATATTCTTTGCCTTGTTTGTAAATAATGACATCAAACGTGCAAATACTGTTTTACTGTCTACTGTCCATTAATAATTAAAATGCATGCAAAAAACAAGTGCATAATATGTGTACTGTAATTCGTGTATGCTACTGTACCATTTTCAAGGCTATGATGCATTTTTCCAAAAATACAAGCTGTGCAGAATTTATCCAGCAAATTATGTGCCAATTCAAGATGAAGAAGGAATTGTAGTTTTTTATAAATAGTGTGTTTTAAAGAAAAACATTTACTATTACTTCAGTATGCCTTATGTTTTCGAAGGCGACACTTTGCATAGGCAAGAAGGTTCAGACATATTTTAGAAAGGTCTGTGTATTATTTTTAAAATGATAATTTTTTTGTTTTTAAAACCAAATGTTGCATTCCTTAAAAATGACCATCTCACTACCTTGTAGTTCATGTATTCTGAGGTATTTTTTATGTGTCATACAGTATGTTCATGCTGCGTTTATATTTTAAGAACTCTGTCAGTAACTTCTTTAAAGTATTTTTTTTTTACTTTAAGAGTCATCTTGTTATTATCAGAGATTCCCCCCAAAACGAATTTGTGCTCCTCCCGCTATTAAAAAAACACCCATTGCTGTTCAGACACTTTTGGACCTTTGGATTATTGTTGAACTTCCAAATTTTCTTCCGAATCAGGCAGCTCATCATTTAAAAAGGCTCTGTCGTATGCCAGGAGCTGTTCTTGGCTTCACCAGGACCTCTGTCCTCTCCAGAAGCAGGAGGATGCCTTGGAATCGGATTGCGCCCTGCTGGACAGACGGTTTGGTCTCCGCAGCCTGAGCTACAGCAGATTTGTGAGGGAGAGTGGCTCACATTCCAGATCCTCTCTCCCGCGGCTTTGGAGCAGCTCCATTTGGAGGGATATTCTTTTGGACACTAAATTTATAGTGCACATTTATAATCTGTAACGCACTGAGGAAATGTTTGTGTTCTTCTTTGTTCTCTCCTAATTGTGCTTGTTCTGGTCAAATACAACTGTGCTGTATAGTTGCATGTAAAGAAAAAACAAAGTAGAGGGAATGGGACTCTGTACATACTGTATATACAGTAGTAGCCTATTTTACAGATACATGATTTTCGAAAAAGGACTGACCAGACATCTGTATCAACCAGCTCTACGAATGCGCCATGTTTTTGAGGGTGATAACCAGATGCAGTGTGTCAGAATGTATTTGTGTGGATTTAGCAAATTTGATTTGATTTAATAATCTGTTAATCATTTTTACTGGGGATAGTCTCAGAAAATGTACATATTCGTTTTTAAAACCATGCTATATTTTGTGCCCCTTTAATGGCAATGAAGGTGGTGAATAATTATATGAGTGTTTAAATTCTTTAATAATGTGCCATTGTGCCTTAAAACTTTGTCTTCAGTCTGTTTCTGGTCTTTTGAGAACAGAGTATATACAACAACTAAAATCCTGAAAATGTCTGGGCTGTAATTATACTGTGCACTTGGCAATATACTGTATTTCTAATAGAGAGTATCTGACAGAAATAGATTTTTCTTACTGACACCTCAGCTTCACAAGAAGATTTATATTCACAAGATGAAATGTATTTACATTATGCACAAGATTATACTTTTTTTTCCAAAGGAACAGCAATATTGAATTTGATTTCCCATTGCTCTGCAATGTGTGCAGTTTTCCTAGAGCGTTCGGGTTCTGCATCTCAGGAAATCTGAGACTTAATATCTGGCTAACTGTAGAGAATCACTCTGACAGGATGGCATTTTACCACCTGTTCCTTTGTTAGTTAGACAAATATCATAAAGCCTTACCAACAGCATACTCCTTTTATTTTGGCTTCTCCCAGTTCTGTACAAATGGGTGATGTGCTTAAAATCTCGGTATGATTCCCTTCATCAAACACAAACAAAGCTTTGCATGACTTAGATGCAATCTGGTCTTTGTTTAGAAGATACATCCCATGGGGTAGCAATTTGGGACTGTCTAGACAAGTTCCAAGTAAATAATAAAGCCTTGTTTTAAGAGCTATGCTCAAAATAGAAATAAATTAATCTTCAAAATATTCTAATCAGAATAAGTCTTTTTTTAAAATGTTCCCTAGTGTTTTACATGTTAACGCAGGTCAGACAGCATTTTAGTTACATTATCTTTATCTGGAGTGAAAAAAATGTATGTACAATGTACACTGACACCCTTGCAAGTGCATATAAACAATAGAAAAAATTGATTCTACTGCATTTTTACTTTTTGTCAATTCAAATCAATTGCTTCAGTATTCTGTAGGCTGGGTTTTTCTGCCTTTCCCTCGCAATTTTCTCCCTGAAATTTAAACTGTAGGCACAGTTCTTATTTGACTAATTAGTTCCATTCAGACAAAGTTCCTGTTTTCCTTGTGAAACCTGCATGAACAAAGCTATTTCTGCATCAATATTCTTGATCGCTTGAGGGATATGATGCAAAACACAATGATAGGGTGAGCTTCAGGCTCATTTCTTGCTCAGTTAATAATTTTCTTTAAAACTGTAATAAAGTAAATGATTTTTGATCTTCTGTACCCACAGGCAATGGGTGGTCACTCACCTAGAGATTTCCTGTCTTGCCAAATGGAGCCTCTATTATGGGGTGCATAATCATGAACAAGTGTCTTGTGGCTAACCTTGCTTTTGTTTGGACTGAAAGGAAAGTTAATAGACTCAGCAAGCATTGACAAGGCCATCAGTAACTGTAAATTGAAATGATTGTCTCACTGACCACAGAGTGTCTCCATTACCAAACTCACAGACTGTTTGAACTGGTTCAAGTAGGGAGCTGCGTCAGCATGCATAGGCTGTAAAGGAACAAGTAAAGGTTTATTCCATGCTGAAAAGAGAAGAAAAGAAACACAACCTTTCGACTATGGGGTTTCAGGAAGAGGTAAAAAAATTAACGCATTTTGGGCTAAAGCACTTTATGACAGATTTATTCCATGCAGAAAGGATATTTTAATGTTATAGAAGTGTGTACGTGACATTGATTTGCAATAAAGCAGTGAGTTCATCAAAGCTATCATGTGAAGCAGCTGGTCCCACTTCTTAATCTGCCACAGTGAAGTCTGATGTGAAGGTTACTGATTCTAAGTCTGTGTTATGTATGTGATTAGTGAGAAAAACCTCTAGTAGCAGTTTCTGAAACAAATGATTTCAAGTTTGTATCACAAAATGAAAGTCCTACTAAAGTAATTAAAATCTTTATCAACAGTTATTCTTCAATCTAATCTGAATAGGTAAGTGTATTACATTGTGGGTGATGGTGTTAAAAGATCAAAAGGGAACAATAAAATCTTGATTAATTTTAATTTCAAAGCAGAATACTTGCCATTTCAGAGGAAATCCCTTCTGATGGTGGTGCAAGTCACCAATCAAATCAGGCAGCTGCTGGAATCTTTAAATGAATTGTCTGCTTTCTCTGCCATTCATATTCATGATTTTCATTTAGAACCAGGAGGCAATATTATTATCTAATTTTTTTTCTTCACTTAAACCACCAGCATCAAACTTTCATAGAGTGTGATGCATTAACTACCTTGTTGCATTATCCCAAGAGACAAAATATGTGATACGGTATAATATTGTTTGATTTTATATTGATTAATAGTGTTTATTTATTTAAAAAAAAACTTTACTCAATAAACACTGTGTAACATATTGTTTAAGTTTAATGTGATGGGCAAAAAAGAGGTCTCTTTTACTAAAGACATAATATTCTTTGACTCACCATACTCATACAGAATAAAGCTGCTCTATACAGTATGTACAGTACAGATAACAGGCTCAAGGGAATATCACACAGACAAACAAAACTGCATTTTAGTTCACTACAGTTTTTTTTATTATCCTTGCTTGGTAACATTAATGTGCCTTGCTATAAAAGTGTACAGTATTATGATCATAGTTTACAATGAAGTGAAAATCACATTGTCTCAATTTGTATTTACTATCATGCCTCTCTTATTCTGCAGCTAAAATCTATGTATTGAAATCCCCTGGAGATTTAACCCATTGCTAAATGTGTATTTATTTCTAAGTCCCTATAAACCTTTTACTTTTTTTCTCAGTAATGCTTTGGTGTGTTGCCCTCTCCCCTCTAATGTGAGGTGTACAGTAACTCAAAAGGCTGATGCCCTTCAGAACCCACCCAAAGTGAACCTTTAGTAAGGAACCAATTACTGAATTTAACTGCAGTGGAACTAGATGTAAAAGACCCAAATCCTGCCTTGACTGGTGGAGTCTAACCTCTGACCTTTGTGTCAGCTGACCCTTGAGGACACTCCAGCCCCTCCCCCTTCCTCACCTCCTACAGTAGGAGAGGCAGCTTTGTGTGGGATGCAGCACAGCAGATAAAAGCTTCTTCTCTTGTGCTTTCCACTCCTTTGAGGAGTTCTTGTCTACTTAAGGGGATTGCAGTGTCAGTGAAAAACAGTTAAGTAATTCAGCACCTCCAGTTATGAGACTTAAAGTCATTTCAGGTTTTTACTTTATTCTCCGGAGCTTCCAGAGAGCTTTTTCGCCTCTCTCAGCCTGTGTACTTTGTAGTAAATTGGGACCTGGTCTGTAAAGCTTCATGCTAGATAGGCGTACAATTAATCCAATTCCACTTTGTTAGCTCTGCCAGTTTGGAGCGGTGAAAATCCTGTCACAAACTCACAGAATTGATAAGAAAGCTTCAGGCAGCAGGCCAGGCTTGTCCTTGTTTTACCTGGCCTCCTGTTCTAATTTCCACAAAAGTCTGCTCCTCAACTTGCAGAATGCTAATGCCTGCAGTTTGCTGATTATCGTAGGTGTTGCTTTCTCTGCCCTCAGAAACAGAGGCAATATGCTTCTGTTTGGTGTTCTTGTTTGTTTCTCTCCTCTCATAATCTTCTGAAAAGGCAACTTGCTCCTACACTTGTTATGAAAGCAAGCAGGATTCAACTCAATTAAAAAGATGTATGCATGTGTTCTTGTTTTCAGCCTCTGAAAATCCACAAGAAAAATACCACAATGTACTACTATATTATAATTACTATAATGTATATATTTAATATATACAATTATATGGGAAATACTATAATTATCATTGTATGTCTTATGATATATAATAGCTTTACTAGTATTTTCAAACACAAATATTGATTTTATATATAATGTATTACCAACATTATTGATTTATAATTAGTCTGAAATGTACAAGGAAGCTAGTCTCTTCATTAAAGTGTTTTGTGTCAACTCCCAAACAGCACTTGTATTATGATTCCTGACCTCATTTGTGAATCTGAAAGGTATCTTCAGCTTTTAAGCTCTATGGAACTGAGCTAGAAAAGGTAAGGTTGAGATTCTCACAGCTGCAGTGAGCAGGCTGCCTTCATTAATTCTCTGGCTCTGGACAGTTTGAGACATCACATCTGCGATCCATTTTTTTAAACAAGTTTTATCGTTTCTTGCAAAGACTATTATAATGATACTAAAACACCTGAAAGAGAAGGTTCAGCTGCTGTTGCCTGGGATATCTTTTTTTCCTCACCTCAATGTAAATGATCCATGGGCAGTGTGGAATTTTTATGTCAAATTACTGTATGTCATGCCACTTGGGATACATGTGTCTCAGTTTATCTGGAATGGGATCAACTTTCTGTAGCAATGACAAATGGCCTACACAGCTCTACATATGAAGCAGCTCTTTACTGTGATATAATCATCAAAGAAACCAAATTGCTGGTGGTTCTTAACATACATCTTACTGATGCATAAACACACTTCATGTCCCACAAGGGGTTCCCTAGTTTAATTCCACTTTTAATTAAATTGCACTTTTAAATTATGTATGCATTCACTATAAGTAATTCAGATAGAAAGCCTATGCATAAAAATAAGTGGGGGGAAATAAGGGAATATGCTAAAATTTGCTAATCCATCTACCGTATCATTGAAATTATTTACCGTAAATTGCTTTGCTAGTGAATATGCTGGTCAAAGAAACTGATATGGATGTAGTGTCAGAGGCAGTTGTATGACTGAAGGTCTTATTATAGTCCATTTCTTTGTTTACCTCATTGCCTCATTGTTCTCTGAATACAAAAGGTAAACCTATAAATCTGATATCAAACTGGATGTCACATACTGTATCCACTGCTGCTCTTCAAGGTTCCAAGCTGTGACCTCTTGAGAAAAGGCACCACTGACAAGTTTTAATACGTTTTTACTTTCAGTGACATTAACCACCCAACCTGCTTTTTAGGGAAAAATATGCCAATGATAGATCACTAGAGTGCTTCCCTACAGTTATACTGGGACCTGAGGTGCACTGCAGGTTATACAGTACATTCAGGTAGAGGAAGATTAGATCCAGTCATAAGCCCAAACAGCCCTTTTGGTTTGAGTAAACTCAATTTTGGGGATGCAAATGTAATCATTTTACTAACTGTATATTTTTTACTTGCAGCACAGGTTGTTTGTGTTTTGAGCAAATTCTGACTTTGAATTAAACTGTAGAAAACAAAGCTTTTTTGAGAGAAAATGGATACCATAGCAGATACTGTATAAAGCAAATGATATTTGTTCTAAAGAATGTTTAATACTTTTTTCCTAGTCATGCTTCTGTTCTGTTCCTGGATGAATGTTCAGTTACCAGTACCCCATTTTCATAGAAGAAACATGAAAGCATAATTAATTATAAATCAGATAGAAAGAAGTATGTTTTTTTCATAGCTAATACAGTAGTTGTATATTAAATAATACACTTGTTAAATTGCAATAATAGAGATTATAACAATACATCCAGGTTGTGTGCCTGCATACAGAATATGAACTAAAGTGCCATTTTACATCTAACCAGCTTGCGTTTTCATAGGAGGAGCTGAAGAGGTTACAGAGTAATCTGAAGCAAGAGAACGATGGGAAATATCAGCTACAAAGGTAAGTTAACAAGATTGTTGCTTTCTGTTGTCCTTCTGTGTATTTTATTATTTTAGAACAAACGGTTCTATTTCTTTGGATTGTAATTCAATCTGTGCAGGATATACAGTACTGTACACATCTTTTCCCCTGCAGCTTATACATTAATGTAGCACATGTTTTATTTATTGATTGCACCTGGTGGTTATGCTCGTGACTGCAGGTTTAAGAAAATAACTGTGCTTTACTCCTCTGCTGCAGGATCTTCTGAGAGCCACTTTTGACATTCATTCTCCTCAGTTCTAAATCCCTTCACTTGGTCTCTGTAACATGCACTGGGCTTCCTTTAGTTAGTCCTTGCTGCATTTTGCCTGAGTTTATTACCCAAAGGAATGTAGCTCTTGCCTTTATTTAAAGTTTTCCTTCGCAGAGATGTTTTTTCAAGGCATAAAGCAACTAAAGTAAATTTTAGGCACCATTTGTGGTTTGCTTTCTGAAAACAGTAGCATTCAGACTGCATAGTATCACTTTTGCACTTTTGCCTCAGAACCCAGACACCTTCTGCATACAGTATGTGGACCTCAGACTTGTGTGGAATACTTTTTTATTCTTTATTGTTCTTTGTAGTTGGCCATGTATCTTAATCTAACTTTTTAGAGGCCAGCTAATTTTATGTGCCCTTAGTGTTTTTGACACATGCAGTATTATAATGCTAATATGCTGTAGGATACTGTAAAAAGGGTATACAGTAGTTCTGATGTGCACAATTCTGACCTGTAAAAGCTACGGTCGATCAAACTGAAACAAGAAATGTAAATGTACAACAAGTGAAAATCTAAAATATTATTAAACTTCTCCGCCTCAGTTAGAGAGACTCAGTGTCTCCTCTTGCTTTTGGTTTCATAAACTCTGGGGATATATGGTTTGTGAGCACATACCTGTAAGTCTTTCATTTAACAATTTTAGTCTAAAATATAAAATAAAAAATGGAAAGAAATGCTTGTATTTTATAAGAAGAACTGTCAGCCATGTGAGCATCTAAATATGGCGGTTGTTGTAATTTGTCTGTGATACAGTCTGAAGCTGTTATTTATTTTTTCTTTCACAGTCATCAGCTCACAATGGACATAGAAAACAACATTGAGAAGTGCCAAATTAAAATGCAGCCACTAGAGTCAAAAGTTTTAATGTAAGCTTAATTTTCACGGATTCATCTCATTTACGATCCATTCGGCATTTAGGATTTCTAAAATATCCTTTCTCATTTAGATCTTAAACCTCCAGAAATTTTGGTTTTCAGACTTTACATAGACTGTCATTATTTTTAATATGAACAGAACATAATTTCAACATTCTTACTGTACATCTTTCCATTGCATGTAAAAATAACTGAATACGGGAAATGAGAGATATGTATATCATTCACAATATAAAGAATGTTACATTTTAAAATAAATGTATTAGTGATGGTTTGATCAAAAACCTGCAGCACAGAGTAGGTACTAGGAATTGCATTGAGAGGTCCTAGCCTAAGATATTATTTTAGCCTGTTTTAATAAAGTGTTACCACAGGGAATGCCTTGACATACAGTATGATGCCTTTAGATTTACTGCTTTCCAGTCCTTGTGGAAACAGTTGTCATAGTGAAACACTTCAGAGATGTATCTATATGAATCTTCTTAGATTGGAAATTAATTACTCAGAAAAGAACCCTTGAATAATCTTGATGTAATATCAGTTTTAATTTTGTAAATTGTGATACTGTATGTTTTCACTTTATAGTTCTAAGTCAACACCTTGCTAAGTGAGATTCTGTAATCATTTTCATTTAATGCTGTATTTGGGCTTTGCATATACTGTGAATTAATGGCTAGTCTTAGCCTTTCAAAGCATATAGATGTTGTATTATTTACTTTTATGCTGCCACCAACTGGCATGTTTTTAAATAACAGTGTGCATGCAAAATATTTGTAACTATTTGCAACTGAAGAAAATAATAACCGAAAATGTGTATTTTTACAATTTTGTATTTGTACTGATTGCTTATTATACATATTTATTTAATTTAACTTTTTCTTTTTCCCATTCAGTAATGTATGGTAACAGAAGGAGTTATCATCGATACATTTCTTAGTGTTTAATCTACAATAATAAAGCTAATTAAAGTATATTCATATTTACACAACCATCTGCACTTTAATATTTCTGGGGGCTAAAACACTGTTCATAACAGTGCAGATCTGCATATTAATTTGTTTACTTGCATTGGCAGGCCTTACGCATGCTGCGGACTATTTAACTCCAAAACCTCTGCTATTTTAGCTTTTCACTTTTTTTTTTATCAACGCGCACTGCTCGCCACTTGAGCACCATCCATGTAATAATCCGAATTAGATCCCGAGCAGGGCGTTCTGCCACTCAGCGCCTGTCAGTTTGTTGGTTTGAGATTAGTCTTTCCCATTTGATTACCCTTTCTCTGCCAAGAGCACATTCAGACAGCTGACAATCGCAGCTTCTGTATCTCGTCTCTCCAGGTCATGTTTGTCAAAGATGAAACTGGCCTTTGACAAGCCCCAGTCGTGTCGCGACTGGGTGTAATGGGAGGAGAATGAAGTGCTGTATCTTTTTTGCACAGCATCCAGCGAGCATGGCGTGAGTACCTCCAGCGGCAGGACAGTCTCCACCCGAGCTGCATGGAGAAGCGCAGTCCTTCCCCACCCTCTCTCTCCTCTGAAAAGATGAGCACATCCATCAGCATGAACACCCTGTCGGATGGCAGCACTCCTGTAAGTACCCAACATTCACCTTTCTCGATGCCCTGGGCTCTTCCATGCGTTGTGTTCTCAAGCTGCATCAGGCATCAGAGGAGAACGACTTAGCTGACCTAACCAGCTAGGCCTGTTGGACTTGCAGAACACCTGTCAGGGATAGATGCTGCCAAGACTTTGATATCAGCATGTTTCCCCCGGTTTGTCTGCTGTCAATGCTGTTTCCACGCCGTGGAAGCAGAGATTATACCCCTGGTAGAAAGGTTTTCCTTTTTCCTGCAAGACAATGTGTTATTTACTGTATATGTCAACTGTGTTCTACATTTATAAACGCCTGCTTTGAGAATATAAGAAAGGCTACAAATAAGAAAAGGCCAACCGGCACATAGTATATTAGAATTTAACTGATCTGAGAATCTTTTCCTATAATAGCCCCTCCTGTATTCTGGATAAATGAAACAGAGTGATGCAGTTGAGGTATATGTTATTACAAGAGAAACTGTCATACAGTGGGGTTGCATGTTAAAATTCAGAATGGAAAACACTAATTAAAACTGAATATAATAATATATTGGTGCATTGCTTATGTTTAATTGTGTTTAACAGAACCTGGGCTAAATGAAGCAACACAGTATTAGTTCCAGAGAGTTCCATGCTGCTGCATGGGTTAATTCACTTTACACAAAGAATCTCCATGCAAGGAATTAAAACAATACTCCCATTCAGAGACAGTTTTTGCCTTGGATAGTTTAACAGAGAGCAGTAGCCATCGCAACTTTAATTTCATATTTTTTCTGGATCGTGACAGTATTACAGTCAGTAGTGTTTCTTAAAGAATTACCATTGTAATTTTAAAGCAGGTCTTTGCTTTAGTCCACTGTGAACAAATGTCTTTAATTATTCATACAGCATGCTTGACAATAACAAGAGTGCATAATAAGATGAACTCAGGTTTATGAAAGATAGTGTAGATTTCCATTTTGTGTATAATAAGGATCTTTCACAATGCTGCATTGTTCTCTCTAAATAGACTATAAAGCAGTCCATTTTCTTTTTACAAAAAAATAATTAAAATGGGTATTTGGCTTGTTTTGAATGTTATTTCTTTGTGTTTTGGAAACTTAATGTAAAACAACATTTATTACATTTAAGCAAAGCAGATTTATCTTTGTTAAACATGACAGGTTGTGTGACTTTCTTTTAAGTAAGGAAATGATATTCTGCTATACTAAGATAAATGTTTGCTCTCTAATCCGCTGGAAAAATACCTAAAGATATTTTAGCATGAATTAGGTAGTTTTCTTGAAGAAGCAAGATGGATTTATGAATGCCTCAACAGTTTTCTCATTACATTTTCAATTATTTCAGAGTGAAAAAGGACAACACGGTATAACTATTATAGTCTTGTGAAATTAAAGATTACAGTACAGAGCAGAGGACTGGCTTAGCTTAATATTTTATTTGACCACTATCTAAAATGGCTCACATGCATATGCATTTAAAATCATTTATGTAGTTTATTAAAGATTTGTTATTTTAAATTGTTACATACTGTACAGTATATAGGCCATTTTCACTGTTGATTTGCTTCAGTATTTGAGAAATAAGATAGCTAGCAGATAGCAGCAGATGTGTAGCTCATAGTTTCTTTTTAGGCTCTTACTCCCTCTTACGGAAAAATGGTGTACTATTAATAGAAAGAACAGGGGTTGTCAGAAGATTTAATGGAAAAGAACATGATCAGATAATCCTGTTTTCCCTGAATTGTCATTGGTGAGTATCCCATACTCCCCAAGCTATTTTCTTCACAACTCTATTGCAATCCTGAATTTAGAAATCAGTGTTACTGTATGTTGACTTCAGCAAGCTTAAGAAAGATCCAGTTTTAATACATACAGCCCTGAGTGCAAGTGTAGTAATGTACCTGCTTTATAAGGAATAAAACTGCTAACCCAAATCTGGCATGAATTAAGTATCATGTGTTTAAAGATAAAGTACTGTATACTCTGTGTACAGCAATCATGGGCTAACAGCTTAGTGCCATACAGAAATCACAGGAACCATCCACCCATTTTCCATAAGCAGCTTATCCTGCTGAGAATTGTAGCATGCCTATCCTGGAAGCTTAGGACACAAGGCAGCCCTGAGAGCATGTGACTGTTTTCGTCCTGCAATCTATCATAGCCACAAGAGCCACATCAATTCAGTTCTACAAACACATCTGCCCACCAACCAACCAACCAATCAATCTTTTAAAAAACATACAATTAAACTTACTTATACAGTATAGCACCTTGTATCTCACAGTGCTGCTGAAGAATACATAAAAAGAACATAAAAATAAAAAATTCAAAAATAGAATTACACAGAAAACACAACAATTAGTCAAGTGCATAAAAGTTAAAAAAATATTTACAAATGCAGAGTTCCCTACATTTTACATATTAACACACATTACTCATTACAACATATTCGATAATATTTTATAAAAGAATACAACTAGTGCTGTGATTATAATGGGGGGTGTCATGACATCCTGACTGTTTTGTGCAAGATGGTGTCTATTTTTTTGCATTTGAAATTTGCCAGTATTACAATATTTAATCCTAAAAATACAAAGACATTGAGAGAATTCTCAGCAAAATTATAGAAGCAGAATTTGATTCAAGAAATAATACAGGAGAGAAAAAGGGTGTTAAGAACATAAGGGTAATTACAAATGAAAGTTTATTCAGGCTAAGCATGTCTGGTTTTAATAATAGCTAAATGATCCCAGGATCTTCTCCATCTGTTTCTCATGTTTAAAAACCACTTTCACTATTGTCACTCTCTAAAGAAAATAATGATACACTTATGCTTTGTATGCTGGAAGCAAAAAACTTTGTAGTGAACTGCCATTTGAGTATCTGATATTGAGTATACATATGTTAAACAAGGCAGGACACAGTATGGACCCTTGAGGCACATGAATACAGACATCTTGTCATGGCAGAAGTACAATGACCGAGTGATACAGCGGGTCTTCGGTTGTACAAATAAGTCAGGTGAGCAGAGTACAGTGGCACTAATGCCAATCAAATATCTGAGGCATACAAAGAGAATGTTTTGATCAATAAAGTCCAGAGCAGCACTAGATTTAGCGGCACAAGAGTAGCTAAAGAATGGGAATCTTAAGCCGTCATTTGATCATTCACAACCCACATACAGCTTTTTCTATACTGTGGTTTGCACTAAATGCCAATTGTAATGTATCATAAAATGCAAATACAGTTATCGTTAGGTTTATTTGTAACTTAACTGACCACGACCCATTCCAGAATATTTTTGCCCAAAATCACTCTGTAGTTACTGAGGTTGATCTAGATGTTTTGTATTTGACATCTGATGTAATGCTAGACGGTTCCTTCAGCAATGTTTTAAGACTGAAGGTCCTAAAGTCATGGCAGATGGAACAAGGATGATAGCTTAAGAACACTAGCCGAAGGCGGCTGAAAGGGAACAAGCCTCCAGATGAAGAACAAGGGAACAAGTTCTCCAGATGGAGTAACTTGCATGAAACTTGAAAATGTAAATACTGTAGAAAGGATTTTAAGATTTTGGTATCTGTGTGTTAATTGCATGTTTGGCTAATAAATCAAGTGGACACGCTGCTGCAGAACATAAAAGAGTCAAAAGCCCTTGTGAGGCTGGTGTAATATTTGTGCATTGTCCTCCTGTTGCAGCTTGGTGCACCTCTCCTGTAGTCCCAGCAGAGGTCACTAGAAGAGCATTTTCCTTCTTACCAGGCGTAGGACAGCTAACTCACAGCTGTGAAGACCCCTCAGCCCACCCCTTCCCCATTACCTCCTTCCCTCCCTTCCTCTCCTCTCTTGATGCATGGTACAATGACCTCTTATCCTGGATCCTGGACCATGCATTGTCTGTAAGAAATACAACAAGAATAAACCCTTACATTTGTGAGATAAATACCGTTGTCTGAGATTTTACACAATAATATTTCTTTCAGGCTGAGAAATCGGGTCGTTGAACGTGGCAGTCACAGTTTTTGGAGGTTTAATAATTCATGAAACAACACGCTTTCCCTTTGCAAGGCTCTTTCCGCAGTGTATTTAAAATTTTATAGGAATTGCTGTTGCGTACTGGTTATACTCAGCATGCAAAAGAAAATAGGATAGTCCCCGAGGAGAGCAGCCAGCCCTGGAAGAGAAGCGAGGCACGACCTCGAGTGAGTTTAAAGTACATCTGTTAAGTCGGGCAGACGCGTATGTGGAGCAAAATACTGTTAGCGGCTCTGCTGTAGTGAAGAGTGTTGTAACCTGCTGCTGAGGAAGGATAATTGGGTAGAGCTGCTATTAACAACCCAGACTGTGCGACCCTTCACTTGCTGTTATCATCCTCTGGGACATGCAGAAGTACTGGCTATTGTGGCACTGTGATTCACATTAATAGATTAGGCTTGAAGGAACTATGAAAATTGGCAGGAAATGAACAGGAGAATGTGCCCCTAATTATGCTGCAGTCATAGATAAAGCAATTTGTTTCAGAGAAGAACAATATAAAGTCTCTTAGCTGCCTTTGATAGGCATACTTTTTCTGCAGTGGTTTAAGATACATGTTTTACAAGGGTGAAAGCTCCCCATCTCCAGAGACCCTCTGTTGTTGACATGAAGAAAAATATTTTACTTATAGACATGGTATTGCTGTTAGCCTAAAATAGCCTAGAATCCGGTCCACAAGCTGAGCAAATGTGTGTTTTAAGCCAGTTCAGAACCATCTGTGTTAAAGTTCTGTTTTCCGAGCCTGAAATGTACTGTATGAGGACTTAATTAATACATTTTCAAAGCATACAAAACAATTGCATTTGTGTAACAGCCCGTAGTGCTTGATGTAAAACCACAGCTCAGATGCAACACTGTTAACAACATCATTTCCCCGTTCCATCACTGCATGACAAGAGGCTGAGAAGCCTGCCTTCTCTCACCTTGTTCTATATACTGTATTTTGGTATTTATTAGCTAACCTTTGATGTGCCAGGGGTGGCCCTTAGTGATTCACTCATGTTTATTTTCAATCTTCTATTTTTGATAGAGTGGAAACACCACTGCTTTCCTGTTTGAATTTCAGATGTGTAGAGCATCTTTGGTGAGCACTATATTTACAAACATGATGTTGCATCTCGATGCTGCATGCTGAAGGGTCTTCCATCTTGGCATTGATTGAATCTGTAACCTTTGCGCTGCCCAATCTGTCTCTGACACAGGGCAATTCGATTGCCATATGACAGGCTGTAAATTGATTTCTTGTTTTGGTTACTTAAAATGCATTTTGAGCAATGCTTAGGTAATTAATTGCCTTGTTACCTTATTTTACAGATTATGGCATCTACCTTAGTAATGGTACAGAAGTGGACATAAAATACTTAGCATTCACAATTTGTCTTTGAAGCAGACAAGTCCTGAGAGACTGTTAAAAGCTGTGAAGTATAACCTTCAGGGTCTTACAGCCAGAAAGTGCTTAGCTTAGTGCTTCTTGAACTGCAATTTATCAATTTGTGGGCTTCATAAGTCTGTTTTATTAGTAAATACAATTAGCACTGTATCCTGTCAACGTCATTCTTAATGATCTTATTGTGACTGTTAAACAGGAAGAAATCCCGCTGCATAATTCAGAAATAACATGCTGTCAAAATTTATTTCCTTCATTAAATGTGCCAGAAAAACCTACATTTGATTTATAAATCTAGGATAAGAAATGCTTTTTATGACAGTGTTCCAGAAATTGGTGTTTGCCAATGACTTAGAAGACCTCTGGAAAGGAATTTAGGTAATATGTAATCATATTTCAGCTAAAAGAAACTAGTATTACAGTACATTTAGAGATGTCTGTATACAGTTACTTTCATATACGTACAGTATATAGGAATCCAAATTCATATGAGTCTGGAGAAGTGATATTTTATATGTCTTGCACCTACAACAGAAATAAGAAACAATATCAAATTGTGTTCTACATCAATGTAAATTATTGATATTTTTACATTAAAAGCTGCAGCGTAGTTTTCTGTCCTTTACTGAGTCAAAGGCTAAATCGAAGGCACTGTGAAATAATAAACTTCAGTATAATAAACAGAATTTCTTTTATTGGTGATGCTGAAGAGGAAACTCTGGCCCTGGCAGGCAGTAGGCATGTTCAGATTTTGGATATAACTTGGTATGCATCAGCAACATTCTGGGCTGTATTTCAGAACATCTGACATGAGAAAGCCTGTTTTCAGAAATACAATACAGTACTGCATATGATAGGCCACCAGAGGTCACTGCAGAGCTTCTGTGTTTGACTTGTTTTTCTGGCATTAATAATCTGTTCCTTTGTAGTTGTGTCCAAGTGTTGCACGTTTTTAATATAGTACGGCTTGTATAGTATATATACATATTGTATAAGCTGATACAGCAAGAATACACAGACTGGTTTTCAGTTACTCTATAAAATGACTTGGGACTTTGGACATACAGGCAATTTCTCACATCTGTTATAATTCCCACTGAGCACTTCAAGTGTCTTATTCTATTTTTATGTGAAACAATTTCTATTAGTTTATTTTTTCAAAACTAGAACAAAAATTTTAAAATACAACAACAATACAGTACAACATAGCACCTGCCATCCACACCACTCTCAACCCCACCATTCGTAAATGGTTTCCATCTTAAAGATCACAAGTAGCATTAGACATCTTCAGTGCAGACATAGTATAATAAGGATCTGAACACTTCATCTCCACAAATCCAGGAGTACACCATCTCATTTTGGCACTATGTATCTGTAGAAAGCTACATGTAAAAGATGTCAAGGATGTGGATTCTCCCAATACTGTGCCAACATTGTTTTAGGAACAGTAAGAGTGCGAGAAAACAAGATACAGTTATCATTTAGTAAAAGATTGGTAAGGGCAAGGAATTCCTTTTTTTAGAACTGTATATACATAAGAAAACACATGCCCCAACAGCCCCTGGGCCAAGCATACAAGGGACTAAGGACAAGGGGCAAGGTTATTGTACTCCCTGGTAAACAAATTAGCATGATCACCAATGCTGTCACAGGAAATTTCTTCATCTGTAACATTCAAATCCCTCTAACAGTTGCTAAGGCTTCATACTGTATAAAGCCTCTAATAAAAAACAGTCCCTTTGGTTTTCCATTAAATCCAACAGTTTTTGTAGACAACTTGGGGAAACCATAGGCATGCATTGCAGAACTGAAATGTAAGTAAAAAAAGAAAGATAAACCAGGAGTCATTGAGATCACAAGTTATAGAATGAGACCATCCTCATCAAAAATGTGCTAGAAATTAAATTTTACAGTCTACAGCATATGGAGAAACCAGAGTTTCTTCAAGTGGATGCGAAGATACAGATGTGTGAAGACTCAGATGAGATGGTACTTGCAGTATAAAGGATTGGAAATAATTATCAGAGATGTGTCCCCTGCAGATCTTTCATGTTACTAATGGAGAGTAAGCAGTGGCTTTCCTTTCCGTATGAATTTAGAAATTCTGGTATACAATCTATTCCTTTACTCCCAGACATGAGAAAGCGGAATTACTGAAAAACTGAAGGTCATCTTAAACTGAAAAAAATGCAATACGTTCAAGCTTTTATTTACCTATCTAAAATCGTATCAGAATTGTTTACTGTTAACAGAAATATGGGTAGATACACTATGTTGATGGATAGATTGAGTAGTCCATGGAGTTTTCATGGTTTATGCAAAGTAAAACATTTAAAAAAATGTTTTTTTCCGCAGTACTGCTGTCATTATGATTACTTGAACTGGAAAACAAACAGCAGCTACTTTATTTCAAGGAGGCAATCGGTCATAATTACAATTACAATATGCAAAACCCTGGCTGAAGTGCATCTCTATTGATGTTTTGTAAATTAGACTGTGCTCAGTTAAGCTGATTGTTGCTACAATGTTCTACCAATAGAATTCTGGTAGAATTCTGGCCATCCCAGAGGACAGTCACCACCCCGGGCATGAGCTCTTTACCCCACTGCCCTCAGGAAAGAGATATAAGAGCATACGGACACTTACCACTAGATTCTTCAATAGCTTCTATCCACAAGCAGTGAGACTGGCGAACACATTTAGCCATCCCCCTCGGACCACACCTACACCATCACCATCTACCTCTTTATGATTTCTTATCTATTGCACATCTCCAGTCATTGTTTACACGTCTGTATTGTTTACATTCAAACTGTCTACATGTTTACTTGCACATTGTCTATTGTTTGTTTGTACATTGTCTTGATGCACTGTTTGCACTTTGTCTTGTTTTTTACACTTGTTTTACAATCGAGAGACTTTCTGTAAGTAAGAATTCCATTGTACCAGTACCGGTTACATATGGCAATAAAGTTCAAGTTCAATTTCAAGTTCAATGGGTTTCTTACACTTTTGCTAGCTGCATGATTGTACTTTATTGTCCAAATCTCAATTAGACTTTTCTTTTCAAGTGAGTCTTTAGACAATTATAGTGTTAAAGCCCAGTACACTGCGAAAGAAACTGATATTGTGTAACTGTATGATGTTATGCATGCATCATGAGTTAATATATTCTTGTTGCTGCAAAGTAGTTTTTCTGTCTTGTCTGTCTGTCTATTACTACACAATTGGCTTCAGTGACCTGGACACTGGGTGGCCAGCTTTGTTGACCAAACTGATCTACTGAAGAGAGAACTGTTTCAGTCTGACTGAAATGTAAATGTAATGGACAACTGTTAAACTAGTTAATTGAATCAAATGTTACTGGCTTTGTTTCTACCAGAAGTGATTATATGGGTAAACCTAGCATCTGAGCAACAAAATAATGTTATGCCAACAGCTGGGAAACTAACATAAAATGTAAACATTCAGTCTTGGTTTCCTGGAAGGCACTATTTCTTTTAAATACATTTTAAATTTACATTTTTCGTGACAACAGTCCTTTAAATTAAGACTATTTCATAAGAAGCAGAGGTGATAGAGAGAAATCAAGTATAGCGTTATTCATTTTGAAACCGGCTTTGAAAGCAGACAAGCCTCGAGTTGGGTTTGGTATGCACTGATTTCTGTGAAATGCTGGCTGTGAAGGCCATCACAGATGTCTAGAGACTTTCTAGTCTGGCAGTGAAACTGCTGAGAGAAGGAGATGGATCAGTGGTTCAAAAGTTAGTTCAAATCCAGCTGTCATGTTTTTCAGTTTGATAGATGCATTACCCTTGGAGATATCACTCACAGAATATTGCAGCACAGCCAGTTTAATACTGCCCTGTCCTTAGCTCTGTTATATCACTTGCTCTGATTTTGTAACATCCGGTTCCTAAAATCAATGTTCAGTAATTAGTCCTAGAACTTTGAGGAGGGTTCAGGAATTGGTTTTATTGTTGAATCTCTACGTTTCTATGATTTTCAAAGAATAGATTATTTGTGGTTATAAATTAAGGTCTGTGATGTGGCCTCCCTTCTGTTTGAACACAATGCGAAATCAGGTTTGCAAGTAATATTAACTAGTATAGAGAATGAAGCAGACCAAGGAAAATTCCACAGGAAAAAAGAATGGGACTGGGTAAAAGAAGACGATAAAGTTAATAACTAAAATGCTGGAGATACAAAGAATTAAAAAGATTAGAAATGAGCCCAAACTTAATTTTATCACCCTCACATGTAAATAATTATGATTGCAAAGGTTGTTTATCAGTTTTGTGAGGAACATAAGAATATAAGAAAGGTTGCAATTTGAGCCATTGAGATTGATTCATTGCCAGTACCTAAGTAGTCATTGAATCTTATCCAGCTTTTTCCTGAAACCAAGGTTTATTTTCAGCACCCTGGCTGGGTACCTTGTCTCCTCTTCATGTTTCACTTTTGATTCTGATGAAATCCATATGGTTGACCAAGCCAATATATCTGAGGATTCTGAATACTTGAATGAAGCCCCTCAAAGTCTTGTCTGTTCTGTACTAAAAAAATAAATATATATTTTAGCCTGAGAATGACAGCCATAGGCAAACCTAGGCAGTGGATGTCGGGTTTATTTCTGGTTTTCATTCTATCTCAGACCTTATTGATGTAATTGAACCAACTTACTGTAGGGGATAATAAGACAAATCAGCATTATCTGGATCTTAATCAGATGTTAGGTGAAAGGTGTTGTAAAACCTTCAGGTACCTACTGTAGCACTCAAAAACCAGGGATGCCTTCCCTTTTTCAGGCATGTCTTTAAACACTGAAGTGTGACTGCTTGCCTTTCTCTAGTTCCAGAACACAAATGTATAAAGCAGCTACTGAAGAATGTCGTGACCTACACTCAAAATTTTAAATTTGTTTATCTTCCATTCAAAGTTATAGAGGACTCATATCCAGAAATCATTTTTAAAGTCTCACCTTCCTTCATTTAATTTAGCAATTTATTTTCCATTTTTTTTAGTGCAGTGAGATATTAGATTTGACATTGGAGGAGGTTATTTCAGCTGTCAGGGCACGAGTATCAGTGAGAATCTTTTTATATGGCTTGAAGTGCTTGTGATTGACACAATCATTAAAGTCCTTTAACCTGTACCGTGTGCAGGAACAATGTTGTATTATCTTTCTGCCCTGGTGACGCCCTTTGTAGCTGCTATATGTTCAGTTTCTTCTCTGGGGAAAAACATTCAGCCTGCAATTTGATAGCACTTTTCATTCTTTTTCATATGAACTGTCAAATAGCTGTATCGAGTCCCTCTGCTGTCTTGAAAGATATTGTTAATGTAAACAAATGTAGAGAAATGAGGCGGCCTTATACAATAGTAACAAAATTCTTGAAAAAAATGTTTAGAGGCAAAATGTTATGAATCTGATTATTTATTGATATTTAGACTTTGCAATGGATTTTTGCTTATAAAGATGATATTTTGTAATATTGTATGGTAATGTGGTTGATAGCAGCATTAACATTAATCTCAGGAAAGTCGGTTTTTCCTCTGAATGTCTTACATTTATTTAGTCATAAGAGGTCACTATTTCACTGTTTCTAACAATTGTATTTTTGCAAAGCTCTAGTCTAGTAGAGGGCAGCACTGTTTATATTCTCTTAGATTAGACTCCCAAATTCAAATGCCTGCTGGTTGATGAAACACAGAGACAATGGTACACTGCAATCTGTGATTTCATACTACTACAGTGGGGATTAACCATTCATCATTTCTGCTCCATTGGATCACAGGCAGATCACTGGTCATGAATTTAACTGCACTTTGATGAAATATTTAGATGTATTAGATCAGAACTGAAAATGAAAACTAATATATTAATAATGTAATTGATTTTGCATAATATAAATCCAGGGGGTATACCTGATCATAATCTATATAGGTTTTCCATTATTACAAATTCTGGGAACCATTTGTACTGGTGAGTAATTTGGTAAGTGCATGGTGTAGTTTCCCTGATAAGAGCCAGGAGACAAATGTTATACTAAATTGGTCGTTCTCTGCAAGATATTGATCCAGACCATTGCATTCAGGGTATTTGGTGGAATTAAGACTGCATCTGCATACTGTACAACTACTAATTGGTTTTAATCAGACTAGATGAGGGTTGTTTTTTTCAGTTCTTTCTCAAAGCTCTGAGTGGCTGTCCTAGAGCCTGACATACCTAACAAGTGGGCAATCTAACCTGGGTGTTAATTATTGTCTTCACACATTTCTATTTTGGGGTTTAGAGGGTTTGGGGTTTAGATACTAAAATCAAATTAATTGCCTGACACGAAAAAAGCATTTCCTTGTCCCTGTCACTTATTACTCTGTTGTTTGAATGAATGAATAACATCTAGGTTATACGATGCTAAAAAGATGGCCTGCCTGCAGGTCAGGCAAGATGGCAGCAGAATAAACTACATTGTATATTAATGAAACAGCCAAATATTAGGCACTTTGTTTATATTATCATTTCTTTTTTTCTGTGTAAAGATGCTTTGTTTAGGGTGTCTAGGGTGATGGGACAGTCACTAAAAACCTTCAGCATGTATTTGCTACAGTAGGTTTGAGGATCTAAAGTTTCTGGGGCAGTAGTAAGACTTAGCCATGAACTTCCAAGGAGAAGTGGCTGATGGCTTGGATGCGATCTCTAAAGACCCATCAGTCTTCAACAGACGTCATGAATGATCTACTGTATGGAACAGGAAAAATTATCAGAGGTAAAAGCTCAGTTCTCCTAGAAAGTAGGAGGTGGGGCAAGCAGGGAAGAGCTCTTGACATTGCTTAATTTTGTAACTACAGCCTGTTTACATTGCAGTAGTTTTAAAAAATAATTTCCATATGACCCGCACTATAATCCATCAAGATGCCATTAGTGGTTGTGACAGTTTTCTGTGAAGGTGTCCGGGGATTGCTGGGACGCCTGGTTTCTTTGTCTTTAGTAATGACACATCTGCACACGAGTGAGCAATGGTTGATCCACTCTTGTAATGATAGCTAGTGACCATGTATTATTAATGGACCAAATATCATTGATATAGAGAGCAATATGTTTAAATCACCAGGGATATAATGCAGCCTTCCAAAGCAAAAAATATATGTAGTTCAAGTTCACATACCCGAAGAAGGCTCCACAGCCGAAATGCTGTGTTTCTATATATGTGTTGAGTCGTTACAGTCGCAAAAGTTTCATCACAGTATATAGTACTGTATATTGGAGACAGCTCTAGTAAAATCCCCAATAATAACATACATAGAAAGAAATGTTGTAGTTTTGGTGTTAACTACTTTCTCCAGATTCTACTAGCTATTCTTTAAGCCTCTATGGAGATGTTCCATATACAGTACCTTAGTAGTTGTGTTACATAAACACCATGCAAAAACTCTTTTTTATCATTTACCTTTTTCTTGTATACATATATTTAAACCTATTCAATATTATTTTTTAGGATTGAAAATCACATATAGCAATAAATGCTAATCATTTTCAAGTTCATTTTAGTATTTTTCTCAAAAGCAAGCCAGCAGGGATCAAGTCCAATGAAACTCCTCCAATTATAGAAAGGTTGGCCTAGAATCTATAGAAACTGTGAAAATCGGCTGTGTTTGGGCATAGAAATAGATTAAACAGAATACATCTGATTCTTAACTCATGCATGTGCAAAATGTTCTTGATCTACGGATACTAATTTTGGGATATATTATTTTATGAACCTGGTGGGTGATAGCCACTCATATCCATTGGTTATTCACATGGTTTGGGCAGAAAGGAAATCATAACCATCTGTATCGTAGGCGGAAGAACTTGTGTCTCAGTCATTTCGATGAACATTTTATTTAGTACTGGTGTCTGAGGATGGTGGAATTCAATACTGAAACCATCACCACCAGGGGCTCTTCCCAGAGGAGAGACTGTGGATACCCAGCATTTTCTCAAATTCTGAAATGGGCTGCTCAAGGTTCCCTTCATCTGCCTTGTCAGTTACTGGGGGATTAGTGTTATTCAACAAAATGTACCAATTCAGTGGCATCTACTGAAAATTCTGATTTATATAATGTGGTATCCTGTAGACGTGTTCTAAAGCTCCGCTGAACAGTTCAGAGTTACATTAAGTGGTTTCGGGTTCATCTTTAATGACTGGTGTGGATGAATTATCACTTAATTGTTCCAGCCTGTATGTTATTATTTTACTGACATCACCACCTGGTATGAAATTCTGAATTAAAGCTGTTAATATGGAAGTGCGTGAAAAAGGTAAACTCATAATTAATCAGAATTATTTTTCTGCTGAACAACATACATGTACTGTATGCCATTTTGTTGCCTTTGGTAACTGACCTTTTTTAATGTGAATGGGGGTAATGTTGTATGCTATTTTTATTTAAATTGCTATGTTGTCTACAGAACTGCAACTCCAACATGATAATGATCTTTTACCTAACCCCTGAGAGAACACATTTTTCTTCAAATTCAAATAAACACTAGGACGATCAATTAATCCATCAGGTTTACTGCTACACAGTATATTTAACGTCAATGGCATCATCCCAGAGCACCTCTGCTACCATGCTTTGGTTAATTAATTACTTAAAAAATGAATTTTGAGTATTGAGGCTCTGGAAATTGGGTACTGTGTGCCACCTAGTTACAGTGTTTGCTTTTTAAACTGTAAATATAAAGGATTGAATCTTTTTCTGTGTGGAACATGTGTTCCCTAAAGACAATATTTGGAGGTTAATAACTTTCTGGATTCATGGAAGCATTCTTCTGCTTGAGTACAGGCTCTTCTGTTACTGTGTGTGTTCAACTGTCTGAACAGTTTCAAGCCATATTGTTAAAATCAGAAGAAGATAATGGATGAATTTCTTATTGCTTTGCAGCATAACAATAAGTATCTGATACATACATCACTGCACCAATGCTTTCATCCCTCCCTTTTATACAAATGACAACATTTGGGGTTTAACAAGTTTTCCAAAATGCTTCAGTCTAATTTACAAGAGTAAGAGTGAGAATATAAAATATAATACATGTCCTTTATTTTAATGCACTTGTTATTTGATGACAATGTGCTGTAATTGCAGAAAATGAATGTTAATTATTTAATGTGTTGCTAATTACATGGGTGTTTATGAGACATACTGTACCACAAAGCACTGATGCAAATATTATGTTCCTTGATGTTTTTTTTCTGATGTGAATAGAATGAAATGTCTATGACCTGGATATCAGTGCAGGTGATTAGCATGAGTGACAGAAACATACAGTAATAATAATAATAATAATAATAATAATGTTTCTTTATTAGTCCTATACAATTTCTTGCATTAGGAATTTGTCTTTTTGCATACCCCAGCTTTTCTCCATGGAGACACAGACACGGAGAGAAGCTTGGGGTTAGAGCACAGGGCCAGCCATTATACAGCACCCCTGGAGCACTTAGGGTTAAGGGCCTTGCTCAGGGGCCCAACAGAGTAGGATTCCTCTGCCGGCTGCAGAATTTGAACCGGCAACCTTCCAGTCACAGGCGCAGATCCTTAGCCACAAAGCCACCACTCTGCTCTGCAGTATGTGAAGATACTGTGCAAGACATATAAATTGACTGTTTTAAAAGTATTGCAATGCCAACAGGCTTTTGTTCCTGATGCTGACATGCTACTGTACATGCAGTACATTGAAAACAAATAATTACAGTTTATGTTGCTGCTGGCCTGTGCTAAGTCTATAATTTATAAAATGGTCCAGTTTAGAACATTAGAAATCAAAGATCCAAGGTTTACAGCCTCTAAAAAGAGATTTGATAGTACATCCACTAAATCATATAGCGCTGGAGTTTGCTGGGGAAGAAGTGTAACACATTTTAAAATGTTTAAATTCCTGAAAGTCCAGTACAGTATATTACCTATCGAAGTCTTCTTATTTTTAAGTTTTTCTATCAAAAACATGACTAAATCTTCTGCATCTTTCATCACTAGACCCAGTGCCACAGGTATTGGAAATGTTAGAATCATGAGAGAAAGATTTACTAATCTCTCTGAGTTCCCTGGGCACCAGTCAGGGAGCAACAGATGAAAAAGGTCAGGGTTGTGCTGTAGGGCAAATTTATCTGCAGAATTAATTAAAAACAGACTTGCATGCCACCTCTCAGAATCATTAAACTATATCTGGCAACCAACCTCCACTTAGCTGCTGAAGACTGATGTAAAACCTTTCGCTCAGTTTGAAGCCTCAGTACTGACTTTGGTGTTTCCTTAGAAAACCTCCTCTTTAATAAGAGAAGAGCCCCTCTCCTAGTTGTCTGTCACTTCAGATTAATGATTGATGAGCAGTTTCCGTTCTGGGTTTCCAAAAAGCTCTGTGGAATTCTGTCTTTCCTTTGTGTTTTCTTTTTTGTTTTTAGTTACAGAGGACTTCAGCTGATACTTCACTCTTAGGTTAAATGTGTCAATTAAGCGATTTTCTCGATGAAAATAATCTCCTAGTTTAAATATTAAAATCATTGGGCTGACTTTTGTAAATAACTTGATAAAGACCCTTAATTTATTAAAGTATTCACAGTTATTGAATTCATTGTGAATATAAAACATTTTTAATAACATTTATTTTTTGTAATATTTGCATTTTAAAAAATGGAATACAGACAGAATATATTAACAAAGTTCATTTTAAATATGTTTGTTTTTAGCTATAAAAGCAACATTTGAATCAAACTGCTGAATTTTTCAAGCAGAGGTAGGGTTTTCACTCAAGAGAAAAGAAAAACACTGTCTTTTCATAAAACAATTCAGATTCATATGCATACAGTAGCTTCTTAGTCTACAATATATTTGCTTCTAGCAGAGACCCACAACCAAATTACTGTTATATATCTAGGAAACTAATAAAAAACAACAATACTTTTATTATTTTTTCCTATGGGAAGTTATTTATATACTTCGGTAGTTTTTTTCTTTAATGTTATTATGTGACACTCATCTCCTCCCCAGATATGAAGCATAGATTTAGATTTCCAATGAGTTCTGGATTTCATTATCTCCTCTAATGTAATAGTGGTGCTTTTATTTTTAATGCCAAATCTGTTTTGCCATAGACTGGGGTTCTTCATGGGAGAGGGTCTTGAGAAGAAGGAAGAGGAGAAGTAGATCTGTGATCAGTTTGTCAGTAAGATGAACCATGGGCTCTGTTGTTGAAGCTCTCAGTCCTGAGAGCATGCTTATACAGTACATCAGCACTGGCATCAATGTAAGCAATGTACCGTACATTACAACCACTCATATTTAGTTACTGCTTGTAATGAACTTAACAGTAGAACATACAGTACTGTAGAAGGGATCTTTGATCTTTCTGACTTTTTAAGTCCCTGACTTCAAGAATAGCTTGCAGCGTGTATATTGGCTGAAGGGTGTCTATGAAAGTGTTTACTTGAAAATGACATTAAATCAGGAGTCCTCAGCTTCAGTTGCTGAGAGACAGAGTCAAGAAGGGTTTCTAGGTCTCTGTTGAACAGCACATGTTTCAGAACCCAGAAAAGGGAAACAATGAGGTACATACAGTAGATTACATTTAAAAACAATCAAAATGTGAAAAATGTGTGTAATGTAAATGGTGCCCAGAAGTATGTGTTTTATACTGTGTTTCATACAAGATCAGGTTTGCCAGATAAAAATCCCATCTTTTCCCATTGAAAAAGCACATTGTAATGCGATAGAACATTTTTGGGTTGATAAGCAATTGTTTTATTGAAGGTTTTACGACTGGAACAAACTTTTATACGAAAATGTATGGTTGATCTACAGTATTTGCACTAATTATTTTACTTAAGATTCCACATTGTAAGGTAGTTAAAATCTTTTCTCATTTTTTTCACCTCATCTTCAATATACTGTAGCTGCACACATTGATTATGGTGTTATTGAAATCTGTCATACAGTCTGTTCTGTGATGCATATAATCCACCCTATTAGGTAAACATTGATTTAAAATATTTTTTGATAATTGACGTAGGAGTTTGTTTTCCACAAATGTTGGCTTCCTGCACGTTCATGCATATTTTGACATATATTTAGACTTCTTCACCAAAAGGAAAATACACAGTTATGACAGAGGTGTGGATCCTTCGTGTCTGCCGGTTGAGACATCAAACAGAATGGTTGTGCATATCTATAGAGATGTGAGTTGGAATCAATTGAATATGCAATATTTATGTATTCATGCTGTATAAATAGACATGTAATGAAAAAAGAGAGCTGTCACAGAAAAGGTTAGGGAGAGTATCGTTGCAAAACTACCTGTTTTGCTTGAGAGATCAGAAATTTGTTCAGCACCTGTCAAGGCAATTTGGAACTCTTGAACACTAGCTGAATGATATTACCCTAGTTACTGAAAATAAAATACAGTACATATTCCCCTGTTTAATTCCAGATTACTTTGACTACCAGCTACTTACAGTTTAAAAACTGGTATTTTGGTAACTGTGGAAAATCTGGCATATTTATCCTAAGTGTCTTTTCATATACTCCAGCTTGCTCTCCATGAGACACAGACAGGGAGAGAAGCTGGGGGTCAGAGCGCAGCATCAGCCATTTATACGGCGCCCCTGGAGCAGTTGGGGTTAAGGGCCTTGCTCAGGGGCCCAACAGAGTAGGATTCCTCTGCCGGCCGCGGGATACAAACCGGCAACCTTCCAGCCACAGGCGCAGATCCTGAGCCACAGAGCCACCGCTCTGCCCCTTGCTTATCACCCCTGAAATTGTTATCAGGGGTGATAAACATTCTGTATATCTGATCTGAAACATCACAGCATTTTAAGCACAAAAACAATTTGGGTTATTTAAAAGGAATTTGTTTGGCTATGGCTCATTACAAGACAGATTTGTAGTTAAAGGCAGGGTGGCATTTTCATTGTGACCAGGACAATTGCAGATGAAAGACAAAATTGATGAAAGATGAACCACAAGCACTAGGTGGTTCATGGTGGCAGGAAATGAAAGACTTGTGATCACACTGGAGGGTATTGTCACCATAAATTATAATGACATTTAAAGCTGTGGATAATAAACTGTCCCGGTTAGTTGTGCATATTAGAAAATGATGGGTGACCTAAAACAAGTTACTTGATTATTTTGGTTTTTTTGGAGCTTGGGTTTTTTTTTCATGTAAAAATAATGCTTTCATCTAGGCATTGCTATTGCTGTGTATTCCTGGTATTATCATCCTGGAAAATGTATTGCCTCTCATGTCTGAACACTCATACAGTACATGCATGTGTGGCCAGGAAGACAAGCCTTAATATGGTAAAGCACACAGCCAGGATGTTGCTTTATTTTAGCTTCATATTTAAAATTCCATCTTGGTTTCCATTGTCCGCATACAGCAAGTGATTTTTCATGGACAGATACTAGGTCTTTCCCCTGGGATTTCAGAGACAGACTGTATAAAATGATAACACGTTGGAAGATATATCTGCATTGCCGTGTACATAACTATCTCAGCATCTTGAGTGAGGAGGCCTGTGTGGAATCCTGCACCTGTGAGCTGTTTTGGACAGGAAAGTGGACCATACTTTCCATTTGAATTTGGTGTTTTTTCCATTTCTTTGGAATGCTTTAAAGTCTAACTTGAGAATGCTTTCCACCCACCTTGCTTCATACTGGCAATCATAAACTATTCTATCTTGCCTGATTTTGTATCCTCTAAGACTGCAAATATTTATTGAAAATCTTCATTTCCTAGGTAGTGATGTTTATGAGAGTAAGACATTCAGAGTCCATTAAATCGCCTATTTGTCTTGTACACAATTTTACACAGATATAAATCACTGTGGTTCAAAGTTATGATTTCCATGTTTTTTTACATCTCTGTAAGGGTAAAAATATTCACTGTAAAAGACGAAGGCATGAAGAGAAGCGTTTTGTATTTCAGGAAAAAATGAGATGATAACCAAAAAACATTGTCTTGTAAAACATTTGATATTTGCTAAAAAAATACATTTTATGGCATCTAGGATTCCACCTAAACTTCAATACAATAATATAATTTGAATTACATCATTTCTCCTTAAAGTATGAAGCTATCTGAAAAAGGGGAAGCATATAAAGATATATAAATCTTTATATGGCATGATACACACTATTATTATCATTCAGAACAAGAATGTACAAGTCCAAGTGAGAGAATATTTACATTTTTGCTGTGTACAATAGAATTATAGATAAATGTTTTATGTTTTAATCCTACATTATTGTACATTATAGCATAGAACTATATAGTCATTTGAGGCCCAGACTGGGGCACTACAGGATAATGAATAAGATTCTCACAGAATCTTGAGACATTTCACATTTTAATGCTTCTTGCCTATTAAATCATGAACACGTTCGAAAAGACAGATGTGTGGAGATCAATTAAGCACTCTTCAAGTTGCCAACATCAGTAAACAACAGAACAAAGACCAGTGGCTACTGTAACAGAGATCTGCCTTAGAAATCTGATTAAATACTTATGAGTAGTATTTAATCACAAGGTACATTGTCTTCCTATTACTTATACAGACATTCACGGTGCCATGGGATGTCACAGTTACATGGTTATCGCACATCTGTATCTAGAGGTTTGATGATTTCACTCATGGAGTCTTCCGGAGGGAATCTTGGAGGGGGCACTTCAGATAAGTGCCAGGGAACATGGTTCATATTTTTATATTTCTTAGGTTTGGAGAATTCACCTAATACATATCAGCAGCCATATCACCCTGCAACTCACAACTGGAAACCCACTGAAGTTTCTGGGAAAAACTAAGGTTGCAGCTGGAAGAGGTGTTAGTGGGGCCAGCAGGGGGCGCTCACCCATTGATTTCCCATTGGAACTTACCAATCATGGCCTCCTAATAATCCCCTTCTATGAATTGGCTTCATTACTCTGCTCTCCTCCCCACTGATAGCTGGTATATGGTGAGCGTTCTGGCGCACTATGGCTGCTGTTGCATCATTCAGGTGGGGCTGCAAATTGGTGGTGGTGGAATGGATCCCCATTACCTGTAAAGCGCTTTGAGTGGAGTGTCCAGAAAAGCGCTATATAAGTGTAAGCAATTATTAGTATTGTAACATTGATATAAAAATAAATACTAGTCATTAATATGAACAATTCACAAAATGGCACCTCTGACTTGCTGTGCAGTATCTATTTCACCTGAAATATTCTGTCTTCAGTCCCAGTCCTTCATGTCATACCCTCCCTCCTCTTTTGGCTGTGAGCTCTCATGGAATCCAGCTTGTTGGTGTAGACTGCATGTTTAGTTTGACACCACACAACATTGGATCTTTGACCCAAAGTTAATAGAGATAACAAGCAAATCAATACTGTGTAGTTTTTTTCTTTTCTTTTTTCTCCTAGTAAGCCTTTTCTGGAATAATACATTGTGGCAAAAGCGCATCTGTTTTTAAGCAAATCAATGTAATGCTAATGAAAGAGCTCTTGTCTTTTGTTAATGCATGGTGCACTATACTACAGATGTCCATGATATCACTACAGCTGTTAAGTCATAAGCTTTGAGTCTAGATTAATTTAAGAGAATCTTACCATTTAAAAGTATTAACATGGAGAAGTGACATACAGTAACTGACCACTCAATTGAAAAGCATGTTTAATCTTAAGGATTACATTTATTATCTACTGTACTTTACATACTTTGATGCTTTTCTGTTTTATGCATATGTGTAGATTTTTTTTAACTAAAAATCAAAATCACAATGCCAGATGTATACAATATTAGATTTAACATTTGAAGTAAACTATTAATACTAACATGTGCAAATACCACCTCCTTTTGGTGCCGGAATTATAGTGCATATATTGGTATTCATCTATAAATAGGTGTCAGTGTTCTTCAGCTGTAGATACTTTATATATGCCTAGTACAGCATTAAATGTCTATTCGGACTGTGATACAATCCTTAACATTGTGAAACAGAAATTGAATTGAGTCTGGGGGGAAACACTATTATTTTTCTAATGCGTCTAGGAATACAGTATATGAATGTATTTTCAGTTAAGACTCTTCATAACCTGTGGTTTCGCTTGGCTGCACAACAAGGCGGGTTGCCACAAGCCAATTAATATTCATTCATTAATTTATTGTGACTGCATGCTCTAAAACATACATCTTGTCCTTCATAAGGTACATCTATACATCTGATTCACTAGTTAAAGTAAGCTATACCATGCTGATCAGCCCTAATAAGGTAGAATTAAATGTCTCCAGAGTTGCTTCCACCTTCTTGGCTAGAAATGGCTAATTCTTTAAATTAAGAGCTAATTCTTGAAAATTACTATTCACATAACATGTATACCAACAAATAAATCACTGCAATAAAGTCATTTTTCCTGTGACATCTCAAGGGCCAACAAAGCCCATGTTTAAATACCAGTTAGTAGTTTGCAGCAATGAAGAAAGGCAGCTTTAAATACCTGCATTATGTTGCAAGTCAACCATTCTAAACTATACACACATACAGTACATATTGCAAAGGAACAAGTAATAGGTTTATCCCATCCTCAAAAGAGAAGGAAGAAAACACAACGTTTCCACTGTGGAGCCTTAACAAGCCTTAAGAAGGCTCTTTTCAGGATGGAATAAACCTATTACTTGTTCCTTTGCAGCCTACGCATGCTGACGCAGCTACCCACCTGAACTACACGTACAGTACATGCTTTCCAATATGGTCGCTTTTCTGCCTGGCAAGGATCATAATATTTGGCAAAGATCTGTCAATTCCTCTGCAGGTAGGAGGTGGCAATTTCCCTGTGCCACGCACAGTTTGACCTTGAACTCAAATCACCATCACAGCTGCTTCTCAAAACCTGACCCAGATTCCACAGCCAGCACACCAGACAGTGGGCCCCTTGCCAGGGGGAGCCTGGATGGTTCTGAGAGCGCTGTGAAGCAGAGTCAGTGTATCAGTCTCATCTTTCTCCACGGGTCCAATCACACGAAGACCGTCAGTTTGTATACAGTATACTAACAATGCAGAATTTCAAGCCTCTTTAGATAGGTTCACTCCCCTTGTTGTTGTGAAACAGCCAGAACTAATTTTCATCCCAAGAACTTATTTATAGACATATCTTCTAGTACTGGAGACACTCTGAAGGCTATGCTCTCCTTAGATAGATATGCCATTATGTAAGAAAATGTAAGGATATAATTTAAATCCTTCTCCTCTCACCAAGAGGTATATTGGTTCACATTTATCCCAGCACTGCTTAGTTTGCCACTTCAGTTTCTATGCTTGCAAGCTATAGGTTCACCTGCATTTCCAACTAACAGCTATTTTATGAAAAAAAAAACGTTTCTCTACGCATCCAATTTCACCCCTTTTTCAGTTGTTGTGAATTTCTCCAATCATCAGCTGTAAGTAAGGTCCATGTCAATAATGAAATGTACAGTATTATCCTTCCAGGTAGGAATACTTCCACTTGATATACGTACTGTAGAAATTAAACTGTCTTCTCATATCTATAAAAAATAATAATGGCGAATGTGAAATCTACCCTGTAGCCTTAGTGTTTAACAGCAGCACACTCGGGAGCAGTAATTATACAGCACAGTATGTCTGTGTTTGTGTGGGTGGAGAGTGGGGGAGCACAGGTGGAAAAAAATAGTTTTTACTGGAAGAAATGCGAGTGTCGAAAAGCCATAAGACTAAGAGCACCTAACAAAAAAGAAGGCCAGCACCAGGAAATAAAAGTAAAAACTGACAGGTTAGACAGCAGGATGTTGGAAGTTTCTAGCTGAGAAAAAGGGAGGCACCCTTTACTACACTAAAGAAGATGAAAGCAGCAACTGGCCAGTAATGGAAAGCATCTCAGCAGCGTTCTGTGCACCTGTGTGCCCACTGCAAAGCACAGAACAAGCATACCTATCATTAATACCAGGCAGGCATTTCTTTTGTTCAATAATACTTTCGCAATTTTATTCATCTTCTGATCAAAGCTGCTAATCAAACAGGCTTTACCCTTGGCTTCAATAGTGCAGACCAGAAGCTTGTGCATCATATGGCTGGTTTTCTGATGAGAAGTACAGTAGCATGACTTTTAATGATCATTGCACTGTGACATCTTTTAGTGCTATTTCCACTCATGGAAATACAAGGGCTAGAGGATAAAAGGATTCACTATGCTTCATGAGCAATTTAAAATAAGGAATTACAGTGTTAGAAAGGGCAAAATTCCATTCTTCTATCCAATTTACAGACATACACATATGTATTTTAATAAATGACATTTCAAAGTCCTATATTGAATTTAATAAAATTATTTTGACCTTTATAAGTGCTGCATATTCCCTTTTTGCATTTGTTCTGCAGGAGTACAGATGCTTATGCTGTGACTTTACCTCACTACTGTACCACTGCTCAGATGTTTTTTCTGCTTATAGTTTATAGCATGGCAAACAGAAGACAGAAGCTCAAGAAAGAGGCAGAATATTTAAAAGCATACAAGAGCTGATGTAGTATATTAAACGATCAAAAATGACAAAAAAGATTTTGAGCTGTATTATCTTCAGTTAAGTACATTGATAATTAATTGTTCATTGCACCGTAAGTACACAGTAAGTACACATTTGTCATAATATAAAAATATGTTTATTCATTCACATGGAGACTGGAAATGTATTTTCTTAATGAGTTTCTAACTTAATTAAATAGGCTGAGTTCACAGTAATGCTATTACTGTACTAAATGTAGGCTACATTTTGAAGTGTTAATAAGTTGGAATACGTGAGGCCACATTTGATTTTTGGTTGCTCATTGTTGTAACATTTTGATGCTAAAATAGGCATATTTCGCTATTGCTGAAAAGCCTGAAGTACTACATCGTGCCTGATTTGGTTTTCATAGTAGCCACTGCTATAGTACAGACCAGGACAAGCCAACAACAATTCTTAACACTACACAATTTTCACCTTGCACATTTTTTTTTCTAAGCACTTAATTATAATGGGTAGTTGTTATCCATGTTGCACGACAGAGTTCATGCTGCATATCCCCCTTGGGGTCTGGCTAAAATGCACATTTATTTGGAGGTTGTTATACACATTTTCTACAGTATATGTCCAAGGAAATGAAAAGTGTGTCTTAATGTTCTTGTAATGGAAGGATTTAATTATTGTTTTCTTTTAAAAGTGAAGATTTTGTACTTATTTAATTCCTCACATCAAAAAAGCCGGGAATCCCATTTAAAGACAGATCCAATATGACTCAAATCAATCTCCCTAACAGTGGCTTCTTGTGTTTTTGCTGTGCTTGATGTTATCTTGGCTCAACGAGATATAAATCTCCTAAATGCCTAGCAATTAATGAAATATTCAGGAATTTGATGGTGTATAACTGATGCTTCTGTTTTTAAAAATGATGTTTTTTGGGTAGATGCTAAGGCAGCTTTTAATGCATTTCTAAAATATTATAGATGGAACAAGCTGGTTTTTGCAAATACCCTCAGGATTGGGATTAGCAGCAAGCATAGTGCAAGTTATGGTGAGGGTTAGAATTTTGGTTCTAGCATACAATTAATCTGCAGTAGAGGTTGGTTATTTTCATATGTTATGTCACTCTATGAATACTTCATAAAAATCTTCTATTCTATTTATAGTTTATGAATGGCATTAACAGCCCCTAATTTAAGATGTTACCAGAATACCCTCCTACAATCACACGTTCCCGATTATCTAATGGTTTTAGAATGGTCTGATGTCTTTTGTAGCCTAATTTTGTCAGATTTCAGAGGCAGAGCAAGACTGGATACGTATTGAGGTACTGTAGGAGACCTCTAAGGAAAACTAGATTGCCGCTGTAAATGGTGTTGGTGGTCTATCAGGTGGTAACCTTTTCTATCTGGGTGTGCCATCCTTCAGATATGCAGTAAAACCAAGCTTCTGAACACTCAATAAAACTCATTAGGCTGTTTTGTAAGACCAGAATTGCTAGCCTCTATGTCCTGGCTTAATTCTCCTTCAAGGATCCTCAATTCATCCTTAATTTCTCCCTGAATTCAGTTTGTAAAGTACTGTAATTTGTTGCTTTTTCATCTGACCTGCTGTGTAAAAGAACAGCTGACAAATGGCTGTTGTGCATCACCCAGGCGGTTGCTGTATTTTAGTGGTAGATGGAGTGAAATAGTAAAGTGGTCCCTCTCCTATACTGTACGTGAAGGACTTTAGGATCCTGTGGGATGAAATGCAAGTGATTCATTAATTCTGGTTTTTGCTCCATCAGATCTCTCAGTTGCATAGTTGGCTAAATTATTAAATTAAGTGCATTCTTCAAACCAAGCACCAAGGTGTCTTATGTAGATTCCTTTGCCTTTAATGAAGTAAATGTTTTGAGTGATCCACTATAAAAGATCTTAACAAAATGTTATGGCACAAGAAAATAATCAGATTAATTGTTTAATTCCTTACTTGGGTTGGAATGAAAAGATGCTAAACCAGGGGCAGTCAATCTCAGCATTTTCCTTCTATTCCTTTGCTCCAGCTAATCCTTAATTATCAAACTGATCTTCTGCACCTCGGATGATTTAGCAATTAAGGATCAGCTCAGTAATTAATTTACTTAAAGGTACAAAGAATTATAGAATTGCTGAAAAAGTACCCAAAGCTTGCATATGTAATTCAATATGCTTGACCCTTTGCATATCAGCTAAGTGTTCTAGAGTGACTGGACTTGTAGAGTGAAGAATCTGGAATAAATGCTTTTAACAATTTATCTCCAAAAGGTCAAGCTGCATAGTCTTTGCCTCTCAGCAGGAAACGCATAGCAACCGCTGTCCGTTCATGATTTCACATAACGTCTAATATATATGGCAAAGTGCCACATAAGGAGGTCTTTTCTGTTAGACTAGCATAAGAATGGAAAGGACTGAGTCGACAGTTAGCAAGTCATATGATGTATGTGCTAATATTTTGTTTGTTACACTGTATAAAAAGACTAACTTTATAACCTTTTCGGTGAGACTGGCTTTGGTAAGCTACTCTCCCGCTTGCAAGCGTAATAAACGACTCTTCTTTCACCAACATCAGGACTCTGTCATTTTATACGACACTACCAGAGTAAGATTAGATTGATATACTGTACACTACTGAGGCTGCTGCCCAGGGCTCTCAGGACAAATTCAAACTTCCTGTGCCAAGATGCCCACCTTCTGGTGAAGCGGCTCTGAAAAGCGGGTCGGGTTTTGAGAGGTGGCTGAGTTCATGATATGAGTTCAAGGTAAAACTGCATGGCACTGGGGTGGCCATTGCCAGAGGAAGTTACTAATCATCGCAAGATAGTATTATCTTTGCCAGGAAGAACAGCTAATATACAGTATTTGAAAGTATGCGTGTATGCAAGTGTTGACTTGCACATTAATGCAGATACTTAAAGCTGCCTTTCTTCATTGCTACAAACTGCTAACTGGCATTAAAACATAAACATTGTGGGCCCTTGTGATACCATGGGAAAAATGACTTTATTACAGTGATTTACCAGTTGGTATAAATCTTGTGTAATCAGGAGTGTGCAAGAAAGTCTTCTTAATTTTATTTGCCTTGAGAGACCCATCAGTGGGGAAGATGATTGTAGAGTTTTACAGCCTGCCAATTGGTGTTCCTATATATTTTACAATTAACAAAGCATCATTTCACTTCCCTTTCAATTCTGCTTGTTAAACTAGGAGAAGGCATAGAAGCAGTAGCACAATGTATGGAGCAAATCAACTATTTTACTATGACTCTTGAGGAATCCAGTGCAATTGTGTCATCTTGTACACAGCTGGCTGTTATATACTTAATTACCTATAAAATCTATTCTGCAAAGAATGTCTTATCAGATAGTCAAAATACCCAATCAATCTTTGACTTTAGAAATTATTTAATATATACAATTTTCTCCTTTCCAAGAAAATCAGAGAATACATAACCTCAATAGAGTAAGATGAGATTGATCTTTTGGTATATTATTATGATGTGTTGCTTTGAAAAATAATGGATTTCTATATTTAAAATCAACCTAATACACATCCAATACATGTGCTGATCATTTAAGTTCTAAAAAGGATGGTAATTCCTGATTCTGGTCTAGCTTAATGGGATGAAACCATGTATCACATAAAAAAATCTACACTGAACAGAGAGCGTAGGGCACCTTGTTATAAAATAACATAAATTCAGGACAGAACAGAAAAATTCAGTCTTTTGCCTTACATGTTAGTGCTGATAGCTATATTCAAGTTCCACAGACCTGTATCAATCCTTTTACCAGTAAGCAAATACAAAGCAGCACTTTCTGTAGTAATACAGTGATCCTCATCAAGCTGTTGCTTTTCATATAAATATTTCTGATACCGTATGTGGATATTTCACATCTGTATTCAGTATAAGTTCCTGTTCTGGAGCTCTAAGGCTTGGATACAACTTGTATACAAAGATGGAATTTAATAAATACATTTTATGATTGAAGTTATTTATTATTATTATTATTATTATTATTATTATTTTTATTATTATTATTATTATTATTATTATTATTATTATTATTAATAATAATAATAATAATAATAATAATAATAATAATAATTGCTTGCACTTATATAGCGCTTTTCTGGACACTCCACTCAAAGTGCTTTACAGGTAATGGGGACTCCCCTCCACCACCACCAATGTGCAGCATCCACCTGGATGATGCGACGGCAGCCATAGTGCGCCAGAACGCTCACCACACATCAGCTATCAGTGGGGAGGAGAGCAGAGTGATGTAGCCAATTCATAGAGGGGGATTATTAGGAGGCCATGATTGGTAAAGGCCAATGGGGAAATTTGGCCAGGACGCCGGGGTTACACCCCTACTGTTATTATTGTTATTGTTTGAATCTGACACAATGTTTGTTTCCAATAAAGGGCTGTTTACTTTTTCTCTCACTTCAAGAAGACCTCAGTTAATAAAAGAAAAACAATAAAATCCAATCAGATTTAGTATAGCTCTTATATATATATAATCTTATAGTATATATGTATGTAAATTGTTTTGGTCTACAATCTTCAGACCACCAATATTATTACACAACAAGCTATTGAACCGAGGAAGTCTCAAAAAAAGTGAACTGATGGTTACAAGGAGACAAAGGTGAACATCCATTCCCCTTTCTGCTCTTTTTAATCAGATTTTAGAAGTACTGTTTCTGATATGGTAGTCATGGTGAGGCAGTGTTGTTTGTATGTTCTCCTGGTGCTTGGTTGAGTTTCCTCCGGGTGCCCCATTTCCTGCCAACAGTCCAAAAACATTTTGGCTTCGGGTAAAATTAGCTCTAGGTGTGAGAGTGTGCTTGTGGTTGTGTGTGTGCCCTGTGATGGACTGCTGTCCCATCAGGGTGTACCCTGCTTTGCGCGTGTTGCTTGCTGGGATGGGCTCTGGCTCCCCCATGACCCAGGATGTTTCTGATATTACTATTGGCCTGATATTGCAAATGAAAAGCAGTTCTAATTGATAGATAATCACAGATCATTAACTACCCTGCTATGCAGTAAATAACACAGACCTTCAGGTACTGTATTCTCCTCTTTCTTAATGGCTGAAAAGTTCAGAATGTAATTTTACTTTGGTCCAAGGTCTGGTTTCAATAGCTCTGCTTTATGGCTTAACTCTGAAAACTTGTACTCAACTGGAAGTTTATCAGTTCTGAAATCTTGAAACGTGGCATTCTTTCATCTTTTGGTGCTCACTTGTATTCACTAAAAGCACATCCTGTAGGCTTGCTATTGTTATGAGCCTGAAGGCCTTTCTTTGAACATTCTGTTCATTAAAAACATACAGTGGTTAAGGGGGGTTGTGGAATAAGGAGTACTTTCTGGAAACCCAAACATATATTTTATTGCCTTATCTTTGAATTTGCAAGCTCAGCATTTTCAGTCCCATTAAGCAGCTGAGCACTGGCAAATATGAATTTCTCCTTACCTCTTGTGCTTAGACTGAGCTCCAGTAAGTGCTATATGTAACTCGTCAATGCATCAACACCCTTGCAATCTTCTCCTTTGCATTCTTCATAAACTTTACTGTCTGGGAGCTTTTAGTGTGGCCATTTAACACAGAAAATGTCCCCTGGCTTGTGCATTAATGTTTCAGTAATAGCCGTTTTTATTCTTTTTTGTAATGAAAGGAGCTTAATTGTACCAAATTGGAATCTGGAAGCATACAGCATTTGTCCCCACAGAATTCCAACAAAAGAAGCAATGATAAAAAAGCATTAGCTTCGCATGCTGCATTTCTGTGTAGACAATTGGAGTGTGATTTTATCCACAAGCTTTAAAAAAAAGCAGCAAGACTCTATAGTTTAAACATGTTAAAACTGGTCAAGGACTGAGTATTAAATTGTGACATAAAAACTGTACTTTCTAAACTGACCTCAGGAATGTATAATACTAGATTAGCATAATTTAAATATGTTACCTGTATTATAATTGTCACATAAGCATCTAAAATACACCATGTAATAGTATGGGGCTTAGACACATTTAATTACACTGATATACAGTATGTATAAAAGGAATTTTAAAACCTCTTTCAGGAGAAGACAGTAGAATTATGTCAACCTTAATCTTAAGTGGCCTACTGCTTTAGCTAATTTAAATGCCAAGACAGAACAGTATTTTTTCACATTCAAATTAAACCAGACTGAAAATGTGTTTCATGTTGCTGCATGTCAGTCTATTAACTGTAGCCAACAAAGAAATACAGATGCAGTATGTTTGATGTATGCACACTGTAGTTGCATAATTTTTAGTAACTGGCAAGGCATGAGATTGTTAATAGAGTACAAAATGCGAACAACTTCAGTGGCTCTGGTATGTCTTCCATTTTTGCTTATTCGAATGCTTCCACATAATTTTCTCTAAAAAAATGTATGATTCAGGACAGATAGTTCACATGACATAATTATTATCAGGATTTTAATTCACATCTCCCCACAATCCACATCATACCTTCAGATCCTGTAATTCAGCTCTGCATTTGTCAGACACTGCATTGCTGTGTCTTATTGTTTTACCACATACTATAGATAGCATTTTTATAACAGACATTTAGGAGGAAGATTAGGTCCTAATCTAGGCTGTCTTATTTACTGTTTTGAACATCACTTTCTCTCCTCACATTACCCCACCCGCACCCTTATAGCAACTCCCCAGTTCTTTCCTCACCATACTGAGGGAGTTTGGACAGCCTTATCCTCACAGCTAAGCCACCATCCCCTCAGCTAGGCAGGTCACACCAAATACTCTCTACACTTTTCGTCCTTCACATTCATGAGGATCTAAGCACACTGCTGGAAATAAGGTTTCAGACTGAAGACAAAGCTCAGCCTCACCTGATTACATCACCGGATAGCTTGCTCGCCTATCCCAGCATTCCTTATTTTGCCTACCTTCCTTCTTCCCATCATTGAACTTGTGGAGCAGCTTGAGTCATTCTCCCTGATGTGGGAGGATGGGGGTAAAGGGGGTGGGGGCTTTTGTTATTCTCATCTTCATGACCAGCCTGTCTCTCCCTCAGCCACACAATACCAGTTCTGGACAAAATGTCTCTTTGTGGCCAAGTCGCACAGCCTCATAGGGTTTTGTCCAAAACTATTGAATTACATTGTATAGAAAACTGCACTTCCGTTTATTCCACTCTGGGCATTTCCATGTGTATGTAATGTTTATTCCGATTCTTTCATTTTCTAGCTCCGCTGATACCTGTGTTTCCATTCACGTTGACTTGAATAAAGTGTCAGCTAAATAAATTCATGATTACGGCTTAGAAAAGGGCTATTCAATCACTCACGATTCCGCACCATGTGTTTTATGTTTGTTTAAATAATAATTTTCCTCAGATTTACGGCACCTGGAGTTTTAATAGTAAATAAAAAAAACTGTCTAGCCTGGCACAGCCCCTTGCCAGTGTCAGCCTAGTCCCTTTCCACTTCCTAATCTCTCATAATTCCCATTATGTTGAGTATTATTTCTTAAATAATAATAAGTTAAAAATGTTATCTTGCTGAGCACATTATTTTTCCCTCCTCTTGCATAAAAAAAATCCAATTTGATCTTTTATTGTCATGTTGCCAGTGAACGAATTGCGGTTTTCTTCGGCGGTGAACATTTTAATCCAAATTGCCACTGGCAGTGAAATAATTGGGTCACAGAAAGGTTAAAACACATACTGGAGTATGTTTTCTCTAATTACGAGAAGGCTGTCTTACTGGGAAGCAATATATTCATTTTTTTCTCTTTCTGCTGTGTAGCTTATTTTAGTCTCTTAAAAAAAGAAAGTAGTGACGGGCCAAGCTTCAAGAGACTGTCAGGTCATCCTGCTTGTCATCAATAAAATGTCTCAATGGTTTAAACTGATATGTTTGCAATGTAAGTCATTCTTTTTAATCTCTTCCCAGGGTAGTGTTTGGGCTCTTGTGGCATCTGTTAGAGCACTGCTGCCCTAATGCCTTGTTTGGAAGGTGGTGTTATGAACTGTGCAAGGTATCATAGAAGGGTAACAGTTTTGTTTTTACCATCACGAATGCACAGTATCTGTTTTTTTCACAACCGTTGTGGTGTTAAAATGAATAAAAATGATTAGGGAAGAATTATCCCATGATCTAAGGAATCATGGGATAATCTTGTGTACAGTAGTGGGAGGAGTTGACCATGTGTTATACTCTTGCAATTATTTGGGGGACTTAATATTGTTTTAATTGTAAGTGATAGCAAAAAAGGTTAGACGGAAATTAATTTAATAGTAAATTAAGAATTAGAGAGTATCAGTTCTGAGGCCATGCCTACAACACTAAGTCCTCTCAAATTGCTTCAGCCATTGACTAATTTATTTCGGTAACCTAAAATGTGTTTTTAGCTCGTGAAAAGTTGAATGGGATTCATTACTAGTACCAATGCCTGTACAAATGAGTGAATTGTAGAAACTGACACCTCATTCGGGTACAGTATGTTTGTTGATATGTGATAAGTTGAACGAGATAAACAAATGTCAGGATTTTTCAGTTCCCACCCATGACTGTTCACCATGCACTGGTCACTTATTATGAGCTTTGTAGTCAGAAATATGGGAGTAAAGAGCAAACCTGAGGCGAGGCCAGGTCTTGTTCTGTATGCCATTGTTGTCAGAAGAAATGTACTGTACTGCACTTTAGCCTGGGTGCAGAAAAAAAAAGGTCTAAGCCAGCAAGCAGATCGGTTACAGGCACCAATTAGCACCAGTGATTAAAGGCCCAGTTGGAATGGAAATCAGAAGACGCAGGGGTCCCCCAGGATCAGAGCTGTAAAATACTGGTATGCAGTATGTGAACCAGGTTCACTGACAGGGTAGGCATTCAATTCTGCACAGATTTTGTTGTTTATTTTGGGGGGGGGACAAATCAGTTTAAGTTCCATTGGATTTTTTAATCATTTTATTAAGAAAAGAAACCATAGACTTTCACAGCTCATTTTGCAGAAGGTGCTCAGGGGCATGTGCACAATGCAGTCCCTCACTTGCAGTGTTATTAATCTTGCATTACAGCTACAAAATAAAACCAATTAAGCTGACCGAAAACAGCGTACTGACTTCCACAGCCTCTTTGAAGCTTTTTTTCTACCCAGTGTTGTTCTCTAAGATTTCCATTATGATACTTTACAGTGCTCTACAACTTTTATTTCTAAACCTTTTTTTTTTCCTATTGCAGGCATCCTTAGGTGCTTTAGAATACAATATTGTAAATAGAAGAAATTCTTAAGATTAAAAGCATAAAAATAGGAATAGCAAATACCAATGGCAGAGTGTAATACTTAGTCAGGGCTAGCCGAATTCAATAACAACAGTGTAATTTACACCCAACTGTTTCTGTCCTATTTGAAACACAGCAGGGTTTGGCCAGGAATAGTTTTCAGCTATCAGTGCTGTCTTACATTTTTAAAGAAGTTTCATTTGTTGAGTTTTAAAGAATGTGAAACATATAGTAATAGTAGGAGTGAATTGTGAATATTGTTTAACGTCATGGTCCCTAAAGCTTGTAGTCAGTGTTTTTGCAATGTTTCAACAATAGAGTATACCCAATGTGTTTCAGATGTCATGGTGTCACAGCAATTTTAATACACTAATGTGGAGATGTGAATTTATGACATTTTTGATAGTCCGTTTTTCTTAAACATCCATAACTTAAAATGACACTAATATGCCTAATGCTACTTCATCATTAAAATCTGGTAGATATCAGTGATCTGTCTTTTGTGGTTGTCCACTCATGGACTAAGTGAATTAATTTATCATACTGTAGTCTATTCCTGTTTTCCTCTTGAAGTGTGCATTTTGAATCGTTGGTTCAAGCTAAAAAGGCTGGTATTTACCACTGAGATTAGCGGCAGTATTTGCATTCTTGTCAATGCAAGAATTGCATTGTCAGAAATCCAGTCCACTTTTCCACTTATTTTTTGTATTGCATTGCCTTTCATGGCCATTGATGATCATTTGAGAGGCATTATGTTAGGAAACTGTTAGTAAAAGTGTTCTCTTTTTGTCAGCATACTAATCTGAATTGAAAGAAAAATCTTCTTGCTTGCGTCAAAAATGTTGTGTTATTGACTGTTAGTGTCATGAAGATTGACAGTATCCAAATGTGTGTATAAGATGCAAAACAGTGGAACCTGTCAGGAATGCATTTTTTAGAATGTAGTTATAAAACACCCATGAACCATACTGTATATCATTAGAAAGTAGAGTAGCGGAATATTGTCCATACTGTATAATGATCACTTATCTCTTGTAGAATTCCATAAATTCTGTATACTGTACATGCCACTGTGCTGCTGGGAAGGAGTTTTGCATTAATCATTTATACTTAGACTGTTCCATAAACATTTTCTGAATGTGAAACCTAAAAATCGATGTAGCTATTATTGGATGATTATTATTCATCTCTGTTTCAGATTTTGATGTCTTTAACAAGTTATTTTATCTTTATAATAACTACGGCTACTAAACAAAATAATATATCTGATAACAGTTTATTTTACAATTCAGTGTTTTACTGTCACTGCAATGCTGTTTTTTCCTCAAACCTTTAAAAAATGAACTTTTTTTCTGTCAAATAGTCTGCCAGTTCAGCCCCAGGATTTGCAAAGATACTCCAAACATGTACAGTACCTTTTGCAGGTAAACCAAGATGTTACAGTATGATAGGAGTCCGCAGAAGCTCATTTTCAGGTTTTGAATTTCATTTGCCATTGCTGTTGTGCAGTAGGTACAGGAAAAGACATCTGACAACATCCAGAGAAATGGATAGCTTTGAAAGCAGGAAAAATATGCAGTAACAAGAGCCTTCAAACTGTTCATATTGTTCTTCAGCCTTTGTATAATATCTATATATTTTGCATGTATTTATATTCACAGAACTCATGAATACATCATTAAAGTAATGCATCAGCCTTCTTAAAATATCTTCATCTTGTCCTTTAAATTCCAATGGGATTTCACTCTTTTCTCTCCTGTGTTATTGTAACTGTAGTTACTGAAGCACTTGCAATGCAGTTGCCAGATACAAACTTTAGGAGATTAAAATGGATCTAACATGGAGTTTTAAGCAGTGTTACGTCAAACTAGTGTGACCCATGTTCAGTTGGGAGCTGTCTGGATGATTGAAGCTAATGAACTTCTGATGATTGCTTATGGGCTATTAGATTGACCTTCAACTTTTAATGCTCCACAGTGTCTCTTCAATCTGTGAAAAGGTCGGACTGCTAAGTTTGCAGTTCCTGACCTTTAATATTTAAGAGCATTTTTTTGTGTATTCGCTACTTATAGAAACCTTGATTCCCTTTACAACACCATTTGTATGTCACAATAATGGGTAGAAATAGCCTAACAATTGAACTAGATAGAGTCGGGTTTATATATAGAATAGTGTTCTGGAAAGAGAATCTGCATGATATTAATACCTTATTAGCTTCAGGCAGCATTTTTTCCCCCTAGTGATGATTGATTAATATGTCCAAATTAATAATAATAATAATAATAATAATAAAATTTAAGCACAATCTAATATTATTTTTATATCATTCCATGTTAGAATCATTCTAGATTTCCCTGTTTAACACTTTCTTGTTTCCCTAAAATATTCTACTCAGGGTCACCCTCATTAATTATGAAACAGTGAAATAGTTAACAACCAACTAACAAGTGAAAGAGTTAAAGGCCAAGTTCTATTTTTCGGTCTTCTTAGCTTGATGATCTTTGTCACAGACGCAGGATGTCACAATTAAGTTGTGTTTGGAAACGATGAAATTTGTGGGGCTGCTGGAGTCAAGCTGAACTTATCATAAGCTGCAGTGTTGCTAGGATGCAGGGTAGCTCCTAAGGTAATGAACTCCCATGTAAACTGGCACAATCAATTTAACACATGACAGAACCTTTTTGTTTGATATTTTTTATCACACAGAAAACTGAAATTGCCATCCAAAATGTGAAACATGGAAGCTAAGCTAAGTAACTTTAATGCATAAAACATCACGATATCCTACTGTAATATTGTAAGAAAGTTATCACACTAAAGACCTCCTGCACAGTTCCTCATCAAATATTAAAATATTTGATCAAACAATCATTCGTCTCTAATATAATATCAATGCATTATATCATTGTTTAGTTTAACTTAATTTAACGAATTAAGGTCTAGCTGAATTATCTGAATAACCTAATCTAATTTAAGTGACAAACTAAACGAGTCTGTATGTTCTTATATTAGAGCTTTAGTAACAGTTTAGAATGACTTATGTACAGAAGATTTTGTTTCAGTGGAAACATTTTTGGATTAAGGTGAACCTCTTTCATGGTGAGTGGGGCCCATGTTAAATCTGGCCTGCGTCTAAATAACTGGCATTCTCTACTATCTGAGGCCATCAGAGTAGGGTAAAGCCTGGTATTGAGTAGAGAAGGAGTGTACATCAGTGAGCTATGATGAAGCAAGAATTTACATCTTTCCGGGATTAATTTCATATTGTTTGTGTGTTTTACAGAGGGGAGAAACATACAGTTAAGATCTTTGGATTTATACTGTAAGTCATGGCACATGGTGGATAGATGTAAGTTAATTAATCATTTCTTCGTAAAAATATATGTAGCTGGTTTAAGTATAATGCTACCAATTTAGATAACCTTACTAGTCATTGTAGAGCTAGACTGCTTCAGTAATTTATTTTCTTCTTGATTTCTAAAATTGATTCCTTAACTTTCATGTCCCAATTTTAGTAATTTGATTACCGTTCTTCATTCGATCATAATTTGTCTGATATTATGATTTAAACGATTTCCTTTGGGAAGAGACTATTGAAACTGGATTCATCACAGAAGCCCAAACCTATCCAAGTTCAGTGCGGTGTGAAAACAAATGGAAGTGCTGTTTGCACATATATTTTCAGAGAATAAAGAAGACTGCTAAAAGGGCTGTAGTTTCTGCATGCAAGGGAAATTAATCTGGATCTACTCCAGATACCACAGGATACAGCAAAAAATAATTTATTTACAATAAGACAGTGAATAGGGAATACATTCACATTCATTTTCTTTAAAATCATCTTGTTTCACACGTGGGTTGCCTTGAGAAAAAATGTGGAAAAACTGCCTTGAAAATGCATTAATGGTTACTCAGGGATGTAATTGACACCCTTTCAAATGAATGATGAACACCTGCTCTTTCTCCTAAGGGTTCAGAATCACACTGGTCTCCCTTATCCACATTTACACGTTAAGCTTTGGCAGCAGCAAAAATGGTAAAGCACAGAGTTTAGCCCAGAGGCACTGAAATGCAAGAAATCACTGTTCACCAAAACTCAATGGAATTGAATCTTTAACAGAGTCCACTGTAGGCTGATGCTCTGATGCCTTAAGGGTCAAGTACCCTTTAAAGTTTTATATTCAGTGTCTTGCTTTTCTTCCTATACAGTAATTAAACATCATCTAACTGAGAAACACATTATCTTACCCTTCCTTGGCTTCTTGAGTGCTTATACTGTATATATTTTAAAATGCATTCCTACAGCATGAGGAGATGAGAACATAATATAGCCAGCTTCAGATCTGCATACCTGACATCAGCAGGAGATTATTCCTACTTAAACTGATTAAGTTGTCATTTCTGACATGGGATTACATTGGATTCCCTATTGTTTTAGCTGGTTTAAGCACACATAGATTGCACACAGAAATGTAAACTCTGAATTGAGTTTACAAAATAGTTGACAAAAAATGCCAATAGTTAAGGTGAAGCAGAGTACATTTTTTTTCCATTTGTGCTGATAATTTGCAGTTGAAGCAAACTGAATTTTAAGAATAGCAGATTGCTAGTGCTTTCCTTAAAAAATATCAACTGAAGCTAATTTTCTTTTAATCCTTTATACCCTTTGAATGCATTGTATCTTTCTTCACCCACCAATAAGCTGTTCTGCCATAATATGTTAACATTGATATTGTGGGTAATGAAGAGAAAGAGGTACTGTACATCATAGCCCTCCTGGTAATAAAACAATACAGCAATAGAAATTAGCATAATCAAAAGGCTTTTTCTTCAGATGTCATTTGGAAGTAGAACTCTCCCTTAATAGATGTCCCCCTAGATTCATTTTAAATCCAATTCTACTGTGAACCTGCTAATTACAAGTATTTATCTTAAACAGTGGCGTGTTTTATGTTAGCAAACAAAATATTGACAATGTTCAACATTGGCCTGAAACGTTTAATTTAAGACTCTGGCTGACCACAAACAAACTCATTCACAAGCAAGGAGATGCAAGAACTAATTAGTCCTTCAGAATAAAGCAGTAGAACTGTGAATGCTCATTTGTAATTGTCCATAGCATGGTACAACATTGATGATTGTTTAAATATGTACAGTAATTGAAGCAGGCATTATATGAAATACAGTAAAAGAATGCCCCTGTGCTTCGCTCAATAACTGTTAAACCATAACCTACAGTATAAAGTTAGAACATGACTGAATTTTTTCCAGATGCAAAAGAATAAATATGTACAATCGTTTATACCAGATATGTTTGTCTCCATGTATAATCAAACCAAGGATCACAGGAGTCAGGGTCTATCTGGGGAAAATAGAGTGCAAGGCAGGGCCACTGTATACCCGGTATGGAAAGCCAGTGCAAAATTAATTTTATGTTTTAAATTTCTTTCTTTTACAAATCCAGAATACCTATATTACAATGTGTATGTGTGTTTATGAATAAAACATGAATTGGGAAAGATGGATTTTTGAAAGTCTATGGAAAAGGATAATCTCCAGGGCCACATTTATCATTATTTTAAGGCTCTAGCATACTGAAGCACACCCACATCGCCAGCTGTAAGGGTGTAATAGAGTTAAATAAAGAAACACAAGCAGATTGTGCCTGTTTGCATGACACGGCGCTCCCAAGGTACATGTCTTCACTAAAATGATCTGACAAGCCCAACTCCAGAAATCCCCAGTAACAGAATATGTGAAGCAGAAAGGTGTGTGAGGTAGGAAGCGTTTAGCTGCATGCAGAGCAGTGGCAATCTCGCTAAACATTTCCCGATCACCTCCTGAATGCAGGATTAAGATGCAGCTGGCCATCCTAGAATGGGCAATCTCTATGTACAAGCAGAAATGGAAAAGCATTCTTGTGCTACAGTAAGTGTGGTAATGGCACTTGCACTGAAATATTTAATAGGCCTTCCTGTTTTGAATAAGTAACCTTCCTCTTTCATAGCAAATTGAACGGGACAATATGATCTTAGTCGATACCACAAAAACTAAATTGGTGACCCAACATACAACTTCAGAAAGAACGGACACCTGCTGTAGCTTTGACAATTCGCAAAAGGTTTAAATTGTACATTATGCAATCTCGTTAGCTCCAGTAAACCTGTGGAGATTTAGCAAACTTTTGAAGAGCCGGAGTTGGGTGACTACTGTAAGTACATCACTTTTTGACAGGGAATCAGTTGAATTCAGTTTGTTTGTTTGTTTTTTTGTTGTGTACTGTTGATAAGTGATAAGGGGGAGGGGAACCTGTTATCCTTTGCAAATCTAATCTAATCTGCATTTTCTGAAAATCAGAAAGTCAACCTAAGAATTAGAATAAACTGTATGTTCTACTTCTAAATTTATCAGTTGCTTTCAGCCATGCTTCACTCTGGAAGACTTCTCTTTAAAAGAATTTCATATCATTGTAAAATTTAATTTTGATAATTTAATAATGCACTTTCAATCTACAATTAAACTGAATTAGCGCTGTGTCTGGATTTTCCTTCACTGACTTTTTATTTTTACTTATTATGCCCATAAAATAATTCAACACACAAACCTTTTCCTGTATCTTTTTTTATTTATTTTATTCTTATTGTGTTACTGTATGTTACCAAATGCCAAGTCCCTATGCTATCTATGCTTTTGCTTTTAATAACTACTGTTGTTACCAGTAATTTTTTTGTTTTTATAATAACAAATTGAGGAAATTTGATTCTGGTAATTTTCTGCATTGCAGAAGACAAGTGTAGAATTTTTAGTATTGAAATTCATTCAAGTAAAAATATTTTCCACCATCGTTGGTCAGCTGAGGCTTATAGCTGGCTTTCTGATGGAAACTGAAGACAACATTCTGGATGTATTCACAACATTCACAGATACAAATGTTCTGTTTTTAATGATTTGTGTGCAGAATTGGCTTTGCCGATCCTTAGTCGGTGTGTCAAATGAGATATCAGGATTTAAATTCCAAAAACACTTAAACCTCATCAGTTCACCACCCAACATTATTAAAACTGAATGGCCCATTAAACTGGCCATTGGTAAAATGTTTAGAGTAGATACCAAGTCTGAAGGACATTTTCACATTCCAGTTCTGTGCCTCTGAGTACCTAAAAGCTGTTATCACACAGGATTCTTACCAACTCACTTCTTAAACATACTGATTAATCTAGAGCTGTGTGCATTAGGAATGCTTCTATTGTTGAATGCACCGCAGGCCTTGTTAATTAAACAAAATGTAGAAGCAATTTATTGTAATCATTACTTTAGAACCCCACTTTTAGCTGTATATTGTGTATATTATTTTGATGTGTTACATAACTGGAAGGAAAAAATAAATATCTACAGTATAAGCAGATGTACTAGGATAAGCACAGTGAAAATGGATGTATATATAGAGATATTTATGTTTTTTTTTGTTTTTAGGAGAGGCAGCATGGGATAGCTTTGGCACAATGTATTCCACCTGTAATTACTGGCATTTATTTTCTGTTCAGGATGCATGCACCTTGTTAATGTGGCTGTCATCTCACTCCATTCTGGATGAATGAGATTTAAAGAGAAACAAGTTTGTTTGCTAAGATGCTGGATTGAATCCAAATTACATTAAGACGTAATTTAATCAAAAAATATTTAGTATTATACCTTCAAAATTAGAAAACAAAGCACATCAGCTGAAAGAAAATCATCAAGCCCAACCTTTCACAAGCACATATTAACCTCGCTCTTGTGTTTTTTTAAAAAACTGAGATTTTAATCAAATATAACATACTGCATTATTTCCATTAATTAACATTTAGACTAAAGTTATAAAATGAGTTTGTGTTTATTGGAATTAGGTACTATTATGCCATCCATTTAGCTTCTTATGAACTGAACATGTTTTGTCTGGTTCACAATGTTTATTAATGCTGCATGATAGCACGGTACAGTATAAACAGTACTACTATACATAAGTTAACACAAGATAATTTCCTTAAATCAGGTTGTGTGGTCTATACTGAATAACAGCAGTCCTGCTGAGGTAGTCCTTTCTCCCCTTTCTGACGGGTCTTTGTAAAGACACATTTACTGGAAAAAGATACATAACTGATTCAACATATGTCATGCACAACTGCAAATATATAATATTAAGATTGACAATTGTACTTATAAAATAAATCACAATTGTTTTCTGTGTGAAGAGTTGTCAATATACAGTATTTAGAGGTATACAGTATACAATTAATCTAAGATGGCTATTGTTTCTCCCTTAATAATCTTAAAAATGTATTAAAATACCATTCTGTAACAGAAATATGTTCAATTGTGCAAAATGTATAGCAATTAAACGTTTGATAAATAAGTGAAGGTACATACTGTAATAAAGTAACTCTTCATATAGAGATTTCCAGAATACAATGTATTACTTTCAGGTGCTTGAAGCATAAACATCCAGTAAAAGCTATTGATTTAAGTAATACGTTTGGAGAAAAGCTCAAAGCCCATTGATTCGTGATTGGTTACACAATGCATAATTGCTAAGTCCAATTAAAAATGCTATGCTCTAACTGCAGATGCAGATGTTTATTCTCTTGCTCTTTTTAGATTGGCACGCTGAGCTTCGTGCTTTGGCAGCCTAGTGGCATAGCAGTTCTAGCTAATGTCATCCAAAGCTTATTATTGCACCAGCATCTGCAACCAAGCACATCCTGCATTTATCTAAAAAACAAAAGGCTTATTTCATTCACTGGTCTCTGTGGTCATCTACCACTGTAGTGCTTCTCTTCTGTCTGCTGCTGTGTTATTTTAGGCACTTCCTTTTTGTTGCTAGGTACTTAATGGTACACAGCTTCCTACTGAGATGCATACAGTAAAGAAAAACTGTAATAAAACACTGCCTGCATTAGTGAATAATACCAAACCTGTTGTCACTGACCTAAAGAAGAAAGGTCACCCCCATGAAGTAAGAACCCCATGCCTTCAGGGCTGAAATTTTTGTTTTGTTCCATAACCATCTGTTATTTCAGACACACAAATGCAGACAAAATGAAATCTAATAATTTGTGTGTTTGTGACAAAATTAAAGATTACCAGACAAGTAGTGATGCCTGCTGGCTGATGAGACGATTGTTAATCAGTAATAAACGTTTACACGGATGACTTGAGTTTTATGAAGAGGTGCGCAACTTTTTCATTATCGTTTATATGCTTCAGTAATACAACAGCATTAATTTTGTTACGTACAATCATAGGCCTCTTAATATTCCACACAACACAAGCCCCTAGCCCGTTGAGGAATGTTCTATTTCATAAACAATTAATAGGCAAATCTGGCAATATCAGAGCCATAAAGTACTGCCTTTCATGAATAATGCACACTGGAGAGACATGAACTCCATTTGAATGCAGCTTGAGTGATTTTCCATGCACCTGTCAGCTCAAGTTTAAAATAGTTCTTGGGATGAGGAATATTTTTTATGACAGTTAAGATATGACAAAGTAGGCAGGCCATTTTAATGGCTCCTATCTTATTTTTCCCTACCAGAAGTGATGCTGCTGACGTACTGTAAATACTCTTCTAAAGCTATCTGCTCGTTCTCTTCATAGTGTTTAGATGGCTCTTAACTAAAGAAAACAGAACCAGCTGAATTATGTCCAGATCCACAGAACAGATAAGATCTTTTCTTACTCTTTATAAGATCACACACTGGAAGAAATCTTAAAAATATATTTTTGTGTGTGTGGAATTGCTGGAAATCTGCTACAACAGATAAACAGGAAAGGGCAGTGCCAAATGTGTTATGGCACAATAAAACTATTTTGAGATGGTAATTCTGGATGAAGACTAGTCAAATAAGAGACATAAAACTTAGGATACACTAATAAACGCAAACATATTCCCTCGCTGTCACATTGGAAATTGAAGATATTTTGAAACTGAAACAGCATGGATATGCTATAGGTTAATGATTCATTCATCCATTCCTCTATCAGGTGAAGGTCTATGGGAAGTATAATATACAGAGAATTGTACAACTGTCTGACAAAAAAAGAATAATGTAAATTAACATTTTGTGAACAAACAATACAAATTAATCCACCTTATTAATTTGAAAAGCTTTTTTGAGATACACTTGTGAATGATGGCAATCAGAGCTTGAATATCAGTTACAGGAATCTAAAATGTATTTGGCTTCTTCTCAAACTAAAGTGTAATCTAGATTCTTTTTAAATGAGGATTTTGTGACAGACTCTTTATTCTACAATGACTGCATTGTAGAATTGTGAGTTTTGTGTTGTCAACAATAATTAGTGCAGGCCAGGCCAGGCAGGCCAGGCAGGCCAGGCAGGCCAGGCAGGCCAGGCAGGCCAGGCAGGCCAGGCAGGCCAGGCAGGCCAGGCAGGCCAGGCAGGCCAGGCAGGCCAGGCAGGCCAGGCAGGCCAGGCAGGCCAGGCAGGCCAGGCAGGCCAGGCAGGCCAGGCAGGCCAGGCAGGCCAGGCAGGCCAGGCAGGCCAGGCAGGCCAGAAGCAAACCCCCCCCCAAAAAAAAAACCCTACACACCACTTGGCCCATGCATGGCCTTTTATATCAAATAAAACTCTTTAAAACCATGTGAGAATGTGAATTCCTAACCCCTTACAAATTAAGTCATTATTACATAATTTGTTCCCACTGTGGCTATTTACAAGAAATTAAGAGGTTGTACAGCAGACACAAGTTAAGCTGCAATGACAACAGTTTGTTTCACCTGCCCTTCTACAGCTACTGTACAGATGTCCTCTTGAAAATGAAGTAAATAAAAAAGAGTATGTTAGTGAATATCAAAAATATTTTTTCAACCACTAATATAGCAATTGGCAGCATGGTGATGCAATGATTAGCGTTACTGCCTTGCACAGCTGGGTTTAAATTCCTGGGGTGCTATCTGCATGGGGTTTGTATGTTTGCCCCATGCTTGTGTAGGCTTCCTCTGGGTGCTGTGATTTCCTACAGTCCAAAGACATACTGATAGGTTAATAGGCTTCTAGAATCATTGGTCCCAGTTTGAGTGTGTGTGCCCTGCGATGGACTGGCGTCTTGCATACGGTGTATTCTGTCTTGCTCCTGTTGCCTGCCTGGATAGACTCCAGAACCCTCCTGACCCTGTATTGGATAAAGTGGTTAGAAAGTGGATGGATGGGTGATATAATAGTCTCGAATAACTGACTAAGTACTGTTATCCCGAAGGTAGAAAAAAGCTGAATTTTGTGACTATTTGAAGTGTGTTTTGCATAGACAATTTTATCGTGAACATTTGTTTTCACAGTCTCTAAAATAGACTGAGTTGAGAATCACTGTGGCAGGATTTTCTTTCAAATTAAAACTGACATGTCCATAGACATACCATTTCAGAGACGAGTCGAGAAACCGCTACAGGTTGCGTTATTGAATTATACAACAAGACCACAGGGAATGCGCATGTATAGCTCATTGAGTGCTGCATTATGAATGTGTTCTGCATGTTATATTTCATGATATAGAAATTCTAAAATTTAATTTTTAAGTAAGTTCTACCTTAATGTTTTGCTTTTATAATATACAAAATGTATATTATGAATGGCATCACTTTAAAAGATGGGAAGGCTTGGTACTTGTTGTGCTCTACATCTGGCTAGACCCTAAATGTTGTCAAATTGTCCACTCATATTCAACTCTTACCTGCGCTGTATTCCCTTCCAAACAGTATGTGGCTACAATGTGACAGATAGTTACTGAGCATGTGACCATGTTGCCTAAAAACTCAAATTTTGGGAAAGAGTTGATATCAGATGGGGGCTATGATGATATCGGTCTTTTGTTGGGAGCCTGGAGATGCTGCTTTAATATCAATAATATGCCATTCACTGGTGATTTCTAAAAACAGCATTTTATAATCTGAGTATAACTATATATAATTATGATTATATGTAACTGTAAACAGATATCCTACTGTTTCTCAACACTTTTTCTCTAACGAATGTACATGTATACAGATGTTGTCATCTCAATGGAGATTAAGTAAGAACATAAAGTACAAAGCAAGATTTCCAATTGATTCAGGGTAGCCAAGAATGATTACTTAAAACACCTAACTATATAATTTTCTAATCCCTTTGGTTAATAATTGAACTAATTAAACTCTCTGTGCTAATTGTGTTTGTTCCCTTTGAACAACAGCAGTTACAGCTTTGCATGATTAAAATATACATAGTTCATCCATCATTCATCGTTATCACCGACAACTTGTGATTCATATGTGAGAAATTATAAATCGTTGTGAAATATAAATTGTTGTGGCCTAGACATTTAAAATGATAATTTAGTTAAAATTGGCTAAAATACAATATAGTAGGGTGTTTAGTTTTTTTTAATTGTAGTGTGAAATAAAAAAAACATGTGACCGGCCAAAAGAATATTGTTTTTCTGTATGTTTCTAAAACTCTGCTAAGCTGCTAGAATTTCCTTAGAAAGGATCAGGGTAGAGTTTTCTAGTTTTGTAGCTTTTGTTATTTAGATAATACAGCAGGTAAAAGAAGTAAAATGACAGTCCATGTGACTTCAGTTCTAAAACATTCCTAGCTGGTACTACTAGAGTTTTACAATGAGTCATCCAGAGGAGAACTGAGCTAAATCTTGGAGTTGTTAGTGTGAGTGAGCCCAGACTGTGACTGCTTTAAACACTGCTTTATCGTGAGGACACAATGTAATATCAGGATATCAGGGAGCAGGAGGGGATTTACTCTATGTTGTTAAAGAGAAGGCGTCTGTGAAAAGATTAAAAACTGCAAGACAAGTCTGATCTAAAAGATGAAGGCTTCTTTTTTGTAATTATTCCATATGATATTTTAATAAACTTATTTATTCTACTACTTCATCGTGAATCCTTTCTTGCTCAGAAACATCATTGTTGACATTATCAATATGTAAATGGATAAATTTCCTTTGGGTCAAGGTATCACAGACTTCTTAAGTGACGGGAGAGAAATGGGGATGTAAATACACCCAAACCTCATTTTCTTTTATTTCATTTTTGTTCGGGAATTTAAAATGAAGTATATCCATTTCATATTACAGACATATTGCAGAACAAATAAAACATGTTTATACCGTGTGGTGTGTTGTGTTTAAAAAACTGAAAGGCGACAAATTTAATTAATAGAGATCGAAGTCTCACTAACTGATTATGCTTGAAGGCAGAGAGCCTGATCTCTGCTGATTGCTAAGAGATACTGCAACACTTGGTTTATCGCTTTAGTGCTCCCATTGTGTGAAGTCGTGTTTATAGATAGCATTTAAGTGTGGACAAACCCCTCTTTCTGCGGTACCTCTTCTTGTGATGAATGATTTTGGATTTCACACTTTTCATCCTTCTGCCAAGTCATTGATTGAGCATCAGCCGCTCCTTGTAATGAGTTCGTGGGCCGCATCTGATGAGCCTGCGACGTGGCTGCACATGAGGAGACAGCCATCCATATTGTCCAGGCAAGCCGGTGTCATTCATTGTGTTTCTATCAGAAGCCGCCATAAGAGATCTTTAATGGTATGTGCTTGACAGATATCGCCAGTCTGAAGTGTAATAAAGTGTGATGGGCTATCATGAGTATTTAAGTTGGGTTTAGCATTCGGTTTAATACTTTTGAGTTTCCATTCTTTGAAGAAGCCAGGAGTGTCCCACATGTGGATCATGGGAAGGCAAAAGCAAACTGGGCTTCCGTGGAATTTTACTATTAATACGATCTCATAGATGTAAGCTGAGGTTTCCTTTTGTTTCCTCGGAGTCTGAGAATTGTCTTCTTGCACTGTTTGCTTTTTGAGCAACTTCAACAGATCACACGCTGGACTGTGATCCAGTGTCAGCCTATTCGTGTTATATTCTTGGCTAATGCTATTAATGATGCTTTGCTATAAAAGAAATAAAAATAATGCAGAAAATCTATCAGTTTTTAATAAACAACATTATTGTTTGGGTAACTATTTTATATACATACTGTATATTGTCTACATACTGTATAAGAAGATTTCGCTTCACAGTCATTGCCATTTTTACTTCTATTTTGTCTTTTCCCCATATGGATTTTAGTAGATACAGTACTAAAGTACTTCACCACTTTTCATTTTATGCCTTTCTCTAGTTCTGTTATTATTATCAATTGCTGCAAAGTATGATTGATTATATACAGTATACAGTATGTGTTTTCTAAGTGCACTTTAAGAATGAAAAGAACTATAATAGAAACAATCTAGCATCTTTAATTACTTACATAATAAAATGAAATGCCTTACTAACAAAAATATTTGTATTTGTATTATCTATAGACCTGTTAATAAGCCACTTTAAATTTTGATGTATACATTAAAAAATAATCAACATCAATGACTATCCACTGATTAATGCAAATATCCCAAAAATGATGGTCTGTTCAAGCCTCCTGAATGGCTTCACCAGTAAAAGGCACTCATCTGAGTGCGTAGTGAGCTCTGAGCTCCATGAATCATGGGTAATGTCACTAGCTGGTTGTAACAAGAATTCTAGTGTATAAGAAGGTGGAGCCTAGCTAGCTCAGTCGGTACAGCATCAGACTTTTAATCTGAGGGTCCAGGGTTCAAGTCCCTGTTCGGGCGTGACGGTGACTCAAGTCTGGGGAAGAGCATGGTGGTTAAGGATCTGCACCTGTGGCTGGAAGGTTGGTGGTTCAAATCCCCAGCTGGCAGAGGAATCCTACTCCATTGGGCCCCTGAGCAAGGCCCTTAACCCCAGCTGCTGCAGGGGTGCTGTATAAATGGCTGACCCTCTACTCTGACCCCCAAGCTTCTCTGTGCCTGTGTGTCTCATGGATAGGAAGCTGGGGTATGCAAAAAGACAACTTCCTAATGCAAGAAATTGTGTATGGCTAATGAAGTGATCTTATAGAACACGACTGTCTCCATGTTGCCAACCAGAGCAACACTAAAATATTGTAGCGCCCTCATCAGACAGGTGACAGGTGATAGATAGGAACCTGTCTGGAATAGTGGGGAACTAGCAGGGACATCCTGGGACTTGCGGGGAAGGACAGGGGTTTGTATAAATGTTATGCAAGTGTACAGTACATGTGTGACTGTCCCATGTTTCCCCATCCTGATCTGTGGTCTCAGGTTCCCACCCTGTGTTAGTCAGGACCTCACACCTTCTTGAGGGCTGGTGAGAGCAGTCCCTTTAAGGATAGTAAAACTAAATTATCCTAGCACTTCTATTCCCACTTGTCTGTGTGTTACAAGTGTCTACATTACAATGTTGTGGGTGTTGATAAGGTTGTGTAAAAATGCTTTTATTAATTGGTGACCCCTATGCTACAAAGGGGTCCCTATGTGAGTGAAGATTAGAAGGCTGGATCATTGAACACTTAACATTTCCAGATGAGCAGAGTGACCAATCTTGAAAATAAAACACACCTGGAAGAGAAAAGCAGTGTTCACCACTCGAGCCCTTATTGATGGAGTACAATGAAGTGTTGGGCAACAGGAAAAGAGCTGCGTTTTCATATGAATGGGGCCATTTAAGTGTCTCTGCCAGAAAAATTCTGTCAACAACTTATTTATTTGCATGAATTTTTGTGCGAGACCAAAGGTTGTGTTACCTTTAGCATCTGTTTTGAGGGAGGTCTCGTCTGTGGAAGTTTAATGATAGTATGAAAGCAGTCCATTAATAAAGACTTATGTCCGCTTCTGGGCACAGTGGGACGGTCATTGGGCCTAGTGGAGAACACTTGATAAAGGTGATGGGCTCTAACAACTCCCTCCTCTTTTGAATATCAGCCTGTACAGTAAATTATAGTGTTGACGTTTTGTGACTTGTGTAGGTGAATCAATAAATATTTACATTAATAGTAATCTATTGCCTACTTCTTTCGAATTGTGAGAAGAGAAGATTAAAGGAGCCATGTCCCCTCTCTTGGTTTCACCTGACCAGTGGGCTGTGTTATTCACATTTAGAAATTGCTTGTACTCTGGCTGGTGTCAGGACTGGCTATTATTTTGATTTGAATATTTAAGCTCTTTAATCTCTATTCATCCTCTCCTTCCATTACTAAAACCACACTTACATTACAATATTTTAATTATTCTTCCAACATAATATATTTGTGGCAGTGAAATGTTACAGGAGTAACTGGAGCAACTTGATTTAAAAAAAATCTTGTTAAGAGGTCTTGTTGCTGTTTTGTGTAACAATAAAGAATCTGTGGTTATCTAACATGAGAGGAATAATGGACTGGAAATGAAAGGAGTAGGTGTCTTGTCTCTTCCTGTCTCTCATGTACAATGAATTCACGGATCCAGCTGTTGGTTGCAATTACAAGCAACATTCCAGTCTGTTATTCCACTAGGTAGCATTAAAAAAAAGACACATAAAAAGCAAAACACTATTTTTTGCTGTTTTCAGCAGAAACTCAATCAGAATGCATAAGGCAATCACTTTGCTGTCTTTCCAAGTTATTAATGATTACTTGATTAGTTTTTTCACTCTGAATTAATAAACCGGGGGAGTATACAGTATTCCGTCCAACTGCATGAGGTGATGTGAAATATTGTCAGTTTATCTTGAACAAAATGAGGAAAAGAGAAACCTACTACTCTTTGTTAGGCTACTTTAATGTTTTTTAAGATTTCTTTTTCAGTCATTTGACAAAGTATTTTTTACTTTCAGGGCAGAGGTCAAATTAACTGTAGTCTCTGCTTTTTTGACTGAAAAAATGCATAGATTTGGCAGAGACAGTATTAAAAGGTGGAGTTTACTCACTCATGTACAATATGCCTTATTAAAAAGTTGCCATCTGATATCAAGTGCTAATATTTTGTGTATTTCAGTTCCTTTATTAGTTCATATAAAGAACTCTACATTGCCCATAAAGTGATTTTTAAAAATATTTGTATCATCAGACTGAAAAAAAAAAGGTTTATGCCATAAGAGCTGGGTGATAGGTTAGTAGGAAATATGTACCAGCATGATACGTTTTTTAGACTAAAAAAAAAACAGAAAGGCACTTAAGGTGGTGTAGATGTTTCTAAACTGCCCAGTCACCTCACATGGAATACTAATAGGCATTCAGTAATGCAATCATCAGATGTGGAATATGATTCTTAGGACTGGGTTAGTGTATTCTCAAAGTGCTGCAGGGCAGTAACAGGTAAAATGGATGAATGAAAAAATATGATTGAAAAAAGTCAATCTGTATCATAGAAACTGTCTGTGCTAAAGATCTGTCAAGGACATACAGATTGTCATTATACACTAATCCAATTAGACAGGTCAATTAGAAAATTGTACACTTTCACTAAACTCTGGCTAATGGGAAATCATATTAAGAGTTCCATACTATACCAGGCATGATAGAATTAAATCAATATGTTTCTTACTGCCTAGTAAGGTGATTTGTAAGTTGATTTTCCTGCCCTTCAGACATAATATACCAGAGCTAATCTGTGCTGCACCTACAGTTAGACAGCATTAGTAGTTCATGGCTAAGATGATTAAACAGAATTACACCACATCGCCGAAAGGATTGCCCTCCCATTAATAGCTTAAGGAATGTATTCTCACTCGCATGGCTTGAGTGTGCTCTTGTGCTTAAATGTGAAACAGGAAGATGCAGACATAACTCACTGGAAAAGAAATATGATCTTCCAAACACATTTGAAAATTTCACCCAGCTATCGCAAGTCAATAAAAGCCAGAACCCTGACATGCTGTAATTAGCTAATGACAAAGTGCAACAAGCACAACAGCAGTAACCTTTAAGCCGTGATGATCCAGAACAGTGAGCACTTCAGATCCCATGGAAGACAAAAAATAAGTGACAGCAGTTGAGCATGAGAGATTCAGTTGTATTATAGCTGCATATGCTGTGGAGCCATTACATACTCGGAACCTGTAATTGATCATATAATTGTTTAATTAATTCAAGCTTAACCATAACTGTATAACAACCAATTTACTTTTATAGGTGATTAGCTTGATTAATGTTTTGGTGGCGCAGTAAGAATAAAACACATATTGAAAAATCATGGAAGCAATACAGTTGGTTAGCACATGCAAGGGGAAGCTTAACAACCTGATTCAGTAGGAATACAAGGATGCTTCAGAGCTTTTCCCATTGTATATTTGACTGACAGTCGCTAAGTAACAGCAAGCTAGAGCTACGTTCTTGTACTCATTTCAGAAGACCACGTAAAAATCAAAACACAAATCCACAGAATCCTCTGGAGGGATACTGTGTGTGTTCTTAAGCTGTAGCTCAAAGCCATTCACTGCCTGTGTTTGTATGCTTTTCAACTTGCTTTTAATGAGGAATGATGAATCTTGCTGGAGCATTTCTTCCACACCTGGCATGACAGGAAAATGCTTGTCTTGAGCCATATTTGAGGCTTTGTTTATTGCATGCATTTGTTCCCAATTCAGTTCTGTACTGCTTTTTCATATTTTTCAAACCCTGATTTCAATTTCAGCAATACAGAAATAATTCAAATATTCTTTTTCTTTAAATCTTTATGGTTTGCTGTTGTTTCTTATTTTTCATACCTTTTATCACTTACAGTCATTCCAAAGAAAAACAATGTAGCTGTGTAAGCCTAAAACTAACTTTAAGCACTACCTTATTAGCATGGATGTGACATGCATTTGAAAACACTGGAACTACTGAAATGTTTTATCTACAATAAATGTAAACTTTTACACACCAGTAGTGTCAGCTCCAACATTACAGCTGTAAGCCTTTCCACACTCAGAGCTCCTCATGTTTAAGGCAATCAAAATCCACAATCAATAGACTATTGGAGAAATGCTCAAATCAGCCCATGCACCACTGCCTTTTGAAATATTGCTTTAACAAGAAGAGAACACCCATGAAACAGCAGAGAGGTTGAGAATACAAAACGGAAACATGAAATCTTTTCTTGGATTTCTCTGACAACTCGCCATGCAAATAAATTAAAACCGCGTGATCGTGTTTGGTAGAGCTCATCTGTCATGATTTGAGGAGAAAAAACGAGGGAAGAGAGCTGTGTGATGGCCATCAGTGGTAGGCATGTGTGAATAGTGTGCTAGGATGTGGATCCTTTGGTCTTTTCATTTGTGACACGACACTCACATTGGAGGGCACAGTGCGCGCAGCAGAACTAACACCCACAGCGCAACACTACAAAGTCACTTAACAAGTGACGGGGCCCCTCGGTTATGAGGCAAAGCTGAAGTTACCCTGGTGGACGTAAGTTTGGCCAAGTGCTGCCTCTTCCAGAATTCCGTTCCCAGCTTGAAGCCCCTTTCTCAGATTGCAATTGTCTTGGATAAATCAACTTGTGTTCTGCTCTTTTTCATACCCTTGAGGTTAAGAGTGCACTGATCGTCTTTGTCTATAAAAGAATCCTCAACACGTTTTCTTTCAATATTCTTATACTCCGATGGCATTGGTAGTTTTTATATCGGGGCTGTTGTTTGCCTCATCCTGTGCTGTCATTGAATTGCAGAGTAAAGGCAAAAGCCAAACCGCTGGAAACCTCTTCACATTTTTCAGGAGAAGCCTGCTTCTTGTGACCAGTGGGGCAGCCAAGTCTGTTCTGCTGTTGAACTCCCATTTCGAGCACAGAACTAGGCAGGTTACAATTCACCAGCAAACAGCTACTGAGACATGCTGTTTGGAACAGTGTAAATAAAAAGCTATAAAATTTTATAAGCTGGAATTTAGTAATAGGTTGCAAGGAGGAAGATAAAATGTGTTTTAAAAGTTATGTGCGCTGGTCTAAATACTGCAGGCATAAAGTTGCAAATTTCACACATCATTAATCCGTGCTCAGATGCGCTTGGCTGTGAGGGTTTTTGTCAGCTTCTTGAAACACAGTATCCAATGAACTCTTTAAATGTGTTTCTTTTGCATTCTATCAAGAAGGGAATCTTTTCTTGATGACCTATAACATTTATGGCATTGCATTGCCATTTGTATGTGGATCTTGAGATTTTCTGTGACTCTCCAGTAGTAGTATTCATTTTTCATTGGGGCATTTTACCATTGAAGGATTAGACATGGTGACAGTTATTCTAAAGCTGAACAAAAAAAAAAAATTAATGAAATTCAGTTATGCATGAGCCCAAATAGCTTCTTGGTGGTGAGTATACTACATCAAGATGAGAAATGTTTTTTTTTAGTCTATGTAAATATGTAGTGTTGCAGCAGATAAGCTCTTTCTCAGAATTTTCAAAAATAATAATAATGTTGATGCTTTAAAATAAATGTATAAACATGGGATAACCATAATGTAATCACATCCATTCTGTTGTTTGCAATTCCTCAACTGTACTATTTATCATTTTGTTTGTATTGTTTTCAGAGCTCTCAGTAGAAAAACACACACATTTGACAGCTCTGTGAGCTTTCATTATCATCAAAACATACAAGAGGTAAAAGAGGTCCCCTAGAATCATTCCATAAGCATACTGTACTCAGCAAATGTTTTCAATCCAGTATTTGGGATTTTTTTCTCACATGCCAAATAACGTGGAATGCATGATTTTCCTTTAAATCACCTTTTAAGAACACAGTAAATCCTAGTTTCTCTGAAGCAAGTAGTCTTCTAGAGGAAATATTATCCCAGTACAAAGAAATGTATGCTGTCAAGGAAAGCACATCAAATAAATCCCATGGAATTGGGTTGAACTGTAGTGATGTCTCATGTGTCTGGTTGCCAACATATGACACCAAACAATGAGGTAACAGCTGTTAAGAGATGTGAACATGTGAAAAGTGAGCTGAGCTGTATGCCAAAATGCATCTGAAACTCCATATGACAAAGGAATTTTGCCCTAGTCTTGTTTCAGGTTATATGTTGATAGAGATCGGCATTTGTAAAGGAAGAGTTGCTGTCTGTTCAAAAAATAATCTAAAACTTCAAGACAAAACTGCAATTTAAACCATCCTGAGATACTGCTCTTTCTGTAAATGAAAGAAAACAGAAGGTTATATTCAGAGCTGTAAATGGAAAATATGATTGATGTTAAATAAACGATAATAGTCTATGTATTTATGTTTCCGGCACTGTGTCTTCCTAAAAGTCATGAACTTAAAACAAACAATATCACTCTGTTTTGGTATTGAAATGCTTCGGGGGCATTCAATGGATGTTTATTCTAACACAATCATTTAATTTACTGGTGGCGAGGCAATTGCCTAAACAGAAAAAATAATGTGGGAGCATCGTTATCATATTATATCATGACACCCCTTTTTCACTTTACACACAAAGAGCAACTAAAAGAAGAAACAAAGAAAAAAGTGTGACAGCGAAGGCTCAGGGGTTTCATTTCTATTTTATTCTTCGGTGCGTGTAAGACATGTTGAGGCAGTTCCAGTCAACAGCAGTTTCAATCATATTTGCTGTTTCCTGACAAACTTTAATAGATCCTGAAGATCTTAGCTGTTTGGGATTTTTGCGTTCTCAGATACTGAGCTCCCACTGTGCTTCAGTGGATTTTAAGCCTGGCCTTTCTTCTGGCTGACTAATTTAATATCCATCGTATTAAGTCATGGCTCAAAAATGATCAATCAGCAAATCTCTGCGCAAATTAGTGTTTGCTGCTCTTTATTGCAATTGAATGTTTACGTTTATGTTCCATTATTTCAGTGTATGACACGAGTCTGGCAATTTCTCATGATAAGCTGAGGAATATTGATCAGGGGTTTGATCCTAGTAGAGGGAAATGTTTACAGTTCAATTAGGCAGGAGCTATTTTATTTTTTATGGAACTGAGCTCAATATCCAACATACTGTGTATCTACTATGGCAGGGGTCTCCAACCCTGTTTGTGCAGAACCCCAGTCCAGCAGCTTTAATAGGTACTTTAGCTTTTAAATCCTAACTTTCGGAAGGTCTGGAAGACATTTACTATGGTCTATCAAACAGGTGGTGTTTCCAATTAAGTAATTTAGAAATCATTGGGAACAAAATTCAACCATCCTTACAGCTTTCAAATGTTCTCTTCATTAAAACATTACTTACTTAATTCAACTATTTTTTAAACAAACGATCCTAATCTGTAAATTACAAGTGATTTAGGGTTGTAGGGGCCTAAAGTTGGAGACTGTTGCTTTTTGGCTAAGCTCTATGACCTGACCAAGAACTGAACATGCAAATACCACTGAGGATGTACTGTAGATACCTTGTGTACTAAACCGCCTTAGTGGAATTTATTTTTGTTGGCTGTGTCAGAAATAGGCTGAAGGCTTGCATCAAAGAATTGTTAAAAAGTCATTTGCCGCCTTGAATAAGTCAAAGACCCGCAAAAGAATGCCTTTAAAATAATTTGGATTTTGCAAGTGCACTGTATGGATCAAGAATAAAAAAGAAGTGTTGTACAGTACTTCTTTCTCTTCCTTTTGATGAAAATTCAATCACAATGTGTTTATGTTGTAGTGAATGTCAGACTAAAAAGGGAGCAAGCAGAATTGTCCCCCCTTTGTGAGAAATTTATGTAAATCTGTTTCATGTTCCAGGCACAATCATTCAAACTCCAATAACAAGAAACGCAGCTCGACCCATCGTATTTTAGCAGATATAACAAAATATTGCGCAGGCATTATTGTATTGGAACATGGGATCAATCCTTCAAAGCAAGGCAGAATTCATAAGAACTGCAGAATGCCTTGAGGCCTTATTCAAAGCAGAAAGCAGTGGAAAATTCAGAATTTTGACAAAATAAGAATGGTGTTAAGTGTGCTGCATTTTCCATCTCTCTGGGTTTTCACCTGAGGTTTTACCCATTGCAGGGCTTAATGTAAAGTGCTTCCCATTAACCAGATGGCTGTATGAAATATGTCACTCCACCTGATGCTTTATGTGTAAGCCAAATAACTGACTTTTTGATAATTCAATATATCACCAATAAATGTCACATTTTGTAGTAGTTTGTCATCTTTGTGAAGAATTACAAGATTTATAGTGCTTATATTTAAGTACATTTGTATGCAGTTTAGCAGTAGCCTTTTTTTTTGCCTGAGTTTTGTTTGTTTGTTTTGTTTGGGTTTTTTTATCATAAAGGGAAAGTCAGTCTCTAGGCATTGGAAGAAGACGTCTGGCATTCTGGTATTTCATTTCCACAGACCCCCCTGGCTTTCTCCTGCAGTCTGCCGAATGTTGTTGCGGATTATTCAGTGGGTTCTGGCCTGGCATCACAAATCCTCATGTGCTAACAAGCATTTGTAAACGTATCAACAGGTGACCGGAGTTCGTAGTATTAAAAAAACGATCATTTCACTTTGTTGTTTGTCACGTGATTCCATCTACAATAATGCAACGGTTTTGGAAAAGTCCAAAAATACCTTCGTATCCCAAAGAAATACATTTCCAACACACAACATTGACATTATTTTAATAACTTGCATTGCCTTGAGCTGGCTTGCAGTCATTACTGGAAGAAGGGGTCAGTAGTTAAATTTGAATGCCTACTATGCGCTATGAATCTGGGGGAGAAAATGGAAGCCTATGCCTTAGGTTGTTAAAAATGTAATTTTATGTATTAATTATATATATTTCCACTTGCTGAGAAGGAATGAAACATCCAAATGATTTTTTAATGAATATGGACTACAGTGAAGATTGTGTATTTCCTGAACCCGCATTCTCACATTTACTTTACAGCTTGCTGGGCGTCTGTCGGTTACACTGTACAGTATGCTAATATAAAATTAATGTGGATTTTTTTTTCCAGCATAGTGATAGTTAAAATATCCAACCGCTGGCTCACATGGAAAATTGTTAATATAATCCATTCCCGGTGCAGAATACAGTACATTGAACATCAATTGTCCATGCATTCTCTTTCTTGTCAAAAGGAACATAACAGAAGTCATCAGAGTTCCTCTCAATCAGGTCAATGCGATGCAGTAGAAAGGAAAAACTTTCATTTGACCAGAACCAACCGATCGATACATTTGTTGAGAAGGAGGAAGGAGAAGTAATCGACAGGAAAGTGGCAGATCATCACTTTAGTTTAAGACGTTTATTCCCATTGCTCATTTTCTTGCCAGTTACTGTATGGATTTCTGTGAGTCAAGATTTTGACACAGGTCAGCATAAGTCTTCTTGAGCAAGATTCAAATGCCTGGGAAGGGCTATCCACTTTGTTTAGGACCAGTATCGAGCAGGCTAGGTTTAGCTGTTAAACCTATAACATGATGGAGCCTTTGTTCATCTGACAGCAAGAAAGAAAACTCAGTAAATTAGAAGCCACCTTAAAATACTTCTTGTCATCCCTATGTAGAAGAAACACAGATGTGTTACTCTAAAGAGATCCTGTGTGGTACAGAAGTGAAAACATGATCATGAAGAGCTGGAATTTAAATTTTATTTCACTAAAGTTATTAAATTTTAGATACCAAATTTTGAACTTAATTGTGTAAGCTTCTATGTAGTCTGTAGACAGATGGAAGTCTGATCTTAAGTCAGCTCAGTAGTGAAAGTAATCGACATATACTGTATTTCAGCTTGTAATGCACCAGGTAAGCTGTAAGCCTAAGTTTGTGATTAATTTTTCTAAGATATACACATAAAGAATTAAAAAGTAAAAATTCTTTGAAATAAAGAATTAAAAAATACAAATAAAATTAAAAAACAATGTAAATAACCCTACCCTGACTCTAGCCCTAAAAGCCAGTAATACTTTTTTATATATACTGTATAAAGACATTCTACTCTGCACATCCTGATGTCTGAAGATCATTTGATTCCTCCTGTCGCTATAGTAAGCAAAAGGGATCATGGGTTTGCGTGATGGGGTATGGCAACCCTGATTTTTAAAGATGCATATTTGAAGCCCAGATATATTTTTAATCATGACCAAAGTCGTAGGACTCTTCAGCAAAGAGCAGGAGGCTGCATCACTTGAGCAGATTGTCTGACCGGTTTGCATGGGCCATGGTATTCACAGGGCACTGAGGTGAGCAGAGAGCAGCTTGAGAGCACGAGAAGAAAAACGATACAGAATACAGATAGGTAATGTTCTTTAACAGTACTGTAGAAATCAGTGCAATGTGCAGCTGTTTAACAGTAACCTAGCACAATTTAAGATGTCAGGATGTCAAAGCCACTTTCTTTCCTAATGTCTTTGGATGTCTACTGCAAGCATTAGCTTGGTGTCAGCCTCAGCACCTATTGCGTAATGGGGTGAATATTGAAAATTTTAAAATGTAATCTCTGTCTCTATTGTAATTGTACTTTGCATTATCCATAAATTCTCAGTGGAAGGAACAGACTTTTAAAATTGCTTTCAAAGATGTCATTTTCTAGTAAGCAATACATACAGTACAGTATCTATTTTCTAAGTGCTGTTCTCTCTTGTGTATTTCTTTAACTGGTATGTCTTTAAAGTCAGCTAATATGTAACATTAAGAAGAGATTGTATTGTATAATGTATTTTCATATAATTTATTTCTACATCTTTGAGATCCTGAGAGAGAAAAGTAATTAGACTCACAGCAGACACATTCAGTTTATATTCTTAAACATATTATAATCTCCTCTGTGTTGAGTCTTGCTAATATTCATGAGACAGCTTGTCTCTTTCAAAAAGCATGTTCATTTAATCCCAGATATTAGAAATATGGTCAATTTCCAAAACAGTCTCTGGCTTTCTGACCCTAAATCTCAGATTATTATCCCCGATGACACTGAAACATTGTGAATGTGACTAAAGAAAATTGAATCTTTTTGTGCAACTAAATAAATTTGTTTTTTTTCAATTGTAATGTAAGTTTACTCTAAGAACGTACAGTAAGTATTGTAAATTTAAAAATGTAATGTAAAATTTAAATGTGATTGATCAAGGAAAATACAATTTAAATATTTATGTTTAAAAGCTTCATTGTCCATATGCAACTAGTTGTTTGTGATGCTTGACTGGTTTTGATGCATTGATGTATCCTATTCTATTTGCCAGTTTTGTATTTTATACTTTCTTGCTAACCTGTCACAAGCCAGTCTGAAAAGATACTTCAGAGGCAAGCACAATGGTGACAGTGACCAGGATATTTCCAGAAATTGCTTACTAAGGGGAATGGGGTCACAAATTGGCTCCAAGTGCAGATTTTTTTGCTTTTTACTTTTACTTTTATGTTGCATGAGGCAAAAGGACAATTTGCCCTCGATGAACATTTTCCATTTACAGCTCTGAATATAAGCTTCTTTCTTTGGTTACAGAAAGAACAGTATTTCAAGATGGCTTAAGTCATAGACTGTCTCATAGTTCAATCTTTTGATCAGACAGCTGGTCTTCAAATGCTGATTTCCAATCCAATACAGCCTGAAATAAGACTAAGGCAACAGTCCTTGGTGATATAGAATTTCGGACACAGTTTAACATACAGCTCAGCTCACTTTTCATATTTCTTAACAGCTGTTACCTCATTGTTTAGTATTTTATGTTACCGTCCTGCATCCTGTTATATTATTTTTGTATAGTTCAACTCATTGTGTTTTTACATGGAAGTGAAGGAAATGTGGTTTCCATGTACAGTAACACACAAGAGAATCTCCTGTACACAAAAGGAATATGTATGCTGTGTTAATGTAGGTATACACATGAGCATGTGCTTATTTAGATTTGCATGTGAACTGTGGATCGCCTGTTTCACAGCATTATTCCCATGTTTATAGATTTTATTCCTTCTTTAAAGCAGTTTGTTTCTTTGGCCAGAGAGCTGATCCTTTTACAGCAAGCTTGCATTGCCAGTGCCAGTAACACCTCAAGTTATCTCCACCAGTGTGTTGAGGAGCACTAGAGCAGAATAATAGCTGTTGATTTACAGTACAGTATATCATTACAGGCAAACAGCCTTGGAAACTATTGTAGGCACATCTCTTCTTTTTTTGAAACAAATGATTATATATCCTATCTTGAAAATAGACGGATTTGCATGTAAATTATGTGCCGTTTCCAACACTACACATTGGATCCAATCAATATGCATTTATAGATGTCACATCACAATATTAGCATTTGTTTATTTTATTTAATGCAAACGCCAGCAAAATGTTCATATTTGAATAGACTTTTTTATTATTAATTATATGAAGAATACAGGTATTCTTTTCCTTGTGTAACTTGATCCACATAGTAACTATAAGCATCACACTTCCAAAGACCTGCCATGGGTGTGTTAGATTGGCTGATTATTTCTTGTCCCAGTCCTACTACACTATGCAATTGGATCTAGATTATATTGTACCATCATTCCTGTTCTTTATTTCATGAGTTAATACATTCACATTCTAGTAACACCAGTTTATTTTTCATTTTTAGTTTAGACATGATGTACTGTAACCTTTTCAGGTGGCTGAAATGTCATGCACATCCACACATAAACCTTGGTTTATGGCTGCATTGGTGAGCCTGTGAGCTCATCTTTTCGGTAAAATCAAAGCTTTAATCTAAAAATATTCCTTAATTTACTCAAGGACTGATGAGATAGCAGGTGATAAAAGGCAACTATTAAAATAATCAGGTGTTTTGTATTGGGGAACTACTGTAGTTGATCATTGTGTGAGCTCTGTGTGGGTTTCTGTTAGATCTGTGCTATAATTTCCCATACACTTAATTATGCATGTACAGTGTTAAAGGTAAAGCCTATTCCTCCAGGGCCATTACCCACAGGGTCTGGATCAATTGAGAGAGAGGCATCTTTTAAAAAAGAATTGATTTTCATTTATCCCAGCTCATCTGTTTGCCTCAGTGCGTGCTGGGATTTACTAGCAATAGACAGTATGTTTAAAGTATTTATTTCTGCATTATGGATTTGTTTTTCCCACATGAAATGTGCAGGATGAAAGAAAAATATATATATGCAATTATCACTTCATAGAGGGTATAGTATCTGCACTGTATGGGCTAGTTTTGCATACAGTAATCATTGTAGATTAAGACTGTACTCTGCCTTAATATTTTGCAATAATTTGTCTTTGGGACTGGGTGTTTGAAATATACCCTAAGAATGATCAGATGTTAGACTAAAGTAGTTTAGGTACATATCTAGATGAGCTGATATACACCTTAGGAAGGGCATGGCTTGAGAGCAAAATTAGCATATTCAACATATGGGATGGTTAATTAGGAATGTTGGTAAAATGAAAATAAGAACTCTGGTGGTTTCCTTTCTCTGCAAAAACATGATGTATAGAACCATTTTGATAGTCATATACTGAAGAGAAGGTCTAGCCCTCTGTTGCAGTTTATGTGCCTGAGGTAGCATGTTATGTCCATTTCATTATCGCACATCTATTGCTTTGTGCGTTACATCCATTCTTCAGCACATTATGTCTTATCATTTTTATTATGTCTATCCTCTATCCTACTGTACACATTCCACTATAAGTATCATTCATTTTGCTCCGAGTATAAACTAAACCCACTCCATCCTATTACTAATTGTCTGTATCGATGGTTAGGTAATGCCTGTGTATTTATTTTGTGATACATGGTGTCCATTCATCCATGCTTCATGACAGGTTATGTATTTTATATCCAGTGATTATGTGTAAAGCCCATTTTGCTCTAGGTAATACCAATCGGTGATTTTGAATGTGATTTTAAATAGTGATCTAGTTTTTTGAAATATCTCTTTTTTCTGCCTTATGCTGTTCCTACAGACTCACACAACAAAAACTCACAAGATTTGACTCTCTTACATATTATAAAGCTGAAATTCTAGTGCTGGACTTAACCGAAGAGGTGGAATTACACAGCTGGTGCTAAAATTCACCTGCTTCATGCCAAGCATAGTAATTGGATTAGATCTTTGTCTATGAAGCCCCACTCCCCAGCTGTCCAAACTCCAGTCAGAACTCTTGCTCCTAATAAAACAGGCATCAGTCATGCCATTGGTGATTTTCACATTAAATTAACAAATTGGTTTCACAGCAGTTTGCTGTTTTGTTTGGTTTGTTTGGTTTGTTTCTCTTGATTTTCACTAGGTTTCTTTGCCATTCAAGGCCATTTCAGCAGTCAACACTTAATACCTTTGACTCTTTTCTTAAAATACTGTGTTCATGTACAGTAAACAGCCATTTGTCAGCAATAATTTCGGGTAGTAAATTGCACCAATGCTGAGACAAAATTTTCTGGAAGATATAAAGTGCACTTATTCCACTAGCCAAGAAGTACAATACCAATATCAATTTGATTAAATACAACGTCTTACACTCTGTGTGGGTTTTTGTAAGTTACCCAGAATCCTTAGGAAGCATTTCATATTCATTTGTTCCTCATGTTATTTGATGAATTCTCCTTTTTCCTTATTTTTTTACTTATATCAGGGCCCTGCATTATTATAGGTGAACTGCATGGCAGAATGACAGTGAACACAAATTGTACTGAAGTTGCTTTGTAAATGTTTTTCAATTTAAAAAAAAATACAAATGTTTTTATTATTTAGTCAATTATTGCAAAGCCAGAAGCTGCATTTTATTTTGTTGTACCGGGAGCTCATCATTATGGGAGTTAATATCGTCCTTTAAATTCAAATCACACTCTCATAACAAAATATATATTCTCCAAGAGAAGTTGCCCTGCAGGAAACAGGAAAGAGGTATACATGTTGAATAATAAAAATTATAAAACAATCATTCTCAGATGTGTCCATTTATCATAGAAATGTATGCAGTCTGACAACAATTTTTTTCTAAGGCCAAGTCCTCTATACTTACAGTATAAAACAATATACCACATACATAATTCATCATATTTGTTTAGAAAACGAGAGATTATTTAGTTTGCTTTAGGATCTGGATGAATGAAAATTTATTAAGCAACAAGTGCGAAGTCATTTCCTTAAAAGTTACACTGTTATGTATCTGATATATTATTCTACCGCTGCCTATAAGCACTGTCTTTATCAAAGAGGAGCAGTTTGATAATGTGGTACTCTGAGTACTGAAAACATCAAATAATAATTATGATGTGAGCATGTTATAAAAAGTTCAGTGCACATTTTGTCCTACTTTTATCTGGCAAGAAATTGGTTCTGTGTACAATCCAACATTCACAAAGTTTGCACAACTATAACCAAGATCAAGAAATATTAGTGATCTGTACAGTATGCTTCCATTTCAGAAGCCTCACAACATTCATAAACTGATTCTTATTTTGTTGTTCTTAATCTTGTAAGACATTTTGCTGGAGTATACAATACAATTCCAAAATGTTATTACATATACAGTACATAGACATAGAACCATATCTACTGCCTATAGAATTACTGTATAGAATCTTTTCAAATTTTCAAAGGAAGGTTATCATTTTAAGCCTAAACTTTCCCAATGAAACAAGGATATGCAATTTTGAAAAGAGAAAAAGTTGTTTTTCATAACACTGAAGGTGAATCTTGGAGTTTTATGAATGTCATTGAAATGAAGAAAGAGCATTTTACAGATGAATGAACTAATAGTACTAATAGATCATAATGGCCCACTCCTTTTATAGGATTGATGTTACAGATTAAATTGGTGGTCTTATAACACTGTAGCAAATAAGGTTACTAATGTGTGACTCTAACACAGAAAAGTGACATCTGAAATGACACTATTGTTCTTTGCAGAAGGCATTGTAGGATACAACAAGCATAAATTAAAGTGAATATGACTGATAGAGCTTTTCTGTGCTACAGAAAATGTTTTTCCATCTCCAAAACTATTTTGTCAAGCTTGTAAAGCTACCACAGTCATTTTCAATCCTGTGAATCATAGGCAATGCTGTTGAGGTGAACCGTGTTTCAGCCTTGTTAATGGCAATGACGGAAATGTGTTCTGTATTTCAATGGGAAAGAATAAGAAAACATACTGTACTGTACAGCACCACAAAAACTTCTGGATGCTTTTTCTTTCTTGTGCTTCGCATACAACGCTATTTAGAAGACATTGCATTTGATGGTGTCCATCACAGTCTGCATTTTTCAATATCCTTACATACATGTGTTTTTGTATGATGTTATACTTGGGTGTACTATTGGTGTTGGCATTTTTAGCCTGCTATATAACCATTGATGTCACAAGTTGTTCTCATCATGCAATAATGCCCTTGAAAAATAAATGTGATGTTATGCGTTCAGACTTCTTCAGGTTTTAATGAAAACCTTAAAAAAGTCAATTCTCTGTGTGTATGTTACTCTATATGTCATTATGAATTAATCTAAAATGTCTTCCTGCCAATGTGTTTTCTTTTAATTTGAATACTGTGGTTTCAATGACAGATTAATATGCTGTGCCACTTTTTGCTTTAACTGTATAGCAAAGCTTCCAGTTAAAAAACTGGAAGTTAAAACTTTTCTTTTATAATTTCAGCTTTTCCTTACAATCAACAATCCTTCAACAATCAACAAAGGAAATATTGCACCAAACTTTGTCAAACTGGATTTCATTCCATCAGCCAGTTTGGTTTTTAGTAGCATGATAAAAAGTAAACAGCACAAATGGAGAACAAAGAGTTTGCTCACTGACCCCCTGTAGCCATAGAAAATGCAACTTTCTTCTTGGATCAATAATATTTATGTGGTTTTATCAAGAAATTGACCTGTCAATGTAATATTCTGCAGAGTGAAAATATTCTAATAACTGGTTCATTTATGGCATTGATAAATTACTAATTTGGAGTTGTTGTTTCATTTCCCCCAGGTAGAACATTGAAGATATGAGCTATCTGCAGAAGGCAGTCTTATAAAACAATTCTGTGGCAGTGGTGGTAAACACTGGGCTAGTCTTTTCTTTACAAGAAGCACGGTCATATGTCAAGGCAATAAATGTCAAAATTCAGTAATAAAATCGGTATTGCTCATATCACAGGAAGACAGTTAACTGTTTCACATTAACTTTTTTTGTGATTTAAAGGTGAAGAAAGAACTGAAAGCACGTAAATGAAAAAAAAACTTAAGAAACAGCTTCGTCACTACATTTATTGAGAAAATAATCAAAATATACTACAATCAAAAGACCAGAACTTCCAGATCTGTCTTTCAAGGAATGACCTCTTCGTTAAGATAATGTCTTAGTGGAAAATGTGACATTGGCATACTTAGTATACACAGTACCAATATATGATAGGCATACACAAAATAATGACTGCATTTGTCTAAAAACATCCTGATACAGTATGTCAACTAGCTGATGGTCAGGAGCTAATTGTTTTAGTAACAGCTTGATTTCACAATTTCTGTCTTTGGTAAAATGGAAACTGGGAAAACCTACAGTAGGACAGCCAAATGTTTTTGACTTTAATAAAACTTTGTCTTTAAAATGATAACCCCCTTCTTTCTAACTTTATTTTAGTTGCCCATTTTGAAGGGATAAATTAGAATTATTTAATATACCAGGCGTTATGTGCACACAACATGTGAAACATTTGAAATTGTTGCTTTAATGAAGAAGAAGAGCTTAACATTAATAGTTTTTAAATGTTGCCTTCATGTAGAAAAAAATAATTATTTGTAATTTATAATTGTACGTGTTGAAAAAGGGGCTTAAGGGTAGACCTGTGTTACTCAAGCTGTGCATGCAAGCAGAGGGGGAACTTCCTTGCTGGACTGGCATTCATCAGCAAAACCAAGACTGTATTGAAATTGCTGGCAGCATAGGGAGGTGGAAATACATTTCTGGAAACGTATTTTTGACAATGTTTACACAAACCACTAAACACCACCACAGTGGAGTAGGACAGCCAAACACAGCTCACAAAAAAGGTACTGCCATTCAAGAGAAAATACAAATAGCCTTGTTTTGCTAAATTGTGCAGTAATTTTGTTTGCTGTAGACACCTACAGATTTACAGGCACTGAGTTTTGTCCCTTTTCTAATACAGACTGTAAGTTGGGCAATTCTCAGAGAACATCTCTCTCCTGTATTCCTTATTCCTGTTAAAATGAGCAGACGTTTCTTCCATGTTGCCTTCCATTACTTGAACATTGTCTTGAAACAGGTGAAAGCCATTGGTCTGCCAGTGTAAGCATAAAGAAACTGTTCCTGTATCTTACGTCTGTCTGTATCCTCCTTGTTTTTTCTTTAACCAGCTATCTTACTGAAAGTGTTGTTATTATTTTAAAGGAAATGATGGAAGCAAGAAAAACTTAAAAGAAAATATTAAGTTTCCCTTTTGCTCCAAGCACAGAAGTAGGTTCTGTCCATGGTGCTGATTCATTCCATTCTGGGTTACATCTAAATGCATGTGACATTATTTGATGTGACAAGGCAAGGATTCGTATGACATTTGTTTAGGGATGTCAGAGAGATCTGGAAACCTGGAGAGCGGTGCACTAGGTTTTTCACTTCAGGGTATGACCTGTCTAGACTGAATTTTGGAGACTTGCGTAAAGCAGAATGGGCACAAGTACAAACCATTTTGTGGCTTTACACCTGTCAAATTAGTGGGGTAGTGTACTGCTGGTACTGTAAATATATTATCAATGTGTAATATTAAAATCTTGATTTATTCCAACGATTTCAGTGAGAATGGAAGTGGCATCATACACTCATGGAGTCATTCTTTCACATTCCCATAAGCCTTGGGGTATACAAAAGTGGCAAGTTAATGACTTCAATAAAAGGGGCAATTAAATTTGTCAAGCCTAAGTTTTTCCTCTTTTGTGCAGATGCCTCTGAGTGTTATAGATCATTTAGGAATAGTGGAATAGTCATCAGTTGCAGAAGTAGACTCATGATTCAGAAGTCGGCTTTCCTGTTGTTTTTCCTTAGATGCTGAAAGGGCAAGGCTTTCATCGTGTGCCATTCAATTTCTTCAAATGAAGAAACCACAAGGACAAATTTCATTGATGAGAGAAAAGTTCCAAATTCAAAAAAGTGTTGTCAATTTTATTTGTAGATCTGTGTACTTGATCTGTAGAGCAGGACTAGTTAGATCTGTTGTCTGTTCTTTAGACTTCCTTTGATTAATGTGTTGCAATGTAAAAGGAAAAAATGAAAAATGGAAGTCATAGAACCTTTTAAGAGTCTATTGATTTATTATTTTGTTTCTAATGTATTTATAGGTTCTGCCTAGATTCAATGCTTTTAACAGGGTAATCACATATAAAAGAATCTGCTGCATTAAATGGGGATACATTTTTCCATTTTATGAGGTTAATGTGTAATATTTAAAATAAACCAATGTATGAAGCATTTATCAAAGTTATTATGTAAATGGAAATCATTGTTTTTTACAAAAATTGAGCTGAAGGTACTGTACTTGTTTCCCTCTTTAGTATTACTATTCCCAATATTAAACAAGCTAAAACATGCCTTATCCAACAGCAAGGTTTTAAGACTCATTTGTTTTGGAATTCATTCATAAAATTACTTTGCATTAAACAGAGCAAAAACATCAATTCAGATGAAACATATGGCAGTTTAAGTACCATTAGTTGGTTTCAAAGCCTCCACATCTCTAGAAGATACCTAGCAATTTCTAATCTACTAACCTAAAACGGTTTAAAAAAGCCAGCTCTCATAAAAGATGTTGGATTAGTTTCCTCAATCGTGCTGTTTTACCACTCATTTACTTTACAGTGTCTGGACATACAGTATGGTTTATCAATTTCACTTGTCCAAAGCACTGTCTATAATAAAGATTCAGAAAAAAAAATCAAATTGTTTTTCAGAGATTTAAAAATGTTCTTTGCTTGTAGTAGATATATTGTAAGAATGTACTGCTCCTGTTTTAATTTTGTAATTTATTTGTAATGTATAAATATTATTAATTTATACATTAATTAATTATTAATTAATAATGATCAATTTTCAATATCTTCTAGATATTTACTGTACTTAGTACTGTGAAAAATATTTTGGTCTGTGAAGTAGGATATTTAGCATACATTTACTTGATACTATTAGTTTTATTTTTTATGAATAAAAAAAGAAGTTAACATTTTTCTTTTTTAGAGGCTCTCTTGTTCATTTTTAATCGTTTCTGAAACATATGGTTGAATGAAAATGCAGTCATGTTTACTTGCTTAACTGCTTTCTAGGAAACTTTTTTTTTCATAATTTACTTTTGAGGTAAAGCATCTGGTTAATGATGCCATGCATCTTCATTTTCTTACCATTTTATCATAGTAAATCTGTAATTGCAAAAATGTAACATGGAACACTACAGTGGTTAAAAAACATGTCATGGCTTTAGACTGTATTTTCAGTCAAATATAAAAAGCTGTGATTTATGAAGGACTAGAAGAACAGCAGGGAGGATGTTAGTGGTGGGAATTAGGTTAACCATTAAAGAAGAGTAAGGCCAGCAGAACACGTGATTTCGAGGTTAGTACTTTTTTTGATTTGAGAGGTGAATTTTTCTGCGCGTGCTTGTGTGTGCATTCAATCTTCTGATTGTCTTGCAGATTCATGCAATCTGTAGTTACAGGGATATTTACTGTCATTTGTCTACAGTCATTTTCAGCTTCTCTGCATGATTAGGACACTTGGGTTTTTTACTGTTCTTATCTCATGGTTTGTAATCAGTCTTTGAGAATAACCTCCACCCCTCCCCAAAATGAACTTTTCCTGTGGCTGTCTCTTGGAATAGGAGGCAGAATCATCTGTGAAGACCGTCACGTGCATTCATCAACAGTCTTCTGCAGACGTTAGTGTTATTCTCTGTATTTTTTTCCATGCAATGAAGAACATGAGAGCTTAGTGGAAGGATAGACTACCTAGATAATTGTGCAACGAGAGTGCTTCACTGCATGTGCTGTACCAAGAGTCTTATAATTGAGCTGGCCTAATTTTCTTTAAATGACCTATCTTAAGTTTTAAACCCACAATCTTGCAGTTTATTGCTAGGAAAAGAATTAGGATATTCAAAAGAACTTTTTTAATAGTTCTAACCAAACACGAAAATGATACGGATGTTTGTCGGAATTAACTCTTGAATGAAGGGTATTATGACAGCCATATTTCATATTGCGCCACCTCTCCCGATTTTTTGGGATCCCATGTGGAAGAACAGGTAGGCCATGAAGAATATGCACAAGTACAACAAAGGCTCCACAGTCCTGATGGGAGAAGATTTACAGGAGCTTTTATACAAACCAACTAATATTCAACACGGCAATTATCTTGAGTGAATATCCAAAAATAAAAAAAACGTAAAGTACTAAAGTACTTGTGAAACACATTTTTGAATATCTTAAAAATGAAGAGGGAATTTGATGTTTTCACATTCAAACGCATATGAAGAAGTGTATGACATGGTTTAGGAATGAAATTAGAGGCTTTCTAGATATCTTGGGGTTTATATTTCGAAAACCTCACATAAACAATCATAAGAATGCAAAATATGACATACAGTACAGTATATATATAACATACATACTGTATGAAAGTTTACAAATGAGAGGAAGTCAATCGGCCCATATACTGTAACTCATTTGATGGCAAGTAGTGAATTAATCTGAGGTTCTTCTCCTGCCATTTCTTGAAAGAAATTGGTGGTTCTCAGCTTCAAGAACATGGCTGTGTAGCTCATTTTATACAGTTTGTATAAAAAGAAGAAGAAGTTCCGTGTGTTCATTTTGCCAATGTCTTTGAGTATTTTTGAATACTTCATTCAGGTCCTGTCATAGTCATACTAAATGAGGTCTCATGATTGCATTCCACAATGTGCTCTGCAACGATTCACAAAATGTAGGAATTAATGTTTTTTTACATATATGGATTTTCCAGATTGACATAATAGCAACAGTGATGTGGATTGCAGTAGATGTGATCAAATGACCTATAAAATCCCAATACATAATGGCTGCTGAAGCTCAATAATCAAGTTACACTCTATTGAATTATCTACGGTACAATTCAGTGAAAGAACAATCACATAATGAAGGAATATTTCATGCTAAAACTCATTGGTAATCTTTCATTCTATCTTCTCAGCTATTGATGAGATAGATAATTTTACTTGATGTCAGTCAAAAAAGCTAGGCTTATTCCAATATTTCTATGAAAAATGCTAGGATGTGGGGAATGGAATCTTATTGCACTCATTCTTCCACAAGCTCTGAAATGGCATGTACTGTATGTGTCACATAGAAAAAAGATTATCATGAATCCCTTCATGGCTTTGTAGAAACAGGATCTATGGAGTGTCAATTCATATCTTGTGATAAACACTTGAAATATTGTTTTCAAAGCAGTGCACAAGTTTAATTTGTAGATATCTTAGGAGAGACTTCTCTTTAGATGTTAATTCTGAAAAATACAGTTGTCTTCTCAGCTTCAAGAAATGATCTGCAAAATATTTTTATTAATGATTCACAACAACATTATGTGACACGTTCATAAATGATTAGTTCATAGTTTCTGCATTTCGTTGTCTTTTATTTTATTTTTCTGTTTTTACTGTTAAGGTTATTTTCCAAGGATTTTGTTTCAGGGCTGAAAAATTTAATTTAAAAGTTTAATCAACTTACTGACTCCATAGGCATGAAAATGAAATATGAAATGAACAGTTTTTCTTTCCACTTAAACCTTGTTTTGGAAAAAATGTCTAGTGGTTATCTGCAGTTATGTAAATTGTAGCAGATTTTGCAGTGGAATAGAGATGTTTGCAATTCGTCCTGTTTTCAGTTCAATATCCTCTGGAAGTATGTCTCAGAGGTGCATGCTAGTAAATAACAGAAGAGAGTGAAAGATTCACTGAAGACAGATTATAATGCCAATCCTGTCTTTTTTGATAATCCAATAAAGAATTAGCCTCAGATAATCTTCTGTCAGAAATAGATAAAAGAACAGAAGACAGGTCACAAACGAAGAGGCCATTGGACTCAATGAGCTTGTGTGCTTACTGGTAGCGAATTGATCTCAGGATATCATCCCAGGTGTTTTTTGAAAGAGATCAGAATTTCAGATGCAACAACATGGCTGGAAAACTCCTTCCAGCTTTCACAGACCTGTGTTTTGAAAGAATGTACATACAGTGGTATGTCCTTAATGCATTTCACTGGGACACGTCACTCCATAATTCCTACTTGTGTCTTTCGGTTCATGTCTCACTGTTGGTATTGATGGGAGTTCATTGGGTTTAATTGAACACTTCGAATCAACGTTCTCAATTAAAACCCATTTAGACATTTTAAATTGTTCAGTTTGGGTCACTCGTTTAATCCCAGGAATGATGCATCTCGTCAGTTCTTTGTGGTCTAATTTCAGAGAAGCAATAACCTAACTGATGGCAAACCTTGTACAAAATGTCTTAGATAAGGGAATTAAGAAATAATTCCCAGATAAGGTCTCATATTTTAAATAATTCATTTTAACCATATTTCCTAGCACTGGTTTGCTTTTTTGTATCCGCATTGTTATATGGAGAAACACGGTGTGTTCACATGAAGCCTTTTTCATTAACAGCTTCTTCAGTCTTTGTATTTTTCATCTTCTATTTATTATGTTTCCACATCCTGCATCCAAATGTTCAATGTTAATGATAATAAATTGCCACTTAAGCAGGCAGATAATAAAAAAGACATCTCAGCTTGTAAATGGGCTGATAGTGTATGTATAAGTGATGCTGATTTTGTTGATGAAACAAAATCATTGCACATGTACTGTATGTTTTCAAGTCTACATATTTATTTGTAGTCTGATTTAAAAAAAAAAGACAAAGGGGCATTTTATTCCTAAGTACTAATATCAATACAGTAATCTTGTCTCTGACTCAAAAACGTATGTAAAGCACGCATCTTGGCTAAGTGTGTAAGCTGTATCACATTTATGGAAATCAGGTAACACTTGACACCTTTGGAATGAAGATCAAAATGAAAATGAAAGGTTCGCACAGAGTTCATTGCTCAGTTTGTAAAACTCTGTTTTCTGTTCTTCTCTTTCTGCTTGTACTAAAAGGGAGTATAACGATGTGCCTCTCAGCTCCAGTTCTTTTCAGAGGCCTTGGATACTGCTCTGACAGTGAACACATTTTAGCCCATAGTACAGCTCATCTCTGGGACTCTGCCAGAGCCTTGAGGCAAGAACTGCAGTAAAAATGAAGCAGAGAAAATACCTGGGCATTAGCCATTCTTTATGTGTGACACTGCACAGTGCATTTACCAGTTTAATATTGGTACAGTATTAAGTATTAAAGAATGAGAAAAGGAAGCTGTACTCCCGGGGGTTTAACAATGTTTTTTGTTTTATATACAGTATATTTTTTTTAAAATAGCCATTTTACTATGTGCTTTTATTTTTTGTTTTTACATCTCGGTTCTTTTTATTAAATATAACATGATTTGTCTTTTAGTAGGATTTATTTTTCCTTGTTTGTGTGCAGGAGGGTGAATTGTTTAATCATTTTCTGCAAGGACGAAGGGAAAAGAATGAAACAGAATTGTCATGTCAGAGTCTAAAGTACAGTACGATATTCTATAGTTTAATTGTGTATTCATCTCATTGGACTATTATATAATAATAATAATAATAATAATAATAATAATTGCTTACACTTATATAGCGCTTTTCTGGACACTCCACTCAAAGCGCTTTACAGGTAATGGGGACTCCCCTCCACCACCACCAATGTGCAGCATCCACCTTCCACCCATATTATATGTCTGATCTCTATTTAGAGTATCTTGCCAGACTAATCTGGAATGTAAACTTACAATTTTATGCACAGTTCAAAGTATGTAGAGCAAATAACTGGCTCTTCTATTGTAAGCACTTTACTTCAGTACTGTTCACTATTTCTGCATTGTTTAACTGCAACAGAAGCATAGCTACAGTCTTGCAATTTCAGTTGCAAGTTGCTCTGTGTGTAGAATTACTGTCATTTGTCCCATTGCTAGTGGACTTAATTTATTAAAATTAAAAGCAGCATGAACAACATTTACATCATACCCTGTACTAGATAAATAGTCAATATCTCGCTGCATGGCACCTCCTTTTGAAATGTATGAAAAATCAGATAATGTGGATTCTGAAATAAACAGGGAGGAAAAATGGATCATTCCTTGATACATTTCCCAGTCAATTTCAACGTGTTAATTGGCATATCAGAATAGTTATTAGCTTAAGGAGCTGGCTGGGAGCTGTGAATTGGGCTTTTGGCTCTTCTTCTCGTTAATTTGAGTCTAAACGATGCTTTATTTTATGCTACCAATTAAATTAAAAGTACAAGAACAGGTTGTAGTCGTAATTTATTTTAACATGCCTTAACTGGTGGGAGACAACAAATATGCTTTTCCTCTCTGCATGTGAATGTAAACATGTAAATCTGTAAATGCTGCAAGCTTTACCTGAACATGCGCTCGTGACTAGAGTCCCTACCACCTGAGCACTGCACTTTCTGCACCAGCTGGACCATGTTTGCTGTGGTCAGTACAGCATTGGTTGATCTCTGCAGTAGTTCAGGTGTCAGTGAGAAATATACATCCTGTATGTTGCACAATGTTCTCTTGGGCTAAGGATGTCTCCAACATGCTTGTTGATGTGTGTAAGCTTAGGGAAAAGTAAAGGCCAGAGAGTCTCCTGAAATTCTGTGAATTAATTGCATTCTCCTATATTGGCATTGCATTCAGAGATGCAACCTTGATTTATTGTACAGTAAGTAGGGTCTAAAGGTTGTTGACCTTGCTACAGCTACAAATATTGGTAAAATTCTTCCTACTAGTCATATTTTGTAAATTGATTTTTTTATGTATCAATCAATAAACATGACAATAATCTGAATATTACTCATAGTACTGATATGTATTCTTCTGAAAAGCTGCACAGTTCTTGAACATAGCTGGTCCTTCACAATGGCTTGCAGTCACTGAGTGCACTCCTTTGCTAATTTTCTTTACAATACATCTAAAGCACACAGTATACATGAGGTGGGAGAAAACACGTGTTTCTAAGAATCAAGGCTGGTGAATGGTGAATATTTTGTCTGCACAGTGCAGGCTGGCACAGTAATGCCTGCACTGTGCAGACAAGATACATATGACCTTGTAATAAAAAGGTCTACCAGAACTAAAGCCACAGACAAACTGAGTTATGGATTTTTTTGTTAACCCTGAGGAAATGAAGCGGCGAATGTCTTTTTACACATTACTGCATGGGTGGCCCTCAGAAATCCAGCAAACAGCTGGATTTCCAAAATGCAATAGCGATGATGGGGAACATTAGTTATGCCAGGGAATAAAATGTGATACCTTTTTCTGGTTTATCCTGGTCATCTGATCTGTGAGTACTGGGGTGTAGAAGAGAGGAGATAGATGCTTATTACTCTTTAGTATTTTCTTTGACTTCACCATGAACCAAGGCCCATTTCACTCTGTTTTAAATCTGATATAAAACCAGGGACTTAAAAGCAGAAAATATATGATTAATGGGGTACAAAATTCATCTTTAGCCAGTAATGCATTTCATGGAGTCATCTACATAAGGTGAGACCTGTTCATTCCATTCATTTCGAAGACTTTTGTGTCTTTTTGAGCATGTGCACTGTAACAGGAAAATAAACTCTCCTCTGATAGGTATTTTAATAACGGTCAAACATAACACAATTTTATTTTCAATTTCAATTTCAATTGTAAATGACTTCTATTTAAAAAAATGCTAGAAAAAATATTTTTCCAAATGTCTTTTAAGAAAGAAAATTAAGTTAAAGTGAAAGTGACTGGCCTTGAGACTTGGAGTGAAACTATACACAAATAGAATGTTTTCTCTCATTGTGCAGTAAAAATAAGAATATCTAATTTTGAATTAGAAATGTAAGCTACTTTTTTACATTTTGAAAACAGATTTATGAAGGAAATCATGAAATGTTTGGTTGTGCCTTAAAATAGAGTAATCCTTCCTGCTAAAAGTTGACCTGCTAAAAGTTACTATTTTTGAAGCTCTAAGTAAATCAGAGAGGTCCCTTCAGGACTCTGAATGATAAATTAGTTGGTTTTAATAGGGGACCATGCATGAAACTCAGCCTACAACCTCCAGTGTAGACAAAGTCCAGAGCTACAGAACCACTAATGTAGCAAGAAGTAATGTATTTAACTGGAAAGAAAATACTCTATAACTAGGTGCAATCCATCTTCTTGGTTTTTTTATTTTTTTAATGTGTCACAAAGCTATTGTTTTCGAACCCTTCCCAAGCCTACACAATAGATGCTCTTTTTTGACTAATTTCAGGGAAGAGACAGGCAATTCTAAGTAAATAAAACAAATGATAGAGAAAATATTTTCAGACTCTTCTGTAAATCATACATTTACTGCAAATACCTATTGTCGCTATTCTTAGTGCTGCTGAAAAAGGATTTATTTCTTTCAATTAAAGTTGCATTTGTGCTTTAACCTAAGGATGGACTATGTAAAATTACAAAATGAGAGATGTAAAATGAATGCTATTTTTCATTTCATATATTAATCTTTTTTTTACTGCCCGTAAAAGAATTGATTTTTTTTTCTCATAGTACCTGTTATGAACATGTACTGTATGAAGTAAATTGTTGCCTACATTAAAAAGATTTCAGGGTTTTAATTCTTAAAAAAATGAAAATATTCTTAGCTATGCCCTACTGTTTTTTTATGATGCATTAGGACCTATTTATATACCAATGCTTGAGTGAAATGTATGTCGGGCTGGTGAAATAAAGATGGGCGGCTGTGTGCATCCTTGGAGCTGTACTCAAGGGCATAAGACTGACCCCCTCTCATCTTCAGCACAGGTGGCCGAACACAAAGCCATCCATCCCACTCTGACACCAATATATGACTGCCTGGCAAGAGAGTACCACCTGCTATGAACATCCTAGGAACTGAGCAGTATAAAACAAAGAGACTGCTAGGGACACAACAATTCCCAGGACTTTCAAGAGTGTTCTGCCTCCCTACAGGCTTTTCATGTAGCGTGTTGGCCCTTGTCTGGATTATGGACTGGGCTCTCTGACATGTGCCTGTAGCAGCAATGCCAATCTGGTCTCGGACTTTGCAAACGGCACAGCCTCAAGCTCTCCCCTGCCCCTGCTGGGACTTGATCCCAGTATCTCGCGAACTCAGAGCAAGTACAGCGCCACTCCTGGGACAGTGGATGACTTTGCCACACCTGAAGAACAGTCCTCCACCACAGAAGAGTGTTACACTGTCTTGATTTAAGATGGGGGGGGGTGACACCACTTCTGTAATTGTCACACGTGCACGTTGCAATATTATCCCTGCATCCACCATACTGTACATTATAAGACTGTTCTGTGTGCAAACTGAAAGGAATAGGTCGCAGAAATAGGGAAGATGCACAAAAATAATCATGTTAGCTAGAAACGATCAGTTTTGGGAACAGAGAAATTAGGTCACATGCTTCTCATGGAGACTTGCGAAAGTGCCTGAATGTTGACCTGGGGAAACCATTACTTCCAACAGACTGCCAAGTGCCAGTCTGTGTCCGTTTTCTTTCTCTTGTACTTTTTACACAACTCCCTTTTAGGCTAATTCTTTCGACATGAACAGGATCAAATTATTTATCTGAGTGGCATCTGCCGGAAACACTCCTGTCATTTCACTGTCCATCAACAGTATGGATGGGCAGTATGAAAAGCCCTGGGCAGCGAGGTTTTGGTCATGAATCCATAGACTATGTGCTAAGACATCTCCCTTCAGACAGAGTGATGGGGTAAAGCTCAAAATGGCTTTGAGAGAGGGGTTTAATTAACTCCCCAATGGCCTTGTGTGTTTCACTGAATCACTGAGCATTCGCGAAGCATTTGCTTGGATTCCTGCCCTCTCCTTCATGCAGATGCACTTGTTTGTTTTTAAAAAAATGCTTAATAGACCTTGGAGTTGAAACATATTCCAGCCCTATTATTTCTTACTCAGGCTCTTCTTGGGGGAATTCAGTGCAGGTCGCTAAAATAAATAAGTCGGTTTCAATTTGCTGGAGCAGTGGTGCTACAATTTTCTGTTACTGCTGTGGAGTGACAAATTTATAAGTCGTGAATGCAAATGGATGAAAAATAGAATCTCTTTATTACAGACATTGCTTTCCACATTAACAAATGGCTCCTTTCAATTGAATGTACGTTTTTATGGTTTAGTCTTCTTTGACGCTTGTGTGGATCTTCCTGGTGAATCTTAATATTATTTTCTCTGTAGGAATGTCACCAGACAAATGAGTCTCATACATATGGTCTGAGGGACAGAACAGACTAGATTGCTTTGAATTTTGTTTAAAGGAAGAGAACCCTAATGCATATTGGGTCTTATTCCTTCAGAAAATTTTCATCTGGACAACAACTGTCTTGGAGCATTTAATAATGCCCACTTGCACGTTTGTTTTGGGGGGAGCAGTTTTGTAGAAATGTATATGCAGTGTTATGTCTTTGTTTATAGTAATACCTTTCTAAAGATCATCCTGAATTGTTTTATCAAAGCAAGGCATCCAGAAAATCAAATTATTTTTCCAGTGTATTTTAATCACAGTGAATGTTATAATAACAGCTATAAACTAAGCGGTTTTTGACATTGCGGAGGATTTAAAAAAACAACAAACCCTTCTGAGCTTTCTTAAACCTTAAAGGCTCCCATTAAACAGTAAACAAAGACCCAATTGAGCATAAACAATAAGAGTTTCAGCACCCATGATAGCAATAGACCAGAAAAACAAAAGAGTCATGACAGTGCACTGATACCTTGATGGTGCGATTTGTCCTTGGGTAAGTTTAACTCCTGTGCTATTCCAGCAACAGATTTTGCTTGTCACCATAGATGTTGCTTAGCAAAAGAGGGCAGTTCGTCATTCAGCTCGGAGAGTATACAGTGTTGACAAGCTGACAGAGTTCTGCAGCTCTGACATTTGTCCTCCCATGCACTGGGAGCAAACTCCACCTGCTCCCAGCATGAGTATACAGGTCTGCAATTGTGAGGCCACCACATTCTCCATGACAAACTGTTCTATTAACTCCAGATGGTATGCTTAATTTCTAAATGCAATCTTCTGGCTAGCTATCAAGAGAAATAAAATATTCATGAATGAAAATTTGAGAGGAATTGAATATATCAGATGCACAGTACGAGGCAATTCAAAGCAAGCAGGCAGTTTGACAGAAATGTGTTCTCCCCTCCCTCATCACTAGCTAGAGGGTATTCTTGTATTCATAACCAGGATGCCAGTTCTTAACAAGGGAAAATGCAGGTGGTTTAGTTTGTCTGTCCTGATTGTTATTGAGGCTCTCTCACTTTCCCACATGGATATCCCACCCCCAGCGATTTAAATTCCCTTTTAAAAAAAGGGGAATTTTCCTGAGCTACACAATTAATCGTGTGAACAATCTGTTGAATTTTACTGTTGCTAAATTTGGTCATTTAAGGCTCATGAACGATTTAACAAGGACATGAAACAACTGAGACATGAAAAACCTTGGCAATCCAAGGCACCTTAAAAAACAAGATATTTAAAATCCAATTACCAGTGTACTTGTATAGCAGAACGAAAGGGGTGAAAGCTTGCATAATTAATCGTAATGTCTAATCATCTATCCTATGATAAAAGGCCACAGCCCAAGGGCCATTTTTGTTGTGGAAGCCTTCTACTGAGTAGCAGGTTGCCAAATTATTTTTGAACCGGAATTAAAATATATTTATAATCATGCTTTTGGGAAAGTTAATGAGATGGTAAACGCATGCTAACATGCCAAGAAGAAGGTGCTTGAGCCTATGGTCATTAGCCTGTCTTAGCTCCAATTGGAACAAACAGCACTCCACTTAACTTTCACTACTGTGAAACCACACATTGCCTCTAAACACACACTTCTAAATGATGCAGTGTCCGTTGTATCAGTGAAGGCTCAAAACTGCAATGTGTAAGAGCACGGAATCTGTACAAGGCTCCTGTACGTTTCCAGTTTTCAAGAGATGCCATCATTTCAGTCACTACAATGGTGAAGGAAGAGTATTTTAGTTTATAGAATCAGAAGTTAACAATTCGAAAGTCCTGAACTTATTAATGATTTATTAATGCTTCTGTATTATGTGGGGAGAGGGAATCAGGTGGAATTTATTAGCCTTCAAGTAGACATCGTACCACTTTTTTGTTTGACACACAGTTGTGCATGTCAGCACCATGGCACAGGGTTGTGGCATGAAAATAGCGAGTCTCTGAGTGAAAATGGTTTTCAATAGCTGCTTTTCCAGCTATTTTGGCATGAGATGAGAATGGGAAAAAGCAAGACCTTTACTTAGGTACATGGAAATAGCCATTCACACTGTAATGTAAATCTTCACTCTGTCTTTATTATCTGGGAGATGAATTTAATCCAGTGATTTCTTTGTCGCCTGTCAGTTCACAAGGGCTCCACTGTTGTTGTTCTTACATTCTTCATTTTATCAGATAGGTCTATTGAAAACAAATGTTCCCTTTACAATGATGATTTGGAGACCCACTGATACAGCAGGAGATTTCTGGAAGCAATTTGAGTGAAGTACCCTTCTTATGGGGAGAACAACAGCATTCCACACAGGATTTGAACACTCAACCCTCTGGTTCAAAGCCCCTTATCACTGCTCTTCGCTGCTGCCTCTTAACACATTCATGGTTTTCTAATGATCTTAGAAAGGTGAGTAACTTGAATAGGTTTTTCTTGATGTGCTTTGTATTAATACAGCAAAAGATACTGTACGTTTGTATTCCAAAAGTCTTGGAGATCTGGAAGATCACACAAGCTTGATCTAAAAGTTGAAAAAAATCAGAAACTAGGTTTCTTAAAAAAAATCTGGAGTCCAGAACCCTACTGCCTATCACATGCAGTGCCAAAATAAAAAAACAAAACTGTTTTTGGTTATCTGTTATTCCTAGATATTCTCTTTAACTTCTTGCCTTTCCAGTTTGACAAATTTTATACTGTCCAATGCTCAGTCAGTCAATGGTGCAGTGGATCATTGATTTGTTTTAATTTCCTCTTTTGTCAATTAAATAATTTAGCTCAGAACAGTTATAATCACTAAATGACTCACAGCAATTTAAACACATTTCAGTTTCGACCAGCTGCTTTCAGCACCTGGGCGATGCTCTTGTGTCCATGTGTAGCAAAATGGCTTTGCAGACCCATACAGTGGCAGTTTAAGGGCTAGAAAAGAATAATGCTTCTGTTCTCTCTGTGCTGCTCCAGCCCGGCTCAAACACATGCAGTCAGAGCCACAACACCAATTTTCTGCTGCCCCATCCGTCTTCTTCATAGTGAACCAGGTTCCTGAAGATTCGATAAAGCACCCTTATCTGCTGATATTTATAGTTCTTGCTCAGTTTTAAGAATTTATCAATCAGATATATTGGAGGAAGTATTTTCCGCATGAATTCTTGCTCTGTGTATGTTTTGTTGGAGTCTTGCCATCCCAGTTATTAGTTATAATCAACTTCCTCTTGAATTGCTCGTTAAGTGTTATTATAAGTCACATCAAAACTGATATAAACATCTTGCAGACTTATGATTACCTTGGGCAGTGAGACAAGCCCAGGAACATATACTGTGAAATGAAGAATTAATAGTTTATGTATGTTTTGTCATTTCTTCAAATTGCATTTATTTTTTTCAATAAATCATTCAATATGCTTCAGAAACCCATTACATAAGGTCTGCAAAAATGAATATCTTTATTTTGGATTCAAGCTGGCTTGTCTTTATTGTTTATCAAAACAATTCCATAATTTTAGAAAGCAGATTCCGTTCTCTAGAATGATGAAGGGTATTTCTGAGTTTTATTTAAAAGCTATACCAGGTAGCTCTTCGGCTTTTATAATCTTTTGCTTGAATGTACCAATTGCTGTGACTCATATCATAGCTATAGCACATGCGGAACATCAAGAATTGATATAGCCTTCAGAAATACTCAGTTTAATACGGATTTCTGACTGAACTTTGGTGCTTTATGTGACTAAAAGGATAAATAAATTTGTGTGTGATTTCTTCTTTACTTTAAACTCAGAATGTCTTTCTTTTATGCTACTTAAGACATGAGATGGCTCCATGCATCACATAAAATGTGAAATCAGATAAACTTCAGAAATAAAATTATTTTGTGACATGAACTAAGTGAAATGGCTTTTAGACCGTATTTTATTTAGAAATTCAATCACCTTAAATGCATTTACTGGGGAAGAATGTCCTTACTGAAGTGATTTTGGGACACTGAAAATATAACCATAGGAAACAGCTGCGATAACCCTTCTGTACTTTTTATAGATTGATCAGTATACTTAGGACCAAAATTGTTGCTAGAGGACAGATATAGTTTGTAGCAATATACAGTATACATTCTACAATAGAGACTAATAATAATAAGGAGAAGAATATAAACAGTATAGTAAAAAAGCAATTAAATTGTGTATATTTGATCAAATACTGATATTCAAAGTATAATTCATATTTACAGGATACAGTTTACAGTATACGGATACAGTATTAACTTTACATTTTCTGCTGCACTTAAAGGGGGTTAGTTTTAATGGACAATTTAGTTTCCACATTCATAATCTTAATATAGACTCATCAGGTTTGCATGTAAAATTTTTAATGGAGGGTTTATTTTTATAGAGGTAACTGAAATAATACTTACATTTGTGTAATTCCAAAAATGTAAGAGGCTTGTTATGTTTTTGTGAACATCTCTTGACCTTGGGGCCTCTGGTTACTTCAATACAGGAGGAGAGATTCTTTCCCAAAGCAGTTGATTTTTCCTTTCTCTATTTCAGTCAATTTTATGGCTCTGCTTTGCTTCCTGCTATTTCACTAGTGACTGGCCTAAATCCTCTTAGAGCCAACTGTACTTGAGTCAAGCAATTATTGACATAGGCTCTTCACAAGTGTCTGAGCTCAGGCTGACAGTTTCACAAGAACACTGATTTGGAGCTTGCATTTCATAAACAGAGTAGAGTTTTGCCTGAAGGGTTTTTCTGATCTTTGTTCAGTCTTACCATTTTAACCACTCAGGGGGCATCATGTGACCTGAATTAAAAAAGTGTCAGGCAATATTACATTGTTGACAAAACCATGGGTATAGCATATTGCAGCTGTTTCAGCGTTCTTTCTCAGTTCTGCTGTGGTCCGCAAAGTGACATCTGAAAAATTGACATCTTCAAAGTTTGTTCTACAGTAGATAACATCTGGGGGTTGAAGTAGAAGCCACGTGTACTGTTCATCATGAATCATAAATGTTTTTTTTTCCCTTTTTCATTCTTTTAAGGAATTCACTGAATGCAATTATACAATCCAGGATTTACACTTTGAAGACACTAGGTCATTATACCAGAAATGGTTGACTTCTTGAAATCAATCCTCTCCACAATCTGTCATGATCATTTACTAAGTACCCTGAAGAAGTTTGTGGAAGCCTGTTTTGCAGAACCTCTAGGTGATTACCTACAGCAGTTTCCATTTTATTCCATTGAGCTGTTTTTGCGCACTGCTCATGGCAAGCCAAGACTTCATTAGACCTTTTCAAATCAATTCCAGCTCACTTGGTTAAGATTTTTTTTTAAAAGGCTTCACTTTTCAATTACTGGGCATGAGTTCCACCAGACGTAGTGAGGCAACTGTGCAGAGTACAGTAGTTGTTGTGCCTGTAGATTCATCAGTAAAAGGTTGTGAGTTTCCACTCCTGGGCTGTACCCATGAACAATTCTCATGGAAGGTTCTAGCAAAAATCTGTACAAATGGGGAAAAAATCTAACTTGCTTTGGACAAAAAGCATCAGCTAGAAAAACATGAAAAATGAAGATGTTCTGGATCTTTCAGAAAAGTACTCAATGTTCAGTGTCTTTAAAGCAGCTGCAGTTTATTTTGAATATACTAAAACTGAGTAAGAGCTGACAAAACTGTCAATTTGTGATTGATAATATTGTTTAAAATGAACTCAGTTTAAATTATAGCACCTTTGGGGTACCCACCAAAAGCAGAGCTGAGTGTATAAATATTACAGTGGAATGTTTAAAAAGTAAACACTGCAGACTGGCCAAATAAAAAAAACATTCTGATTGCTGAAATTATGAATTAGATAAAAAAAGGTACAGGTAAATGTCTCTGTCTTGCTCTATACTTTCCAAAATGTTTTACAAGAAGTTAATAAATTACTACAATCATTAAAATGGTATCAATTTTACTTATCCGAGTTTTTTCAGTGTTCTAAAATATTTATAGCACATGTTGGTTCAAATAATAATTTCCCGTATACAGTTCGTGGTGCACCATATGAATTGTGTCTATACTTTATACAGTACAGTATTTCCTGTATGGTCTGATACACATACAATGAGCTGTAAAAGCATATTTGTAATTCCTGTCATACAGGTAAACTGCTAGAGGTCTTGTTTTCTTGGACTCATGACTTTTGCCAATATAAATTTTTTCAGCTTTGTAGTGACATTGTTTAAACAGCACATTTCTGTTTCACTGAAGTCATTTTCATTTACAGTGCGCATACAGTATACTTTTGGTACTCAATATGCTGTATATATTAGTATTTAAATCCTATAAAACACGTATCAGTAGTAAATAAGGAAATGTAGTAATAAAATAAATATTTCTGAATAAAGATGAAAATCCACCTGGCACAATATACTGTTTTTTTGGATTGGTTTTTATATAGATTAAAGCAATTGAACAGCACACAACATCAGAATCAGCCTTTCCTTGTGAAAACTGAAACTTGCAGATGATATTGAGAGAAAGAGAAAAAACAGAAATCTATGTAATTAAAAAAATGCATTCTTAATTATTTACAATATCATAAAGATATTATTTTCTCCAGGCACTGACCACGGTTGATATATGTTTATAATTAGGGTCATGGTCAGAAATAATACTACTGTAGTTTACTAGTGTCTCTGCATTCATTACTGAGCCATAATTCATATGCAGATTTAGATTGTTGTGACCATGCCTGCAAGCAAATTATACATTATTCATAAGTTACTGTATGGAAATCGCTCATCTACTAAATACAATATGGTATTTGCTCTAAACCTCATTATGATTAATGAAAGAAGCTTGTCTAATGTGTGTAGGTACTGGAGCTGTGTCCATTTTTTACCATCATTATGCGATTGTTTCAAAATAAATTTCTTACATTACTTCAACATGCACAGATGGTTAAGCAGGGGTTATCAATTTGACAGTAAAGTAGGCAGAGAATTTATTAAAAGCAAAAGTATGAATACTTTCTGGTAAATTCTAATAAGCTAATCACAAGTTAACAGGAAGATACTGTAATGACCGAGGGGTTCGGTACGAAATGGAGCAGGCGTAGGACTCAGGAGAAAGGGGGTAACCAATACATTTATTAATCAGAACCGGGGAAAGGCACACACACAGGGACAGGGGTTACAGCGCTACACACACACACATGAAGGGAAGAGACTGTCTCCCAGCCTCTGTCCCACTAAATACAGTCTAAATACAGGATTCCGGCCCCCAGGCGCTGTTCTCAGCCCGCCTTGCCTGTGCATGACTAAAGCGCCCCATGTGGCGCTACACTACTGTTAGAGGACTTTTGTTAACAAATCTGACAAAACGTTTTAACTACTTGAGGTGAAATAGTGTAATTGAAAGACATATCATCAATAATGCACATTCAAATTGCTTTTCTGTATGTCATATCTTTCCAGCAGAGTAAATATGTTATAGGAGGCTTTTTTTTAAAAAAAAATCTCTGCTTTCAGGTCTCTGTGGTATTTCTCTCCAGTATTTTTAAGACCATGTCCCCCCACACATTATCAGTTCTCACTATACTGTACAGTAGTATTAGGTAATCATATGATGTTTTTGACATTGTCGTTATCGTGTAATCATTGTCATGTTTTTCACTGTGTGTAATTTTACACTTTAATCATACAGTGCTGTAAAGGCAGACCCAAACCTTTGAAACATAGTCAAATATTTCCTTTGCTTGCTTGTGTGAGATAACATGTAATTTAGGTGGCTCTCTGTCATGTCCAGTAAGATTTAAGGTTGTAATTTAGGCTCACAAATGGGCACAGCTTTTCAGAAAACCGAAATCTTCATAGATATTTTAATTTAATATAGATGGGTGGGCTTGTTACTGTTTGCGTAATAGAGATATACTACCCTGTATGGGTTCGGAACATTTTATTCTTAGCCTGAAAGATCTGAATGGTATAGGAATGAAGATAAGTAAGCTACTTCTATGCATTTTATCAAAATGCATTAGGCAAGCAAAATGAACAAAATAAAAGAGAAACACACTTTCGTTCCTATTATCAATCTGGGACACCATAAAATAGCTTTGACAGTAGTTCACTGTTACGTTCACCATTGACCCGTGTACACAATACAAGCCTACCCCTGCAACAGACCAGAATATTCTTTGTTATTTTCTGAATTGCCTTAGAACACATCTCAGTACAATTCTGTCTTCTTGTTATCTAAAATAAAAACCTTAAATGCCATGAACCTAAGATGCCCGAGGTGTTCCCATGGGATTTTTCATCTTTTCTTAAAAGATTAGAGGGAAAAACATACAGAAGACATTACTTTTCCTTATAAGTAGTGACATTGTTTTTCCAAGGTCATTGCACTAATTATATTTTATCACCCAGTCAAAAATCTAAGATACTATACATGAAGCTCTTGTTTTATAAAATGCAAGACATAAGCACGTTTAGCAAAGATTTAACCCTTAAAAGCAATTATAGTTTACATCGAAGGAAAGCAATTTTCTATTTTACTTTAGAGTACATTTAAATTCCTATATTTTACTTAACCTTTATTTATACTTTCTTAGGCTGATGTGTAGTGTGTTGATCAGATTTTAAATTACTAAAGCACATTAAGGTCTATAGACTTGTTGGCATTTATATTTCTCAGAATTTTCACTCCACAGATATGTGAGGAGCTGTGTAGACGGTGGACTGGATTCTCATTTGCAGCATTGATCATTTAGGATTTATCCACCCCGGGATTATTTCAGTTTTAAATTCATTACCACTGCCTGAGAAGGACTCAAGAGACGGCTCTTTACTTTGGGTGAATCGAGAGAGGAAAGGAGTGGAGGAGTGCATATTTTACCAGAATTGGAAATGAAAATGATCAATTCCCAGGCGAACCAGCTCCTATTAAGACAATGACCAGCTGCACTGTTTCCTAGGAAATCTCACTTTTCTCTACCCTAGAAATGTTCCTTTTCCCTTTGGAAAAGATAAAGAGTCAAAAAGAAAAGGTGACAAAGTAGGTATAAAAAAGCATAGTCACCAGACATCTGTTACTTGTCATGGATGTCTGAAAAACAGGACGAACCGTGGAGAGGCAGGAGAGCAAAAATGACCCTATGCGCTCGTTAGTGCAAAGAGTTCAGGAGTGCCGTATAGAAACCTATGCCCTTAGGTAGCAGATGTGAGGCAACCTGGTGCTAGGCGGCTCTCAGGACATCCGAACGTCAATGCTGAGCGAGGGCAGAGTGCAAGACCCGGAAATATATAGCCCCAGAGAGGGAAACACCGGAAGGACAGCAAATAACCGGAAATGAGAGACAGGACAGAGAAGGAGCGCCCTCTGGCTCCAGAGGGCGTGACATTACTGGCTGCTGTTCTACAAATTATCACTTCATCTGGTGGCGATCCCCTGCGAGAGGTGTCTGGTATCAAACATGTGCCATTGTGAAGCTAGATCCTAGTCTTATCCATAGTCTTCCATTACTCACAATAATAAACCACTGCCAAATGGGCCCAATGTGATCTTGCACATTTGCTTTTTTATGTGGACTGAAACTAATACAGCATAGCAGACAGTTAGGAGAATTAATGGTATTGAGAATTCCAAGTCCACCAAAACCAAGACTGTCTTGGACCCAATGGACCCTGTCATTTAAAACTCACTGAAGAACTGGAGAAAATTAAGTTGGATACTTAGCAGTTTCCTATATAAATTTTACTTACTTTAAATAATTGCCTCTTGCTGATGTGTTTTCTTCCCTGTACACATCACTTAAACCCACCATGAACCCACCAACAATACCCACCATTAAACCCTCACCATAAAGCTGCGTGTATTCAGTGGTCTGATCCTAAGTGAGAATTCCTAATTCTGCCTTCTTATTTCTTCTAAAGATGTCTGCATTTGACAGCTTGACTCATTGGGTTCTATCTCAGAAATCTCTCCCAAATTTACTGCCGTTTATTCTCTGATTATGGCCAGCCCTGGTTTTAGATTCCTCAACCTTAAGAGCGCCCTTAACTGTTTGCAATATTAATTGTTCCATTTTTAGAGTTTTTAGAAGTTGAAAAATGCCTTATGAACCCTTGCGTTTTGTGTATGAAAGAATACAAAAGGGTGAGCCAGATGCTCTTCCATACTGACTGTAGTCCATTTGTGATATTAGAAGGCATTGTTCGTTTTATGCTCATTTTATTTTGGTTGAAGGGGAAGGGTTTTCCAAAACAGCAGGTTTATTGTTTAAGTTGATCTCAGACTCTTACAAGGCTTACAAGTAAAGAATTGTTTTTATTCCCTTTTTTTTTCATTTGCAGCACCAATGCAACCGAAGGGGAGGAGGGGGGTTTCAGCTGACTCATGTTTCTCACCAGGCCACCTTGTAGCATTCCCTCAACCAAATTAGTATCTCCATCACTCTCACACTAAATCATCAATACTAGTGAAAGGCTAGCTTAGAAAGACGGAAAGCTTTTGAAAATATGTACTGTATACACCATCTGAATGGAGGTAAAAGTAAACAGCAAATATTCCTTAGCTCCTAAGTAACTTGCAGAAAGCTTTTGATACTTCCTCTTAATATATTCCCATTGCCCTGACTCCATAGGTCTCTGATTTTACTAAGAAATAAAAAATGTATGCATCCCTAATGATTAGACCGGCGATCTAATTCTGAGAACCGTCTTTAAATGTACTCAAACTAATAGCATGCAAGGGAGAGGATCGCAGAAGAAACATTTGGAGCACCCAGAGATTCAATTACAGGATTCCCCCAGTGAGTGTTTGAACAATGCATCTTACCCATCATGTCCCAAATGGCTTAATTGCAGGCGTAATAAAATCCTGTCTTCTCTTCACTCCCACACCTTGTGATAAAGCTGTCAGCGGCAGGCATCTGACAGTGTTTGTTCTGCCATTATTCATACCCATTTAAAAGCACATACAAGAGAATACTTTATAATAAGTGCCTGAGAGCTAGTGTCACTGCCCTCATCATGGATTTTCTTGGAGATGCAATTAAATTGTTTGTAGATACACTGTTATCCTTAAACTAAACAAACCAGCAAAAAAAGGTGCATAATGCTAAAAGGTGTTTTTCATAATTCTTCCTAAAAAAGGTGTCAGTTTTCACTTAAGGCTTACATTTTTCTCACTAATTTGAACAGCCTGAAGCATGACTGAAATTAAATTCTTTGTCTTCGTACAAAACGACCTTCAATCACATCATTCCATTACACTGTTAATGAAAGGAAGAGAAATTACTCATTAAAAAGCTAGGGGATCCTCCTTTAAAGAAAATGACATTGGGGAACCCAGCGAGGAGCTTGCCTTTAATTATGAGCTAGCAATTACAGTATTTGGTACATAAATGATCAATTAATTTCCTGTAGGTAAATAATAATAACAGTTATAAATCCCCCATTTGTTTGGATGCTCCATTAATCTAGTTCATAAGGATATGGTTACATGATTCCCAAATGGCTTCTAAAGAGGCATTCTCTGGGACAATTTATAAAAATCTTTTTTTTTCATTGACCATAACTAATGGGTGAAGTGCCCAATAATTGCTTTGATAGTAAGACATCACTTGTGGTTTTATGGATAATCCTACACTAAACTCCTTCATCTCTAGACCAAATGACTTCTCAGCTGAAACAAGATCATGTACAGTACCTGTAGAGGCCAGCACTGACAGCTCTGAAGAAAAAAAACAGGTCTGAAATCAAAGAAGCAAGGACTCGGGTTTAATTATACATGTAAGCCAGAGAGGTTTGCTGATTTGTTTAAGGAAAAGATGGAATGTCATCTCACCTTGTACTTTTTCTTTCCCTTACATTATAATATTATGCCTACTTTAATAGATTATGTTTACAAACAATCTTTATCAACACACAGGACAGAGATGAACAGCAAAGTCTTATTGTGTTCACCGAGACCAAAGACCATTGTAAATCTGTCCTTCGTCAGCTCTGTATAACATATTTATGACCAGGCATTGGTATTAAATACTGTACAACCTATCTCTTATTCATAGAGTAGATTGTGAAAATGCTCAGTTGACACCCCAGCTAGGATTAGGGTTAGCATTCACACACTATTTAGACAATGTTTAAGCTCAGCGCTGGATTTTGAGGCCCAAGTCAAGTTTAGGATGAATGTCTTTTTGCTCCTATCTGAATTTTTTCCTGAAACTCTGGATCTGGGGTCTGGATTGCACGGTGCATAATTGTATCCCAAAACTGAGTCTGTCGAATCAAAATCTGTAGCCAAGAATTCTTGAATCTCATTCACTTGCAAGAGCTTTGATCAGTGGTCTTGATTATTTCCCACTCATACTTTTACGTTTGGGGACCATGTCAAAATCTGATGCCCAGAGAGGTTCAGATATACCTTAGATCACGGAAATGCTCAATTGACACCCCAGGTAGGGTTAGGGTTAGGGTTAGCATTCACACACTACTTAGACAATTGTTAAGCTAAGTGCTGGATTTTGGAGCCCAAGTCAAGTTTAGTACCAGTGATTTTTTGCTCCTTTCTGAATTTTTTGGGGGAAAATCTCTGGGGTCAGGATGGTGAGTTGCACCGCGCTATAATTGTATCCAAAACCTGCTGGTGTTCAGATATACAGTATGCTCCAATTCTTACAGCGCATTAACCACAGTCATATCATCCCGCAACTCAACCTGGAAACCCACTGAAGCTCAACAGGTATCTGCCTGGACGATGCCAGGATGAGAGACCTCCTGGGAAACCTGAGGTTGCTGGAAGAGGTTTTAGTGGGGCTGTCATTTGGAGTAGACATAAAACCGAGGTCCTGACTTTCCATGATCATAAAAAATCCCATGGCATTTCTTGAAAAGGGTATGGGTGATCTTACTCAGGCAGCAGGTATGAGAAAGATTGACTTGGCTTGTGTCTGTCATCAGACATGTGCCTCTGGTAACACTGAAGTCCATAAACAGTAGAGGTAAAATTGTGCTAAGCAAAGTGAAGTATATCTGGTTTAAAAGTCAGAACCCCTTCACCGTCCTCCTTTAATGAAAAGGTTTGTTTGTGTCCTTGGTACAAAAACTGAATATGTCTGAAATATTTGTAACTAATCAAGTCATGAAGGATGAATGAAGTCTAACTAGTGAAGTCTTCCAAATTATGACTTTTGTTTTACATCAAAATTAGTTTGGCAAAGAAAGTCAACACAATGCCAATCTGAATGGCCAGGCATATGAAGTTCTTCCAGGATATGTCTCTGTCAGAAACCTTTCAAGGGTATTACTTTATAGGACATTACATACAGTAAGTGACATAAAGAAAAGCTAATAATGAGTTAAACACAATGGCGCTATCAGAGAAAATTGTATTATTCTACCTTACAAACACCAAAGTAGTATTCAGGCACTTACACTACTATATTCTTATAAAGTCCTAAATTGTCATTTGTATGTTACTTTAATCAGTGCATCCAGTGTCCCAGTCTATTGCATGTGCAATAAAAGATATTGCTTTGTGAATATCTAGGAAATTGCCTCTAATTGTAGACATTCAGAAATATTAATGCCTTTTATCTGATTTGAAACTCTCTGTCTGTGAAAAGTTTAAAAAAAATACAATTCATTCAGTCCAGACCTTTTCCTGGAAGTGTTTTCGTCTTACTGCTGCAAGGAGCTATGTATCACAGCAGTCATGTCATTTGTATTGAAGCTGTGGTGGCAGTGACAGCAGCTCTTTGTAAATCTCCCATAAATGTAGTGCAGTGATGCTTCATGGAAGTCATCACGGCTGTGCAGGATTTGTGATATTGTTCGGATCCTCTTCGGCATCCCTGGTTGACCACACTGATGTGTGCTTCCAGTCCTTTCTCTTCCTGTCATGAGGACTGTGTCCCTTTGACCTTACCTTTGATATGCAGAAGTGGTCCAGCTGCAGAAGAACCTGAAGCTAGAGACATAGGTCAGAAACATTGGCTGGGATCACAGGAAGTCAGGGCCAGAGCCTCAATAATAATTTAGACACCCTGCTGCTCCAAATCCTTTGTGCTGAGACCTAGACAACACTGTTTCAATCCCGGCTTCAATTTTCTCTCTTAAGAATCCTTTCCATTCACTAAGACCTAAAGATGTGATGTGTCTTTTCTTTTTTGGGTGGGAGGGTGGGGCTGTATATGCCATATTTAAGAAATAAATACAAATGTGCCTTCTACAGAAATGATTTGAATAATGAGGAATACTGAAGTGTTTTTCTTTAAGTGTTATTCCTTAATGTTTTCTGCTTTAAAACTTGTGGCAAATGAAGGCCTTGGACTAAACATGAATTGAGAAGGATAAGAAATGGATCACTACAGCTGGGACTTTCTGTACAAATAATCCTTGCCAATGTCAAGGAGAACAGTAACCACTTTGCTCTTTTCTCCTTCTGTATAATTATACACAGGGTCAAATAATCTTTTGTACAAGTGCAAAGCCTGTAACAGCTCAAGGCAATCTGAATTCCATCAGCTGCTGCCATGAAATTCTTGTTTTATTGTTTTTTTTTTGTTTAATATTGGCAGTGAGCTTTTTTGACTTTCAGCCAAAGGTCTAAACTTTAAGAAGTAAAGCCCACAGCTGGTGATTGAATTCATGATTTGTTTTACAGTATTGACAGTGCGCCTTTGTTTACACAACAGACTTCCTTCGCAATTACAAAGCACTTTTAATGTAATAATTAATATTGATGATATCCATCTAGTCTGAAGTCAGATCCAGAAGGTGCTCAGGGCCTTGTAAACAAAAAGCTGAAGTACACGTTTAACAGAGCACAATAACTTCAATCCAGAAGATTATATTGCTCAGCTGTTCTAATAGACATAAGTGACTGGATTTTCAAGGCAATCCTTTGAAAATATTCATTACAGCTGCTCTGTGTTAAAAAAAATCATAGCCATGGGTACAACAACTTTGATATTGAAATAAGTCACTGTTCCATGTTTACATTATGAAAGTGTTTGTTTTGTCCAGATGATACCTCAGCAAAGATGAATGATATTTGCTCTATAGTTTGATACTAGAGAGAAGAGGGTTACTGCATAGTGAATATAAATGATGCTCACAAAGATCAAAGGGTAAAATACACTTTTCAGATTCTTTTGTGCTTGGCCAAGATCTGAGATGCAGTACTGGGCAGTACAATCTCCTAATAGACCATAAATCAGGGACACTGGCAACACAGGAATTTAAGTGTGTATGCAGTGAATGTTGATTAGTTCAGGAGTCCCAAAGAGTATTTTACAATGTTTAAACTTTTTTGTGTAGTTATCTATTAATTGAATAACTATGGGAGAAGGTATGTGTATAGTACATGACTGCATAGTGACAGGTCATGTATTTTATTCCAACTTCTCTATCTTCCCACAAAGAAAAGATCTTTTTTGCAGTGACTTCCGAATATGTGTAACTCACATAATCATAAATGGCCTACAGTTTTTACATGGATACTTACCAGAACCTACCTGTCAAGTCTGTTGGTCTACCCTTGGAAATTGTATAATTTATCATTGCGGGGGTCTCACAGCTGTGCAGTGGTGTGTCAAGGATTGTGGTGTCCTGTAAATCCACTGAAGGGGTTGACGGGCATATCAACACCTTGCTTTATTACCATTAATGACACAAAGTCACAATTAACTCATACAATAGCCATACAGCATATCATCCAGGGGCTGTTTCGGCTGTGTTTATTCAGTCACTCTGAGGAGTAAAGAACTTGTGCTGAATATATTTTAATACATTTGCAGAAATTAGCTTGTAGTTAATAATTTTAATATTATTATTTTAAGAATGCAAACAGTGATAATATTTGTATTTTCTGACAATAATATAATAATCTGTTTACTGCATACAGTAGCTGATATTAATAGCAATAAGATCTGAATAATTATTTATGAAAAATCCTATAGATTGTTTGGTATAATACAATTAAACATAAATCATATGAGGCACAAAAGAAGTACATATCAATGTGTGTACATGTATGTGCCTTATATAATGGCTTTGATATTGTGAATCGAGCATGCATATGCACATATGTTTTTAAAATGTTTTTCAGTAATATTTAATTTTGGTTTGCAAACATATCAGATAAGCACAGTAACATAAAGTTTTCCAATGAAGCATAGTATCAGCAAAAACTGCAAATCTGCAACCATTCTCCCTTGGAGAATCACTGCAACAACAAAACTCCCCTTTCGAGATCTATTTCTACCCAATGACAGTAAAGAGCTATCAGGAGTCATTCTGCCAATGTGCTTTTATGGGCCATTATAGAACTGTCTGATTTATAGGGTATCGGAAGCTAGGAGTTCCTCCTCTGGCATTATAAGAAGAAGACAGTATAGGTTATGGGGTTAAAAAGTATGACAATGTAGATTTCCCTTTACATATACTGTATAATATATGTTTTCCTTACATATGTTGTATATACTGTACATAATGGGAAATTTAATATTAATTATGGAAGAGTGTGTCAACGCACTATTCAAAGCTAATGAATGTAACAATATACAAATGTTTACAAATAAAAGGAAGCATTTTAGCCCATCTATAGTATTAGGCTTCTGAAATAGGACAGGGTATCAACTGGAGCAACATTGGTGAGTAGATTGTTTTAGATTCTGATAATCTTTCGTGTAAAAAAGTTCCTCCTGTTCTTATGTTCTGGTGCCTGTAAAGTAAAGCTTAGCTTTCTAATCCTATCCCTGTGCTCAAAATAACAGAGCTTTGTTAGGTGCAGTTGTATTTATCCACCTTAACAAGTACGCAGGTTTTAAAATTAGGAAATGTTGAATTAAATCCTATGTGCACAGTTTTGATGGCCACAGTTTTCACTCTCTTGCTTAGCAGAGGATGTCAGAAGAGAATCAATACTGTATAATTTTCCTTTCTGGACTAGAGGTGTTTAGTTAAATTGTGTGAACCTCTAAGAATCCCCATACTACTAGGGGCAGAAGCTTTGAATTAAATCAGCTATAGACCTCCTTGATGAATTATTGTCCTTATCTAACATGCTTTTCTCGACTGTTTAATGAGAAGGAGTGCTTTTCTCTGCTTTTCAATGACTTGTGTAAGATTTTCTTGGCTCTTCAAATCATTGTGCAGTTAAGCTTTTGTGATAGAATTTATTTCTTTACTTTAATAGGTCTAAATCACTGACCCTACTGAGCAGGCATCACATTCACTAGCCTGCAACTCTTAGCTGTCAGAATCCCCTGTGAATTTGTTTTTTTTTTCCTTCCAGATGGCACATTAGATTTTACCTGAACTATTCTGGGCCATGAAACTATTCTGAAATGCATTCCTAGGGTTACACTGCATTAAAGGATTTATATGGCTCCCCAGCAAAAACAATGAAAAAAATAGCCAAAATATGGTAAAAAATGAAAAGTGAAATAACCAAGAAGCCTTTTAGGACAGCAAATATAATTTATGCTTAATGCAAGGCTGAAATTGCATTTTGTATTCAAAACTTGAAAAAGAATAATTCTCAAAGTGATTTTTTTAGGAGAGGTAGTGTGATTATTCAGAAAAGAGGATTTCTGTGGCTGAACTGTGAAAGCAGTGGAATTAAATAAGCTCTTAAAATAAACAAGAGCTGGAAATAAATGTAAAATTAATAGCACTTGTTTCTCAATTAAAGTTTCGGAGGAAAAATGTTGTGAGCAGGAATTATTGCTTTAAAAGGCCAATTGGGGAGAGATACCTAAGAGCGCTGGTAGGGTAAAATGTGTTGTACTATGCTGTTCTGTTCTCATTTTGTATTTGTGTGTGTAATTTTTTAATTAATAGAAGCTAGTTTACAAAAGAGAAAGAATAAGCATTTTTAACTTAAAAACAGAAAACCTTTTTTTCAAAGGCAAATAGAGACGTACAGTATGAAGTCAGTAATCACTGTTAATTGTGTTACACAACGTCGTCAAGCCAGAAATATGAATTGCACCCAGTGCCTTAAGGCAACATTGGCTGTAGCAGAACATCACACCTAAAGCTTAATTTGCTGATACTTGGCAGGAGAAGCCATGCAAACGGTAGTCGTGCCTCTCTGTTTAAAGCGAAGATAAGCTGGAATGTCAGTTTTGCGAAACATTGAATTTCTGAGGTGTGAATAAAACTAATCCAGGCTTCATAAGTAAGTCGGAAGAGCCCCATGGAAATCAACAGAGCATGCTTGTCACTCACTGCAGGGTTTTGGAACCCTATTTGAGTTTAATAATTGGGTTGACAGGGGCTTTTCAGCCTCTGATTTTTTTCTAGCTTTTTCACATACTGTATACAGTTGTATATACTGTACAACTAGCAAGCCCTATAAAACCTCACAGTACTCACTCCTCTTCTTGAGGAAACATTCACCAATGTGCACAGTGTTTGTGTTGCAAAATGAGTGTGCTTCAATGCAAAAATAAAAGATGTTCTAAACTGGGGATTATGCAGCTTTATTTTTGCTCTCTTGTCTCTCATCAGCCCTTATTTTTTATGAGAGCACTTTTATTCATCATTCAGAGCCAGCGATTGTTTCCTCATTAAATGTTCACGCAACTCTGATAACTATATCTAACAAGTCAGATCATCCCAGACTGAAAATGTAATTAAACCAGTGTAAGGATTCATAATTAGTTTCTTTCCAGACCTACTGTAAATGAAAATGAACTAATGACAAAGCAGTTAGAGACCAGAACATTCTTTTAAAAAGTTTGAACTATACAGTATGTTAAACAGATGCCCTTTGATCATTGCCTTATATTTTGTTGTTTACACACTTTTGGTGTTTTCCTGGCCAAAGGATGTGTCATATAACTACCCTTTTAAAACCACCTTTCTCACAGTGAATAGATTGTATAATCGTGAAGGCTGCCAGCCGTTCTCTCACAGACCATTTTGCTTTATAGACAGAGGCATTGTGAACAGCTGTATCGACCTTGAGTTTGCTTGATTAAACTTTCATTACAATGAAGACATGGAGGATCAAGGTTTTAGAGAGTAATTTAATCATTTCACTTATGTAATTGAAACTAGCAAAATGAAATCTGTTGGTACTTTAAAAAACATAAATGAGATTCACTGCTTGTTCTCATTGCTGATGGGTAGCCTTGATTGTACTCTTAAATCGCGCTAATAGCATTATGCCTAAAATGTTTCATGCAAGTTGGTGCATGGAATTAGACTGCAAATTCTGTATATAAAAATAGAACTTCTCAAATTGCTTTAACATGCTTTCATCTTTTAGAACACATCATACTATCAGGCAAATCTTCAACGGACAGTATATCATGGGGTTATTACAGGGAACTCAGCCTTTGATATATTCTATATTTCTGCTTCTGTATAAATCTTAATTAACTGTTGAATTTCTATATATTTTGGCAAGACTAATGTGTGCTGTACATTGACTTGAAAACATTATGAGTATTCTGGGGCTGTCTGATGCTGCATGTTCTGGGTTGTGACGTGCAAACATTGAGAGTTTACAAACCAAGTTCACCCGGGGGTCCATGGATCAGTGTTGACAGGGTGGGTTAGCTTGAACCATACCATACAGTTCTCTCATTATTTCATTGGGCACCAGGGATGATGTCATTTAACCTGCTGAATAGTGAAAATAAAGGAAGAAAAACACAACAAGGATCTAGCATGCCCTTCTTATCACAAGAACAACAGATGCATGTCATCAATATGATGGAGTGACACCTCAGGTGGACTCGCCAGCATTGGGAAAGCGCCCTCTTTACAGAAGAATGGGAATTTTATATAGATGGCTCTGATGGAGTTCAGCGAGTGTGGTGCACTCTGACACTGATACTGGTACAAATGCAGCAATTGAAGGGTCCAGATACTGTATGATTGTCTGGACAGGAGTGACTACTCTACCTGACTGCATGGTGTCATAGTACGTTGAATAAGTCCTGGGACCTCAGTTGCTGACTTCCTGTATTGGGTGTACAGGAGGAATGTGATAGAACCTCACGAGACAGCGTCTACACCCTGGTGCAAAACGTGTCGCAGATGTACAGCTTGCATTGCTTCCAGTGGTGGCCACTGCCTGTGACTTTCACAACAGATCCCCTCTCGACCCACTTTGTTGATGACAAACGTTAATCACAATAATTAATTTTCCAGTCATGTTTATTCAATAAAATATGAGCGCACCTGCTACTAATAAAAAAGATTATCTGTTTTTTTTTCTGATAACTTCGTGGATTAGCTGCAGTTAAAATATTTTGCGTACTGTATATATTTCTTGGTTTTCCTGGAAAGAAGTTGTTTTACAGATCCTGTAGTGGCAATTTTGCTGCGTTTTGTCTCATAAACTAGTTGTCTATATAAACAAGCAGCAACTGTTCCATCTTGCGATTTTACACACAAAGCACATCCTCTTGTAATCTCTGGAGTGCTGTTTGTTGTCTCCAAATATGGAGACAATTTATACCTAAATTCAAAGTCTAGGATCTTAATTAATTTTATGAATGTTCTTCAATTAATGTGCACAGACTTTTAGGGAAAAAAACTGAGAGATTTGACTTAAAACAGCTCATTCCATATCACTGCCTAATTTTACCCTAGGCAAGTTCACATGTTAAGGTATCCATAACTGTGATCCTTCAGTGTGCCAAATGTTAAGTGACTTTGAAACAATAGGCCATATGACACATTAACTGGGAACATTAAGCCTCTGTAGTGAAGTAATGCTTTGTGAGATACTGGAAATAAAATTTGTGAATAATAAGTAAGTCTCCTATTTGGTACAGTATATCCTGATGACAAGATTCTCACTCTGGTTTCTGGCTTTACAGTCGGTGCCATTTTTAATAAATTATTAAACCTCAGCCAATGTCCTTGAGATGACCCTACTTGATGTACTATAGCTGCCACATTGCAGTTGGGACTATTTTATTGCTGTTTACCAGCATAAAAAGTTATAAATAAGTTATCATCTGGAATGTATTACTCTGGGCCAAATTAAATTAATACAGCAAGAGCAGTAATTAAATTACCATGTTTGCCCAGCTGAAATAATCAACCAAGTCTAAGTGAAGGACAGTGAATGAGAAATACCTTCTGAGAATAATTAAATAAGAAGATTAATCAGATTGGCAGCTGCTGTCGAAAATGTGTGCCGCAACATCCATAAAAAGTTTTCAAGAATCAAGTCTCTGGGCTCCTCCATCACTCGAGCCAAATGTGCAGAATTAAACTCTTTGTGTTAATATGCCAGTGCTGTAGCTACTTCACCCTCAGCTAGCGCAAAACAGATGCACCCAGAAGTGAAAGTATTATCTTTTTCATGAGCCAAATCACAAAGTGTGGCAGAAAATGTTGCTTTTGTTAGTTGGCTAATCCAGAACAAATAAAACAAGACACAGTCAGACAAGACCCAGTCTTTCTACATAAAATGCCAGGAGCGCATGGATGTGTTCAAATTTTCTTTAAAGGCATTTTCTAGGTTTCCTTTGTGAGGGTGAAATCACTTGAACAGCAGTACTATGCAAAAAGCAAAGGAATTAATTAAACATTACAGCGAATTAGAACATCGGCGAGCCACCTTATATATCTGCTGTATAAACATAAGAGCATCAAAAAGATTACAAACAAGACGAGATCTTCATCCCATCCGTCTCTTTTGGTATAAAAACATACAGTAATATAACAATCTGGTTGGTACACATTACAGATACGAAAGGATTTCTACTATGGCATACATGCCCCCAGCCATGTCTTGGTAATATAAATATTAGAAGAAGGAACACATAAATTCTCAGAAAATGCTCCCATCTCTACCTGATTAATGATAAATATTATAATCCACACCTATGACAAAGGAGGCACATGCTGTAAGTGTCCATCCCAAGCCTTATCGGTCTCGTCCACAGAATTCATGGGGGATTTTGTGTCTGCAAATCAAAAAATAATTGAGTTTAACAGGCAGATAAAGCCCTGGTTTCTGTGTTTTTAATATACATAATAAATAACTGACTAAGGCTAAAGTGTGACATTTGCAAAGTAATACCAATGTGTATCGGCTGTTTGCAATCATCAATCAGTGAAGACAGCTAATCAACATATATAGAGATACAGTACATACTATTAAGTAAACACTTAAACTAATAATAATAGATATTCCATAGAAATATCCCATCTTGTTTAACTAACATATAAATCATCAAAGAGAGATATTGTACTGAGACTGTCTGCTTTCTGTTATGATAGTGATGATGATGGTGATGATGATGAAGAGGTTAAATCGGGAGCTGCCTCAATTTTCAGGCTGCAAAATTAGCAACTAGGTGTTAACTCCCTGCAGAAAAGCTTATTTTTCTATTTACTTTCATTCGTCTCTGTTTGCTCGATATTATTATTGTTGTTGTTGTTTTCGAAGCCACAACCCCTCATTTTCTGAAGCACACTCGAAAATGTAACTCGAAGTTTAAATTTCGAAATAAAACAACGTTTCTTGCTTCAATTTTCCTCACCTCATCTCTCTGTGTTTTGAACTGTAACGCCTTGCAGAAAACATACTGATTTTTAGTATGTTGGGAAAAATAAACAAACAGCAAACAACACAATAAGAAAATGAAGGAGCACAGTTGTTGTGGTTCCTCTGTCTCTTTGCTACTTTGGAGGAGCCTCATCTCTCTAGGGCATGATGGGTCGCCTCCCAAGCTTGGAGCCCTGGCAACCGCCAAGCCGTTAAGTCTCTGGGGCTGTTTTCTCATGCAGTTCGGGTTTCTATCGGTCAGATCTGTAACTCTTAATTCATCTGTCGTCCAACAATGCAGCTCTCTTCCGACACTTCGCATTTTTTTTTTTATTTATTGTGTTTTGTCCTTATTTTGTTTGTTCACTTGCATTCACCAAAATTAAAAACGCCCCCTCAAAAACACAAACATTCCTATGTTCTTCTTTTGGTGGTGAAGTCCTTACACAATATGAAATACTTGAGCATAAAAAAACATTATATTGTCATTTTGCTCTCAGACACATTGTCAGTTGGTTTCCTCAGCTTTGTAAAAAAAAGGGAACATTTTGTAACAAAAGAACTTCATAGCCAGGAGATAAACTAAAAGTATCTTTTTGATTGTTGTCATTTTGCAGTTGATTCTTTTTGTAATCGGCTTTTGCTATGTAATTTATTATCCTTCCAGTGATACACTACTTACTGGGGAGAGCCTTCAGATAGCCATGTATACTACATATAACTATCAAATTGCGGCTGAAAATATACAGTGATCTAGAGAATGACATTCGGGAGGTCATGTAAGGTCACATGCACAACAAAATGAAAAGCAGAAACTGCCATATAAGAATGCTATAACATTATCGTTAGAATCCAATGATACCAAGGATATTCTTTTTCTGCATGGCAGGCTCGTGGAACCTAAGATTTGTCCTTGTAGATTCTCACTAGTTGATTTTACTAACTTGATAATAACGTGATCAATACCTCCATTTTGTACCAGCCAACTTGCCACTTAAATTTTATGCAAAATAATTTGCACCACAAGAATTGTGCGTGATTAATACTACAATTCCAGAGATAGACCTATGAAGTGTGCATAGAATGTTACCGTGCCGCAATCAGGGAAAAAATACATTAGCATATTCAGAAAGTGTTCCAGCGACATTGTGTGTTCAGGTTAATACATTTCAGTAAATCCTCTCATGCCTTGTTTGTCAAACCTGAAATACAGCCAAGCTACAACCTCACACAAAGATGCCAGAATGTAATGGGTTAGTGGGGCAGTTGGATTTTTTATGGATTATGTGGCTTCTGGTCACATCAAAACTAAAATAAGCAGAAATACATATAATTTTCCTTGTTTGCTGTCATATCATGTTCTAGAGCTCAGTTTTGTGAGCTTATTCATATGTATGTAGATGCAAGCATCTCACGCAGAACTGCACAACCAAATGACCTGGATGGACTGATAGACTTTCTCTCATTGTATTTGTAACCTTTCTTATGGGCTGAAAACTGTGCATTTCCTTGTCTTACACTTGTCATGGTGACTCTCACAGAAAGGGCTGATAGTGTGAGTCCAATGTATTTCAGTCAGCTATGTAACTTGACATGCTGTAGTTTCCCTTGACATTTTGCATATTCATACATTTATAAAAATCTAACTACAGAAAGTGAAAAAGTGCACAAGAAGCACAGAATGCTAAGACAATTCAGGTAACAGAGAAGCAAATAATACTGCTCATGCAATAGATTATATTAGTTGACAATGTATCTTTCATTACAGTCAGAAAATGACTGGAAACAAAAGCAAAACCCTTTGATAAAAAGTCACACCACTCTCTCTGCATGTAGATCAGTCTAGTGAAGGTGTCATTTTCTTTAAGGAGTTTGGAACACTCATAAAATATAATATGAGCATGTACAGTATTTACTTTTAAGGGTCCAAGGGGCTTTTTCTCCTGGCCTCATTAGTCTGACATACACAAACAAGTTAATTCTCACTACCTTAGATATTAGCATACTAAATCACTACATTCTTTAATGGATGCAAAAACACACAATTATTTCAGTGTTCCATCAATATGAAATAAACATGCACTTGGTCTAAGAAGCTAAATAGAAAAAACAAAATGCTGGACAAAAGTATTCTCACATGTACAGTGTAAGAAACCTGAGCAAATCCTACAATGAATACTGGGCACAGAAAAGGTGCAAGGGTATAAGAGAATACATTTAAAGTGAAGATAATATTGAGGCAAATTAGCAGAACAAAATAAAACTAAAATTGTTTACCGTCTTATAACAATTTATTTGTGAAAGTAATGTGCTTCTCAATTTTTACATTTTCAGACTTCTTTCTTTTGTTTTTATTCTTTTCATTATAATTATTCTAGAAGAGATTTAAGCAAACCGGAACATTTTATAGTTATAGTTTACTCTGGATTTTGTGCTATAATCCAATTTAAATTGAATTGATGTGGGAAATAATTGGATGAAAAATGTGCTATATTCTAATAGAGATCCCCAGAAATTTTATTAGCACATCACACATGCTTGGATAATTTGTCTTAGTCAGTCTTTCTTTCCCTGGATTATACAAGATTAGCAAATATTATTTTAAAAAATGCCAGCATCAAAGAATTTTGCAGAATTGCATGAATATATAGAGTTCCTGGAGTCGATGTCTAGGCAATATTAATGAACTAAAACTAGATTCAAGAACTTTGAACTTCACATAAGAGGCAAGGTGAAATCTGGGCCCTTCGTGTTAAGGTTCTATAAAATTAATTAAGTGACCTGTTTTCCAGAGATCATATCAATGAAATGTGGATTTTAGATGAAATAACATTGTTATCATAATACAACATGTTTATTGTGTAGAGTTGACATAATATAATGAAGTCTGTCATTTATGTTGAAATAAAAAACTTCATCTTTATAGACCAAGGTTTTGTAAAAAATGTTCCCAGCTACAGTATGTACTCATAAAAACTTTACTTTAGCAATGAATGAGGAAGCACTTCAGTGAAATGCCTTGCTGTATAAATGGGTACATTTGTAAATTTAGCCAAATAAATAATTCTATAATAGCGGCTGACAATGTCAGATTGTATGGTTAGCGTTGTATGATACAAACTGCAGAGTAGCTTGATGAAAACCATTTCGAAAATGCAAGTGTTTTGTAAATTAGATCAATTATAAAATAGAATGATGGTTTCTTAAGATCTACAGTATAGTGGAACCTATGAATCACTATATCATGGCACTGTGCTGTGTCCTGTATTTTGGTAACTTTCTGAACACTGGTGATAATCTATAGTGATAATGATTTTGTGTGAAAGACAGGCTTAGTGAGAGGATCGAACAATAGAATAACAGTTCACAGATAATTTTTCCAAATATATAAATGATGTCATTTGAATAGCAGTCCATCTGTCTTATTGCTGTATATGCTTACTCACTTTCACAGAGAACTGATTGGTTTATCTGCAAGCACTCTTTTACATGCTTGACTGTTTTAATTCAAAAATGATCTCTGAGTTTGTCTAACAGATACTTTCATCAAGATAACATACATTTTAAATAACTTATTGGAACATAATGGTGCAAAAATGCATCATTAAAATGGTGAACAAAAAATCAATTATCACAAAAATGTAACACAATCCAATAACCTAAAAACAGACATTATTGGAATACAAATATGAAGTACAATCTATAGTGACTGAGACAGGGACAGTGTAATGATAAATTAAATGATCTGAAGGAAATTAATTATCTGAATTGCAATGATCTAAAGAGCATGACTAAGTGGGTTTATTAAAAAATATTTATAAATTGTCTTTGTGTTTTTAGTTTTAGTTTTCAGCTGTTTGAAATCTATTTTTTTTTTGGTTCACAAGATACTTCTTTACATATATTTTTATTAATTTTGTGTTGTAGTTTGAGTCAATGTCTACAGTATTGTATGTGAGAAACATTTTTCCCACACTTGAAAAGCTCCCCTCATCCATCGATACCTGCCCTTACAGTATCTTCACTTGCTGTCTCATATTTTAGTCTCATGCCATTTTGTGTTTGGCATGCTAGAATACGATAAGAACACCCACAAACTAGACTGCAAGAGACCTTTAACAACTGCCCAATTACACATTCATGTACTGAGCCAGAGAAATCTGGAAAAATTGTTGAGCACTTTATTGCGTGCTGCATTTTCATCTATTAAGCTAGAATTTATGGTTTTATTCAGCCCTTTTCAAGCACTGACTAAGGTATGTACTGTATTTAGCAGGCTTAGTTTTTCTTCATTATTTGAAATAAATATCACCAAGTATCTCCATCTTACTGCTGCATTATGCTTTCATGTTCCTTATTCTGCTTTATATCACATTCACTGTTACTGTGATATAATCTGATAATCTGGTTTCAGACATAAGTATTGATTGAGTATAGGAAGTGTAGTTTTCCTTGATGCTCTTGGAATTATAACATTAAATAATAAGAACATAGTAGTTAGAAATGAAAGGAGGACATTTGACCCATATAGTCCATTTTGACAACTGATCCAAGGATCTCATCCAGAGGCAAAGAAGTGTCTTCTGTTCCCAGTTTTTTAATTCATTTCCACAAGCAAAGATGGATTTCATATTTAATGAGCTGTAAGCCATATTTATTTTTGTTATCACAATTACTCATATTTACATATATTGATATGGTAAGAGTATACAAGAGTGCACATAGGAGATCTGAAAAACAGTATGTAAGTCCTTCATGTCCAACTCTGCTTGCAGCTGTTTCTAAATACTAGTCCTTTGTTATGGGAGTCTCTTTAAATCACAGCACTGCTGACTCTGCACAATGCTTTGATATGCTTTGTTGCTGGGGGAGCACATTAAATAAGTATTAATGGTTATTCATTTTTAATGTGGGGTTCTAGAAACATTTATCTAGGTATTTCTAGCAATTTAGTGTTTTTTTTTCCTGGCAGCTGTCTTCACGTGGGGGAAAACTATGAACTTCAATTAACCACCTGTTGAAGAACCACCTACCTGCCCCCCTACAGACCCACCCACCCCCCTTCCCTCTACCTGCAGTGCCCACCTGTTTATTAATGTGTGCTCCCACCTGAAATGTCTATTAAAGATTACATCAGCGATCACATGTGGCATTTTATTAGCTGTATCTAATGGCCATACACCATTACAAACACTTAACCATAAGAACATTTTAAAAACAATGAAGCTAATTAGGTGTAGTACAGTCATAAGCAAAGCAGGTCTTGAATCCCGAGTTCAGTATTTGACTAGGTCATGTAGTGTGTACAGCTAGCAGGTTTACTTGTGTGAGTGGGCTTTCTCCAGGTGATCTTGGTGACTTGGTTTCCTCCCACCTCCCACAGACATGATAACTGTGTTAACTGGTGTGTCTAATTTCTCCGTTTGCTTATGTGTGAGCCCTGCAATGGACTGGTCTAAGCACCTGCTCTTGCCCTCTGCTTCTGCGATAGGCTCTGGGTTGTCATAAACCTACCTAGAAACAAGTGACTAACTGATAATGATAACTGATGGATCAAGCTAGTTGAGTGGTTAAGAAGTTTGAAATCCTCCTTTCTTCTGTGCAATGATACTAGGGAGTATAAACAATTTACTTGCTCCTTTTGTGCACTGCAGATGGTGAATGCTTGTTGGACACAAGTTTTTTTTTCTGCAGATCTTGTTTGCATGCAATCTTGTCAAGCACCTGTAATTTACAGTACCTCTTTACTCTTCATTTACCTGCACAGTGACAGAGAAATGTATGAGTGTGACCTACAGGGGAAGAGAGGTTTTACCCTGCTGAAAATGGACTATTGTAATACTGAACAAGCAGTATGAACAAAATCCTTAATTTTAAAGCTGAAGACATGAAAGTTATTAACACACAGCTGTATGTAATCATATAGAGAGTATGAAATTAGCTCTCCATATTGAACACAAACACCTCCCTTTGCATTCATCTGAGGCATCTCCCCTCCACCCCATCTCCACTTTACAGCAGCTCCTTGGTTCACTACTTGAATTTAATTGGGTTCGAGTCTCCTCGCCCTGTGGCCAAGAGGCTGTCTATTAACCAAGTTGGTTAAACCAAACTTATCTCAGCAAGTATTCCAAAGATTCACAAAGCATTTAATTCTTGAAAGTTGTTGTCCCTAGTGAAATTTGGTCACTGTCCCTAGTGGGTGTCTGGTCTTGGTTGATGAGCTAAATATGCCATGAATCCAACAATCATGACTTTTCTGTGGAAAGCCCATGTGAACAAAATCAGTATCTGATCTGTTCCACTTGCAGTAACTGCCTTGTTGTGGATTAACATTGGGGAAATGACTTATTTCCATAAATGGGAATTTCAGAAATGTTCACTTCACATGTTATAAAGTTGCAATGGGCACATGAACACGCTTACAAGCTCCAAAACGCTGTTTAAAGTTAAAACTGCATGAACCCTTCTTTTGATTTAGTACAATGAACAAAATCCTTTATTTAATACAAACACAATGTTGATCAACATTTGGGTTAAATTACATTATGGCTATGGTATTGCAAACAAAATAAGTATGCAGTTCTTTGCTTTATTATATTTTCTACAAAAAGCAAACAAATCTTTAAAAAATGAACATTCAATCTGCCAATTGTGATAAAAGTCAGTGTTTAGAAGAAAAGTCAGAACCCTCACAATTGTCATATGTCACCTTAACAAAGTTCAGTGATAGCAGTATTGTCTACTGTACCTTCGGGGTTAATGTCCAGGTGGATGCACTGAGCAAGAGTTGGGGTTTTAATGGAAATTCTTGTCAGGTGTCTGATTTGTTACCCTGAACCACTGTGAAAATGTAGCCAACAGATGACATTATATTTTAACAGCCTGACAGCTCAGCAGCAATAGGGAGATTAGAAGTGTTCTGGAGACAAGGATATAACCAAACTCCAATAGATGTTTATACTGTAGTGGTGTTTTTTTAACATTTCCATAAAATACTTGCTGCTGTTTTCTATCTAATCTTGCTGCTTTTTTCTGTAGTGTTTTCTTTTCTAAAATTAGAGACATTTGTCTTCAAAATGAAACTAATAATTCTGTCCTAATGTTAGCCAGAACATGTGAACGATACAGCATCTTAGTGGTAAATGCTTTCTTTACATGCTTCATAATTTCTGAATATTCAAACACTGAGAAAAAAGATTCTTCAGACATTTCATCAACACCTTCACATCCTGCCACACAGTTTGATCTTTTATAGTGCTTGCAATTTGCTTGAGAAAATAATCTATTCCTCCCTGTTAGACTCTTTTTTTCTTTTTTTCTCTTTACACCCCTTGTGTGTGTGTTGCCTTTCATTTATTTTGCTTTATGTACATCGCACGCACAAACTACTGCAAGTATCTGATACCTTCATGAGGAGGAAAGGATTAACAGACTTAGTGATCTATCACTGTGTCTGCATTGGTTCATTCTCCTCTCTCCCTCCCTCTCGTTTTCCCAATCGCACCTGTGAATCTATCCATCTCTATGTGTGCTTGTGTGTTTGTGAGGGTTTGTTGGTAACAGATGAAACAGCTAAAGCTGAGAAAGACAGAAGACCGCACTTACAAAAGCACAATAAAATGCAGTAAATCACAGTAGCATAATAGCAGAAGAAGGTAAAATATAGCAATGTGGTGAAGCATGATACAACCTGTGAGAAACAATGATAAAACAGATCAAATGCTTTACACATATGGTAAAACCATACTATGTGTGATTACAGTAGTGCATTTTTTGCTTGCAAAGTAATGAGGTAGTGGTAACAGCTGAAAGACATCTCTGCCACCAGGGGTGCTGTTTATCCTGCTGTAATAACTGAAGAAAGGTCTGTATTGCCTGGCAATGTGATGAGAGGCTGAAAGGTTGATGGCTGATGAGCATACTCTGGCACTTATCTTACTCAATCCTCTTTTACTCTTACATTTTCTAAATGTTTCTAAATTCTGTGCCTAAAGAGACTCAGTAACTGCTTGCCCGGTGTGAACTACAGTATGTGATGAAAGGGATTTCCGGGCTTCAGAAGAAACATCTTGAGTATCTGCTCATCAGGGGCTATTTACTGTGCTGTCTCTCAAGCTCTCTAATCAAGTTGTATCTCTTGCATAAGCCAGACACTGAAATTGGCTAAGCAACTGCCTTCAATCCTGTTTCTTACTGATAAATAATTATGAAGCATTTCTTATAATTTCAAAATGTTGTTGAGAACAAAACCCCCTTTTGGTCCAGTTAAATAAGGACCCCCTTATACTGAAATGCAATAAAATTAAATTTAATGATATAATTGCTATAAATAAAGATGATGTTGACTACAAAATGTTCCGAAATGAAATACACTTCACAAGATTCACAAGATAATTGCTATCAGAGCTCATCTGCTGTGTGGAAGTGTTTAACAGAGTCACCTCTGAGGACCACTGGTTTGGAAGACGGTGCTTCAAAAGAAAGCCATAGTTTCAGTTGTACTTGAATATGTGTTTCCTTCATTTGCTTTTGTTTTTCCTTTAATTTTTCATTGGCTGAATTGCCACCTGTCACAGCAGCAATCTGCAATCTTTGTTAGCCCAATGGACAGTTTGTTTCCTGTTCTTTTTGTAGTTTTTGGTTTGTTTTCTCTTTGTAATGTACTTTTTAAGTGTTTGTCTCTTATTATATAAAGACGTTCATTGCACAGCTGTTCCATTGTAAACTGTCAGAGTGAATCAGAGAGACCTTGTGAGTTTGAATACACTGGAGATTCAATGTGTGACCTAAGATCCTGCTCTCGAGTTCAGTGGATAGAGAAAAAGATCAAAGTGAATATTGATAGTCCTGAAAAGTGCCTCTCTTTACTTGGTCAGTATGAACATAGGATAATGAGTTATATAAATAACATTATAACTATTTCTCAGAAGTAAAACTGATATTTTTGATAACTTAATTGCTCAACACATAGGTTAATATCAAGATGCTGGTGATGGTGGAAGATATTGGTTATTACCATATCTGCAATGCTGTTAATATAAAAAGTAAGGCACAAAAAATAAAATGTCATGATACTGTATAAACACCTTTTACCTGATGTGTCATGTTTTTAAGATCTAAGTCTTCCAAATTTCAGGCTGTTATTTTTGATCAAGGAAAGCAAAATAATATTTGAAATGGTTGCACTGTTTCGTGTTTTAAAGCAGTAGCAAAGTTAACTTATTATCTTCAGATAATTATTGTAAACAAACATGATGTTAATTAAGACGTGCTTACCCAGGCTGTTTGTTGTTTAATAATTGTTTAACCCTTTTTGCTGTTTGTTTATTCATTCTTTATGCAGGCTTTTGTTTTAGCAAGCTATAGCTTGTTAAAGGGTAACCTGTGAATATTGATGTTAATGTCTTTTAACCTAACCAATAACAAATGGAGCGAATGAGTGTTCATAAATACTCCAGTAACAAATTGCTACAGAAAGCAATTCAAGCTCCATTGATTAGGAGTGCTATGTTTTTCACTATAAGAATCTCTCTAAAAAAACTGATTTTGAAGCTACAACATTTTGAGAAACAAAAAACTTGAATAGTGCCTGCTTGACTATTCATTAAAGGAACATGCTTAGGCAAACATCTTGTCAGATGGTGGTCAGTACCAAAAATGTTAAGAGCACATCTGTGCACACATTCTAAAAGAACTATTAAGTACTGACTTCTTGCTGAAGGGCTGAATGTATCTCTGTTATAAATGGCAATTTTCAACACTATTCTGCTTAGAGTGCACCTTTCAAGAAGCAGTTAACGGAGTACCATTGCTACTACTGTTCTGGGAGCCAGTGAGAGCCTGGAGAGCTGGAACATCAGAGGTACGAGTGGCATGTGCAAAATTTGCAAGTAGATACAAAGGAGTCAAGGAATAAGGATAAAATATTCCACCAGAGCTGCACATTTGCTCACACTCCCACACTTTCAGCTAGGGCAGTATCCCACATGTTAGCATCCATTAAAATTTCACAATGTTTATACAAGGTGAATGCTGAAGAAGAGCCTGCACCCAGAAGCACAGCTTTACTGCCAAAAGGGCTTCTGAGCAGCGTTATTTAACCAAGATCTAAGAGCTGTCTTAGAGCACAGAGAACGCAAATTTCAAATATGCAGTATGCCATTTGTGAAATTACCATTGTAAAAAAAAATATATGGTTACCATTACAATTGTCTGCACACAATGCACAATAATATCAGTGATTTGGTCATTGCCTGTCTCTAAAAGCCTTACACTGATTCTGGTCTGTTTCATTCAGTAGGCAGCCAATGAAATAACAAAAAGACTGGATTTCAGATGACAAATAACCCCCTGACAATTTAGAAAATGAGCCTTGACGACTCGTGCATATGTCAACAAGCAGGCAGAATCACTGGTCAAGTAGATAGTATCTGCGAGAAGAGGGTCTTCTGTAACATAGCTCGCCAATTACATGGAGATTTTTCATTTTTAAGAGTCCAAACACACATTGATTATAGAGTACCATGAATAGCCTTATTACAGAAATACCTTTATTTGTTGAATCCTTCTCCTTGATCCTTTAATTAGCCCTTTGAAATGTCTGGCTTTTTTATGTACTTTAAAGCAGCATTTCTGACTTTTCAAGTAATTGCGTTTCAAGGAAACATTGTTGTTAGTACAGTGTGTGTTTGTATTAAAGTGTCATGGACTTATTCTATTATAACTTATGTTAAGCAGACGCACTGGTTATTACCTTCCTGTTAACATTTATGGCTATTGATTGCATTGCTATTAATTCACGGTGCTCTTGGATTATAAATACCTTTTCCTATATTTTCAGGTAATTACATCACATTTAAAAGACTAAAGAATAAAAATCTCCTTTACAAACAATGTGACTTCTTAAGAACTCTTCCAGATGGTAATTCAATTAGAGATACACTATGTCAAAACAGTACAAGGCTGAGACTTGTTTGACTGAAGTACAGTAGTTCAATTCTGCTATTAAAGCAGAGCATATGACACCCTCCATTTCTAAACCTCTCACCTCAAAGAAAATGTTATCCATGTAATAATTACTAGGTTTTTTGCATAACGCTCTCAGATACATTCATACACCAGATGAAACAGGAAGACAAAACCATTATATAACAGAAGGTCATGTCATTTGCCAAATCGCTTTATACCATACAGTGCTGCAGGAAGCAGGAGCCTACCAGGCAAGCAACAAGCACAAGGCAGGGTACACCCTGGACAGGACACCAGTCCATCACAGGGCAAGTGCAAGCCAGTCATACATGGGGACCATTTGGAGACCACAGTCAAGGCCAAGGGGGGAAATTTGGCCTGGACACCGGGATAACTCCCTACTCTTACTGAGAAATGCCCGGGGATCTTTAATGACCACTGAGAGTCAGGACCTCAGTTTAACATCTCATCTGAAAGTCAGTGCCCACTAAAATATATTGTCCCCGCAACTATACCAGGGCATTAGGACCCACACAGACCGCAGGGTGGGCGCCCCCACTGGTCCCACTAACACCACTTCCAGCTTCCACTGCTTAGCTTCAGGCCGTAGCCCGTTGAGAGCTGCAGGGTGACATGGCTGTTAGCATAACAGAAGATTCACAAATTAAACCAAATTGTTTGGAGGAGGAACAAAAATCACTCCTCACTAGTGTCAGAGCTCCACCGCACACAACAGGAGGTGGCTGTGCATTTCCTGTCAGAGGAGAATTTACAAAATACAAACTACAGGGGTGTATGCCGTATGTGCTGGTTATCTGGAATTTAAATTAAGGTGTTTAACAGGTTTTCTTCAGTACGTTTGTACAGTACGTAATGCAGGTCATTCTCTTAGAATTTCTGTAAGTATTCCGTGGGAAATGGGAATAAAAAAATAAAAAGTAATTTCTGAGAAAAAAAATATGTCCCTAAAAAGCAACAGCACTTGAGAGAAATCATATTGAAAGCCATGGGCCTTGATATACTGTAGGTAGCTCCACCAATTTCCTTTCAAGCTGAAATAAGGTTTACTTTCTGCTGTTATCACTATGTACGTGTTTTTTTAAATAGCTCATCTGAGCAACACATAGAGAGTGTCTTAATCCTCTGTTCAACGGATTTCTACAACTGGCAGCCTTATTCCCTATCATCTTCATTTTTCACTGTTTTGCTGGCCAGGATTCATTTTAAGTGTTGTTGTCAGAAACCTGCACAGAGTCAGGTACAGTATACTGTATATGTTCGTATGTCTCCCTACAGGCTGTTTGTGTGTTGCCACAATTAATAGAATCAGAACCATTGTCTGGTATTGATGGCTGTTATTTATAGACGCTACTGTATGTACAAGTGCATTCAATACTGTGAACAGTTACACAAAGGGCTGAAACAGTATAGAACACTCTACCCAGCAATGTTGTTAAAGCCAATACCTGGGCTTTTATTCAAGAACCAGCTGCATGAGATTCCTGGATCAAATGCTAATTGCTAACTACAAGGCTCGATGGCATCCACTTGTTTCTAACCTTTCTTTGAGCCCCACGACAGTAGGGAAGGGAATGAAAACTGGCTTCTTCATGACATCCCGAAGTTGCCAAGAAATGCAAATGTGAGGAAGCCCTTCATCGTGTGACTCTTTTGTGCACATCAACTCAGGGGAAGGGAGGATAAAGTGAACGGGTCAGGCAGCAGGGCAAAGGAAATGATCAATCTGGACCGGTTTTTAACACCATAAACAGCCCACATGGGGATAAGTGCAGTGTGTCAACGTCCAGTGACAGCAATTCCAAGCACTTTAGTCTTATGGATCCCACCTTATATCCATAAATCAACATTTTAATGATGACATTACTCCTTCAGAATGTTTTTTTTTTTCTTTCCATGGAAAAATACTTTTCATATACAGGTCAGTCCATTTCAAATTCACTCGGATATATTATTATTATTATTATTATTATTATTATTATTATTATTATTATTATTATTATTTTGTATGACTTTTACATTTCACATTTATTCTTACATTTATGAATGACACGTAGGGATGTAATGTGTTCGAGATTATTGCAAAATAGTCCCAGTCTCTTAAAAAATAGGAAATGTCTATGGTAGTGTACTTTATATTTATTGTTGATGTTATGTATTTATTCTTGATTAAGCCAGGTGTTCAGCAGAAATTTGAATAATGAGGAAAAAGCGGTAATGGTTTAATAGTATATATACAACTCCTTCATAAACAAGACACAATATAACAAAACAACAGGCATAAAAAAACTGTACTTGCTCTCATCTGAAAGTACGTTTTGTTCTTAACCATTACAAATTATTCATTTACAGAAGTGGTTATATTGTGCTGTGTAGTGTTTATGAAGGAGTTAAGACAGTTGTTCAAGTAAAGCATTATAGATAACAACATTTATAATAACATATAGGATTTATTACATTATACACAAATAGTAAGATACAATAACAGAAGAACACAAAGCTGATTTTCCTAGAATAAATTTGGTTTTTAATACTTTATGAAAGAGATGTTATATGATTGCAAGTTTAACAAATGCACACTCTGCAATTCTTTTTAATCCTCCTAAAAGCCAAGTCACCAAGCATGCAGTTATTTAGAGGCAACTAGGTCTTCTATTTTCAAAGTATTCGATATTTAGCTGACTTGTATTTCTAACATAAAGTGTTCGATAGGCACCACATCCTTTTTCTTCCAAACTGTTTGTATAATGCAGAAATGGCCATTAGATGTTGCCGGCTGGATCAAATTGAGATTTACTGTAGGTTCAAGGTTCTGCAAACCTGTGATGATGATTCTTCCTTTACTGTAGCAGAAGACTTGCATGTTATGAGAATCCACTCTGTAGTTCCTCATGATTATTTTTTTTAAAAGAACTATCAGTTTCAATTCTATTTTTTTATAATTAAAGTAAACGTCCTTTAATAATTATATGTGACTCAATAAATGCCACAACTGCTGGATATGATGTGAAGCAATAAATGCCAGCATAATAAATGACATTGTTAATGAGATGCCCCCACAGACTTCAAAATTTAGCCTGAAAGGCTGCTATGTCTGGCACTGCATCATTTGTATATATGTCTCACAAAAAGGCTATTTGAGGTTAATTTAATTGATTAACATTGTGGGGTTTCCTGTAATCTGCATTAAAGTTAAAATTGATGCATTTAGAGGTAAATTGATGCATACGTTATTTAAACCTGAAGGAAGGTTATTCATTTATAGCCAGAGCTGTTTTCCTTGTCATATTAAAGCATCCTTTACCAGGCGTTTAGCTCAAATGATATAGGTGAAATATGCTGGTTGTCAGTCTGAGTTTCCACCAGTGTTTTCTGGAAACCTGAATCTTACTCAAGATGGTAGATCTTACCATGAACAGTACTTGGTTACTTGTACATTGTCTACTGTTTGTTTGTATATTGTCTTGATACACTGTCTACACTTTGTGTTTTACACTTTTTGTAACAATCGAGAGACTTTCGGTAAATAAGAATTCCATTGTACCAGTACATGTACCTGTTACATATGGCTCAAAAGTTCAAATTCTTGTCTTATTTTTGTATATTATACTTATTTACTATACACTCACTGAAATAAATATGTTGTACTGCACCATCATAATAGAGATGGACATCAGTTACTCACTTAGTTCTGTTATCAGTATAATGAATATTTTGTGGGAGTTGTGTGCCTCAAAAGGCTGGCCGATAATAATCTTGTGCTACGATGTGAAAATGTGTGATACCAATAAATCGTTTCACAGAGTGTTAATTACACTTTGCCCAGCACACAATTTATAGACAGATTTTAAATCTTATGTGATTTTCACTGGGGCTAATGTAATGAATCTGATATTTTTAATTCCAACCTTTGTAAGTTAGCTCCTTTGTATTTTTAATCACTGGCACTAAGAAATTAATTAATAAAATGTTAAGATAAACTCATACAGTGATATAAAATTTGAAAATACAAAAAAGAACACTAGTAGGCAAATGGATTTTAAGAAGGTTTGAGATGCACACAAAACTATTTTCTGTTCAATCACTCAGATAGTGATTATATTTTGTGTCTTTGCCTTGGTTATTAGTATGTGTAGTGAGTGAAGGTATAAAAAGGTTAATATACCTCCAAGAGTCTGAGATATGGAAAACCTATTATATTTTTATCAGAAGAGAACAATATATCCTTTGACTTCAGATCAATTAATGTTTAATCTGTGATTCAGAACTTAAACAATTTCCTATCAAGACAGGAACTATGAATTAGAAAATGAAAAACAACACTTTCTCCAGATTTGAATTTTTCAATTTTCAGTTCTATGAAATATGCATATCTTTCATGTCCTGGGAGATGCATTAGAGAGGGAAAATCACATTGTTTAGCCTTTGAAACCCAGTTTCAAATAAAAATGTTTTAGTTTGTGTACAGTTTTTTAAGCGTGCACACTTTGAAAAAAACACTGTGTGGTTTTCTTTCATATATGTTTGCATAATAAAGGACAACAAGATGACTTAGATCTAAGGATTTTTTTTATTTTAGAATGATCAGTACTATGTTTTTTTTGTTTTGACAGTTTCATACATAGCCATACTGAACTTATATACGTAACTATGAAATATTTTTTGATTTTAGCAGACAAACTCATCTTAGTCAGTCTCACGAAGTGTAGATCGGGGGGAGGGGGGGCGTGGTCCAGGCGTACAAGTCCAAGGGAGTCCAAAGAGAAAATCCAGGGCGAAGTCCAAGAGTCCAGAGCCGGGTGATCCATCCAGGACAGACAAGACAAGGTTTAAAGACCGGAGCAGGATCCGGTGCAGGGACAGGGAATAAAAGTGGGTTCATGGGGCTCCCAGCCCCGGACCCAGACGGTCAGGACGCCGTGGTGAAGCCTGTGCCGTCGGGTCTCTCCTGGACTCGCTGGTAGGCGGGCTTCCGGGCGTCCATCTCCCAAAGATGAGCCCAGAATGGTAGGAGCGCCCTTAAGAGGAGGGATTATGATCGTGACAGTCAGATTACATTAATTACATTAATCTTGAACAATTTACTCATCCAACTTTTAAGGAGGATTCTGACTTAGAGGTGTTCAGTCAGAATCCAACAGATGGAAGTTTCACACCATTGGCTCCTCAGCCAAGTACATAAATTTATATGCATAGTATTTTCTTCAATTATAACAACTTTGACCACTTTTAATATAGCATAGGTAGGCCACAGCAATACAAGAAGAACTATATTTGTACAGCCAATATGACATTTTGTGGTATAAGATATACACATTTACCAATTAAATCTAATTACCACTGTATCAGGTATTCCCTATCATTGACATCATTCTATACATCCATACCTCTACAAGGCAGCTTGTACTAAACAATACAGGCCTATCACAATTATAACTCAAAACAAAATGGCTAGATTTGCAATGGAGGATCATTACAGAATTCTGCTTCTGATCAGGAAGGAAAAACACTGAGTGACAAGAATAGAATCATATCAAATGTCTAATACTTCTGTGCAAAAGTGTGTATTGTTACAGCTTTAGGTGACTGAGAGGTGTCTCTTTGATTTTAGATAAAGTTTGTGACACTTGGCAGAGTAAACACTTCTAGCTTCAAAGCAGAGAGGATGTTTGCTGAGGTCTTGGGGGGTACCTTGAGCAGAAACAATTGTAAAGTTTACCTTGGTATTGTAGACAGTACATAGGTAAATTGTGGGTTAATGATTGTCAAGAAGCAGTACAGAAACACACAATATAAGATCACATTAAGAGCACAGAGAGAGAACAAGATAGAAGAAATAAGAAGCAGGAATAGAGAGAAGAGAGAGGAGTCCGGAGGAGTTGCACCAGGTGAGAGCTCCTTCTTCATGATCATCCAAACCAAATCTGACTGGAGCTACGTATTTGAACCTTGCTAGAGAGAGCTTGCTATTCTGTGTTTTTAGAGAACTTGGGTTTCCTGGGTAAAAAAGGCCTCAGTTAGAAACATCTTTCCTGCTTAGGGTGCATTTTTATGGATAGGGACATAAGCTCCCATTTTTTTTGTGGCATCGGGTGTGCAGAGAGAGGGATTTACCTGCAGGTTGCATTGTATTTAGTTAGAAGGCAGTTTATCTCTTATGTGGCCTCTGTAGGCATTAAGAGTTTAACACTTCTGTGTTATTATGTTTTGTGACTTCTAATCAATTTTTTTTGTTTCCAAAATTTATTTGGTTACAAAATGCCCTTTAGGAAAATTTATCAACAGCGATAAGACCATTTTAAACTGTTTTTTCCATTGATGGCATTCTCAGTTTAACAACTTTGAGGGTAAGGCTGATACTAAAAAGAAAAATGCTACATTCTTTTCAAAACTGCCCTTTTTTAACAAAAAGGAAAACAGATGTTCTTGAGATAAATTTAGCCAAGGTTCCTTAGTATATCTGTGCTATTTCATCAGCTGCAAGAAATCATTTTTCTCTGGGTGATTCAATTGCTTATTTCTGTTGAAAAGCTAAAAAAAGCTTGCTTAAGGGATCAGCTAAAATATGTCTGTTTTATCTTAGAAGGATTTTTGTATCGGTCAATGTGCAGCAGAGTTCAATCTGCTCTATATCTGTTCCAGCTAGGACTCAATGATTGACAATCCTATCATCCATGCAGACAATATTAAGTCTCCACGTGTATCAACTGTAAATATGGAGGTGTCAGATTTAAAATCGTCAAGATGTCATCATGCCTGATGTTGATATGTTAAAATCAAAAAATGTTTTATTACGGTAAAGCTAATGTAATACACAGAATACCTATATGGCTGATATTTTAGCTATCCCAGGAGTGAAAAATAATGCAACCCATTATAGAAAAAGGTGACAATGTTGAAATTTCCAGCTCATACAGAAATAGCTATATGCATGAGATAATTTATGTGTGACTTAACAATACATACACTGAATCTGCTGTGTATTAGAAAAGTACTTGTTCGAATAGACTTTTTTCCTCCGTGCAGCATTTTGTCTATTGCTATAGAATTAGCAGCATTTCTAAACACTTCAAATAAGGTAACAAGAATTCAGAAACCCTGAAATGATGGAAAATCCATTGGAGGACAATTAATATCCAGGTTTACTTTTTCAAATGTAACCGGCTTGAGGGTATTACTATTGAAAAGTGATGAACAATACAGTTTCTAAACTTAATTTGTAGATTGTAAATCCTGCTTCAATTAAACCTTTTTTGGCATCAGGTGTCGTGATTGTAGTGTGAGTGGTCAAAAGCCAAACATAACAGCTAAATCTCTCATGTTCAGATGTTTAAAAATAGCTGCAAATTTAAGTATTTTGCAGTTTAACACCTTAGTTCCTTTGAGTCAAGAACCTCTGATCAGCGCTCACTGAAATATTGTCCTTTACAATCATTTCATAGGCAAACCAGGTTTTCCAAAACCATACTTTCCAGGAGAATGGTCATGATGTACGTCTTTACAGTCTATTTTTGCTGTCCTTGATCGAACAATGCTCAATCTGATTATTAAAGCAGCCTAAAAGGCTTTTTTTGTTTGGAATTGGCATTTTTTTTAGTTTTGAACCTCCACAACTGGAAACTTCACAGCATCTCAGCTCACCACTATGACCCTCATAGCAGCACAGCAATGACAGAGCCTATGTGAGCGTTTCTCCACATGCTGCACTGCCCATCCATCCACTGTTTTCAACACTGCAAGTCCTTGGTGTGCTTAGAATCAATTGGAGGATAGCACCGCAGCTCGAGCTGACAACACAGAGAGCTCAGAGGCACTAGTAAGTCATGGTACCCTGAATAAGAGAAGCCTACCCATCCTCAGCAGCATGTAGCCAATTGTACACCATTGTGTGGAGAAGTGTTTCACCACTGGCACCAAAATCTCTACTTGAGTTTTAAGCACTGTATGAAAGAATGACTAAGAAACACTGATGAAAACGCTATTCATTCTCAGAAATTAGCAAAAGAACAGAGTAAGGATCTCAGGTGGCCTTTTACGTGAGTGCACCTGAGGTTATCGAAGCACGTGTTCATAAGGAAACAGTGGGACTAAAAAAAATGCATTAGCCTCCTGTGGACAAGCTAATTGCTAGGTCTGATTCTGAATTAATAAATGTCACATTCACATGAGCGAGACTTGAAAGTGTCGGGGACCTCCTAGAAATATTGCGAGGAAGTAGTTGCCCTGGTGATGGATTAATTATCCAAGAAAAACCATGGGTATCTAATGCTGCTCTTAGCAGGAACCATTCTCATCCCATGGTGATGTGATGGGTTTTACATCCGCAAATTAAGAATTCAGTGGTTCAGAAGTACGTCTTTGGAGCATTACAAGTGACTTGTACAGTATGTTAAATTACGTGTTAGCAATAGCTCACATGTTGTGTGCTTTTGTGTGCTTTGTTTCTTCCTTATTTAACCTTATTTAAAGCAGAGGGAGGCCACATGATTTGCATTGTTGCCTAGATCATTTCTTTGCAGTGATGAAATGTAAAACTGTGTGTCTTGACCCCCCCCCATAGGTACAAAAACATCACTTTAAATCAACAATTATCCAGAGGAAAATACTGTAATCAAACTAAAATGTGTTACCTTGTCCACCACTTCCATACAACACTGGTCTTGAAATCTCAATATTTGTTTCCCCTTCCTGCCACTATGACAGGAAATACGTTGACAGGGACAGTGACAGGAAAGACATTGGGTATGATGTACTGTACTGTAGGTACTGTAGAATGGTCTACACTGCAGGTAGGAGACAGGTTTCTGCAAGTACAGTAAATGGGCTTTTGTACACCACAAAGTGCAAAAGCTTCACAGCAGGCATCCTGAAATTATCTGTGAGATTTTAAAGTTTCTGCCGACACTAAAGACACATTGAATAACCTGAAACCACGCAGTTACTGTTTTATTTATGCTTTTATCTGTTCCGTCAACTATACTTTTTACAGGGATTTCTTTTTCATATCATTTTCAATCACCAATTATATTTTTTCTGTTATGGAACAGGTAGAAGGGACTAGGGGAGTTAAATGTAATTGGAAGAAAATAACTGAAAAATAAAAATGATTTTTGTGTGAATAAATTGTATTTTAAATTAAAGTACAAGAATGCCTGCAGGTATCTCCAGACTGTCTGTTATCATGCTGGTGTGATGAATCAGTTGTCAATTGCTAAATTAAAAATAACAGTTTCCTCTTAACCAGGTAGAGCAGCTGTAAAGTAACCATGTACTGTATGTTTAAATTACAGAAAATACCAATTCTGGAGATATGGAGAGATATATTTGCTAATAAAATACTTTCATACTTGGTTAACAGCAATCTAAAATGAGGGCACATATTGTACATTGCTCATGTGGAAGAGTGGCTGGGTATTGGGAAGAATTAAACCTTTTCAAGCAGTTCTGTTAATGTTTCAGAGCATTCACCAGTATTGATTGAACTGATCTGAGCAGCTATGAAAACACCTTGGTTTTTGGCTTGTGCCAGCCTAATGTATTATGAGCTGGAATGCAGAAAATGTTCATTATAAAGCCTAAAGCAAACAATATAGATCAATATCATATCAAGAGCAACTAATGGATACATTTTACCTAGTGCTGCTGCAATTTTGAAAAGAGGGACAGGGGACAATTTTCAGATCAGTAGAAAACAGGCATTTTGAGAGCTTCTCACCTTGCTCTGTTTATCTCTGTGTGTGTGCTCGTTTTTGTTTTGTTTTTTGCTACTGTTCTGACATGCTATTCAAGACGATTGAAGTACCACCGTAATATCGGTTAGAGACACCTGCAAAATAAGCGTCTCAAGAAACGAAGGACGAGCGATTTTCGTATTGCACTGCTGCCGTGACTAATTGTATTGGCACTGGCGGCGGGAGGCTCACATGTAGTAAGGGACACCTCCGAGAGCTGCCTTCCAGAAATAACACAAGATCTACTGTACATATCAAACGAACTAACCAGTTTTAGTGACCGGGTTAGGACACAAGAAGTACAAGAATTACGCAACGGGAAAAAAATCATATAATATTAATAGTTTAAAAACTGCATCGAAAGTATTAGGACGCGGATGTGCAATGAATAATTCAGTTTAGCAGACTTTCTCTCTCTCTCTCGCAAGGTCAGCGAGTGCAGAAGGCTGGGCTTTTGACGGAGGGATTGGCTCCCTTGCGTTCACTGCTGCTTGGAGTCGAAGGCAGTGAATTTGGAGGGTTAAAAGCCGGTTCAAAGGATGCTTCGCTACGTGTGCGCTGAGAGGGGTAGTCCCCGGCTCTAGAAGAACTAGCGCTTTGCAGGGGAATTGAAATATATTGCCACTACTTCTTGTTATGCCGGGATCTGGCTTCAGCCGGGAAATGAGAAAACACTAAATGCTTGGAAGCCGGCGATTTTAAATCTATCTGTGAACTCAATCTCTAGAGTGCTTGAGGGTTGGGTTGCAAAGGGGAAGGCGATGAAAAATATCTCAGACGTTCATGACATCGTGCCGACTTTATATTGTGTGATTTGGTAGCAGCTGGTGTTACTTGTGCGTTTTTATTAAAGGCCTATTTAATTTACTGAAATCATTTTAGAACACAGTGAAAATGTCTTGAGAAGAGGAACCTTTCGAAGATGACTGTAAGTACAGTACTTTGTGGTAAATGTTGTTTTTTTTTAACTTAGCCTAATCAGTTTGCGTAGAATATCTGCCTCGAAACATATTTCTCTTGTTGATGTAATTTACTTGAGCTACGCTGTGTTTATCCTCTGGTGTTTTGCATATTGGGCATGCCAACATAAGTCAAGTCTGCATCGTGTTAAAAACCATGTATCGCCTCAAGCCTACAATTTGTGATCAGAAAGCATTATTATTACTACTTCTATGACTACTATGGTTGTTTCTGTTGTTTTTGTTATTATTGCACTAGCTCACAAACGACTTCTTTTTGGGTCGTTCCATCTTTTTGGGATGCAGCGAATGACTTTGCATTACACAGACCTTGAGTCCACTTTTTTTTTTTCCGAATCCAGAAAGAGGTTAACACCATCAGTAGTTGCCTTGGGTGAAAGGATAGACCCGGTCTGGCTTTGTGTTCTACTGGTTTTGTGTTCTACTGGGGACTGGTTACTACCGTCAGAAAGGAAAGCATTAGAATGAAATCTGAGAATAAGCAGGGTCACCGTGAAAATTCGTGTTTGGCATTAAAAGTGTCACACATAAAAAAGAAGAAGGCGACAATAGGTGCTTTCCCACTCGAAACGTCCAAACATTTACACTCCCGTTTCCTTCGATTGTCAAAACAATTATTTCGAGCTAATTGTGCATGTACAGTATTGTATGCAAAAGATGTTTCTATAGGGGGAGGGGTAGTTCATTCCTTGGAAAAAAACTAAAGCAGGTCCACAGTATCTTAATCCCGCAAGGATCACACTGAATTGATGTTATCTCTCTCTATAAAAAAAAAGATTCTAAATATTGATAGCGTGTGTTCATTTCACCTCGTGATCGTTCTGTGATAGATCGTGTACCGCCGGCATAAATGAATCCTTCGTGGAGTCGTTGCCCTTTTAAGAGGGGAGCAAGTGCGGGTTTAAACAGGATTCCCACGGTTTTCCCTTTCAATAACTTCCAGCTCTGGTGGGCAGCTAGTCGCCTATGAAAACACGATTCCATTCGTAAGGTCCTATTAATAGTTTAGAGTTGAACCTTTCTTCGGTACACTGCAATGGGCACACCGCAGTTGTACCATAAAGGCAGTAACTTCATTCACAGATTCGGGAAGGGGACGTTGTAAACCGATGTGCTCTGTGGTAAGACCCTCTGACATGTTCACGTTTCGGACGAGAATGTGAATGAAAGTAGCAAAACTGCACTGTAATTCAGGTTGTGTTGTGATTTTTTTTTTTGCAATGATCAAAGTCTTTTCACCGATGACATCCGATGCGTTTGTCTTTTTTTTTTGTTGTTGTTGAAACTTGCTTTCGATTTCCTCCGTTACGAATATCAGAAGGCTTTTGACAGTGGGATCTAAGACAGCGAGGGAGGTTGTGCTGAGTCAAATATTTGTCTGGGTGGCAGCGCTGCGAAGTTTTCGTCTTCGTGAGGTTATGATGTAGCCAGCATATCCCGGGGAAATGTGACTAATCCAAGGAGCGGGGGTTGGGATCGATAAGGAGGGGGTAAAAAAAGCAAACTTCTGAGAATATACTTCCCGGAGTCTATCCATTCTTCGTGGAGATTGTTTTGTCTGGATCATGACCTGATTGCGCTACAGTATTTCCACTTCCTTAGAAACCGGCGACTCGGGGATTTGGTCATGGAAATGTAGCGTAAGCAGCGAATACTCAGTCCCTTGCAGAAACAGTGTCGAATGTTTAAAATTTCATTTTGTACGCAGTATACAGCGATTTTGTTATGGTTCTGTCTCTTGCCTTGTAATCCTACTGCTTAGAAACAAACATTGCAGAGAGAGAGAGAGATTTATGGAATCTGATGAAAGATAGAGCTATTCTTGGTGTTGCCGCGCCTCTTCTCGTCCTGTGCGTAACGCGTTTTAATGTGCTTGGCACATCGCTTTGCTTCTGTTGTACTGTACCTTTCTAGCATTGCCTTTGGATTCAAGGCTTTGTTTTTTAATTCAACAGAATCTAACGGTTACAAATATTAACTTGAGACGTGTTATAAAGTTCTAACAAGTAGCTATGTTTAAGTACGATGGATTTTGAAACTTGTTTAGAATGCGATCTGAATTGTAATCATTTCTTTTTATTTTCCCCTCGTAATAAATTACACAATTGAAATGTTGTACTAAGCACGGAAAGGCAATTACAGGTTTGTAATTGTGAATGCTTCTAGGCTCGGTTCAAGCCCTTAATGCCTGTTTTTTGCAAACTATTGCATGCAAAGTACGTGAACTAATGCCATTCCCCTAAAATACAGGCCACCGTGTTTAGTTTCAGGCTTAGAGTACAAAAATAGACGGCGTAAGGATATACTGGTGCATAATCAGCGTGGTGTCCGAGGTTTAAGGAAATTAAGCACAAAGTCTTTAATCCATTGCAATATAAAAAAACGTCCTTTAGTGTTTTCAATGATTTTTTTCTATTATAGTTCAGTACTGTACAGTAATACGATTACAAAAAATACTAAGATCTATTGAAAAACACCAATTAATTGCGTAATTTCCGTAGGATAAAATGTGTCTTCACTTTGTCTTTTCTCAGTTATTTTTGGTACCATCTTAGTCTTCAGCCACTTTTCTGGCAGATGATCTCAACTTGAAAAATCTGCATCATTTACCGTATTGATTCTTACCAATGGGAAAGTATCCCAGATATTTTGCCCATCATTGTCTTTGTGAGGAGTCAGCATTAGAAAGTACTGAGAAATGGGACTTTTGCAAGGATTTGTTGAATATACTTCAGATTTGTTCAATAGGGCCATGACTACTGTTTGCCAAGGCTGTGAAAGTTAATTTGCCTTCTCCCTTTATCCATATTAAAATAGTACTGGGGATACCATTTTCCCCAAAGTGCTGTCCTCCATAGACAGATGGCCGTATGCACCAGTTGGCCATATAGATACCCAATGGCTGCTGTATGCAAGCATCCTGCCTTGTAAATCATGATAAAGCAAACACACAGTTCCTTTACAGATCGCCACCTGTGGCCATCCAGTGGCCCAGATCTCACTGTGCACCACGGCAGATCATCACATTTTGTTGAGGGTCACTGTTCCGTTAAATCCTTTCTCGGGTTTCCTATACATCACTGTTAGCAAAGAACTGTGAAAACCTAGAGCAGTAAAAAAAACAGACAGGAGATAATGGCCTGTTGTAGCCTGCAACCACCTCTGCAGCAGGGTGAGAAACATTTCGGATTTAGTTCGTCTTCCATAGTTCCCCAGGCTGTGGAGAAAATGTCTGATGACTCCTGTGGACACCTGCACTCCATTTGACCATCACTACAGCTGGTTATCTACTGTCCCCTTCTGCCTCCTCTGAGCATGTATAGAGCACATGTGCCTGGCTGTCCTTTGACTTCACTCGAGGTGGAAAACCACTGCAGTTAATGGTTAACATCAAAATATTCAGAGCCATGGACATTTCCTGCTCACTTCCACCAAATTACTATCGGCTCAGTACGGCCATCCTGCATTGGAGATACTGCTGTAACAGACTTACTATTTATTATGTCTCAGATGTAGGCATTAGTCAATCAGTACAAATGGTCTGAAATTACCAAACATCTTTTATAACATGGAGTGAGTTCTTATTATTTAAGTCTGAGATGCAATATGCAGTTATATTTTTTGGTGTAAAGCAAACCACAGGACCAGATTGTCCTGTACTGGGCAGGCCTAGTTTAAACTCGGACGTTTATGCTTCTGCTGAGCATTCTGTTACTCCATGGCCTTCTGGTCGCAGCTACTGTACCTGGAGGTGTGACCTGCCATCTAAGCTGAGGCAAGTCTTCAGTGGAGCAGAAACAGCGTAGGCTTGAATAACATCAGAATGAATGGCTGTTGCAGGACCTGTTCTGAGATATTGCATTCTAATATGCAAACTAAATGCATTTTTTTTACTAAGCTGCTCACCAGAAAAGCATAAGCAGCTTGTATGCTATCCGTGTAATTTTGCTCTGGAAGGGGTTCTGAACTTCTTATCCCCAGCTGTGCAAACCAGTCGTGGTTTTCTTGAGCCCGCTGGGTGTTCACTGACGTGTGAGAAATGTAAACGTTTCGGGTCCGCTGTTTTGTTAAACCCCGTTTGGTAACGTCCCTCTCCCTCTTCTTTCGTTTCCTTCTTCAGGATTACAGGGAGGATGGTATGGACTTGGGAAGTGATGCCGGCAGTCGCTCCAGCTCCGAATCAAACTCCAACAAAGTGACGCCCTGTTCGGAGTACAAGTCTTCTCCCAGCCTGGACCTGGCCACCTTAGAAGACTACGAAGAAGATGAGGACTATCAGGAGTACAAGAAGAAGGTGATCGAGGAGTGGGAAAGCGAGTATGGGGATTACGCAGACAACGAGGGCTACAGAAAAACGGTGAACAGCAGGAGTTTAGCCGAGGAGTTCCAAGATGTTAAAAGCCCCACCCCTCCTCCTCCCCTTGACCCTGCTCCTGAGGAACTGAAGCAGAATGGCAATATTGTTCCAAGTCACTTGGGAGCTAAAGCAAACGAACCACTTCAGCAGCCCAGCCAGCCCCTGAGGATAACAGGAGGGGGTGTGGACTCCCCAAGGCAGGAGAGCTCGGGAACTAACACCGCAGAGGAACCTCAGCTTCCCACCATGGACTGGGAAGCACTAGAGAAGCATCTGGCTGGCCTGCAGTTCCGGGAACAGGAGATGCGTAACCAAAACCAGAGCCAGGGAAAAACCAATTACACCTCAGTGAGTCCTTGCCTCCTGCTGTCTTCGAGCTCCTGTCCGGCATGTGTAAACAGAGCTGACTTGTGTTCTGTGCAGTGCCATTCCAGTGTTGCCCATTTGTATTTGTGTAAGAGTCCATCGCGTTTTAGTCCATCTGTTATCTGTTTCAGAGAGCCAAAATGTTAGGCCAGTGGAAATGTGGATTCAGGTGCGGTGTTAAGCTCTCTGTAGCCTACTGCTTCTCGGAAGAACACTTGTTTGATCCGTTGATTTTATTTCTGTTTGCAGTTGCAATTTGCTGTGGAGATCAGCTCTAGCTTTGTGGTCTGTGCTGTGGATAGTTAGTTTTGCAAGTAAGCAGCAGAAATGGCGTTTTTGAACACTCAGCTGCTACCAGTAGTTCTTTTAATGAGGTTCAAAGCTGTTATTGGCACAGGTGTTCTGTTCATGCCAGTGGACAAGTATTTTCCTTATCCTAATTTCCTATTTGCAGAGTTAACATACAGGGCCAGTAATAGTAGTGTCTGATTGGTCATTATGGTTACAGGTAAATAAACCATATCTCCTTATCTGCAATCAAGCGAATTGTTTATCTTATTAGTCCTATTGCTAAAAATCTATAAATATATATACAGTATATAAACACATTTTAATGTCATGTGTTGCTTTTGTGGAACCTCTAAAGATGCTGAGCTTTCAGTGTTATTATACAGTACACTGTATAATAATTATTATACAGATTCTAATGCATAGAAACCGAGTTGCAAGTAACTAAGCATAATTCACGTTGATTTTATTCTACTTTTTTCGACACAATAACGTGGAACGTATTTAATCTGCTCAACAGGTACCCTTTGTATCTTGACTGCGAGTCTAAGTCGCCTTGTATAAACGCCTCCGCATGGGTAAATGTGAATGTAAACGTATTGACCCCTCTTGGGCAGCTAAAGGTGAAAAATGATGATCTGGAACTATTTGTATTAAAAACGGAGCGCACTAGAGGGCGCTAGTGCAATGCAGGATGCAGCTAACGGCGCTGACTTGCAGGTTGTGGCTTTTTCCGTCTGGGCCAAGGTAAAGCATCCCTTCAAAATTCATCTCGGTGTCACTATGATTGCGTCACATGTTTATAGAGGGCCACAGTCGTCTTTATGTTTGTGAGCGTTCATCAGTAAAAAATGTGAATGCATAAAATATTGTACGGTTTTCTACAATTTTGTTGTTTTTTTTTCCCCTTTTTTTTCCCTACCCAGGGATCTGGATTTATAGGCACGTTTTCTACATTTCAGCCCAAGAGCCACGGTAGACTTTGTTTTTTGATGCCTACAAGTGTCACACTGTCCTGTGTTTGTTTCACAGGCGACATTGACTAATAAACATTGTCCTCACAAATGCTGATCCACCTTGTACTCTATAGATAGCAGTTTGTTTAGGGAATAGGTTCTTGGTTCAAAACGCAGATAACACAGTCCTAGTATTGATAAGTCCCGTTATCAGGCCTGCATTGGTGATTGCCTTTTGCGTCATTTGTAGACTTATTGGCGGAAGCTGCTTTATATCATGTCAGTACGAGACTTTTTAGGTTAAAGTCCATTATCTTAGCAATTATGGAAAAGTGATTCCATTTAAAAACGCATTTATCTGCTAAGGGAGATATTGTGACGTAAATTAAATACAAAGACGTAATTTTGACCGTTAATTATTGAAATCGTGAAAACGTGTTTTTTTTTGCTCTTGAGTGAATTGTTTCTCTAGTCGTTGGTTTCTTTATTGTGGGGAAAAGAGATAAGAACACTTGCCTTGTCTATGAGTGAGTCGGGCACTGCCTGATGTTCCACAGAGCTCAGGAACTTGATTTTAACAGCTGTAAAATCTGACACGGTATGCTTGGAATGTAAAGCTTTTTGTTATTCCAGACTCCCATCCCTGATCTTTCCACTGAATTTGAATGCAGTATGAGCAAAATGACGATTCTTTCACTCTTGGATAGCCACAAAGTACAAAGATTATCATTAACTCTCATTTATGAGAGCTGCGTTATTGCCTATCCCTACAAAGTTGTTTCAGGGCCTCATAAATATCGAGGACAGATCTTATTATTACAAATACAATGTTCTTATTTCCTTTGTATATTCATGTCTGTCAACAGCATGTTGTTTCTTTTTCACTGTTTTTGACTAAACACTCAAAACAGCTCAACTTCAGGAAATGTAAGATAAATTATGATAAGCAGAGATGAGTGTAGGAAAGTTCATTTGCTGGAAATAACGTTAAATCCTTTGTAGAACTGAAAAACGAACAATAGTCAGTGTGTTCTGAATAGATTTGTCTGTAAATGAAGCCTTTTCTCAAATTTGAGGATCCATGTGCAAGTTGCAAAAATTCTCATCAGTAAAATAATTCAAATCCAGTTCATTTTGTTGACAATTTTTCAATTGTCTTACCAAAGACGTCTCTTACGAAATTCTCAGTTATTCCAGTAGAACAGTATTTTGCCTTGGGAAAGATAATTCTGTAGTCTCTACACATGGATTTTGGTAGCGAGAGTCTGTTCAGCCTATCTTGTTTGTCCGGTTCCAAGAAGCTAATTGATTTTAGGATCTTACCCATCCATTTCTTGAAGAAGCCAATAAAATCAACTTCCACATCATGTCTTGGCAGGTTTTTTCCAGACACCTCACACCCTCTGCAAAAAAACAAAAGGGTTTTGTGCTCTTAAAGTGCCACCTCTTACTTTTCATTTGTGTTCCTGAGAGTTTGTTTCATCATACAGTGTCTCCATACAACTGTGAAACAATGCTTATGTAACAATTCTTTCATCCCAGGAATAAACCAGGAGAGACAGCACTAGTATTTCAGGAATTTAAAAGTATTTCTTGTTCCTTCCCACACAACAGGGAATTCTTCGGCTGATAGCTGAAGCCGCAGTTTAATGTTCTTTGTAAGCAATGTGCACCGCCCAGTGGCACTGCACAGTTAGAGCTGCTACGTGTCAGGACATTTATTCCATGTAAAAAGGTCATTTACAAAGCCGGGTTTTGTGCATATACACAGGAATATATGTACCACTAATCAATTAGCATCCATCTGCCACATAAATGCTTTTGTAATTGTGCAAGTTGCTTGGAAAAAATGCCTGCATTTGCATATCGGATTTTCCCTCTTGGTTTTTCACGCTAAGTGAAATCTTCTCTGCAGTCAGTGAAAAAAACCCACGTAAATCGTTTTATTCCCAGCTTCGTTCAGTTCACACCAACACATTGAACACAGCTGTGATCTTTCCTTGTCATTTCATGTTTTTATATGGAGATGAGCTAGATGGGCTTGCTTGCTGCAGGAGGTGTTTTAAGTGTGCAGGCTGTTTACTTTTGCTTGGGAAGCTGCAGAAAGATGAAGACACGACAGGCTCCGTATGTAATGGAACTGGAGGCAGTGGGGGTTTGGAACTGGATTGGATTTTCTGTACTGAAATATTTCTTAGTGCAAATATTGGTGCAGCAGTGGAGGGTAGTCCATAAATTGTAATGCACAAATTTGGCGTTCCTTCATTCTCTGTCAACTGGCATTGTGAATTGTGCACTAACACTGTGTGGCATAACAGGACAATTGTTAGGTAATGTACACCTTCATAGTTTACCTGTATTTACCATTAATATTAATTTTACCATTCAATTTAGTCCAAAATAGTCAATAAAATTAAAATACTCTAAATCCCCCTCATGAAGCCATATTGAATAAGCAAAAATATATTTTTATGTTTATATCCATACGTATTGGGTTAACACTGTCACCTTCTTCAAGATTTATGATTTTTTATTTGCCGTATACAACCTTTGTATTGGAATGCTTAGTCGTTCATGGTAAAATATCTGAAATAATAAGGTTAACTATTGATCATTAAGTGAAGAGCTGTCTAATCCACGGTTAAAGTTGGTGTTTGCTTGTTTAGAGTGCCCCTAGTGAGCACTCTAAAATTAACAAGAGCATCTTTATCATCACAATTTGTACTTTTAATTTAATCCTAGATCAGTACAGTAAACGCATAGCCATGTAATGTCAGTTTTTAAAGAAAGGCTAATTCTTCAAACGGGGGATTGGCTAAAGCTCTTTATGAATGTCTGCATTTAAAATGAAAAAAGGGATCCACAAGATTTATTGTAGCTTAAAAGTGTTTAAAATGAATTGCATTACAGTATGTGAGACTCTGGGTTTTGTATTTTTTAATTGAAAGAATGGGTACACCATTATATAACTCAGAAAGGATTTTCATTCCCACATCACATTTTTTTATGTTGTGCTAGTCCTCTGGGAGAGAAAAGCTTTTAAAGTGGGTTTAAATATTTAAATTTAACACTGATAGTAGCATCAGGGCTTGTGCTGAAGTTGCATCAGGATACTGAGAAAAAATACTTTTCAGATTTTTCGCCAAGCTGCATTCTTCCTGCTGCACTCTGGTAAAAAATCTGTTACAAGATGTGCTCTTTAGAAACGTAAGACATGGGATTGGTCAACAAAACTGGGTTTTTCTAATTTGATTTTGAGAGGCTACTTAGCCAGCTTGCTGAAATCAGTCCTGTCATGGAAGTAAACAGGTATGTACAGTAAGTGGTCCCAAATCTCTGGTATTTATCAGAATTGTGCTCCTGGATTTTTTCATGTTGTCATAACAAGACAGTTAAAAATGCTTAGACAGCGTAGCCCGCTGCCTGAAAATTGTTAGCATAAAAAACTGCACAGGTCTTCTCCCATGTTCCCTTCTGGATGAAAAAAATAAGTTGATCCCAGAAGCTATGCAACATCTTTTTCAGATTCTGTGCTTGGATAATTAGAACTGCCTTCCAAACACCTACGGAAGACTGCAAGAGTTTACGAAGGCTTTTACATTATGCTGCTACAGTATTCTAAACCTCCATGACAACCACTGAAAAAGTATTCCAACGCGAAACTGTGATTAATGATTTAAAATTGTAAATGAGTCAAATTTAATTAGCTTGGTGATTAATCATATCTTTCTTCAGGCGCAAGATTGACAGCAGTGGAATCTTGACATTTCTCTCCAGTGTGGGCTGAAATTGTGTGTGGTATGGAAGTAGATGTTTTCAGACTACTAGAAAGCTTGTCCTGCTGAATTGTTCAGGTGAAAGGAAGAAAAATGTAAAACAGCATACAAATGAGAGTTGACCATTCAACAAATTTAGTCCGTTTGCCAGGAACTAATGGATTCAGGATCTTATCCAGATGTTTCTTGAAAGAAACAAGCTGACAAATTGAACAGATTATTCTATATTTGACTGTTGAGTCTGCTTCAGTTGTACGAATTGAAACACATGCTTAACATCCATCTAAATCATACCTCAGTGACCTCATTCTGAATGAGACTCTCTCACTGACTATTTTGGAAATGAATGGTCTCACATTGAGGCAAAATAATACTATCTGTAAGAAGGAAAATCGCTTCCTTTCCTTTAGGGAACATAAGAATGTTATGAAAATCTCTTGATCAACATAATCTTTTCTTGGACTCTGTGCCTATTACTTACTGAAGCATACTGACTATAGAGTACTGAAGAACAAGTAATAGGTTTATTCCATGCTGAAAAGAGAATAAAGAAAACACAACGTTTCGGCCGTGGAACCTTCTTCAGGTGTGAGACCTCACAAGTAAGATCACAAGTAAGGAACGGTGGTCATGAAGGTTAGGATAAGCCTGAATCACTGTGAGATATTAACTGATTCATGAACATATAATGGTTTCCCTCATCAGTGATGATTCTTAAGTATTCCAAAGCAGAACTAGGCTTTGCATTCTTTTCCATCATCAAGAAGAACAGGTCCTCCAGACAGAAGCAGATCTCTGTGTCAGAAGTCTGAGGTATAGAATCTTTATCATCTGATGTTATGTACACCCTGATTTCTTTTGAAAAGGGGTGGGCATGCATTGCAATTCTGTAGATGGTTGCAGTCTAATTTGTCTTATACATCTGTATGTAGCACTGCAAGCATTATCCACCCATCCATTTTCTAACCACTTTATTCTGTTGGGGGTCTCAGAGGAGCCTGAACATATCCCAGCAAGCAATAGGCACGAGTCAGGATACACGCTGGACGGGACTCCAGTTCATCATAGTACACTTTCACCTTCATACATTAAATTCAAATGTCAGTGACAATGCAAATGAGAGGAATCTGTTTGCCCAATTAGGCCTGTCTGGTTCACATCAGCTTAGTAATCTTGACAGATCATAGAATTGTCCACAGCTAGCTTGATGGTTTGTTCAGCTTTTTGTATAATACGGCAAGATGTATGCAAATTATTTTTGGTTGTCAAATGATTGTCAGAATATTCCTGAATTAAACTCATTTCCTCCATTAAAGGACCAGTGGAATAAGTGAGATTGCTTATTGTAAGCTTTACATTTCACTAAAGTCATGAAATGGCCATGCTCCATGCATCACAAAAAGCTTCTTTTGCTGGAATGATGTGGGGAGACACCTTGGTAAACGGGTGCAATTAATGTAAGTGCTGTATATAAATTTTATTTTATATTCACCGAGTTAGACTATGGCATGACAAGTGTTCTGTCTAGGATGTAGCCCTGCCTTGTGCACCATACAGTACTTCTGGAATAGACTCAGGATTGCCACAACCTTTACCAGGAATGAACAGCCTTCTAATAATAGGTGAATGGACTGATAATGACACTACAGTTTATTTACACGATTATCTTGTGTGAAGTGTGGGATGGTGACTTTATAGAGTAACCCAATGTGGCATCCTAATTATTTAGCTCAGAAGCCTATGGATAAAAAGGTACCTATTATTTTGCTTCACCTTTTTTAAAATGGATGCAGCTGAAAGCAAGCCTGTTGCTGCCAATCAGTTGAAATGCTGTGATCTTAGCTTTCTCCTCGATGCTCTGTTTTAAGTTCCTGTTCTAAAATTCAGCCAAAAGCGAGAACCGTCCAGGCGCTTGCTCATGCGTGTAATGGGATTACGAGCCACCTTGAAAGAGCCATCTCTGCTCGCCCCAGCCTGTGCTTGCTGCGCTCTGCTCTGCTGGGCTGGGCCTGTCTTTGTGTTTCTTTTTTCATCAGAGACTCCTACAGTAATTGGCTCAGCCTCGTGATGAGGCATGGGAGTAGTTACCTGGGAGACTGACCTTGCTGACACCAGGGAGCCTGGAGACATCACACTGCATCTGTTCCCTCTGCCTTAGGCAGCATTTAACATTACATTTTGTTGTTTTTGCTCTTTGAACATCTCTGCAATGAGTAGTAGCACCCTCTTTGGAGGTCTGTAGTAAAAGAGGCAGATTTCAAAACTGTGCATCCTCTGAAATGGAACAAATTGAATGATGAATAACATTTAGTCACAAAATGGACCAGGCGTAAACACAGCTGAGTCTGGTAGTTTGGCCTTTTTCCATCTTAAGCACATGGGGGAGATGGACGTGCAGAAAGATAGTCCTGTGATTCTGGGGTGTGTTCATTTTAGTGGATGACACTGCATATGCTTCTGAGCTTTTGTGTCCTTTGCTCGATAACCGTCTGATCCCCTCTTCACTATTTCAAACACAAACTTGCTTGCTCTTCAATGGTGTGGTTTCTGAAAGACTCGACGCAAGAGAAAATGATAGCCTCTTCAGAGTTTTGTTGTTGAAAATTATGTTTAAATTGGCCTTGGGTTGTGTGGGGGTTTTTGTGATATAGATTAGGCTTCCTACTTCTGTAAAATAATTTAAACCCAGCGCACATTTCACAGATATAGACACCTCATTCACAGGCTTATTTGAGGGTTTTACATCGACTCATATGACCTGAGGCTGTAACACAAGAAATATATTAGAGCTCCCAATATTTAGACATCAGGTCTTTAATTATTATATTATATTTATAAGTTATATTCTAAAACATATATAGGTTATATTATATTTAACTGATATAATCTATTTATGAATTCCTGTAGTTATATTATTAATAATACCTGCAACACAGGTTATGTGGTTTCTAGAATAATTTCTAAATGTCATTTAGAATGTAGTAGCAATATATTCATTTTTATTAATTTTTACTCCTTTCATTCATATGGCTGCTGTCATTCTTACTGAGTTTGACTTCTAATTCAATTCTAAGTGCGTACAGCTCTACTGGAAGTTTTAAAGTAGATGCTTCAGAAATAAGTCAAGGGCCCCTTCAGTGATCCTGCTGATAATAATAATTATAAAAAATAAGCAGGCACTGAAAAATGGGCAAGGAGCCTATTGGCTCTTGTCTGACTCTCAATTTTGGATTTTGGAAAACCTCATACTTCGCCTGTGCTGTGCTATGGCTGGCTTTCAGCAATTTCCGTGCAGTTTGCATACATGACTAGTTTCACTCAAGCAGAATATGATCCTGCAGGGTGTGCAGTTTCAATGGGGCGGTGCTCACTTGAAAAACCACTGACACACACTCTCTGTGCCCTGGAGATAGACTCAGATTACAGCAATTAAGATGTGTTGTAACCTGTGCAATGGCACCCTTTCTTCTTCACTGTAGCAAGCCTGTTCATCAACCTGGAATTTAAATAGAGTTTTAAACTGGTGTGTGTGCATTTTCCATTGATTATATTTTTGCAGTGTTTTGTTTATTTATTTATTTTGACTTTTCAGCAAACTTGAGTAGATTGAAAATGTACAGTAGTTTATCCCATGACAGACAGTATGCAGATTTCCCAGCTACAGTACCTACCCCATTGTGTTCAATGGAAGCATGTGTAAGAAATGAATAAAAGCGTAATTTTAAAATAAAAGGGCAAAGTGTGGTGAAGTTAGAATAATGGTATTATAGATATGTAGTATAAAATAATAGGTAAACTGCTAATCAAAATTAAAGCTAAAAAGCTTCAGCTAAATTGAGATTTTTTAATATAATAACTGGAGAAAGAAAGAAGGCTGGGGAAATGTTTGGAAGGCTTTCAGGAAAGAGTCTGAAATGGTACAAACAGCACACTGCTGTTTATAATGTTTAATTTAAGTAGATTTCAGGGCAGAACATTCCTTATAGTAGTTATCCCTTAAAACTTCCAATCTGGTCTGTGCCACGTCAGTCAGAAGAGAGAGAGGTATTCTGTGTGGAGGCCAAAGCAGGGAAGGCAGGGCTTTCCAGGTGTGGAGTCTGTGTTATGTCTCCCAGAGTTCTGTAGTAGGACGAGCCTCCAGTTCCTAGCTGCGGCAGACTGTTTGTTCCCTCGGATACAGACCGTGTGCTGCTGTGTGGTGCTCACACTCCAGTGCTGACCACTGAGCCCGGCACAGACCTGCCTCTCTGTGGAATTTCCTGTTTCCTCATCACTCAGCTCTCTGAGCTTTGATTCTGGTTGCCTTTGATTTTACTGTGTTTGTTTGTGTGTCTTTGTGACCAACCTTGGATTCTTTACTCCAACTTGGGAAAATAACACAGGTAAAAATCGGGATTTATATATCAGATTAGAATAGTTCAAAAATTGGTTCTGGTGGGGTTTTTTTGTTAGACAAAACTTTATTCTAAAACACAATCGTTTTTTTTGCCTCACATGTTTGATTAATGTAAAAGAAGTTTTGCTCAAAGGTTTTTTTTTTGTTCATCTGTTCCATTTATAATCTGCACTGTGGGCTTCTGAGGGGAAGAAAGTCTGAAAATGAAACTTTTTTATTCCAAGTGGCACAGACCTCTAGTTGTGATTGCTGTGGACAGTGCGCTGTTGTACAGCTGTACTACTGTTTGCTGGAGGGGAACAGTAGATGACCTGCTCACATCTTGTGGTTAATCTGAAACAGTTTTTGTGCTCGACTCTCCTAAGTGTTGGCTGCCTTCCTAAATTTAGACTAGAGTGTGTTATTAGGGGGATTTGGGCTGACAGGTTTATACGTGGTTAGCAAAATCAAAAACTTATCATCTGGCATAGCTGATTTAAACATTTCAATTTGACGTCGAAGCCTTTTTTAGTCATGGTCTTATATATTTAAGATAACCCTCACTTAAACTGGGCAACAACCTGGGTTATAAATTAAATGCTTGTCACAAGAAGAGCTGAGCTGTTTGCTTATACCTTGAGTGAATAAGAAAATGATGCAAAGATATTAACTAAAGGTTTAGAAATGTCTGTCTATGTGTGGGGATGTATACGTTTTGAAAGGAAAACAAATGTTCAGGCTTAAGACTGCTGCTCAGCTCATTCTCTAACAATATTGATTTTAATTGTATTCTGCCAATTCTAAAATTCTCGTGAATTAATTATTTAACCTGACAAAAACTACATTTGTGCAGAGAAGATGTTAGAAGACTGTACTTTACTAGGGTCCTACTTACGGAGTGGTGTGTAAAAAGATCTTCTAGTATACAAGTTACTGCTTGCTTTAATTTACTTTAGAGAACAGGAAATGTAAATCAGTGAGCGAGGTGTTTAAACTGTGTTTGAGGTTTTTTGAAACCCTTTTCTCTGTACGCCTGGGCTTAGACAAATAAATGATTCGGACTAGGCAGAAAACTTTTCTAAGAATGGCTCAAAACAATTGCTTTTCTACCATTGAGCTGTAGTTCATGAAAAGGCCGATCTAGACAACATTGTTTGTGCTGGTAGAAAGATAGCCTGCAGCTAAGAATTCCATCACTGTCTGCTTTGCATCTCTCCCCATTATGTGTCATGTTAGCTGGGTCTATTCATACAAACTCCGAGCAACACATGAGTCACGGTGACCTAACATTCAGCTACCCACTCAAGCCTCCTGCAACGCGGTGTCTGCCAGCCAGTCATCATTTAGAGCCTCAAAAAGTCTGTCGTAACAATTCTGCAAGTTCTTCAAGGTTTGGTGCCTCTCCCATCTCTCAGACACAGCTGTCTTTCTGAGTTGGTATCAAGTCCTCTCACTTTATCTAGTGTACGTCACAGCTTTTATTTCGGCATCCAAAGAAAATGTGGACTTTTCTAGGGATTGTAAATGTGATAAAAAGGCTCTAGGTATTCTAAAGATTTCAAGAGATAGAATGTTGTTGAAAGCAACATTATTGTTGAAATGAGTCCCAAGCAAATTTGGGATTAAAAAGTACCACTGAAATCCTTAAAGCTGTATGTAGGTGTGCTTAAAGCAAGCCCATATTCTGCTCCTCTACAGAGCTAACTTTAATTGTGTCAACAGCTTAGGCTGAGAATGTGAGTGAAATAGCCTGATATCACCCTGAAGCTACACTTAAAGACTCCTGCACTGTTTCTTGCTGCCAGACAGCTTCCCACAGATGTCAAAAAGGGCTGTGGGTATATTCTCCCATTGCAGTCAAGACATAATTCGAAAAACAGGTAGAACATCAGTGAGGAAAGGAAGGCTTGTATAGTTGTAGGCTCCGTTATTCCTATATGATTTCTTTATGTCCTTTCTCAGTTTGAGACAAGAGTGGCACATAAGTCCGCCTTTTATTCTTCCCACTGTTAGCCATGTTTGTTATCATAGCCAGTTGTAACTTAAACTATTGGTTATACCCGCAGTGCAAATTAATTGTTGGTTTGTAAATGTTGAATTATACAGTAGGTACCTATTTCTAGAACCCTGCATTACTGGGCGGGTCTCTTAATGCCTGTTTACAGCATGATTCTAAAAATATGCCTTTTCATTTCTGTCATTGCCACATCACCGCAGTGCTCCAGATTTAAAGAGACTGTTTCTTTCACCTTAATTGTACATTTGCTGAATCCGTCCATAAAAAAACACAGGTTAGGTGTTCATTAATGTCACAGTTATGAAAAGCAGTGCTGCGTATGTGTCCTCTAATAACCTGTTTTTTTATAACTTCTCCTATTGCTGTTCCTTGTTTATAAGCCATGTTTGTTTTCAACGGATGCTTCTAAATGATTGAGTCTAGTGCAGTTAGGAATTCAGCCAGGAATCTGATGTTTTATCTATTGCACCAACCCATGAAAAAAACCATTGGGTTAGGGAAATGGATGTTTGCATAGCAGCCCTTCTGAGAATGTGTCCTGCTTTTATATAGGCTGTGCTGAATTCTTAGGCAGTGAACAAGTTTTAAAAGATCAAATAAGACAGCACGGTTTGGGTATAGTGGTATATGTCTGACATTTATGTATTTCTTAGATCTGCTTCTCTTTAGTACCTGATTATGGGAAATATAAGAGTACAGGTGTGGAAGATTTAAGGACTTATCATTGTCAGGGAGGAAAATACCATTTTAGGTGCTGATAAAGCTTGTGAATTTAACTGTGAACACTGAACCAGGACTGTAGAATTAATGTAATAAACCAGCTTTGAATGGAAATTGACTTTTCAGTGGTTGGATGGCCCTGTAATAAACGTTTAGCAAGATGCATAGCTCATTTGTACATAGATCATATCAGGATGTGATTATTATGTGGTACAGTGGTTCAAACAAACTAGCACATAATCATTTCTTTAAAGGATGTGGTTAAAAAAGGTTTAGCACTATCTTCAAGTTTCATCTAATACTCCCTCAGATTGCATGACTGAAGTCTGTGGCAGCCCGCCTTGCAGAATACTAAAAGAAAATTTATCTAATAACAATATCAGGGCATTTCTCTCCTGCCCTGGGTATTCTTTTCAAGTTGGTTGACCTTGTCTTTAAAGTAGTACATAACCTCTAAAAAGTTATGGGATGCATTTTTAATGGAGCCATTTAAATGGGTGCTTTTATAAAACAAGATTAATAAAGGTCCATTAAGAGTGCCGTTACTGACTTGTGAAAGTAAAGATTCATATTTAAGAAGACACAAATTATTCAAATAAAAGAACCATTGAGGCTTATTAAGTTTGGCAGCACTTAAAACGGGACGTTTAAGTTTCTTATTGCAGTTTGATTGGGAAATTTAAGAATACCGTCTCTTCTACCATTCTCACTTCTATGTTCCCTTTAGATTTTGACAAGACGAGGTATTAATCTTCTAGTTTTCATGGACTGGTTATTTCAGTAGTAATACAAGCCGAGATATAGTCAGTGTCCCTTAACTGAGAAAACCATATTTTTTCAGTTTAGTTTTGTTTAAATACACGGTTGGTTCACATACTCCATGCCCATATTTGGTATTTTACAACTGTTTGTACTGTATCTCTCCCCAAAAACATCAAGACAGCACAATGTTTGACGTACAGGGTCTATATTTAGTAGGTTTGTATTGACATCAAGATGCTGTTTTTGTTTAGCTGAAACAGAACAAGCAGTGCCCATTTTTATTCAAGCGTATATCCCTGGAGAGCCTCCAGAACTAGTTTCTCATACCCTGTACTACACCCACTCAAGGATTAACAGTTGGTGTTCATTTCTAATTTTACAGCATCCAAGAAGAAACACGCATGTAGATGAGCGATTAGACTTTTCTGTATTCTATGCTGTAGGTGACTGGATCTTCATACCCCAAATTTAGGGATATATCTGTGGTAAAACTTCAAGAGAAGACTTGAATACACTATAAAAATAATTTACTTCTGTTGGTATTTTTTTCCTGAGTAGATTTTTAGTTCCCTTTTTTTAGAGTTAATTTCTTCTAGTTTTGTATGTACTATATATCCAACAGTGACTATGTAGACAATAACATGTAGACATTAACGTGTTTTATAATTAAGTTAATGGAACCATATCTGAAGGATACCCTGAAAAACACCTGTGTATGACATTTTTATTTATTTTTCTTTTATTGTAATAGTTGCTTTCATTGTGTCGACCTATTAGTTAGTTTGGTCATTGGAGATTTACAGCCTGCGTATGCTCTGTATATTTAAATAGAATCTGTAATACCAGGGTGAACATTCTTGTAAATGAGTTTATTAGATCAAGATGTAGGCTTATTATACTTTTTGTTGAATGCTGTTCCAAGACTACATTTGCACTTGTGCTAATAGAAAAGAACCTTTTAACAATGCATCTAAAATAAATTGTATCCATTGGGTTTATTTTCATACTGTATATCTCCCTGCATTTGGATGGCACACTGCTGTTGAAGTTACCACTGGTGCCTCACAGCTCTCAGATTCTGCGTTCAGTTCCAGAATGCGGTGTCCTCTATGTAGAGTTGCCTTGCTCTCCCAAGGTTTCTGTGTGTTTTTGCTGGGTGCTCCAGTTTCCGCACACCTTACAGAGATGTGCTGGGTAGATTAACTGGTCCCTTTTTTAACGGCGTGAATGTGTTTGTGCACGTAGTTGTGTGTGTGTTTCCGTTCCCTGCGATGGACTGGCTTCACATCCTGGATCTATTCCCACCTTCTCCCTGTACTTCTGGGGTTGGCTCCAGGTTACAGCGACCCTTGCCAGGAATAATGGATTGCTGCATTTTGAAGAATGTGATCAATTTACATTATAGGAAGCATAAATTCATGGCACGTGCTCTTCCTTATTTTCCTTCTGCTGCGCAGTGCTACTGAATTACACCTAAGGTTCATTTTCTGGGGCATGCCCTTCTACAAGAAGTTTAACCTAGAGTTTAAATCATCTCAGCTAAGCTGCCTTATTCAAATCTGAAGTTTACCCTTTCAGATTACCCTGTACATTAAGTCCAGAGCAAGTGTGGATCATGATCATTATGGTAAGATCCTTTAAACAACGCTAAATGTAAAGTCATTTATAGGAAAACATAATAACGTTTTTCCTATAAATCAATTTGAATTTAGGCATCTGGACCTGAAGATACTGAGCCTACAGTTCTACAAAAAAGATCTTACACTCAGTCAAATACTAAGCTGTTTGGGGATTCATAGTTTAAGGTTTTTTAAAATGTATGCAATTTGTGTTTTTTTTTAGTTAGAGGTTCTAATGTGCTTGAATCATCCTGTATAACTGGATTTTTCACGTGATGTTTGACCTTTACCAAGCCACCATTTGTAAAACCATTTCGTTTTTGTGCTACAGTACATGGTATGGTTCTGTCCTTCGCAGGGGGTGCAGTTTGCATACTGGCTTGGTGTGATCCTGAGCACTGAAGCAGAATACCTTGATTATGAAGTTTATCCCCCTGCCTATTTCACTATTCTCTGATAGTCATTTCAGATTTGCTTTCCAGGCATCATCATTTGCATTTCTCCCCCATGGGATTGGGATGAGAACAGTCTTTCAGACAGAATGCAAAATTTAAACATTTAAACCCCACTCAACATACGCCCTGGTCCTTGAATGCTTTGGATGTCTTAGTAACCTGCTGTAGTAAACCTCAGGGCATTCTGTAGTGTACATGGGCCTGATAGGTGCCTATTCTGATTTCCTGCAGTTACAAAATGATGACAGTTTATGCCCATATGTTTATTCAATTTTCTAAACACAAGGAGATGAAGTCAGAACTGTCGTCGTTCTCTATTTATTATTAATAAGAGAGTATTCATAATAAAGAGAGATATTAGAGAATATAGTTTTCATTCTCCAAACTGCTATATAGAGCCCCAGGCAAATTATACTAAACATTGTTGTTGATTTCATACTATATATAAGTTATAGAGTCAGTTTTGCACTGGAAAAATAGGTATAATAAATCCTTCCACTCTCATTCTGATCAGTCTCTTAGTATGTTGCCTGATTTGTATCACAAAATCAGAACTTTTTCAGGGGGAATACCACTGTTATGCATCAGTTTATTTTGCCACAATGTGCTGTGGGGTATGAAACCTCATTTCTGCATTTCCTGATATGTACAGTACATCTTCAAAGGTGTTGCACACATAAATTCTGGAACACTGTGTATGAAATGAGGTGATTCACTCTTGTATTAAATATACAGTAATATATATTGTCAAGCTTTTTAATGATACCTCTTCTGGGCTTATTAGGCACTCAGTCATCCTAGCTCAAATGCTCCGTTGACCTTGTTTATGAAAAAGGGTGTCAGTATTTATGTCTGCAGCCAGACATTTAGTCTTCACGTTCCGTCAGTGAAACAACCACCAAGAAAACAAGTCTAGAAAAAAAGTCTTCACCTTCCTCTGAGTGTGAGGAAAATTGAAGAGTGCAATGAAATCTACACAAAGAGCAGCAGTTCACTTTAAGTTATGCAACACATATGTTGAAATATACTGAACGCTACTACTCCACAGACCATTATATCTGTATTAAATTGAAAGATTCTTCTGGGAAAGCATTGATCAGTTTCTAGTTCATTAAACTCTGTACTGCAAATTATCGGAAAGACAAAATTATGTAACTGAAATCAATGTGTGTCTGAGCACTATCTGCTGGTACTTTTGATTGATTGATATTCTATTTTTGGTCAATGGCACCCAGCAAAGATGCATCAGATCTTTTTGATCCTTAAAATCAGCAATTATATAGTAGCCATTGCATTAATACTGCGCATAACACAAATAATGTACGTAGTTTATGATAGGTATCTATTACACATTAATTGGAATAGAAGTAGTCACTTTGTGATGCTGCACTAATCCTCAGGCTAAGGCTTAGATGTTACTGTGCAATAGCGGGGAGCATGTCTGGAGAGGAATTTTTTGATGGCTTTTCCAATTATCTTAATGAATTGTGAGCAAAGGGCGAAGCTGTCCCTCGGTCTCCGCTCTGCTGTGTTGTGACCTGGAACAGACACCTCCCAGTGAAGGCCTGTGCAGCAGGCCTGCAGCTGCTTAAAAGGCAGACACTGACCTGCCAGGCTTGCACGCAGGCTCTCCTGGGGGTCTGGGGTTGCAGAGGAGAACGCCTTTCTTGGAACCATATTGCTAGACTTGAGATAGGGAATTTGCCAGAACAAAACCACATGTTATCAAGTTGCTGCTGGATAATCTTCTCATATTCATACTCATCCATATTCATTCATACAAAAGAGTTGGCTCTTTTTGAAACGGTCAGGTTGAGTAAATGTTACGGGTGGGTGGACGGGGCACTCACATAAAAGGGGCTTTTGTAAGGCCTCTGCTTACCTAATACCCAATGGAGATGCCCATCTACAGCCAGTGCTCTAAGGAATCAGTTATTTCCCATAATTACAGTGAAGTGACTGATCTTTAGTTCCTTCTTCCTTGCAAAACAATTGTTTGGGCAAGCCAGAATGTGCTTTGCCCCCTTCCATAAACCGAGGCATATGCAGGATTGTGGTCTGGAAGTGTGGAGCAAGCTGAAATAAACTGGGAGACTAATAAATTAATCCAGAAGAGGGTGGACCAGAACTGGCTGAGTGCAATGCCACCTGTTAGATTATTACTCTCTGGGTGAAAACTGAAAGAAAGGGGGACATTAAGGCAGGCTCATGTAGTACAATATGCGACCCTCGGTCTTTGCTGAATCGACCTGACTTTACTTACCCGTTTTGTAATTTATAATAATGTCATATTAGAATATATGGTACATAAAAGGCCAAGACACTGAACACAAAAACAATTCCCATTAGTTCAAAACTGCTAGGGAATCCGTTATGAAATTGAAGTTCTGTTCTGCAGGAATTCTGTGCCTTGAAGGCAAAATACAATTTAAGCATCAGGTTTTGGGGTCACGCAGGCGGGGTGTGGTGTATTAAACTTGGCAGATAGATAGTAAATAATCCGTTTTTTTATTCCTGGGAGTCAGAAGCCAGAACTTCCTCGGCTGTGTAAAACTGACTGGTGTTTCTTCCCCTGACGCGCCATTACCAACCTCCCCCCTCACCCTCTTTCACTTGCAGTGGGATATTTCCACTACCGGCCGCCTCTTTTGAGCACCAGAAGGTCACACCCGCCTCAGACTTGATCGCCATGCACTCCCTCACTGACTATAATATAATTGGCTGATTGTGTTTGCGATGAGCTGGTCTCCCCCTCCCCCCCCCCCCTTCACTGGGCCAAATAGATGTTGAACCACTCTCCTCTCATCTCTCCCTCGCTCTTTTTTTCCCTGTCTCGCCCCCTCCTTCCCTCCCTCTCTCTCTTGCTGCTGGCTGCCCGAGAAGGATTGCTTTAGAGCTTCTCCCCTCGCAGACGAAGTGCCATTGCGCAGGTTGTAACAGCAAAAGCAGGAGCAGCAGCAGTAGCAGCATCCATTTTAATCTGCAGAGAATCTTGCCTTACAGCCAGCCCGCCTGCCTGCGTCTTTCTCACTGCTTCTCTCTTTAGACTCAGTAAATCGCAGCATTGAGCAGTGTCTCTAATAATTTCAGACAGGGCTGTCTACTCCCTCTATGATGCACTGAGATGGTACACCAGGAAAACTGTGCATATCAGGTAAGGAATCTCTGCAAGACAACTTAATCTGTGTTCTTTTTTCTCCAAAGATAGGCGTCTGTGCTTTATTTTATTACAGCCTCAGACCTGCATGGGTCTGATGGTTGCCATTTCCTGTTGGTTTCTCGTGCGTGTCTTGTCTTTTACGTAAGCTAGACAGAGGATCAGGACTGTTGACAAGTGTCTGCTGTCTCGCAGTCAGGCTTCAGTAAGTTAAAGAACTGTTGAGTGTTTCCCACAAACCTTTACAATCCGGGTTGAAAACGAATATATTAAGCTGCAATACAGGTGTCTGCGCTTGGAACACCTTGAAAAATGGGACAGAGAAGTGGCACTGAAGGGGACTGGTGATGAAAAGGGCATTCTGTCAGGTGACAGCCGTGGTGTTCTAATGTGTCTGACTTAGGATCAGTGCCATATTAAAAAAGCATCACAGAGGTCATATTTTACAGTATTTCATAATACAGGGACTGGGAATGTAAAAAAAAACAATTATATAAAAGATTTAAATTATGTATGCCACTTCTATGCCTGAAGAAAAGGATTAGACCTTTTCTTTGGGATTAGTTTTGGCAATAATTCCAATTACATAAATCACTTTTGCTGCTGAAAGTTTTTTAATAATACAGGGGTATTTGGCTAAATTTTTAATGGACTTTGAAAATGTTGCAGGGAAACAATAAAACTAGTTTGAACTGTATTTTGATAATTCCAATGCAGATTTATCATTTTTTTCTGCCTGTTCTTCATCTGTCTTTCTTCTTACCTTGTGACAACTTTGCAGGAAAGAAATGGCATAATTGGATGTAGATTTCCTCTCTGTGGGAGATGGTGAAACACAAAATGTTTGCTGTTGCCAGGTTACTTTGGGAAAGAAAGCATCTGAAAGGGATGACAGGGGGGGGGAAACAAGTGAAAAAGAAGGCCACTGCCTGATAACTGTAACTCTCTAAGGGCCCCTTCAATTAGGCTGGTATCCAGGCAACAGCAATTGAGTTTAATACTATTTTAATCCACCGAGTTGGTGTCAGGTTGTTTGCAGACAGACTTGCTTTTTGGTCCTTTAACAAACACCTAGAGACTAGAGTCTTTAAATTTCAGATGTTGCTGCATGTGGAAGAGACAGTCTCATCATGACAACGTTACCTCTCAGTTATTTCTATATCTGCTGTTATTGGCTCTTATGACACCAAGGTTCACATGCAGCGGTTTTGCTGGTGTAATAACATAATGGACTTCAGGTATCCATTAAGAGACTCTTTTATAGCCAACCAAGCAGAAATTATTGCAGTTCTACTGCTGCACTACAGGTCTCAGTAGAAGACAGATAATTCTCTGGATTTTAATTATTTAAAAGAAGCCAGTCCTAATCTTCCTCAGATCACAGTGACGGGAAAATGTACAATACAGTAGAAGTCTCTAGATACTGGGAAAATGGATTGCCTGAGCACACGCCATATTTCATGAGGCTGGAGGGGAAGGGTAATGGGAAATTTATCACCTGTCCCGCCATTAGCATCATGAAGCTAGAATCCTGTCCACTTTGTGTAACTAAATACACCCCTGGTTTGTTCAGCAGGGGCAGAATAAGCCACGTGAGGGATTATTCGAGACATAGCCCTTTGATCAATATGTATAATAGTCCTTATGACTTATGGGAGGGATATATAATCCTGCAGAAGGCATGAAAAAAAAATGTTTGTCTCAGTGGGGCTAGCTAGAGCTGTAATATACATTTTTCTAGCTACTGTAGATGGATTTCAGATTGCTGGCTAAACAACACTTCACCTGTCAAAAGATGCGTTATAACAGTTGCTATTAAGACAGCAGTATTCAAGTTATCAGACGTTATATAGAAGGTTTAAACATTGTGTGCTTTGTAAACGGCAATCAGAAATATTTGTAATTGCTTCAGCCATGTCGATCAATCTTCAGTGCTTCTATGGTATTCTGTAAGACCAGAGCAGATTTTCTGGCAGGATCTTTTATCTTTGATGTTTGAAATCCCATTGTTGTGTCTTTTTTTCCCAATGAGCCACATTCAACCTGTTGTGGACCGTAGCTGTCAGCTCACATCATAGTCTGTTGTTCACAGTGAAGGCTGGGCTTGGGAGTGTATTGTGCCGCATTTAACCTCAGACGTCCTGCTGCAAGGCTGTGACCTCATGTGTTTGAATGTATGAGTCAGAAGGGGTTATCACAGCAGAGCACACCTAGTTGCACAGAAAAGTAATTCATTTGTTTCTTATCCAGGCAACCGAAAATAACAGGCATTTTTGAGTTCTTGAGGTAATTTGGCTGCCATCCAGGCTGTCAGCAACAATTGGTATTTTTAGTTTTGTCGTTATTTTGCTAAGACTGCTGTTTCACTAAAATAAAGCTGAAATGACATGTCCATTTTTATACTGGCTGGTTTTTGTTTTATTTCAGTCTCATATAGGGAGTTCAAAATAAAATACACTGCCTGGCTTTTTTTATTGCCTGTTCTGAACCTGGAACCTTGAAAGTATGAGGGTGCCAGTAACATTTTATAACAGAGAACACTACTGACTTGTAAGGCACAGAGAGACATTATTTCAGGCTACAGCTGGTTCATTGTGTACACAACTGTGGGCTAGAAAAGAGATTCTAGTGTTTAAGACTGAAACTGTTTTTTTTTTTTTTTAATGATGCAAATGGGTAAAATAGAAAGCATTAGGATTTAATCTATCTTTATGCTGTATTTGTGGCTCAGATTTATTTTGAATTAAAACTTCTGGGATGGATTCAGTTAAAATATACAGTATGTAACTCTGAGACAGAATTCAGCACAGTGTGTTCTGGACGGAGATCTGTCAGGGATTGTCCTGTCCTCCCAACTTGATTTTGTAAATATAAATGTATGACTATTATTGTTTAATGTTGGTGAAAGAAGTGGAAATTGTTAACATACAGAGTAGTAATCTATCTGTAAATAGATTTTTTTTTAATGTTTTCAAATATTCTATTCTGTCTGCTGTTTTGTCTGAAATGTTTGTATTGCAGAATTACCAGTGGTGTTAAAAAGAGCACAGTATGTTTGGTAGCTGCATACATTTTGAGAAATTGATACTCATCTTTGCATTTACTCTATGTCGTGTGACATGGGAGTTAAGACTGATTTTGTGCTGATTTTATTTTGTGCATCGAACAATGTTCTGTGTAATAGATTGAAAAACATTACATACTCGATGTCAGAAAACATTTCTCCTTAGACCAGGACTCTTTACCTTTAATAATTATGGCATTACAGACACCTCTTTCATTGTAGTGTTTGCGCACACAGCATTTAGCTAGTCGATTAATACTGTAAGTGTAGAAGCTGATATATTGCTGCTGCTATTGTCTTGAATCTTTCTTGATTTTATTTTTGGGGCATTCTAGAAGTGCTTCAGAAATGGCATTTTTATTTTCGTAAATGCGTTACTTTATCTATTGTTTCATTGCAAATTAAGAACCTCATGTGGAAAGCTCCAGTAGTGTTCTGTATTGTTTGGTAACTGTTGAAGGAGCTCTGCTGTATAGTATGTACAAAGGAATAAGCCTTTTGCCTTTTTTCTCGCAAAACTGACAAACCCTGGCAGTACGATTCTTTTTTTCGTCGTGTTTAGAGTGACTAATGCAGCTCACAGGTGGCTCTTCTTCCTACGCCCCTGCTCATCGAGTCAGCAATGATTTCACCTAAAGATGAAGTCAGACTTCATTATACTGTACCAACGCACGTTTTTCCGATGGGAAAAGGAAAATAGGTCTTCAACCTGGTGGGGTGGAAATACATTCTGACAGGGCAAAGTGGTGCTTGCTCACTGGTGTGTGTGGGCAATGTCGCCACCAAAACTTCGCACACGGCGAGGCCTGGTCATGGAGATGCATATTAATTGAACGGCACATAATGACGGCATTCTCTATTTCGAATCGATTCCAGAGACTCTCATCTTTTCCTCTGCAGACGACAAATCTGTTAAGGTCTGATCTGATAATCTGAAGCGGAATTTGTTGTGATGCATCAGCCCCCATTCTGCCAGCCTGTCAGTGCCAATCTCCTCTGTGCCTTTCATTTACTGGCCTGGCTTGCACTGTCGGAGTGTCGATGGACAGATAAGTCCATCTGCATTCCGAATAATCCGCTGGGATCAGCTGTAAATACAGCTGGACGTCCTAGTCCGTGCGTATCTGTGGGTTGTTTATTTTCAGTTAACAAAGCCTTTTTTTTGTTTCTTTCACAAAAACTTCGGACAGTTGTACCTTGCTTCACGTTCTGTGGTTTATACAACGGTTTATCCCAAACAATTTTTAAAACCAGAATTGTTTTATGTTTTAATTTACAGAGCTGTATTTCCAAATATTCACATTTTTTTTCTTTTTCTTTCTTCATAATCTACTGCCTCTCGTGTTTAATTTACTGTAATAGGAACTGGATCCTTCGTTTCCCACCCATACGTGAAGGTTTTCTAAGATGTTTTTTAAGACGCTGCTGAAGGGACTCCTCACCAGAATCGGTTTACTGCATCCTAGCCTTTTGCTGCCGTTCATTAATCCTCCTTTGGGTTTTTCACCTGTTTCCCCCCACTGTTGGCCTTTGTCTTTCTGCTCTGGTCCCCACTAAAAAGTTTTAATTCCCTGAGGGCAGCTCAGACCAGCCACAGTGAGCCAAAAACCAAGCCATTAGTTACAAAAGAGTAATTTCAGTCATTCGCTGTGATTTGTTTGTCATGCCACTAGCTTAAACAAACTCAGATGAAAAGGACAGATTTTGCTCCTCTTAAGTTTTGTAGTGCAAGGTTATGTCAATGTTTTTTTAGGACTTCCTTTGTTTTAATTAACAGTGTATTTTTCATTCTGATATCTGCTCTGCCTCTTATTTTATTGGCTGCAGGTCTGTGGAGATAACAAGATGAATAAAATCATAATTCAATAACTATAATATTTACAACAGCAGGAACAGTGATTTTTTTCAATAGTATATGAAGTGTATGTAAAGTTTACAGACTAGACTGGGGCATTGGCATTCACTTGAGGAAGCCCAGCAGAAAGCCTCTAAAAATGCCCAAAGCACTCTTATTGCTATCTCACAGAATATATTCAGGTACTGTTCATGCGTCTGACAGCAAAACTCTGTGCTTCTCCAAATGCTGTTATTAAACAATTAAAATTATCAAACAAAAATATCAAAGGGATATGGACAGCGAGAACCTTTAAATCCTTTATAAAGTAATATTAGTTGAAAGCTTTCGTTGCTTTGCTGCCAAACACAGCAAAATTATACTAGCATATTTATGCATGCGCCTTGAAAACCAATGTCTTAAGTAGAATGTATCCTGTCTTCCTAAGCCAAGATAATTTCACCCCTGCTCGTGATACATTGACAATTAATTCATGATGAAGAATATCAAATCTTTTCATTTAACTTGAAGACTGGATTGTCTTTTCAGCTTCAAGTGAATGTAATGCTGTAATTTGTTCTGTGGCTGTCACCCCACATTTTCAGTATGCATTGGTCCCTGTTTATAGAAATATAAGTGCATTTGGTTGTAAAAGTGCTTTTCTGCACATAAGCACTGTATGTTAGTACACAATGGTACGCGTTTCCTATCAGCCACTTACTGTATCTTAAAAAAGAAGCTCGAGGCCATTTATATTTCTAAGATGATGACAGTAGTGGCACACATCACACATCAAGCAGCCAAATTACAAATTACTTGTGGGACAGGTTATAAATACACTATATACCACTGTTTAAAAACAGGAATTCTGTTGAAGTAGACTATACAGTAAAAAAGATGAATTGATGGACACAGTGCTCGGAATTCATTCAACAGCACTGCACAGCTTTTTGGGGGCCATCCATTTACTGTAATTCAAACAATTCAAAACTCTTAAAAAAAAAAGGTTTAGGGCACTACGTTAAGGAAATTTAGACCCAGTAATATAATAGCATGTAAAATAATGTCCTCAAATTTGCAGTCCAGCAGATTTAATTTGTCTCTTCAAATCATCTTTAATAAATTTGGCGCCGCCTCATACATGATCCATGTACAGACAAATTAAGTAAAATTAACATAAGAAGCTTGTCACCTACTTTCTTTTTTTAATTATCCTGGGAATTCCAGCAGCAATGATTAAACCATTTTGCATTGCAAAAATATAATGGATCCATCATCCCATGTCTGCTTGTGTTGTGCAGGGTTGCAGACTTTCTCTTTGAGCAAAAGCAATAAGACAAGCAAGCATATGCTCTGCTTTGATTGTTTCAAGTAAATGCACTAAACCTAGAGCCTGTGTCAAGTAGTTTTCCAAGGAAAACAGACAAAAATATTCTGATTTTATTGTAAGGCGTCTTTTCCTCTGAAGGAAATGTGGCATGGTCTGTTTGAGATAAGACAGCGTGGCTCCAGACTTGATTATGTTCTTTCTGGACCCCTTGGGAAAAGCAGTCATTTCGCGCATTGTGAAATGTCAGTGCTATTTGTGCAGCAGCTTCCTTTTGGTCACATAGGCAGGTGCTTTACATTTGGGCTGCTTTGTCTTTGTCATCCGGTCATTTATTTTTTCCCCTTGGTCATATGAGACAGGTCTGTGCCACCTGGCTGAGTATTAAACAGTTGTTGGTCTATTTTTACTCCCCAGCCCCAGCTACAGTGACACAGAAAGGAAAAACAGCCCTTTCTCGTGTAGCAGAAACTCATATACTGCTTGCCTGCCCACCCTGCCGGCCCCTAGCAATGAATTTTGGGTGTAATCAGCTGGCAGGGGCTCAAGAAGAGTCTTTTTCCTTTATTGGGAAAAAGGAGCATTCCTTGGAGTGGGTTGAGGCAGAGATTTTGACTGATTTTGTCACAGCAGAGCCGTGAGGTGACAGCAAGAAGACAGGCCCCGTCGAGCCCGACCTGGGGGGCGTCCTTCTCTAACTGGCCGGAGAAGCAGCTGTCCTCACGTTGGGGTGTGAGAAAAATCAGGAGAGCAGAGAGTGGAAGGGCGCTCTCCCACTCGACACAGCCAGGCTCGGGGCCAGTTCCCGGGTGTCAGTGGAGGGTCTGAGCGCTCAGCTTTTCACAGAAAGGCTCCCCAAACTGCCCGAGTCAGCAAGGACCTGGGAATATGTGAAGGAGCTCTTGTTTTTTTAAAAAAAATCGTGCTGGAGGAGTTGCCTCTCACACCCACGTGAGCCCAGATTTCATGTGGCGTAGTGCAGAGCCGGATTGTGAATATGGACTGTGATGGGATAAGTGATGTCATCAGTAAGGCATCTTCCCTCTACCTAGTGGATAATTACAAAGAGGTAAGCGAGAAAGCAAACCAAAATTCATTCTTTTCATTTTTAATTCTGTGTGATTTAGTTGTTTGTGGGGTGCGGGATTAAAATGCCTTTTTGTCCTCAGTACAACCATTATGTTAAATTACCTAATGACTGTGAGAGTGGTGAATTCTCATTTCTCTGTGCAGATTTGTTAACATTTTTTTCATTGCAGTATGATTCACTGAAGGATTTTTAAGCAATAGGTCATTGGTTAGGAGAGAGCTCAGGACATTTCCTTTTTTTTGCATATATACAAAAAGACCTTTTATATACAGAAGACCTTTTGTCTGGTATAACCTTTTCCAAATCATAGTTCTCAACACATTTGGAGCAAGCTAGATAAATGAAAAAAAAACAAGATATGTGTTTTACAGTTTTTTTTAAGACAGGGACATCAAAACACATACTGTATCAGTAGTTTTTCCTGCATATGTGGACACAATTTACATGCATGATTTTAAACGTTGTCATACAGTATATAATGTCCTAGCCCATATCAGATCTTGCAGGTCAGTCAGCACTTCTAAATCCTGTCCTAAAACTCACTTTTGTACACAAGCAATTAATTCTGTTTTATTAAGATTTTCAGTTTGTGCATCCTTGTCTCTACTGTTTGACAGTTTAACTGTATAGTGCCTTGTGATTATTATTATTATTATTATTATTATTATTATTATTATTATTATTATTATTATTATTATTATTATTATTAACTAATATGGGAATGTCAGAAGAATCGCCACACTTCTTTATAAGGATGACATTTAAATTTGTGTTCAACAGCAATAAATCCACCTCAGTGTTATAGGTAAGGTACAACATTTAATTATGCATATCAGATCCAATAAGAGAGTAATTGCTTTGTCTAGCCAATGTTGGAAGTAGATAAGTGGCATTTCAACCACTGGTAGAATAGTAAGTAGTGATAATTCTATTTATTTCACTCTACAAAGAAGAATGATCTCCATTTCCTGGCCCAGCCTGCATCATGAATTCAAAATACATTTAGAACAAGGCAAAGCATGTGAAAGGTCTACAGTATTGTAAATAATAACAAGTTTAAAAAGACAGGATAGTAGCAAATTGTGGAAAAAATACATAAACATAAAATGATCAGTTGGTAGTTCATAGTCCAATATTTTTTTTTTTAAGTGGGATTGCTCATTGACGAATGTCACTGAAGTCCCAGGGAAAGCCACAGATCCGTCTTGCAGTACATTCCTCTCTGAGCTTTATTTAAACTCCTGGGGTCAAAAGTCAACATCCTTGCCAGGAAGCCAGGCCCTTCCCCATTCCTTGTCTTTAAAAAGCCGAGCCCAGTTGAACCCCATAGGAAACATATATACTGTATAAGAATATTTTGCACAAAAGAAGAGAACAGGCAGGCAACTTGTAGACAAGAAATGATTTGTAGACTTGTAGATTATCTGATTTCCTGCAGAGGACAGTACAATTGTTTTCTGTAAATTGTCATCGGGATTGAAAAGGCTGAAGACTTACAATTTGACCTGCTTTCCCCCTCCTGATCCGCCAAGAGGAAAAGCGAGCTGCGGTTCATTTCCCTGGCACTCTGACTTATCAGCGTAATGACATAATATCACACCATTCTCCTAAGACACTGGAGTTTGTCTGAGACTCTTCACTGCTTAGTGTGAGGGGCTGATGAAAATTTGAAGTCACTGAAACGGTTCTTTTGTAGATCGTGGGGGCTGAAAAAAGAAAAAGATAAATGCTTTTTTTTCATTGAGAGAAAGAGCTTCTCATATCTAAAAAAAAGCAATGCTATACTCAATTGTTCTCAGGTATTTATTTGTAATGTAGCTCTGTGTTTCTTCATATTAGGCCTTGTAGCATTGAATTTAATTTAGTTTTCTGTTGAGCAGTAAATGAAAACATCTAGAGCTGTGGGCTTTCATGTTTGAGAAAGGTGACACAATCTGCATCATTGAAAGAATAACCTACATTAATGAAGTCAGTGTATCATCATGACTGCTGATGCTTTTTAACACGCTTCCAATGGATGGAATATATCATTCACTGTCTGTTTGAGTTTATAATTCACAAAGCAACTTTTTTAAAAGAACAAGAGTCTTCATGACCCTCCATTTGAAAGATACATTCTAATGCATATAAAATAATAAGTGAAATTTTAAAAACATCACATGGAATTGTATCTTGGGCTTAGGAAGCACATTGCAACTTGGAAACATCAGATGAAAATAGTTTTAACACACATTGAATAAATGTACATAAAAGACTTAGTCACACTTAAATTTCATTCCATACATTCCAGATTTCTCCTTTGCTTTCTTTATGCCACATTAGTTGAAATGGTTTACACATTCCTGAGCTTAGTTATGAATGGTTTATAAATATACAATTAAGTCTGCCTAGAGGTGTACATTTCAAGCATTAATGAGAGACAACAAAGAGAGCTAGAAAGAATCTTGCATCATTTTCACTGTCCAGTATGGATCAGACATTTCACAAGCCGGACTGATCTAGACAGAGAATGACATAATACCGAGAACTTTTCTTCTCATCAGTGTCACTTCTCAAAATAGTAGTTCAAATTGTAAGACATAAACATATTCAACGTTATTGGCCAATTTTTATTTTTATTTTTATTTCTTCTTTATAATTTGTGTAAACTTTCAGTAAATTCTGAACTGGTCCTTCAAAGTAGTGGTATCACTCTTACGCTGCCCGAGGAAGTGCTAAATGCTGCAGGGCTGAATGTTACTGAGGGACTTTCCTGTCACACAGGGTCATCAAGTGTGTGTGTGCTCGTACTCTTCAGGGTCATGGAGGGCTTCCGATAGAACAGTACAGCAGGATGCACAAAACCAACAATTCATCTTGCAGTAAAACCCACAGACTCCATGATCATGTATTCCAATGTCACCACTACTTACTGGCCACCTTGTCATGCACACATCGACCACACATGGATGATTTACAGTAGGACTTCAAGGAGGAGTTTTAGTTATCACAGGAAATATGCATTTGGCTGCAATATGCATTAGCCAGCAGCCATATCACCTTGCAACTCACAACTGGCTACCCACTGAAACGAAGCAGGTGTGAGTCTGGTCAATACCTGGATGGGAGACCTCCTTTGAAAGCTAAGATTGCTATTGGAAGTGGTGTTAGTGGGGCCGGTAGGGGGCGCTCACCCTGCAGCCTGTGTGGGTCCTAATGCCCCAGTATAGTGACGGGGACAAAATACTGTAAAAAGGCGCTGTGCTTCGGATGAGACGTAAAACCAATGTCCTGACACTCTGTGGTCATTAAAAATCCCAGGGCGTTCATCGAAAAGAGTAGGGGTGTTACCCCAGTGTCCTGGCCAGATTTCCCATTGGCCTTTAACAGTCATGGCCTATTAATAATCCCCATCTCTGAACGTGCTTCATCACTCTGTTCTCCTCGCCACTAATAGCTGGTGTGTGGTGAGCATACTAGTGCACTCTGCTACAAATAATAATGAGCAATTATTATTATTTGTAGCAGAAATGCATTTGTGCTGTATGCCTAAAATATTCTTAGCTATGTTTTATTTTAATAGCATCCCTGAGCTCTTTCATTTAACTTATTGTACTTCCATTGAACGTCTTGTACTCAAGAAGTTAGCACACAGTCCACAAGCCCGAAGATTTGTTCTAACTTGCTGCACTTTTGTTGAAATGTACTTTCCATTTTAACAGTTGTCTGGTCTTTTAGTTGTTGTTTGTAATTTTGCAGGTGTGTCATTTGTTTTCAGATCATTTTAAGATCATTTATTTTATATGATATCATGTGATCCCAGTCCTAGTCCCAGTTTGTGATTCATGCTTTTGCCTTGCCTCATAGTGGTTTCCTGGGTTTTACTGTGGTAAAAGTATAGTATGTCTCAGTGCCATCATGACAAAAATAAGGTGATGTACAAAGAGATCATTTAAAGCAAATTTAAGATTTAAGGCATGTTCAAAACTACCTTGAAAAAAAAATCATAAATATTTATAGGGAATTTATAAGGAATTACCTGCAAAGATCAATCATGGTTTTCACCAAAATAGACAAAACACAGAACTTTGTTCAAGTAGAAAAATCAGTGACAGAGACAAAATGAATAGCAATTGTTCATCTGAAAGCACATGGGACCTGTCTCCTGCCTCCTCCTTTTCCTTCCCAGCACTGATAGGACACTGTGGTTCCCTGGTCTCCTCTGTGTTGTAGAAATTTACTCAAGACACTTTCCATGTTAAGCATAGTGCGTCTTTGAGAGCTTGGTGTAGTTAGGAACACAGATAGAAATGACTGGTTAACTCTGGACAATTTCAGTGATACAGGGGTAATATAGCATTATAATGTCTTGTGGTCTCTAGTGAAGTATTCTTATTATGGTTTATTTTTTCTATAAACATACTCACCCACATATACTGTATACTGTATTTTTTTAAAAAAAAATCAGTTATTTTTCTGCATATTTAAATTTATTGATGTATCATAAAATGCTAGAGATTTCTGTTCTGGGAGGAAAAAAAACACACCTTGGTCATTCAGCCATGGTTACAAGCCAGCATCAAAAACATTTGAAAGCAGTTTGATAGAATTTTAGTTGTCTCAATTGTGGTGAATGAGTTTTTTTGTGTATTCCTGAAGTGCTTTATTAATATGACTGTTAATTGACTCTGGCTGAGCTGAGAGTTTGATTGAAGCTGTCGGTGTTCTTAGTACCAAGGCTGTGCCTGTACAGTAAAAATGGGACCCACAGAGCTCTGTGCCAAGCTGCAGTTCCCTGGTGAACTGTTACCACTCACTGTGCCAACAGGAATCAATAAGCCAGCTGCGTGTCACTTAATTTGTGAAGGGGAATTATGGTAATTGGTTGAGAGCAAAATGAAAAAAAAAAATTTAAACACTACAGGCAACTACAGAATTATAATCCTATTTTTTTTTAATATTGTTTCTCAGCCAGTAGACAATCTAGTCCAGCTGATCCAAAGGCCTGTTATCTGCCCTTCTGAATAGAGTTCGGTGGTGGGATTCTGTGTGGTCATTATCACTTTATTAAAGCAGAAAGAGTGTCAATATTTTAACCATGGCCTTAAAATCTCTGGACGGAGTCATTTGTCTTGAGTAATTGTGTTTGTGGCATGCTCCAGTTTTGCAGTCCGAAAATCGATGTGCACCTAAATCTCATTCTGGAGTTTGTGGTTGCAGTGAAAGAAATAACAAGCCCAGTTCACCAGGGTTCAAAAATATACGCAAGCGCTGCCACAGTATCAATATATTTTTGTCAGCTGTTGATGTTCTCTCTTAAGTGAGTAGACTGTTTCACATGCAGTATGGAAGAGCACGAAATGGTGATTGAGCTGAATTTTCCTGCAAGCTGTTTTTGCCTTGAAATAGTAATTAGCTTCACTAGATGTTCAGTATACCTCAGATCGAGTTTCAGATTAAAATGGCAGTGACATTGGTTTTCATATTCTGTCTGTGACATTTGCAACACCAGCTGAAACTTAGTCTCTGTCCGTGTTTTGAGTAAAGCACACAAGAAATAATTGCATGTAACTGATGTTACCCATTAAAGGCTGTATTCTTTTTCCTATGATTTTTTTTTTTTAACTGTGGCTTTAAAAAGCTTTGAAGGTCTAGTCAAGTAGTGCTTTTACTGGAATGTAGGCAAGTGCAGTGCACTAACATACCCAGTTAAATAGATCATTTTGCAGGTAATCTCCTTTTTTCTTGGAGCTTTAAAGACTAAATGTATGACCACATCAATGAACACATTGAACTCGATGGCAAGATTGCTTAAGTGATAAACTACTCCTGAACTGAAAATGTTAGCAATATTTTCTGTTTGACTGTGAGACATGGCTGTTCGTTGCTGAGTGAGCTCCAGTGATTACCTTGGTTACATTTTAGTCTGTTGACTATCATTTCTGAGTCTCGGTGAAGGCTTGTGTGGCAGAAACAGCTGGCACCTCCTGCAGACAGTCACTGCCCTGGTCACCAATGTGTGGGTCTCAGCAGAGTGGAGCTGTCTGCTCCTGCCCTTCCTTTCAAACCAGGAGATCATTTTTCTCCTCACCCTATGCCATGATCTTTATACTTTGGGTCTCTTGGGAGAACTCCATCTGCTGGTGCTGAATTATCATTCACTTTGCACATTAATTATGTTATCAGAACAAAGCAATTCAGTATTTCCTGTTAAACGAATATATGATGTTATTTACAGTCTTGACAAATGGATGGAAAACTCCATTCTAAATGTACCCAGCTATGCTAATGATATCCTGGGCTATTTCAAAGGAGTTGTTTTTCATCACGTGACAGCTCTTGGTTGTTAAACATGACTGTGATGGTATATTTTACAAAAACATAGTTATACAGTATATATGATCATAGTTTCTCCAAAACACTTTTAAATTTTGTTACACAAAATGCTTTGTTAATCTTAAAAGATGTACTCTCACTCATTTAGCAGTATTAAATATTGATATTTACTCATACTTACTAGTTAATCTTAAATATAAAGAATTCAGAATTCAGGTCAGGTGCTAACTGCAGATTTAGAAAAGAAAGTTATCCCCATATAAATATTTTTATTTCAGCTGTATACAGGGTTTAGACTCCAGGTTGGTCAGCCTTACAGAAGGAAAAGAGATTTGTGCTGCTAAATTGTACATCAGGTTTCGATGTATTAAAAATAAATAAAAAAAGATTAGGTTACCTTGTAGCGGTCTATCAATCCGTATCTTAATGGAATCTGAAAATAAATCTGCAAAGGGGAAACATTAAACTTCATATGTCCTGTGGCAAAAGACACCTCATGGAGACAATTTGGACCTATTCATTTCCTAAGCTCTTAAAATAAAGGATTGAAAGCAAGCAATTGAATTAGTGTCTGCCTCCAGGAATCACCACAGGTCAGGGTCAAGACAGGCTTTTAGTTCCTTTTCCCACTAGGCATTCAGCACGGCACATTACAGCTGGGTTCTTTATTTTTTCTGAATAGGATAAATCGGCGGCGTTAATCCAAATATTTCTCTGCCAAAAATCTAAAAATCAAAATTAATGTTTTGTATTTCTACAATTATTTGTTTTTAAGCTCCAGTGAGGAAAAAATACAGATGAATAACAACCAGTTGTTTCTAAATGTTGCTTTTACCTCTGTGTCTGTGGAACGTGACTAATGCATTGATTTAAGAGGTGAGGTGCTGAAACAGTCGATTTCAACCATGTGACCAGAAGCAGGAAAGAAGAGGTTAAAGGTCATTTGGAGAAAAGGCATGAATTTAGCCTTGGCCTTTTGTGAAGTGTATTACAAGACCACATTTCCATATAATTAACTATCATATTGATGTGTTCAAATGTAACCCTTATTGTCTGGAAGCAGGGTGCTGTTTTTTAATTCTTCTTAATTCAGAAACACAAAAGACATTACGATATTTTATGCAGCATTTTAAAATCCATTTAATAGATTTAAGACTACATTATGAGGCTAATGCTAATTTTTACACTTTTCAGATCTTATTTCATCACCGAGTGACTCAAATTCATGAAAAGCTTCATCGACTATGAAAATAACCTGAAAAGAAATTTCAGCATAATGATCTGCTGTAAACCAATAACCAAAGCCTTCAGAGATGGCTAGGAGTTCAGGCTAATTTTTCAACTACTCCTGTGTAAAATCTATCTTCAGCCTCATACTAGTCATACTTGGACTGGTCAGTGACTAGTTTCAGCATCTCAAACACCCTGGAATGATGAGTCAGAAACATAGAGAACTTTGCCTTATTCAAATCTAGCTTTCTTTCCACCCTGACACACCTGTGATATGATGATCAGATCTCTGCTGTGAACATCTACTTTAGGTCGAGAAGAAGGCGCCAGGCCTTGCTCACCAGGCTCTGACTAGTTGATATCTTCCTTGTTCCTTTGCTTGCGCTCAAACCTGAAAAGTAGAATGCTTTACATCTGTTTGTTTGTTTGTTTGTTTGTTTGTTTTTCGTAAGCAGATAAAGGGCTCTGCGTCTTTATTCCACACCTTATGATAGCTTTCCCTTTCTTTCAGGCCCAAAAGAATGAGAGAGAATCCATTCGGCAGAAGCTGGCGCTGGGCAGCTTTTTTGACGATGGCCCTGGCATTTATACCAGCTGCAGCAAAAGTGGGAAGCCAAGTCTGTCGGCACGGTAAGAGCAGAGCACACGGCGTCTCAGTGTGGGCCCAAAAACAGACGGACATCCGTTGGGCTACACGGGCGGTATCGATTTGCCATGGAAATTAAAGCTAATGTGTTGCCAGGCAATTGTTTTAGGAGGGTAAGCGAAATGAAAAAAAAATATTCCAAAATGTTTCCACAGCTGAGGAATTCTGTTAAAAATCCAGCTGCCCTTAGTTCGGTTTGTTAGTTCCTAAAACATACAGTAGATGTCACTACAAGTTAAAACAGTTTCTGTTGTTGCCCGTCAGAAGTTTTTTTTTTTAAATTCTGCTTTCAAGAAGTAAGGGAATTATTTTCTAAGCTTACATCTTCAGGTAGTGTATTTCATCTGATTAGATTGTATTACCTAAAACAGTCATTTAAAGCAGGGACAAACTCTAGACTTTATTAACCTTTATTATGATAATTGACAATGATTTATAAATTGTATTACGTGTAAGACATTTAAACTAATTATGTATTGGAAAAGGACTTCCAATTTGATTTAACATTAATAAGGTCTCTGTCATGTAGCACAAAATCATGTGGGAGAACCATAACATTTTTAAAAACTATAAAAATAAATTCACTAATAATAAATCTACTTTAACAGTCACATTTTAATTCTTTTGTTTTTAGGTAAATGTGATATTTTATTAAATTTATGAAAGTGTGTGTCAGTCAATACCAGAAAGAATGATGTGTTTATTTTAGTCTTAATATATGTATCAATAGCCATAGTACATAGAAAATATATTTTAGTTAATTATAATATTATTGCTTTATCCTGTAATCTTTTAAAATGTGGTAATGCTACAAAAACATTTAGAATATGGGGACGTTTTTGCTGAAACAGATGTGTCACCCAAGAAATGTGAACAGAATGGTACTTTCTGGTTAAATGACCACGGTAATAGGTGGTATAAATCATTAGAATGGCTTTTGCTCTCCTGTATTTCAGTCTTTTCTAAGAATAATGTTATTGTATCAGTAATTGCCACAATTTTTTTAACACTTTGTGGGTATTTTATCTTTATTTAGTGATATCTAGATTTTTTAGATTATATTCTACACAACTATTACCATAGAAATGTTAAATTTAATGACTTGCCCATAGAACTTGTTGTGCTTAAGGTTCAGAATGACAAGCATTATTGAATTTACCCTGGTTATGTACTAACATCTTTCCACAAACATTTGAATAATAAAGCAGCTATAAAAGGGTATTTTTAGCTTATGAAGAACAAATACAGTATTTGAATATTTATGTATGCCAAACATGATAAATTTGCAATTGTGTTTTGTTAGGAACAAAAGCTTACGTCTAAGCTATGGTTTGTCATTTCCTGTAAATCATTAAACTGCTTCTTCGGAAATTTAGAAATAAGACAAAAATATACCTGAAATAGGGGGCTTTTCTTTTCTAGTTTTATGGTTGTGTTAATTTTCAAGCTCGTATGGTAGTTCATCTTGGAAAGGGCCCTCTGCCTTAATAATATAAAAAAATCCAGTTATTCAGTTTAGTCTTACTACAAGAAAGTCTAGCAATTACAGTAAGAGAGACAATTGGATGGATTGTACTGTATCACTGTCATGCACAGGGGTCTCCCTGTTAGTTTCTCCCGATGAGGAAGAAACTTTTGGAGACAGGACTCTGCTTCGGAGAAACAGGGAGATTACTTTAAACTGAGAACAGCACACCATGCTTTTTAGGGAAGTTCTCCATGTTAATTCCACATCGCAAGCAGGCTAAATAGTTTCTGTCCTACATGAAGTATCTTCACTTGAAGCAATTTCATTCTGCAGAATAATGTGAACTTTAACAATTTTAAATTAAATGTAGAAGAGAAAGAAATTTTGATACAAGATCTGGAGTAGCTGTGAATTTTTCCTCTTTCATTTGGAAAAATTCTGAAATTGGATCTAGATCTTTTTACTCTTTTTTTGAGTGTGTTGTTTCTTGCTGTGGGTTTAATAGTACCATTGTTTTATAGAAATTGGTGCTAAAAAAATGAAACTTTCAGAATTCCTTCAGAATAGAAATAATCTATCAGTTATTTTAAAATAATGTGAAAGGAAATTTGTGGAAGTCGACCCTTGAAAATCAAATATTTTTGAAACCCTCCAGTTTCAGTAATTGCTTGCACTGCATGTACTGTAAATTACAGGTAAATTATACTGGCCTAGAGACTAACCCAGAAAGGCAAGATACACTCTGGACAGGAAATCATTCCATCACAAGTTACACACACATGAGACAATATAGTGACAATGATTTCTAAATTGATTCATTTAACCTAGACAGCAGGTCTTTGGATTGTGGGAAAATACCAGAGGTCTTGGGAAAAAAACCTATGCAGCTATGAGGTACATGTAAACACCACACAGAAGGCAACCCAGGACCAAGGAACTGCAAGACAGCGACACAAACCGACATGCTGCCCCATTCTTGTTTTTTATGATAAAATTGGTGTTATATTATGTTTTTGATTGACTCCCATATAGAAGCCAAATCCGAGCCCTGCTCTTAACTTAACCTTGAGCTAATTCTACTACCAAAAGCTTTTACAATGGTCTGCACTAAAAAAAGGCAAAATCAATTATGAGATCAAAAGCCTCCTGTTCCGAGACCTATAGTTCTTTCAGTCTGTAATTCAATTCAGTGTTTAATACATTAATCTGTTTTAACAGCCAGGGCTTTTTTGTTGTTGGGGTTTTTTTTGTAAAAAATGTACACCCGTACATAAGAATGGAAGAATGGAACACGCTGTCAGTACCCTGGCTTCGTCAAGAAACAGCTGGATGAGATTTTTGCGTCAGTTAGCTACTAACTACCAAACCGCCCAGATGGGCCGAATGTCCTCCGCTGCTTCATAACCTTCCTGATGCTTTATAAAAATGATAGGACATAAGCCTTCTTATCTGTACAAACCCCTCCCCCCAACCCCACTTAATGCAGCCGAGCTTTTCCTGATGGATTACAGCTCACGGAAATTTGAGTTCAGTCCAGGATGCAGTGATGAATTGACGGGAGCCATCCCCAGCTGGTTTTTCTCCCTAACCAGCAGTAGGGCAAAAAAACCCATCAGACCGCTGGCCATGGGTCTGCATCTCAGGCAGACACAGCCTCAGAATAGCCCACTCCTAATTACAGGCCCTAACGTGCAGACTGCCTGGAGGAGCGTCTGTACCAGCTGAGTCTCTGGCTGTCATATATAATGCTGTGTTGATCCCATGGGTGAGAACTGCAGATTAATTACTGACTTAATTTCCTCTGCCATGACAACACAGCACCCGTTAATCCATTGTCTAACCTTACGATTGCATCTTCCAGGAAAGAAAGAAAGCATCTACCAGTGACTTGTGCAAAGATCACAGGAAGAACAATTGCCTTGTTTCTTTGGCTAATTTTCTCAGTTCCTGTTCACATTTACCTTTCTAGGCTGAAGGTGGATCAAGAGCACTGAATTAGAATGTATGCCAATAAACCAGACTTGTATTTGCCTCAGTTTGGCACCAAAACGAATGAGATCAATCACTTTGTCTTTCTTGATGAAGCCATATGGAGCAAATTGTAGGAGATTAAATAAATCATGGTAAAAAAATACCTAATGTTTCAATAGTGGTAAGATCACCTTTTTACAGTGGTAGGTTTAACATTACTTCAAAGAAAATCTGGGCTGTGGTCTTGGCCGTGCATAGTGAAAGCAACAGGACGTGTAAGGACCAAGGTGTTATGGAGCTGATGATGTAGAAATAATAGCTGCTGATGAGTTAACCACTTATTCCGAAGTTATTTCAAAGTTTTTTTAAAATAAAATTAATAATAAATAGAGTCAAATTATTGATTTTTATCAATCACCGTGTTACATAGCAGTTCCCCCACCTTAATCTAAAGGTTACCTTGTGTCTGTTGGTTTTCATTCCAAATGAGTTGTATTTGTTCATCGCTGGTACTTGTTGATGCCTTTAATTGATCAACCTGCTTGTTTCCACTTTTTTTTTGTCTCTGCCCTCAGTCCTTATTGAAAAACAATGCACCCAGTCTCTGTTCTAATTATTTTCATAATGGAATTTGATCCTTAATAGATGACCAATCCAGGATTTACAAGTAGGAATGAGAATGTCTCAAATGTCCCTCAATGAGCTCTTTGTTTTCTTTCTGCTAAGGTCCAGTTGCAAGACTGATGCCATTTTCAAATCCTGTGTTGTTCTGAGAGACGGGCAAAATCAAATTTAAAAACTCACCTCAAATGCATCGATTCATATCAATAAGCCCATCATGAAAAACTGAGCAGAAAAATAACAGAAGACATGGAAGTATTGTTAGGATAAGGGTTAAGAAGGATTACTCTGTAGGAAGTTGTGCTGCTCCTTCACACGTTTATTGATTACTAAGTTTTAGGAGTCACTGCATGTGTTTTTTCTTATTACTAAGGTATTTGCTGACTGACTCTACAAAAAGGGGGATCAATGTGATTATGCTGACTTTAATTAATCTGATTAATTTGACAGCCTTCAGAGTGGGATGAACCTGCAGATCTGCTTTGTGAACGACAGCGGCAGTGACAAAGACAGTGATGCAGATGACAGCAAGACTGAAACAAGCCTGGACACCCCGCTGTCCCCAATGGTACACCTCAAACTGAAAAAAAAATTGTTGTAATGATGAAAAAGTGTATATTTACCTACTTACTCCTTAGTCTCTCATCATTTTGAAACTGAAATTGCTCGGTGTGGACAATTACAGTGCTCAATATGGTCAGATACTCTGAGAATTAAACAAGAACTTTATATCATGCTTTATCAGGTATTTCTGGTGTGAGGAGAGATACTTTCCACTTCTTATCAGAATTTTTGAAGGAAACAAAAACACAGCACCAGCTAACTTGAATGAGCCCAGATATTATTCTTAATAAACCAGATTGAGCTAAACGGAACTAAAAATCTACTTATCTTCAAGGAAATTGGATCTAATGAGAGCTTAAAAATAGTTTTATTCTTTAAAATTCGGCCTTTAGGCCACTCATACAGCACGAGGGAAGAGTGCTTATGTAGTACCTTATGTGTTTTACCATTTTCAATAATCCTGGAGAGGAATTGTGGGTATAATTGGCCCTGATGCTATTAGTGAATAATATAGGGGGAGGTTCTTTAGTCAGACTCTTCCTGTGACCCACATTTTATATTCCTGATTCTGAAACTCACATTTGTGTTTGTGGACCCTCACAAGGTACAGTATGTGACACTTTACATCACATCACAAAAACAAGACTTCAAAGGCAAACTCCACTAAGCCACCTTAACAGGAAACCGCAGAAAAGAACATGTACGACCATTTACCCCTAATTTGCAAAGCTAGTACAATCGTCTGATTTGAGTGTGGAACTGCCCCTGGTGTGCAAGCAACAAAGAACCAAGTGGGGTTTCATTCCACGCTGAAAAGTAGAAAGAAGAAAAAACAACAGTGCAGGTGTGAATCTTTCTCACATGCCTGTGTCACACACCTGAAGCAGACTTCTCAGCCGAAATGTCATTTTGTTTCTTTTCAGCATGGAATTAACCTCTACTTCAAATAAATAACATTCTTACTCAGTTTTGAAAGTGGGGGCAGCATGACATAGTTGATAAGTCTCTGGAATCATGTGTGGGTTCGAGACACGCCTGCAGACAGAGTGAGGGAGTTTACCCCAGCTGCTCCAGTCCACCCAGCTGTCTGAATGGGGACCAACATTTTTTGGGGGGTAAGCTCTGTGATAGACTAGCATCCCATCCAGGGAGTCACGTGCTCTCTGTTCACTTGATGCCAAGAGAACCAGAATAAGCTCTGGCCCCATGAACCGTTGTGGCTTGAATCTGGAAAATACCTGCCTCTTTCAAGCATGTTGTTCAATCAACTTCAGTATACACAATTTTATGTAATCTCTCCTCAGGCAATACCAGACTGGGAGATATGAATAATGAGTTTTGAAATTCAATGGTTTATTGAACCGACTCTATTTTCTCCTTCCCAAGAATTATGGAACCAATTTAAAGACTGACAGAGGTTTGCTATTAACTAAGCGATGGTGTACCACGATATTTGTCAACCCTGTTCTGAAACTGTCCATCCAAGCAAAGAATTCAGGCCAACCATTCATCACTGGGCCGTGGGAGGGCCAAGAAAGGCGTTTCGGGCTCCGTCTTTGACATGAGACTAGCGTAGTGAAGAAAGTTGTGATTGTTTTGCAGAGCAAGCAGAGCTCTTCCTACTCGGACCGGGACACCACCGAAGAGGACTCGGAGTCCCTGGAGGACATGGACTTCCTCAGCAGGCAGAAGAAACTCCAGGCTGAGGCCAAGATGGCTTTAGCAATGGCTAAGCCCATGGCCAAGATGCAGGTGGAGGTGGAAAAACAAAATAGAAAGAAGTCCCCAGTGGCTGACCTGGTGAGTGCAGTCCGTTTGGTGTGGTCTCATAAACATCCCTGTTCTTTTCACCTGAGGTCACGTCACTGTGGTAGCACCTCAGTGTTGGCCCATCGTGTATTTTCAACTTTTGAACTCAGAATGACTGTACATAACAGAACATAACCCTGTGATGGACTTTCAGTCTTTACTGGTTGACTGCACACAAAAACAATCTGTTAGTACGTTTTGTTTTTTTCAGGCAAAAGAAGAAAACCTTAATCTTTTCCCTATCTTTGTTACTGACAATATAACTAATGGCAGGCTAAATGAGCTTTAAAAAATGGAACTATGTGGGAGGCAAGATAGCTATCTGCCTGCATAAAGAGCTTTGAGCAAAGATTGAAACTAACTAAAAGACGGAAAGTTCATTTCACAAACGCCTTGTGTGCCAGTTATTCATGTCTGATATATAGGCAGTCCTGTAGCTTTACAAATCTAAATGCTTCCTAAAAATGGTTTTCTTGTCAGACCAATCTTTTTTGATAACTGCTGTGTTTTCTGTTCCTGTACCTGTTTTTCCCTAATGTGACATAGCGTGGTAATACTTGACCATCTTGAAATTCCTGTCGTGCACATGAGTGGGTCTTTGATGATACAACACAACTTAGAAGCGTAGCAGCCGACTACAGTATTGCATTAAAATAAACATTTAAGCTGTGTGGTTCCTGTGCCCGCTTGTGTGTGTTTTTTAAAATGCAATTATCCACATCAGTGCTCAGGAACATGTCTCACCAACTCCATTTTCACCTGGTAAAGTCTTTACTTATTCAGGATGGAGTAATATATAATTTAGGTCCTGCAATGCCTTTGCCAATTCTTTTCAAATGCAGCTGTGCCCAGCTGTCAAAAATAATGAAGTTCATATGCGCACTTTAAGGAGACTGACCTTTTTTAGCATTCAAGATGATATAATTCCAACATTGTGGTTTTTATAGCAAAGCAAACAAATAGGGATAAGGAACAGTTGAATCTCATGAAAACGTCAAGTGCTCAGATAGCTACGCCTCAAGTCTTTTACATAAAGGAGGAGTTATTATTTCCAAGGTCTTCTGGAAGTTAGGGTATGCTATATAAATAAATTAATGCTGCTGTTTTCTGAAATAATATTACCCTCTCTCGTCCTTGTATTTTCCTACTGTTTTTCAATGACATGATCATGACACGACATCATCATGACATGATTTTTTTCACCCTTCAAACTTGATCGAGTCTGTCGCTTCAAGTACTATGAATTTTTGTATTGTGTTAGGTATGAAATTCCTAGTACAGAAGACATTCGAAGAAATGTGTGGGGAGCAAACCTCTGAGTTTTAGTTCACAAAACCGTGTGGCTTTCCAATAAATTTCAGGCTTTAATATAAAGGAAGATTTCCAAACTCTGGTCATAGCTGTATCCCCATTTCCCCGAAAAAAGGAAAAGAAACTAACAGAAGAGAGTTTAGTGACTCTGAGGCCCAGGTTTCTGAAACTAAGCCACGTTTGTGCTTACCTGAAGAAACTTTGAATGACTAACAATGAGACCAGAAAAGCCCACAAAGTGCGATACTCCTTTCGCCTGAACGTGACAACAATTACACAGTGTAAGGTTGCCTGTTAGTCTTCACAGGCTTATGAAACAGAAACTGTATGTCAGATGACATCAGAAGATGAAAGTGGAAGTTGCGCGGTCAACTTCAGTCTAAATTTACGGCGAGTTTGCCTTAACCCGTTGATTGAAGGTGCAAAATTTTTTTTTTAAATGGTTAGAACAATAACAGGAAATCACAGACCTAGGAAAGGATGCCACGGTAACTTGGCACAACATTCGGGCACAGACTAGGACAGTGGCTGGAAGAGGACCTGGGCAGTAACCCGGCAACATCAGGGGAATTCTTTTAAAGTCTTAAAAATACCAAGAAGTCAGTTCAATTGGATGATGACAAATAGAAATTCTCACAATGATATCAAATGAGCAGAAATACATCTAAAGACTGCAGAGCTGGAAAAGGCACTTTTTGTTCTTGGAGTTTGTGGATGAGAAAGGCCCAGAGAAACTAATGATGTGAATATGTTTTATTTTTCAAGCTATGTTTCTGAAATATGTATTGTATATTACTTTCTGCATTTACCCTGTTGCATATATTTGCATGCATTTTTAAATGTATTTCATATTGATCGTTCCTGAGACACAAATAGTACTGTACCTTTTCGCAGCAAATCACCAATAAATATACAAGTGAAATGTTTGTTGTCTCCCTAAAGTGAGATACAAGGTATTATTAAGTCAAAGCACAGTGGTGGTGCCTGACATTATCTGGAAAAAAACAAAAATGCTATATATGGTATAGATATTTACAATAGCCTGTGCTGTAGCTAGAATTTCTAGAAATCTCGTATCTAAATATCTACTCTAATGAAATACGACACTGAAGAAATGTAAAGTGAATTAATTCAGGATTTTTCTGTAAGTATTCAGTGTACATGAATACACATAATACCAGTGTATTATTCCCCTCTTTTTTTGCTTCATGTTGAAGAATGTTGTTGTTTTTGCTGTAGAATATAATGAAGATTGCTTCATGTAGGTACAGTATTGTACTGTATGTCTGCCACCTACTGGTGAGACACTGTGGTGCTGGTCTTTTATCCATTTGACATTATCAGGAGTGAAATACAGGTAGTGAACTGGGTTTAACATATTCAAGTAGGTAGTGCGCCAGCATGATTTGTCAGGTTCGTTAGCACGTCTTATCATTAGATGAATAAAGACGTCTTCAGGTATATATTTGTTTCTGTAAGTTTTGATCCTTTACTTTGACTGCAGTATTTACTTAGATTCATCAGCTCAACTTCACACCTAGACATATCTGTGCAAAGACCAATGACCACAGACCAGAAGCCATAACCCAGGAGCTCATGAAAACAACAATGACACGTTGAAATGGACCTGGCAGACACTGCAAAAGAAACCTCCAAGATACTGTATAGAGCTACAGCTCTGTGTGCATTTGTACATTGCTGCATGAAAGGAGAAAAAAAACATGTGAAGGTATCTAAGGATGTGACGCTTCATTGTAGAATTGTCTTTGTCTCCCGGTTGGATGAAATGTTTTGGATTCCTCTTTTCCAGCTGCCTCACATGCCGCACATCAGCGAATGCCTCATGAAGCGGAGTTTAAAGCCCACAGACCTGAGAGATATGACACTGGGTCAGTTACAAGTTATAGTCAATGACCTCCACTCCCAGATTGAAAGTAAGTACACTGCAGGTACAACATTATCTGACGAATCCCTGAGTACAGTTGGGAAGGTCGGTTAGTCCAGGAAAGAGTGGCATTATGTTGCGTATAAAGACATTTTAAAAGATTGAAGTAAGTGGAGTTAGTGGAGTCGCTAAGGTTGGTGTTTATTATCTCTGTAGTTCTGTCAAACCCTGTTTAAGCCAGCTTTATTTGGGTGCCTCCCCTGGCTCATTAAGGACAGGGCTGTCGGAACTGGACCTTCACCCCCCCCCCAGGTGTTCCTGCAAGGGTGAAGATGGGGTGATGGGAGGGATGCAAAAGCGAAATGGGCAAACAAGAATGCATGATGTGTGCTATTTATATATTGGTCAGTGAAAGTGGGCCAGGTTAAGTTTTGCCCTTCTCCCGAACGTGCATTTGAAACTCTGTAAGTCTCACTAAAGGAACATACATTGAGAAAATAATTTATTCCAACCTGCTATCTAGCATAATTTCCTCCTTCCGTCCCTCCAGCAGTAAAAAAGCCAATGTTCTTTGTAACACTTAGTAATTTGCAAGGCAGCCTTGGCTCAATATCCTTGATATTTAAGCTAGACTGCCAACATACTGTATCTATGTAGTCATGTGTTTGATTACTGTAGTTCACTCCACAGAAGTCATCTCGTGCCTTTCTTTTTTCAGTTTCTGGAAAACAAAAAGTGAAATCCAGCATATGGCTGGGTATCTTTTTTTATGTCGAGCTCTCTAACTCGCTCAGTTACCCCTCTTCATGTGCTTTATCTGGAAGACCAGGTGCATTACTCCACAAAAAGACGCAGGTGCACAGAAATCGTATAGCTGCCACATTTGTAATTTAAAAACAGTGGTACTTACCAGTGATGTGTGTCTACTGACAAGAGGCCTTGATAGCATCAGTTTGAAGACAAGCTCTATGTTGACATCTCCATCGATAGAAGAACGGGGGTTGTGGGGGGGGCGGGGGGATATCAAAGTAAATTGCAAGTCAGAATATTCCATTTCTGGGTGATGTATTTTTTGAAGAGCTGGCATGTGTCTGACGGAGAACAGACAGTGAAACAGAGGAGCTGTTGACAGGATGTCAGACAGCACACTCCGAGCCGAGCCGCTGTAGTCACACAGGCTGAGGTCACTCCTGTCTTCTGAGAGCCTGAAGCTCTTCTCGATCTGCATGATGCATTTCACTAAATTGTTGTCAAGGATCAGCAGGGTACCAGAAGCTATCTAACAATGACAAAGAACTTCTGTCGTATTTTGTAAATTACCGTGTAATTTATTTAGCTAAGATCAGTATTCATGATACAGTGGCTGTTTCCCTGTTATATTATACAGAACAGTGGACTATTTTAATGCAATCATCATTTGTAGAACAATGTAACTGACACAAGTTCACCACTGTACTTACTAAGCAAACTTTAATGACTTCTGCCAATGACATGAAACCTGAAGAAAATCTATCCTTATTCTTAACTAACCACATTATCTTTGGACTGTGGGAGAAACCAGAGCAGACAGTGAAAACCCACATGAACACGGGGAGAACATAACAAATTTCACACAGATAGCACCCCGGGCCTGGAATTGAAACCATAACAGCAAACTTATGTAATTCAGGGAAAATGTTTTATTTCTGATCACAAACAGAAGAAACTGGGTTGTACTCTTAAGGAAAAAAAACATATCTCATTTCTAGAGAAGTGAAAATTTCATATTAAATATAGAATGAGTTATTGACTAATACTCCATCTAAATTGATTTGTTAAGATTATTAGTGCACTGGAAACAACTATCAGACGTGGCAGGCAAGGCATTCTGAAAAACGACTGTGGCTCATTAATACCAATACGTAATTGACAGATATGAGTTGCTATTCTTCCAAAGAACTCTGTATAATTGAAGTTATTGAGTTTTATCAGTTGTTCTCCTTCCTTTCTCCTGTAAACACAGACTTCAAAGACCCAATTAAGATCAGTCAAAACTCGGGGGATTGTTTTTAATGTTAGTTTACATTGACTATATTAGCAGAAAAATATGACATGAAACGTTTTTTTTTTTATTGGGCTTTTATTTAATGAATACCTACAGTGTATACCTATAATCCAGCCTTTTCGAATGTAATGACCTTCCCTTCCTTCTGTCACTGCAGGTTTGAATGAAGAACTTGTGCAGCTTCTTCTAATAAGGGACGAGTTACATATGGAGCAGGACGCCATGCTGGTAGACATTGAAGACTTGACTAGGTACAGCCAGACTGCCCAGAACACTGATTCCTTTGCTTCTTAGGACATGTTGCAGTCCACTTTACTTTTAACAGAGCAGAAATAATATTTCTGAATTGTTGCTTGTGTTCTGTTGAAATAAATACTTGGAAAGCAGGTGGTAGTAACAGTTATTTAATCCCTGTTTTGTGTTTCACTGAATGTTTCATCATCCTAGTAACTCTGTTCAAGGACATTACGTACAGAACCTGCATTTCCTCAGAAGCTAGGAGCATGATCTGGTTAAATGTGGTCCTAAAACATCATGTTAAACCTGTTTATGTAGTATTTACAAAAATGGTTAAGAAAATTATTTCTACCACATTCCTCTTACACTTTTAACCTGCAAGAAGTTGAGTTTGTCAGTATTAGTACCTACTGTATAAATGGCAACATTAAAAAAAAAATCACAAAGTGCTTTGTTAAAAAAAAAATACAATTAAAAATGTAATTGCTTCACTGTACTACCAATTCTTTCTCCTGAGGGGAAGGGATTGTTAAAGTTTGGGATATTAAAACCTGACTGAAAGATGCATTTGTTTTTATTTTGTTGTCACAGGCACGCTGAAAGTCAGCAAAAGCACATGGCAGAGAAAACCCCAAAGTAAAAACTACCACCGAGACACAAGGAAGAACAAGGCTAGATTTTATTTTGCTTCTGTGGTTGTACAAGTTCTGGAGATGGAGCACTTCCTGAGGGGTTTAAACAAAAAGTCAGTGTTAGTCATCAATACCGTCCGAAGCTTTCTGTCCAGTGATTGGCCTTGCTTCTTCATAACTTCTTTTTAACTTTTTACATTTGCCACTAAATAATAATGGTCATTTTAATAAGAGAAATATATATATATTAAATTGGTGGAAACTATACGATAATAGTGAGATAGTAAATAAAAGCATTGTAAAAAAATAAATTAACTTCTGGATTTAAGGTTGGACAGTATTTTACAGGTGGCCTCTTTATATTCTGCACAAATGGTAGTTTTCAACTGAGAAACTTTTATTTGAAGGTGCTAAATGAGTCAAAAGGATACATGCCTGCCTTGTAGTAAAGTTGTAGCTTTTGGTAATCTGTTCACTTTACTCAGTTCTCAACATTTTGTGAATGTTGATTTTCTGACACGAGTCATTTTCAATAAGTGTGTTAATATCATTTCATCCAATTGTATTCCGAATATTATTTGGGGGAATTTTGTGTACAGATATGTAAAATAAAAAATAAAACCTTGTTTCATATTCCATGCCTTGGGCTTTCTTCTTTCGGTAAAAAGAGTGATTATGTTCCAGTGTCTCCTTCAGATAATTTTTCAAAAACATTTGTTTAATGCATGAGGGGTGCTGTCACGTATACAAATTGCACATTTGTACAGATGTTGCTGCATGGTTAAATAACTCTCCCTTTCAGATGTTGTTGTGCTGTTTTGGGGTTATTGCTGCATTGAGTAAATCAGCAAATCAGTACTCCAAGCAGCGTCTAATGCAATATAGAAACTAAATGAAGTTATTTGGCATACCTCACCTGGCTGAGGTAACAGCAGCCTGACCAGAAGGATAAGGCTGAATGAACCTCCCTTTAGTTTCACTAGGAATGAACCGGGAGCTGCTGCAAGGGCGAAGATGGGGTAATGGGAGAGATGCAAGACAGTTGTGCAAAGGGATGCTCAGGCTCAAGAGACGAGATACAGTATAAATTGTGTAGAAAAGTGGAACTGGGCAAGACAAGGAGCTGACCTTTCTCATCTTCCAAAGACATGCTGGCGAGGTTAGCTGGCATCTCTAAATTGTCCCTGTGCACCCAGAAATCAATTTACAGTACAACCCATCCTGTATGTAGCCCTGCCTTGTGCCCAGTTTCCCACAAGCCTTTCCAGGAGAAGTGACATTATACTGATGGATGGGTGCAATACAATGACTGATTTCAAGAATGAACAAAAGTATTCATACACTCACATTACTAACTCCATTGAACGTCTTTGTCTGGCTTCTGCTAAGTCTTTTGTGTGGTTGTGGGTGAATTGCTGGCATCCGTCCAGTGAAATTCTTTAGAGCAAGCAGCTTTGACCCATAGTATTTCAGTTTCCTCTCTTTTACTTGAAGGCATGATATTGAATTTTTCTCATTATTTTAACATTATTTTCATGATAAATAATATATTTGAAACTTAGTTGTTTTCCCTAATAATTGGGGTTTATTCACAATTGTCTTTACAATATAAATTTTTTAACATTATACTTCTTTAAACTGAATGTGATTTTGAGGTCCAGTACAAAAGATTGTACATAATAATACTGATCTTTTAATCTAGTTTCACTTTTAAGTACATTGATATGGGTTCCCCTGTTTTTTAGCTAGAAACCTTATTTCTATGAATTCTGTCAGAACCGTACAGTTCAACAGCCCCTGTACACTTGAGAGAATCAGGTGGAATTATTGTCAGTTGTGCTTCTGAGCAGAGCATAAGCACATATTTGAAGCACTTTAAAAGGTCAATTTGTGCCACTAATTTCTTGGTTTTTACTGCATAGATAAAGCAAAATACATGAAAACCACAAACCACCATGTTTAAAGGCATCATTCCATGCAACCAGAGTGGTGTTCTAATACAAACACTTTAAGCATTTTAAGAAACTGGGGTAATTAAATTGAAACAATGCCTTTGGTACTGTTTGCATGTTCTTCTCACGGTTAGCTGGCATCTCTGTCCTGTGCTGGAATGGTCCACTGCACGCTTCAAGTTGTTGAAGTCTCTACCAGGCAAAAGTGGCTTTCCTTTCTGGTCATGGTTAGTGTGGCTGAGGAGCAAAGGCAAACAGCAACAAAAATTGGGCATAAAGAAACACAGTTTGTGCCACTGCTTTTTTTTTACTCTCTGTGTTCTGTTTCCTCAATCAGTGTTCAGAGAAAGCACTCTACAAAATGGTTAAAAAAGTCTAGCATGCTCTTAAAGTAAATGAGTATAATGAATTTCTAGCACGTGCAAGTAGGGTATTAAGCAGGCAGCGAGAGGAAAGAATGTTGCAATGGGGACTAAAATGAAAGTTTTTTTTCAGTATTGCAATAGAAAAAGAACAGTAGATAGTCACAGGTATAAAAATAGGAAACCTTTAGATGGTGAAAACCACAAAATTTCCACAACAAATATTTCATGTTAGCCAAGAAAGAAATAACAATATGTCTCAGGTTAAGCAACCATAATCTTCTACGTTCATTAATATTGACACAGAAGAGGTACGAGCATTACAGTTACTGAAAGCAGTTAAGTAAACGGGTATTAGGGCCTGATGGTGTTCTACCACTTATATTTAAGAAATCAAAGGCCATTGACAAGAGAATGGCTAATTTAGTGCCCAGACCGAAGACCATAACAAAATCAAGTGATTTTAAGCCAAAAAGTCTTACCCAAATCTCTCATAAGCATATGGAAATGATAACTAGAACTAAATTAGGACAATGGGATTCTAGGCGATAATCAACATGCGTTAAGAAAAGGTTACTGAAGGTCTGCCTTGGCTAATTTATTAGATTTCTTTGAACAAGAACTAGCTGTAAAGGATACAAACAGAGCATATCATATGGTATATTTCTAAGGCTTTCAGTAAAGTTCCTCATAAAAGGTTAATTGCCATAGTGCTGGCAATATGCATTTAAGGAAATGCACATACAGTACACTGTATTTAGATTAACTACTGCAGTTGCTGTTGGTTACAGATAAGTAGTGAATACTCAAATTGTGATGACTTTATTAAGACTGCTGTTCTTCCTTATATACATCTATGATCTAGATTCTGGTATAGTGAATAAACTAGACAAGTTCTCTTATGATACCAAAATTGCAAGATCAATTACATTTTATAAGTGGGCAAAGTAAACCAGGAAATGTTGTGTCATATACATAAAGGATCCCAATTAAAGCATCCAGCATCCACAAAGGTACTGCCAAAATCAATTCCATGGACTTCATCAGAATCAAATGTGATACACAAACCTGACGACAAACAGAAAGACTATTTAAAACAGAGAACAGCATGCACTTCTTTACTCAAAGGGTTGCAAGAGCCTGGAAAAAGCTACCCTGTCTTGTTGTGGAACCCTGGCTTTTATTTCAAGAAACAGCTGGGTGAAACAAGATAACATAAGATCACTTTATTGGCCACATACATTTTCTTGCATTAGGAAATTCTTTTTGCATACCTCAACTTGCTCCCCATGAGACACACAGACACAGACAGGCAGAGAAACTTGGGGTCCGAGCAGGCTCAGCCATTTATACGGCACCCCTGGAGCAGTTGGGGTTAAGGGCCTTGCTCAGGGGCCCAACGGAGTAGGATTCCTCTGAAGGCCGCAGGAAACAAACCGAGAACCTTCCAGCCACAGGTGCAGATCCTTAGCCACAGGGCCACCACTCCGCCCCCTTTTTTTTTTAATGCTTGGATCAAATATTAACAGCCATATCAACAGCTAGATGGGGTAAATCACCTCCTGTCATCGTAAAATTCAGAAAACCAAAAAGCGTCTTGAATGCTTGTTAAATTGGTTTTAGGTTTTTATTTGAATTTTAAGATCTCGTAAGATCTTAACCAGGGACTGAAGTTAGTTCACTTTGTGGTGGATAATGCATTAACTACCGTTCCTCAGCCTTGGGGATAGCCTGAATGTGAGTTGTAAGAGAGCAGTAGAAATCAAAAATAACATCATAAATTACAGTGTTATTAACCTTTTTTGAGGCTGGTGACAGACTTGTAATAAAAATTGAAACCCTCCAGGATGTACAGAAAGAAGTCAAGGGGGACTGAAATGTCATTTTACCATTTCATGACAGTAGTCATTTTTAGCTCTGTTCTATTTTTGTAGAAGGTATTTATTAGAAAGAATAGCATTTAGGGACTGATTATACACTTTAAATATGACACAAGAAGACATTTTGCAAGTGTATTCATAGTCATGAAGCAATATGACTTGTTTTGGGTTTCATTTGTCATAACATCAAGCCCTCACTGACCTTAATGTTTTTGTTTTTTCTGGATGACCTTTCTGTATGTATATTTTTTCTTCATTTTTTTTTACATGAGTAAAAATAAAGTTAACATATTCACCTTCCAAAGATACACAATAGGAAAGAAAATATCAGGAATAACAATATATTAAAAATCTGAATTTTGTAGCTGCATGTAGGAACAGAAGAGGCCCATGAAGAGAAAGTCTTCAGGGTGTTCCCAATTAGAGTGCAAATACAAATGTGGCTTGCTTTAAAAAATATCTTTTTTTTTTCTGTTATGGTGTTCTTTTTCACTGTTCTGGGCAATTCCCCACGCTCTTGCAGGTGCGTTTTCAATAGTAAAAACCTACTGTACAACCTCTGTGAAATTTCTAAAAACAAAGTTGGGTTGGGAAAAAAAACCATGTGCTGTAAGGTATTCGGTCCCTTTCAGGGCTCTCCTGTGATTCAACGCATTAAAAAAGGAAATATTGAAAAAAAATAATAAAGGATCACACAGAAGTCTACAATAAAGTTTTTTTAAAGCCTTCATAGATTTAAATTACAAACTCACGTTTGGTTTCACTGGGATACAAGCCACATTCCTTTACATTTCAAATGAAATTGAAAAAAGTCAGCAGTACACCAAATCTTTGTCATTTCATAAAACATTAGTACATTAGTAAATCATTAGCAAATTATAATCCATGAAAAGACTGCTTGCTAAATAAGAAAAGCAGGAGGTGATTGCTCTGAGTATCATCTGGTACAGTACCTTTGGCTAAAGAATCACTCTTGATGCCAAGACATACTGTCCTATGGTTATTTAAAACCTTTCTTGCTTCAATCAAAAAATATCTTATTAGATCTTATTACAGTATAGAAAATAAAAAGAAACATTTTAACTTCAGACTAAATGGACATTTACCATCATACTGTGGTTGTTCTTAGCTTGTTTGGTAAAGACATTCGCTTAATTTGAGTATTGAGAATAAGGCACAAAAAAATCACTTTTTTACATTTGAATTAATAGAAATTTGTACTGTAGAAATTCCCCTTGCGAGAACATTACTAATTCTAATACTGATTTTGTCTTGTGGTGTGTAACAGCATCATCACATTTGTTAATACCAAGGAAGGGAAAAAATATTCTTCCCAGCTAAGAACTAAAATGCTACTTTTGAAGCAGACATTCAGATAATGTGACAAATGAGTTGCATATTACAGATTTTTAGTTATTTTCTAAAAAAAAGTATAAGAAAAAATAGTCTACTATTTCGAAGTTTATTAGATAACTAACAAACACTATGATTTCTACCAGTTTACTATTCTAATAATACTATAAAGACACCTGAAGTACATAAAAAGGTTTAAGCAAACAATAGAAATTGTTGACAAGCACTGACTACAGGAGATGTGCATAAGATACTTTATTAGAATGCTGTGTGGTTATCAATAATTATCTCTTCTTGGATTTTATTATTTCTTTAGGGGTATGCTCAGTATAACAATAACGTTTTGCTACATAGTCGAGTTTTTGTACTATTGGCAACTAAATAGACAAGTCTCTCCCTGTGAACAAATTATTGGAGTTCATCCGATTCTGCTCTGATGGTTTTAAGGGATTTACTTATATTTTAAATGAAAAATTAAAAAAATGTGATCACGAGTTTGAGCCTTTATAATGAGTGAAGTTTTTAGCCTGTAGTTTAGCCTTTTAGCAAACGTTTACTCCAAGAAAAAAAGTTTGAGATTTGTTAAGAGCACCTTTTAAAACAAGAGCTTTCTCTGCGTTGTTATTTTTCAACACCTATTATTTAGACGAAAAAGTTATGTGCATCACCTTAGGGTCAAAAAGACTGGTTACAGAGTTTTGAAATATCCCTGTAATAGGTAAATGGGGTGCAATTCGAAATGCGATCAATGCGATTTGAATGGTCAAAAATGATCGCTTTTTAAATCTCTTCATGTAGAAAATAGGCTACTTATTAAGCGTGTTACCTTCAATCTAATAAAGTTTAAACTTAAATTTTATTTAAAACAATTTAGTTTTCTCTGATTGCTGTCTTATGAGTTTATTCGCATTCACATGGATTCTTTAACTACTGTACGCCGGATTAACACAATCATTTACAGTATGGCTATTTCGTTCAACGCATGTAAATGTTAAATTTATATTCATGATGACCCTGATCCTAATAGAACCTTTTATCCTTACCCTAACAGTATGCCTAAAACTAACAATTTTCGATCTCTTATGTAAGCAATGCTGTGCATTTTTTTAATACTGTAACGCAAGGGCGCCCGCCTGAGCCCCCGTAGCGTTACAATACTTATGTACCTGTTACGTCTTATGTATTTGTTACGTCTTTTGAAGCAAAGATCACGAGCTAATATTGCGCTGCAGGTACAGGTAAGTTAAAAAAAATGAGGGCACTCCTGTTAACTATGCAAAAAATGGATAGTGCGCTCTTAATTATTGACATGGTATAGGATTAGGAAATTACACGGGGATAAAATGGTTTTATAGTTTCAATTTGTGTTTAACTTACTGCAGGGAAATCCCTGAACACTCTTTAAAAGCGCAACGATCAGAAGGCAAACATGCATCGTCAAAGATTTTTGAAGGAGAGGCAAAGTCTCAGATATTTGAGCACAACACAGGAAAAATGTCTCTGCGGAAGATCGATTTCTGTGAGTATTTTTTCAACATCTCTTTACACATCAGTTTCCGCACATCAGTGGTCTGACTTACTGACAGTCACCTATGGATATTATTTTGTGTTTTATATATATAGTACTATATTTATTCCGGAGTTACACTTGTTCAGAACTTATTCCGTTCATACAGTTTTCTTTGATCTTTTACCACTTTACTGTTGAAAAAGAAAGAAGGCAAACGGTCAGCTTTCGTTTAAATGGCTAAGAATAAAAAAAAAACATTTGGTTTAGTAGTTATCTGTTTAAAAATAGTTCAGTCCGAGAATAAGTGAACAAGTATAACTGAGGTGTGGTAAAGTTTTTAACACCGGGGATATTCTCCTTTTCCTTAGAACTCCTGACAAGTCTTAAATGTCCTGTCCTTTTTTTTGCAGTATGCCATGTCTAGTAGTTTGAAAATCTAGATATACTACCACTGCATTCAGTCGTTAAGTTATTATACGCAAAACAGGCTAATCACAAAAAGCTGTTGTGGTTTATCATGATGTAATGGCAGATCGGCTGTGCATCTTCAGTGACTCCAATCCGGGGTTCACCGATTCGCGTCAAAGAAATAGCCCGCGCTGTTAAGAGCCGACCTAACCCTAACGCACATTTATTTGATTTTCGACGTTGATTTTTTCCCCCCCAGGCTTCAGCGCATGGCTGGTTCTGGCGCTGCTCTCGACTCACTTAGCCGCTGTGTGCGAGGGGAGCGCCGGAGGACAGCAGCACAGAGCCAGGAGCCCTGACGTCCAGGGGAGCTGCCTGGAGCGCTCCAGAACCCTGCTGGCCAACGTCACAAACGCCCTGGGGCAGGTCTGTACCGCCCGGCAGTTCTTTTCGGAAGGGTTTTGTAGAATGTCTTTGTTGTTTTGGGTTGGGTTTTTTTTTTTACAATATTTTAATTCTCGACTCTTTTCAATTGCCCCACACGCAGAAAGACAACTACGAGGGATTCAACTGCTCTCAAATAATTCTGTCGCTGGATATCACCAACGGCATGACGGTGAAAGCCTGTGAACCCGACACCGAAGAGGTACAGTACGAACGCGTTCGTGACTTACAGCCGATCTGTTAAAGCGTTGTTTTTTTATTTTTTTTTAACTGAAATGCTCACATGCTTTTGTTTGTTTAGCTCGCAAACTAAAAACCCAAACCCTGTTGTGTAAAAAGACGATTATCGCAGTGATTCCCAACCTCGGTACTGGAGGAACAGTCTGCTGGTGCCTTAATTGATCTGCTTGTTTGCTTAGACTTCTAACTACAGTAGTTCATTCACTCAGCCCTGAGTGTGAAAATACCCTACTTCAAGATTACTGTTTAGAACTGCCGCTCACAGAATTGTACACAGCCCCTCAACTTGCAGTTATTTTTGACTGAAAGGCTCTTGCTAGTTAATCAGTATACACTGAATAGATACAGGCCGGAATTACACTTTCACAGCGAACATTTTTGTGCCTTCTGCAGAAGTTGAACTGGTTACTGTTCAATCAACATACTGTACTTGAATAAGGGCACTTCTGAAATCCATAAAATGGTACAATTATATTCAAATTCCATTTGACCTTTAAAGAGCTGAAAGCAAATTTACAGATAAGGCCCAAAGTGAAAACTGAAATTAATAAGCCTGTGATTAAGAGCTCAGCTGGAACAAAAAACAGATAAATGCAGTGTTCTTTCAAGTCCAAGGATGCAAATACTGAACTACAGTATAGTGTTCCGGAGAAGGTGAGGTAGTTCAAAAATGCAACCTGCTACTAGCCACACAGAAGAATAGACCAACAGAATCCTTTACACTTTAAAACTTGTGTAAATCTTTATAGTTTTTTGCATCTTTATAGTTTGTACTGTTATTTCTGTTACAGAACACAGGATGCTCTGGGCATCGGAAAACACCATTTAATAAGGTAACCTTAATAGATATTGGTCTATTCATTAACTTGTCGGTTTTACAGCTCGTTAGATACTCACTGTATTTTTTTTCTTTCTTCAGTCTGCCTGCTTGGGGAATATCAGCATAGATTTATGGGATTACAAGAACGAGTTTCTGAGTTACAAACATGCAAACCTGGAGGGCACCCTAATAAAGAGAGTAGATGAACTACTGGAGGTAAGAAGATTTTTTTCTGCATAAAACAAAAAACTGCATATGTGTGTATACACACAGAGGACAATCCCACTGGTTTTGTAGTGTGGTCCTTCAGTAGATCCTACAGTACTGCAAAGCGCATATGCTATATACTCATACAGTACATATGCATAATCATACAATTTCTAGAATCTTTCACTGTTGCTACTTTTGTCTTCCTTGGGATGTATAGTAAAGAGATAAAGGTAATATAAAATACTCAAGCACACTAAACATCAGATATGGAAAGATTGGGAAGCAGCACACACCCTAAAAACACACACAGAGGCGGACAGAAGCCAGACTGACACACTGCTAGGAATATCCCTTCCGAAGTGGGAGTTTTTGTTTACCAAATTGCAAAGGAAAACGAAAAGCAGCACATCGGCCAGCGCTGCACAAACAACAAAATGTCTGATCAGGACAGTTTCACTGAGCTGAAACTCAGCCCCCAACATAGGTGGTACTGTTGTAGAAGGAGGTACCTCAACAGTACAGAGCAGATGCTTGTTGACTGTGCACTGTACATGTAGGTTGTTTTCTAAATCACCTTTAGCTCATCAATTTGTTAAGACCTGGAAGACCTGTGAGTTTTAATCCACTTAGAATTTTGATCCATTTGTGTCAAAGGTGACCAACTGTGTTCCTTGAGTGATACTACATGGGGGGATTTTCATTTCTTGTTCCATCTAAACTGCTTAGCTGCCTAAAGGGTAAAAACAAAAATGTTTCAGGAGTTTAGACAAGGGTGATCTGAGAGTGATTGATAAATCCTGCTTGATTACTGCATTAGGAATGACTGTTCCTATTCAACGGCATGAAAGAGAGCTATCCTGAAGGTCTCAATTTAGACTTTTCTGCATGGTACCCGATTCGCATACAATTTCGATCATTTTCAACTATGAAGATGCTGCAGTAGCTTGTGTGGTCTTTTATATCCTTTTGTACAGAGTATGGATGAATAAAATAACTTAATATCAATTAGCAAGCTGATAAACATGACCAATATGTGTTACAGATATAATTTTATTGTATATTACTTCAATTTGCCCAAAAATCTACAAATAAAAACCTAAGATGCTAAACTGTCTCTTACTTTTTTACACAACAGTGCTTGTCCTCAGCAGCTTCCACACCAAACGTAAGTTAATTTTTAAGGCCTACTTTGCAATGAAAGTGAATTAGCTGAGATGTCTGCTTCTATGACTATAAAATGTGTACAAATTATTTACTTCTGTTTAATTTATTATAATCCAATGAGTCTTATATGCATTTGTCAAGTGTTCAGTGTTTCATAGATTGAGATTACTTTAAAGTCCCCACAAACTAAATATTTAATAGCATTCAGCAAACAGATGTGCCGATTGGGTATTTGGCAAAATTAAATGTTTTTGTATAGATAGTAAAATACATTTGGAAATATTTTGATATTCCAAATTGTAAGTGCAGCACAGGGCAGAAGACAAAGAACATGTAATTCCATGAGAACTATAATCCAAACCCTGTAAAACAGCAGAACCATATCAAATTATTTTCACTTCTTTTTTTTCTAGGACTCTTTCACCCTTACCCCAGCCCCCCAGACTGCAACTCTCGAGAATAACTTTGAGAACAGAGAGAGGCTCTGTAAAGTTCTGAAGGCATTCCGAGTTCGCATTGTGACTATCAGCCGAGTTCTCAGTTATATTAAGTTGAGCAGAATGTCTTAGTCGCTCTGCCTACTACAGGCCAGGACTGCTCCAACGGTTTACATCTATTTTTCATATGCTGTCAAGGAAAATAAGCTACAGAAATCATTGCTGTTTATTTATAAGATAAAACTTGTGTGTGTTTTTCCAAATGGAACCTGTTATTTATTGAATTATTTAATTAAAACCTATATTAAAAGGAATAGTAATAGCAAAGCACTTACTTGTGTATGAAACATGTTAAGATCATCAGATTTAAATTTCACCTGTCTCAACTTGAACTATTTATTTTTGTACTGTATTTATAACATCTATGATAATAAAAAGTTAATTGTGCAAGTGCCTTGTCTGTTCATTACAAGCAATAAATGCTCAGATTTATTTGTTCAGATACTCATCTAGTAGAGTATGTGCGAAACACCAGCACTACTAGTGTTAATTTATGTAAAAATGAACTTATTTTACTTTTCTGTACACACACTCAAGTGTAATTGTTCAAGTACTATGAATGAAAGGGTATTTTTTAAACAACTAGAATTATGTTCTTTTTCCATCTAGAGTTTTAATGTTATAGAATGTCCCTTTCTCAAATTAGGACACATTTCTTGTCTTTTTCACGACTCAGATGTAGATATTTTTAAATAAATACTAAACTACAGCAAGCTTGTTTTAAAGGAAAAAGGTATGACTTTGCCAATATAGTTGGAAGAAAATCCTTTAACTTGATTGGTTCTGTATTCACTAGATACCGGAATATGCTTACTCTTGACTAAGAAAATAATGTCCTTGTGAAAGTTCTTTGAATGGCTGTCAAAACAGAAGGCACATTTTTCTAAAAGCCAAAGGTGAAACTGAAAGTAAAACCACAAGTGTGATGCAATAGTGTATTGCTACAGGCAAATCTGAAATTTTTAATTATACCACTACTTAACTCTCGGAAGCTTGAACAATATTGTTTGACATTTACTGTATGTGGTTCAAGCAGATAGCTGTCATAGATCAATGTAAATTCCTGTGTATGACACATCAGTTTCAGTATCTATGCCTTGTACAGCTCCTTAACCTTTTCCCACACACCAGTGAAGTCAGACTTTCCCTTCTGTCTTCAGACTTATTATATTTACTTGCTTAATTTTGTTGTTCGTACTAGTTTTTAGCAAAGTAGATGAGGTACATCAATTGAATACTGCAGCCTTTGAACCTAGACCTGGAACTGGCAACATCTCAGAAGTGGTTTACCAAGAGTTAAAGTATTCACTCCCCTTTCCCAATCTGCATGCCATTCATACTTTTTTAAACATCAATAATAGTCCTATTTACGTTTTAGCAGCTTCATTAATAAAGTTGTTGATCTTACCGCTTAGTGTAATTCTTGCCCTTGCTGAGATCTCCAATCTTGGGTTTGCAAGTTAGATACTTTAAACAGCACACAGATCTTAGTATTCAGTCCTTAACCAGCTCTGGGACAGACAAAAAACAGATTTCAAACAGTATGTTCAAATATCACAGAGGCATGTAGATGTAAAGGCTAATAGCAGTGAAAATGCTACTTTCTTCAAAGACTCAAATTTCACAAGCAGGGACTCGTAACAGGTTGTGTTTTTGAAGAGGAGTGCCCTTGCATGTATGGTCCATCTCCTGAAGCACAATCTTCACCTCTGTACTCATCACATAATGAAGCAAAAAGATTTTCTTGGTGAATAACACAATGAAACTTTAACATCACCTGACCAGTTTGATCCTCAATGATCTTTACTAATCGCTTCTGTTTTTCGATTATAGCAAGAGCACCATCCATTGTTACGGAAAAAAATATTGCGATGTTAATTCCTCTTTCCAGAAAATGATGAACAAACTTTGACTCTACCTTTACTTGTTGTTGTCCCATGCTTGGCTTTCAGACATCATACTCTTCCATGGCATGGCTCTGAGTCACAGGATCTTGCAAGAACTGCTAACCACAGTATGTCATTTATACCCACAATCTCAATTGCAACACTAAAATACCACTGTATATTTTGAATGCCACCACCTATCATCTGCTAATGTCTTCTGCCATTTCAATTTAGCAAAGATCTCCAGGTACGTCTGTTATTCTGGAGATGTTTGTGTTTTCACCAGTCAAACCATTAAACAAAACCTGTGGAGCTTGTACTGAAACAGTAAATAGTAAAGAATGCCGTTTGGCTTTTTTTATACTTTGCCGTGGCACATTTAGTTGAGTCATCTTTGTCCAGCTCATCCCAAGCTTGTTTTCCCAGCTTCGTCTGAAGATGTCATTGGGCACTGTGACACACTCTCACAACAGAAAGCCCAAACAGCCCAATCTTCATGTTGGACAAATCCGTCTCAACAATGAGTGAGCATCTAGGTTTGCTCACTTACTGTAGGAATCCCCATTTAGTCCAAAATGTTTGACCCTTCTTTTAAAAAGGATCAGTAGCATTACACGCTTTCCCTTGACTCAAGGTAGGCATATGACAGTTGCAAGAAAAAGTTTGTGAACCCTTTAGAATTACCTGGATTTCTGCATTAATTACTCATAAAAATGTGGTCTGATCTTCAGCTGTCACAATAATAGACAAACACAATCTGCTTAAACTAATAACACACAAACAATTGTATTTCTTGTCAGTATTGAACACATCATTTAAACATTCACAGTCTAGGTTGGAAAAAGTATGTGTACCTCTAGGCTAATGACTTCTCCAAAAGCTTACTGGAGTCAGGTGTTCCAATCAACGAGATGAGATTGGAGATGCCCTGCCCTATAAAAAAGGCACACAAAGGTTAGTTACTGACAGAGTCAGCTCTTCTCAAGAGAGCTGGTCATGTGAACCATTCCGTTATCAAAAGAAATATCAGAGGACCTTAGAAGAAGAATTGTAAAGGTGCATAAAGCTGGAAATGGCTACAAATGCATTTCTAAAGGCCCGAGTGTTCATCATTCCACAGTAAGACAAATTGTCTATAAATGGAAGAAATTCAGTACTGTTGCTACTCTCCCTAGGAGTGGGCGTCCTGCAAAGATCACAGCAAGAGCACAGTGTGCAATGCTGAAGGAGGTGAAAAAGAACCCGAGGGTAACAACAAAGGACCTTCAGAAATCTCCTGAACTTGCCAAAGTCTCTGTTCATGTGTCCACTATAAGAAAATCACTGAACAAGAATGGTGTTAATGGAAGGACACCACAGAGGAAACCACCGCTTTCCAGAAAAAACATTGCTGCATGTCTCAAGTTTGCAAAAGACCACCTAGATGTTTCACAACACTTCTAGGACCCTGTTCTGTGGACAGATGAGACAAAAGTTGAACTCTTTGGCAGAAACGCACGCTATGTTTGGACGAAAAAAAGCACTGCACACCACCAAAACCTCATCCCAACTGTGAAGCATGGTGGTGGGAGCATCATGATTTGGGGCTGCTTTGCTGCCTCAGGGCCTGGACAGATTGCTATCATAGAGACATAGTATAATTGTTTGTGTGTTATTAGTTTAAGCAGATTGTGTTTGTCTATTATCGTGACTTAGTTGAAGATCAGACTACATTTTTATGAGTAATTAATGCAGAAATCCAGGTAATTCCAAAGGGTTCACAAACTTTTTCTTGCAACTGTACTTGAGCTGTGTTTTTTTTACAACTTGGTCTCTTTGGCATTAATTTGACTTTTACTGCACTTACAACTTGTGGTCATTATGCTGTTTTTTCCATACTTCTGGCCTAGGTCTAGACCTTATTACAAAAAAGCAATAATTTTTTTCTGCAGATTCAAGATATTCCCAGAAAGAGGCTGATTTAACTTATTAGTGACTGTTCAGTATCAATACAGTCCATAGTTCAATACTTTATCGCCATAACAAATAGTTGCATGGAATTTTGTTTCCACAGAATATGATACACCCTAGTGATGTCAATAAAAAGTGGGGAAAAAATGGTAAAAGAGGTATTATCTGGCTGTGCTTAAGTAAATGCAGTTTTTATTTTTCCTCTCAATTGGAGAACGGCGCTATCAACACAAAAACAACACTGCCACAAACCAGAAGTATAATGTCACACTGTCTCTCTAACAATGTCAGTGAAACTAGATTTTCTTTGGTGACAACAGAAAGGTTATTCTGCAGCAAACCGAAGAGTCCAAAACAAAACTGAAATTATAGCCATGGTACAGTACATCATATGTAGGACTGCCATTTAAAATATGATTCAGAAAACTTCCACGAGCCTAGTGGGAAACAAAGGAATATGACAATGCTGATTGCTAACATGATAAAAACTAATTCTAAGGTAAAAAAATAAATAAAAACAACAATAAAAAATTAACTTTAATGAAAAAGTTCAATTAAAATGAAAGAAAAAAATCTTTCAGGCTAACATGCTACTTTTTTATTCAAAGGTCTTTAACATAAATGTTCAATGATTTACAATTGTGGTTTTACTTTCTTATGAAGAACAAAAAAATAACCACCCCGCCAAAGAGAATAATTACAGTAACATGAACATTCTTTTGTAGAAAAGAATAAAGGAATCAGTGGCACCAAGTATGAAATAAGGAACTCTATATATTGTTGTCTGTATTTTACATATCATTCCTTGATCCAAACCACTCAAGCTTCAGTTAAAAAACTTCTGAAAGGTCTTTAGGTAAGATGCATCCCTTTTATAAAAACGTTCTGCTACTGTTTGATAAACATTATTCAGGCTACATTTGTGTCTCCCTGAAAGAGACACTTTTGGGACAAAGTATTTGAAATTATTTACAGTACATGGTATCCCAGTTCTCCTATGAATCATTTATTTTTATAAACTGCCAAGATTAACATTTCTACTTGAAATGTTTTATTTTAATGAAAGACACCTACTGTATGTAGGTCAGTTCATTGAGTACTGTATATATTCTCGAATATAACTGACTTTTAATGTTTTTTACACTGATTTTTCAGTTTGCAGAGTGAAAAATGTGAGTTCAAGTAAAAACTCAATCTCATATCAAAATAAAAGTCAATACTGTAATCCACCTGCCAGCCCCAGATTATAAATCCAGACACCGACGTCATTTTCCGCTGAAAACAAACAAGATTATTCACATCAATTAAAGAGCTGCCATCAAGCAGAGAACCAGAACTTGTAGTGGTTGAGTTGGCAGGTTGAATGACTGATGCTTTTTAACCAAGATCTGTCTGATTAAGCACACTCAACTGGAATGTAACACACAGTACTCTGTAATAGTTGCCATTTGGACACTTTAGGAAAGGAACACAAAATGTAAATAAACACAAAATTAAAATTAAATTGCACCATTCCTTTCGGAAGTGTGTGTGGACATCTGACATCAGAAATCTTAAAATACGTAAGTAAAACAGCATGTCTTCCCAAATTAAACACAGGTTTGTCTTCTTAATGGCAAAAGTAAAAAAATATTTATATTTACATTCTCTGAGCACTATACAAAGTTCGTATTTTTCCATATTCAATATCTACGAGATATTTTGTACAAATCATTAAAAAAGTCTTCAGCATGTCGTGGAAGAGCTCTTTGTCACAGTATCCACTCTTCTGTCAAAGGAGTTCTGATAACAGCACCAGCGACGTCCATTTTAAACCATTAGTAGACAACGTAATTCTTGCTGTGGAGGCATCAGCCACAGTACAGATAAGGGCTTCTGTTCATCAGTTTCCATCTTGCTTATCGGTGGCTACTTTAGTCCTCTAATGCCCTTCAAAAGTGGATCAGTTTCCATGAGATCAAGTCAACAACCATTCGACATGTCTACAAGAAAGGGCAAAATCCAATTAGCTTACATCCTATCTGTAACAGGCTATACAGCAAAAACACAACTTAGCCTTAAAAAATTTCTGAGACCAATTTAGATTGATATGGCTTTCCCCTATAAACCATGCATTTCAAAAGAGTCTGGGGTTAAGAAAAGCATTATTTTAATCATTTGTCACCACGAGTGAATGTCAGATCTAAACTCGCTTTTCTAGTTCTGAGGAATAAAGTTTTGGCATTCATACTTCATCAGATATCTTAAAATAACCATAACGTGTACAGGATCCAAGACAGAGGGAATATGAATAAACATATCTTCATTTACTGTTAAAGTCACTGATATAAATATGATAAAAGTGCAGATATTAGCAATTGGCAGAACCAGCTATTCTATCTGATTTTCCATTCTAGCTTTCTCTGAACATGGCTAAACTTTATAAGTACACACTTCTGCAGTAATTTAAGATTCTATTGTGTGTAGTTTGCAGAGTGCTTTAGGTTTAAGAGGAACTAATGGCTTTTATTGGCCAATTAGCATCAGCGAAACCTGTAAATCCTAACATCACAGTATCTAACATGATGCAAACTTATTGTGATTGGGAATAAGGGATTATGTGCATTTAATATTTTAAACCTAACTGAAAACATCACACGTCTTTACAGTATACTTTGCTTCTATTTTCATCTCAATTAGGACAGATGAAAAGATAAAAAATATTTTTAACTGTAGGCACACTGGAGACAAGAGGCACAGCTGAGCCTAACTGTGTATATTGAGCCAAGTTCAACAGAAATGGATTGGTTCAGAGAAGGTCTTACAAGGAAAAAAAACTACGAACTGCTGAACTTTGCAGATTCCTGCTGGCGATAGAAACATACTTTCCAAGACAGTCCTGACTTCGTTGGGAACATCTTCGCCATCGAGAATGTTGGACAGATGTGTCACAGTTGCGTTATTCTTCGCTCTCTTTCTCCATTCATCAAGCATGTTAAACTTCTGTATCGTCAGGTCTTCGTCTTTGGCCTGACTCTGATCAATATCCTTCTTCAACAGATTGAGATAGGAGATCCCCAGCTGCTTCCACTCTTTGCCCATACACTTGGCGATTACCATTAACTGCTGATCAGTTATAACTGAATTCTTAACATTCTTCGGGCCATCTACAACAAGAAAAACAAAAAATGACTAGTCTAAAGACACAGAGTGCAAACGAGAACAGCCAGGCGAATTTCTGGTCTGAAGGCAAAGTCAGACAATGTGACTAAGGTCATCTTTTTCAACCTTGAACAGAGAAGACTACATGGGATTTAATTCAGGTGTTCTTAATGTGGAAAGATATGAACCAACCCAGCTCAGGGGGTGTCTTCAAGATCAATACAAGGAAGCAGAAATACAAGTGGGAAGTAGGAACTTTAGGGGCATTCAGGATGATTGTGGAAGCCCAAGGCCAAATCCACTGGGAGCAGACACCATTGGATCCTGTAAGACAGCAGTGTGTCAACCTGGTCCTTCAGAGTTTATAGGCAGCTTTAAATATTAAATCTGAGCTTCAAAAACCTGTTAACTGATCCAAATTAATCAGCTGATTGATCCAATAACCTCTTTCAGACCTTGGTGGGAGAGAAAAACAGAAGGCATTGTGGTTCTCTGGGACCAGATTTGTAGGCCCCTGCCTTAAACACACGGGCACATAGTTTTACATACTCTCTAATTGTGCCCTTTGATAGAGAGCTACCTTTAAAATGAGAATTCTCATCTAAAAAAAACAATAACACAAATGTAACACAGCCCTAACAACACATTTTGATGTTCCTTAAATCACAGTACCACACTACTTCTGCATTTTTGAACTCAGTTATACTGTCAGAGCATCTGCTTTTAGAAGAACAATATTATGAATAGGGTAGTGGCACCAACACTCAACACAACAAAGAGACCACAACAACAGACAGAAAAGGGAACAGAGCATGAAACAGGCTCCTTTCTACAATTTATGAGGTTGGGGGAATTTCAGCCAGGCCAGATATTATTAATCTGTATGAGATATGATAACTGGAAATAACATCCTTCTTATTACAATTTTCAAAATGAATGAATTACTATCAGGGAAATACTATTTATATATCACCTCTCAATCCTGGACATATTCTCCAAATGGTACAGGTACTGTATTGTATTGTATCATTTAAAGAACACACAATGGTGCTAACTGCCTAACAAAAAGATTTGAATTGGATAAATTGAGATAAGAAATATTACCTGAACTGTCTATCCACCTGCCTTTCTTGCTAGGGTTTTCTTCCTCAGACATACTGCTGCTTGATCTTCTTTTAGTACCTTTTAGGAATTGAAGCTGTTAGTTACACCTCACATGTTTCTGTGTTTCCTTTTTAAATGCTATCAATCAATTTTAATCATTTAAAGAAGAAAATCTGCCTGGTCCTTCCTTAACTCTGAACTCTGAAGATTACACCTTCCCTGCTAAGAGGCAATTTAAGACTCCCATTCGTGGTGTCTGATCTCTCCACCACAACGTTCTCTCCTGCCTCTCGCCTCTCTCTTCTCACTCTCCCTCGGCTGCAGGCCAGCTGGTCATGCTTCTTCTTCACTGTCCAATTTCCTGTACTCCACCCTCCCTCACCACCACCGACCAGTGCCTACTGCAGACTCACAAGTTGAACTCTACACATGTAAATCCTGCCATCTACTGTTCTGCCTACCCACAGAGCACTGCATCCTGTTTTCTACTGCATGCAAGCTCCTGGGGCTATTATCACCACATAATTCTTAACATTTCTGAAACAAGAAATGTTCACCAGAACTATTCATATAATACATGCTTTTAAAAGATGAAAATGAAAACCATACATCACTTTTTTAACATGCATTAAAATGCATTGAAAATCACCATTTGTCCTTCTCTTTGATGTTTCCTCGAGGTTGACTGCTTCACAATCACCTGAAAATACAAAAAATACTTATTAGTCTATTAGAAATATTGCATTACAGTTATTCTTAAGTCTTGGAAATGTAAATCAGAAATGTTTTCATGAGTTCTGTATATTACAAGTGACTTCAGAGCTTTTGTAATAATATGCAGCAATCTACGCGACATTTAACACTTCGTTTTAGCGCCAACTTTGAAGACAAGCACCGCGGTCAATGCAAATATTGCTTTAGTTTTAAAAGTTAGGCAACTTAAGGGAAAAGCCAAAGTCGATGGTGCTCAAGATAAACATACATGCCATAAAACAAACTAAAGCGAAAGGAAAAAATAGACTAAAGCTAAAAAAAATCAAATTTTGGGACAGTTAGTTCAAGATCTAGTCATCTTACAGCCACATTTCATGAATTCACAAGTAGGTAAGGGACAATAAAGACACTAATTCTAAACTGCTGAACAATTCTCACATTTCCTTTTTAAATTCCTCTATTCCATAGCTGGTCTCTGCCTTACACCTTACAGATTACTCTAAAAAGCAGTACAGTTTATGTGCAAGTTATAAGTGTTTTAAGTGCAAATGTGATTATTTTATTAAACCAAAGGGAAGTTCTTCCCAGTGAACCGACAGAACAGAAAATAACAATAAGTGCCAGAAGGAGTCAAGAGGGACAGGCGCTGCTCTTCACCCACTGAACCTCAGAACTGCAGCGGGTTTTAGTTCCACTTTTGCAGCAACATGCAACATAGGGGCTGAACGTACATTCTCGAAGCGTGGCAGTCCAAACAGTCTGGTCCGAATCAGCCTCCATCAGTGAAAGCTTGAATGGCGGAGACTGTTCGTAATAAACCTCAAAGTAACCTTTAAATTTGACAGCCGCTAACGTGAACTGAATGCCCTGGGAGGAACCAAAAAAAAAACAACAACATTTTTTTTTAATTGCCATGGAAGCACACAAACCTGTACAATTGTTGTACTGTGCATAGGCAACACATTCTCAGAAGGAAACCACACCTTTGTGAACTCGATCAGACAGAACCACATTACTATGACTGTGAAATGTAGGACAAAAGAAATCCAAGGAACTATAATATAAAATTGTAAGAAAAATACATAATTATATAAATAATAAATAAATCATTACTATAACACATAATATCTCTATATACACTGAAAAAAAAACACAACAGGTAATCACAGGTTCACAGAGTAATAACCATTTTCTAATTTCAAGGCTACAAGCAGAAATCACACCTCTGGAGTAATGTCTGCCTCCGGTTCACTGATTAGCCTGTATTTCTTTTTTTCTTCCAGGAGCTTTAGACAAGTTGGTGGTTTTTCCATTTTGATGTACTTTTTCTTCGAATGCCTGACTTCTTTTTCTATATCCTGACAGAAATGTGAAAAACAGTGACATTAAATGAAATCAAAAGGGAAAGACCTTCAACAGAATTTTGTTAAAAACCACAGTTGCACCGACGTATTTAGATTGTGGCAATTACCCGTCTCTTCATGTACACTTGACCACAGGGACTCCATATGAGGCACTGAACAGTTTAATTAATTGTAATCCTCTTTAATACTAAGAATATGTTTGCTTTTTCAAACAGAATGAATGTGACATTTAAGAATCATTCCTACTTCCTCCTAGGTTTTGTGCTGAAACAAATTGAACTGTTTTCAGTTTCATACAATTTATGTAGTATAAATAAGGAAAAGTCCACTGCCACAGAAGGAACATATTGAATTCCTCTATCCAGACATCAAACAAAATCTTTCAAACATATTGTTCTGATAGGAAGCCAGTACAAGACACAAAGTCAAGCCAGCATACAGTATGTTTTATTATGATATCTGAGGTGGATACTTGATTTGGGCATAAATCCTAAATGTTAATTCAAATAAAGGTAATTTTTGGACAGGGCACCTGTGAACATGGAGTTCCAACCTTTTTATTTTCTTCTAAAAAAAAACTAGAGCAGAAACTGTGATTCCAGCCTAGTGCTGCCCTACTCTCGGTCTGCCAAACCACAGGGAGGAAAGCTTACTACAGAAGTTACCTTCGGCTCTTATTTAACGCCGAAGGTTTCTTGTGGTACCTACACTTCTTTCACCATTATGGCAGGGACAACCAGAACTGACAAATGAAAATGAAAAAAAACCCACTGACATCACATGAGTCACACGAGCTTCCTTCATTAACCTTCCACACCGGCTAGTGTGCCGAGCTCCGCTTGTGTCCCGGCAACTGAGGAAGGAGATCAGGTTGTGAACTGCAAGGTCATACAGCAGTTTACCTTGATGTCGGAGTGATTGTTGGTGGCTAAATACACCCTGAATGACGACGAGGCATGGTGATCCACCACTTTATATACGAGAACCACTCCATGATGTTCAACAGGCTGTGATGTCTGAACTATGGGCCCAACGGGAGATAATGATGTCACATTCCATTTAATGTGGGATCCGGAGTGATCAGCTGAAGGCTCGATGATGGGGGAGTTGTTCTTCAGGTGCAGAAGGCCAAAAGTCATGCCGTGTTCCTGGTCTGTCACAACACAAGACATTCGCATTCACCTTACGCACGTCCTCATTTACGCTCTGCAAGGGCAACCTTCACATACATAACATTTCTGTTACAAGGATCAGCTACTGTATGAACAGCACAAACCTACAAAAGAATCATTTCCAGTTACATTATTTTACGGGTTCTCTGAAATCCCACAGCTGTATTGCGGATTTGTGAGTTGTTTGTGGTAGAAGGCTGAGCAGCATGTGATAAACTGTAACAGTTTAAGAGAGGTAGAATAAGGTACATCTTTTTTTAAGTGATCTGACAGACCTTTAGGATACAGGATTGGGAAACATGGATTCATTCAGGTGCTCAATAAGGAGAAGCTTTAAAATAAGCAAAACCAGCTTGTTGTGACTATAAAAGATTAAGGACAAAGAGAATATCAAAATATTATATAATGGTTTCGTTTTAAAACCATTTTGTCTTTCTTCATGGCTGATCAAGACCAAGAATTTACTGATCTGTGCCAGCTGTTACAGATAGTTTTGTAATAAATCTTTCAAATAAATCTTTGGTAATAAATGATACCAACAGTATCAATCCTCTGCAACTTACCAGCCAGACACAGGGAATGAGGAAACTGTATTGCTTTAAGAATGGCTGGGTCACACTCCACATCAAAAATAGGTCCAGCAAATTTCCAAGAGTCTTTTAAATATTCTCCAAACTTGCTCCACGATAGGGTTGAATATTTAATATTAACTTTCCCCGAGACTTCGAACACCAAACCAGTGACTGAACATTGGTAGGATCCTTCATCCTGCAGTATCATGCTGTAAAAAGCAACGAAAAAGTAAAGTTCAGTTCAAAGATAAGCCTTATTATGTGTAAAGAAAAACGGGAATATAAACTTCACTTACAGCAAACGACCCCTTGATAGTTTCCGTGGAGTTACACGCTCACTGCACTGGGTCTGTGAAAATAACAGGAAAATGATTCTAGCAACAACAGCTCTTCACACCTTCTTTTTTCTAACTCTTAAACAAGTGATATAATGCTTAGCAAATATGGGATGTGTTGTAATAAATCTATTTACAGCATCCGTTTTGTATTGCTGTACAAAACAATTTAAACTATTTAAAGTTTTATTCCTGGGAAGTATTAACCATTTTTTCTCCTGGTTCCTATTTATGTCAGCCATGTTAAAATGATGCTTAACAAACAGCACTGCTTTACCTGCATAGCGTTACACCTCTTACACGACGGGGTGATGTAAACATCTGAAAAAAAAGTTTCATTAGAAAAACATTTTTCATGAAAGCTTGGCTTAGCTTGGATTCCAATCCAATCTAATTTGATTTTATTAGGAGTATGCTGTTGAGAAGAAGGATTAAGTATTATAGATTTCCTTGAATTGTTCTTGCTTGATTTTCAGAATGCATTAATGTTTATAGTAAATGAGATGGATGTTTAGATGTAGAAAAACCTCATTATCAACATAAAGTACGTGACAAGTGAAGGTTTTAACCCTAATACAAATTTGATATTTTCATAGTTTAAACCAACAACTCTCACTAGGATGGTAATGAATGCAAATAAATTCTCATTTGCATTTTCTCAAAAAGACCAGGCTTGAAAGCGATAAAAACAAGCAACATTTGCAGTTTCACAGACTTTTCATAACAAGTAAAGCTGTGACAATGAAAGTCATTAATCTTGGCTTAGAAAAGCAGTGATAATGAAGATTATTAAATCAAGGTGAAAACTGGGAGAAATATACAAGGGGAATCAGGCAAGAGGTAATGTTAGGTGGAGAAATTTAATTATGTTTCACTCAGCTTCAGAAATGATCTAGCATATATAAATATCTAGTATATATATACTTATTATCTATTGATAACAACTGTAATTATATTTTTATGACAATTCTGACAATATTCATAGAATAACTTCCACCACACTGACAGCAGTCTTGTTATCCTAGTACATTAAGAAAATAGTACAAGTATGTAAAGTATTATCTATATCTTTAACAATGTTAAAATACATCTTTTAGATGTTTGGAATTTCACCAGGCTTTCTAACACTCTTAAATTTAGATTGGCAGTAAACACTTCAATCAAATGCTTTCACTTTAAACAGGAATGGAAAATAGAGAAGCAACATTTGAAAGCACTGACTTCCATTATCTTCTTTCTGGTGTTCTGATATGAAATTTAGAGCCCATAAATCCAATGATAGCACCTAAGGAAGATAATAAATAAAGATACCTCCAAAACTATGTCCATCCTTTTGCGATTCTCTCTCAGCACTGTTTTCTGCAAATGAATATTAATAACATCAGTTTAAATCCCTTTCCTTTTCTGAGAACCATAAAACTGTAACTGTACTGTCACTGTAATTAGTATTTTTTTTAAATAAAATACTCTTCTGGACTTCAAATCATAAACATGGACGCAATCCAATAGAAATCTGGTAAATCTGGGCATCGTGAAAAACAAATCCAATTATCTTCCCTGCATCACTTAACAACCTAACAACTTAATAGTTCTTACCATTATCTGAACCTCCTTCATCTGCATCTTCTTTTTCTTTTAAAAAGAAAGAAAAACAACTGAAAGCTTCTGCAACTCACAATTACAAAACATTAAGCGTATGAGCTTAATATGAACACTCCCAGTCAGATTTTGACCAGAAATTATAAAGCAGTTGGTAAATGGGTTGCAAGAAAAAAGGAAAGGTGCAGCATGATCTGTAAATACAAAGCCCCCAAATTTATTTTGATTCCTAGGTTTTAGTTTAAACACCAAAACACCATGATCATTCCAAAGACTGGAAATAGATCATTGCGTCCTAAATGTTATGCACTTAAATGTCGATGCAATGACTACTGCGTAGGTGTACTAACGAATTAAAATTGAAAGAAATAAAATGTCGCTGCATCTTCAGAGCTTATATTAAACGCTACATATATTACTTTGGAGCAGGAGTACGTTTCTTCAAAATTATTAAAATTATAACAATTGTCCTGCCATGATCCATCCATACATGCAATTAGCATTTCATGACTTGGCCTTTTCCAAATGCATTCTGCTGAGAGTGATGTTCAAACATCGAAAAAGAAAAGGGCCAGATTCTGTGGTTCGGCAATGCGTCTGCCAGAAGCACATTGTTCTGCTCAGAAAGGTGGCAGGTGCTTTCATTTTCACAAGACTCTGCTGCCCTTCACTGTTTCCATACTCCACTAAGTGATTAATTACATGCTGGACAGATGAGCAGGGGAGCAACTGAGACTCAAGGACTAATTAGACTTTCCAATCAAGGATTTCTTCAAAGGACAGATCAGTTTGTATATGCATAAACTATTTTTATTTAAACAACAAACACAATGTAATTTATAGAATACAAATTTCAGATGAACCTATGTACCGTACATTTAAAGTTTGCTCACCATTTTGTAGTTCTGAACTGGAGAGAACTAAGTGAAATGATTAACTACAAAATGTTTTTTTTTCTTAAATCCAAAGGGGTCCATTTTACCTGCTTCATTATCATTCTCTTTTGAGCTTTGAGAAATGATAAAGAATTATCTGTATCATATGCTGCAAAACACAGCAGCTCTGGTCCCACTTTAAAATACCAACAGATAAAAATATTTTATTATTTTAAGGTACAGTATGAAGAAAAAAATTATACAGGCTTAACACATTAAAATGTAGAAATAAAATTCTTTGAAGCACTTACCAGATTCGTCGTCCTCTGAGCTGTCTTCTGTTGATGTTTCTGCCAAAAACATGAACTTAAAAATGAAAAATAAAATCGCTACAGACAGAAGCAATTGCTTTAAGCATAAAAGGAAAAACACAAAAAAAGTATCCGTTCTAATGGTACTGAAAACACTCAGGAACCATTTGCATCTCAAAGATGCCAAAGGTTTGACTGGATCAGTGAGAATTCTATAAATTTGTAGAAAAATGAATATAGGGTTGGATCTCAGGACGCCCCACAGAAAGATCAAAATACTGTTTTCAAACACACAGTTACACAGATTACAATAACACAAAAATAGTAAGAGAAAAGTAAATAAAATGCAAAAGAGTACAAACCTGAGCTACTGGGTTCATTTTCAACTGCACTGCCTGTTTAAGAAAAATTGTGCAAATTTAATAATGAATAACATTAGAAGAAAAAAAGAGAAACATAGCATTACATATAAGTTTAGTACTTCAACTTTTGAATAATGCAGGTGATGTGACCTGCTTTTAGCATGAAATTATTAAATATAAAGTTGATTATTATAAAGATAACTGAGCAACTGAAATTACAAGGGTAAAAGTGCTGGTGTTTGATGATACTCAATGAATGTCTTTGAGATTTATTGAAAATATTCACAGTTTCGTGCCACTTTACAAGGGACAATACAGACAAAAATGCTAGCTGAATTAGCATTATTTGCATAACTCATAAGTAATATGAAATTAAGGACATCTGCAGAATTTGATGTTATTCAGACAAACCCCAATAAGTACCGCACTAAAGTCAGACCGCAAGGACCTGATCTGGCTTTAACCTACTACGCTTGATGTATTGCAAGATGACCCGTGTATTCTGGGATAGAATGGCCAGCTACAAATCAAAGGCTTCTAGAGTGGCTGGGGATTGTCTATAAGTGTGACCCAGTGCAGACAGCTGCTGGGAGTTGGGGTTGAGCTGATCTCGGAATGTTTCATGATTAACCATTTCATTATTGTACTGTTAAGTATAGTATCCTTGCCTTTGAGGATAGTACAGGTTTTCAATAAACCCACGATTGCAGTTGCAGTTGTTATTATGTAAAAGAAAAAACACATGATAAATATGATTAACACAACGATTCATGAAGTTCTTGAATTGCTCCTTTTGTATTACATCTTTGTTAAAAAAAAGATCACAACCTGATCGGTAATTGTAAGTCAGTATATGTTTTTTTCTTGCAAAGGTTTGGAATGTTTGGTGGCCTTTCATTTTAAAAAACAACTGCTAACAGGTTGCATGAACCATTTCAATCCAATTTTAAAATTAAGCACTGTTCGGAAACAGTTTCTGATAGGGCTGCAAATGACTTATTGCTGACCGCTGACTGCAGCCCTGTATTTATCTCTGTTTTGTTGGACCTCAGTGCTGATGTTGAAACTGTTGTCAGTGCAGTCCTGTTAGGGGCACTGCAGAGTGTCAAAAGTGTTACAACCATGGATCTTTCATCCTAGTTCAATGAACAGCAAATGTTTAATGTAGACCCTGCTCTTCCTCAACAAAGTTGGTTACTTCTGTTAGTGCCCAGAAAATTGTTATGGGATATTTTCCGTTTAATATTTACATAGTACCACTGGGTCAGATCCTTCTGAGGCATGATATTGGACTTCTTTTGTTTTGCTATTGTATTTAACAAAAAAGCATATAGGCACCTTAATCAAGCAGTTTCTGCTCTATAACGCTGTACAGATTATATCAGAAAATGGATCCTCCCAAGATTCTTTTACCTGAGCTCTGATAAGACTGGAATTTTGTTGATGAGTTTTTTTCTTACTTTTTTGATGATTCAGCTCCATATCTGTTGTACTTTAACAGGACTGTGGGCAGTACTGAAGTCAGTCCAACTACTGAAGGCACTGATTCTACTCTTATATTTGAGGTCCACTTTTCTCAGGGTTGTAAAGATGTCTTTTTTTTTACCTGCATAACATTGCTCGTATCTACCTGTGCCTTTCTCAGTCTAACGCAGAGAAGCTGGTACATGCATGTATTTTCTTATCTTGGCTTGAATATTGACATGCCTTTATTGCTGGTGTAATTAAATAATCTATCCCAGTATGTCCAAATCTCTGTACCCTATATTTTATCTAAACCTTGTGACCATATTTCTCCTGTTTTAGCTTCCTTAAATAAGTTTTCTGCAAAATAAGCAACATATTTTTAAGGCCTTAAACAAATTAGCTCCTGATTACATAAGCCTCCAACTAGTTCCTTAAATACCACCATTCTTTCTCCCTTCTGTACAGTCAGGTCTAGTTCCTGTGCCCAAGACAGTGAGCGTTGGGAGATCATAAATTCTGCTTCGCTGCTCCTAGGCTATGGAATGTTCTTTCAACTCATGTTAGATCATGCATGACTGTCAGTACTTTATATAAAAGACATGTAATAACATATTTTTCACTCTTGATTTTCCTTCTGTCCAATGTATTTTTTAATTACATGCTGAAAGCGTTTCCATTTTCAAATCTACATTTTACTGTGGAGCACTTTGCCTTGTTCCAACATGAAAGGACTGCCAAAAAAAAAAGAGTTTTATTACACATAATCTAAACGGTCTGTCCAAGAGCTCAGTGTTTTGTGTTGACCTTTCCATCCTTCCTTGCACATCCATCCACAAATCTTAGTACTCGATTCCACATCACGCATCTGATCAAAAGAAATGAAATTCAAGAGCCAAGCTGCAGGTATTGTGACTTATAATACAGCACCACTTCCTTCTTCCCTGCTGAATAAAAAATACAAGTAACCACAGACTCTAAAAATACTACACAGGCAAAACATTTGGTCATTAATTTTAAATTCTCGTTGGAACTGGTGTTGTATTTTTGTTTTATACAATAGGGGAACGTACTACAAACAGAAACAACTCGCCTCTAACACTAAGAAACACTCAACGCTCAGATTCTAAATCGGCCACATATAGCACGTTAGGCCACACTTAAATTAAGTTTCTCTCACCGCCACTGTCAGCTCTGTTTCTACCATAAAGGATGATTCCCAATGTATGGGGATGAAAATGACATTATTGAGGCAACTTCTGAGTGGAAGGAAAAAGGAGAGCTGCCGGTAAAGAGGATTACAGAGCCGTGGGTACACTGTTCCCTGTGAGGAGATTATTTTTAAACTTCTCACTTATTGAAAACCCAAGTATCGTTCACAGAAAACCACTGGCCACAGCCCTGCCATGCTGATTTCATACTCTGCTTTCGAATGATTCCATAGTTACTCACTTTCTGTCAGTTCGCCCTGCTTTGCTTCTTTTATCTGGACGGGTTAACTGGAAATGTGTAAATCATTCATTCCAGGACTCTGGGTTTCTCAAAGGGGGAAAGGCAATGTTGCCGTTAACATCTCTAAAAAATTCACATACACAGTGAATTCTGAGAGACATTCATGTTTTGAGGGATTTTTTTTAAAAACCTTTATATTCTCACCATGAAAACAACATCTTACAACTGAAATGCTAAATACCCTGGAAAACCTCAGTTCAGATTATATTAAATCTGATATTTTCTTATTTCATTCTACCAAACACTATAAATCTCTTGTGCTTATCATATTTTCTGTATGTGTTTGTAAATACCCAAGGTGGTATTACAAACCTTCTAATGCACAGGGGAATACATCAAATTAAAAATACTAGCTCCCCGCTACATAAGTATTAGACCATTCTATTCTCCTCAGCATTGTGAAACAGCGAGATCTAAGTTATATTTGTTCCCATGACTTATATGCTGGTATTAACCGATACACAGTAGAAGTCTGCTGTTCATCAGGTTCAGAGTCTCCAGTAGCTCACCTACTGTGTATCTCTGAGGTTGCAGAAAACCGGATGATAGCTTAGGGCTTGTCCTCATGTATACTGTGTTTTAATCCAACAGAGTGAAAGGTTTAAGAGGATCAAAGGGGCTCTTGAGTCCTCACACGGCCAATGTGTTCTTTCAGTTTTTTTTATTCATTCTACAACCACAACCACTGTGAACGCACTATTTTTCTACTATTTCTCCCTAGTGGACCCTGGACTTTTTTGACTCTCATAAGGAACCTTTTTGCATGTGTGGTTCTCTCAGTTATCGGTGTTTTTAGTTTTAAAGCCCCTTTCAAAAAAAAAACCTGAAGAAGAGGCTGAATCTATTTTTCAAGTGAAAACACTATGACTCTGCCACATTTGAAACAAGGCTGGGGCGGCTTTTCACTTCCTGTCACCCAGGCAACGCTGATCACGAATCCCAGAGGTTCAACTCACCTTTCAGCTCCGCACTTTCACCACTTCCATTAACAAACAATGCAAGGTGCTCTTATTTTATCTAAATCAGTCCCAGTCAACATCCGGTTATCCAAATAAAAGTGTCTGATAACCAAAGCATACCACTTTTAACTCATAGAAATTCACCTGAGCTCAGAGTTCATTTATTGGGAGAGTTAAACTGAAATATGCTCTGCTGAGTCCTTATACCCATTTCAGAGTACAGCCAGAAATGGATCACTAAATATTTTTTTTTAATTAAAAATAATCACAGATATTCCTTGTCAAGGACCAGTAAACTATATATCTGAAGACTATTAGTGTTCATTGTTTCACAGCAACTACAGTACATACCTCCAAAATTCACCGGAAGAGCCGAAAGGACTTCTCATGTTTATAACCTTTCTTGTGCTCTTACAACAGACATGAAAGAGAATCTTCACGTCTAGTTTCACCAGCAAAGCATCACATTGCTCCCTCTCCAGCACACTCCACTAGGCATACGCAAGCTCAAATTCCCATACTAATCCTCTCGGACTTTAATAATGTGTAATGACCCATTACACTTTCGGAAATCTTGAGGTCTGTCTTACCATTTTGCTATAAGGTTTATCATAGCACTCGTCTTTGTGGTCTCTCTTCTCCAATTGCACTGGCCCTCTCTGCATATGAATGTTTTGCTGATTTACGTTAACTTCCAGAAGTGGAAATGTGGAAACACGTCTCTGCCATCTTACTACTGCAGTTCTCCAGTCTGTCTGGGAATTTAAGATATAGTGCTTTTATCACACTGAGCAGCTACTGACTGGAACAATCTGCAGTGTGAGCTGAAACCCTCCAGCTTCATAACTCTGGGCATTTTCAGCTGCATGATTAAATCTTTGCTGTCCAACACTAGCACTCATCAACACTGCCATGTTCCTGTTATTTATATTTTATTGATTGTGCTTTTCTTTGTTTCACTGCTTTGTTTCCTGTGCAGCAGTGGTGAGAGTCTCTTGGCCAGGTCATCACTGTACATGTGATTTTTTTTTTTCCTCGACTGACCCAGGTGGTTCAATAATGCATTCATTCTCATTATAATCACAAGCTAGCTTAGAATGGATTTAGGTTTACAGCTGCGGGTTTATTTTTACCATCAGTTAAATGAAAAGAGCATTGGATGAATGCGGCGAGCAATAATTAGTAGCATAATAATTCAAAACATTAAAGTAAATTAAAATAAACTTCTGATAAAGTTAATAACAGACAATTATGGCAAAGATATATTTTTGCTATATCGGGATAAAGAGAATGACTGCTAATTATATTTTAACAGAGCTATGCAGCTAGAAAACAAATACGAGAAATGAAAAAGACTACACATCTAGGAGGTCTCTATCTCTTTGTCTAAAGAATCCCAGGCCAACTGTTACCAACAGGTCATTTCTGGCAAAAGGACATCATGGTTTTCCAAAAGTTGTTCTGTTGTACTTTGGTAAATTTTTTAATTTTTTTTCCAAGCTGTGTGAATAAAGTAATCAGAGTTAGAACATGTATGAGCAAAGCTATTTCTTTAAAATCTCAATAACAGTTCACGCCAAAACAAACTGTTTGCTACCCACTGACAACTTTCACATACAGTACACTTTATTTTCCATGTGACAGAATGCACGCTAAATTTCCTGATGTGGAAGACAGTCCTTTAATTCAACACTACACTGAGACAAGCTTTACATTATGATGCAATGTAATAAAATGTAGTGCATACGTACAGGTTTTGCAGACTGATGTAATGTTGCACCAGGATCTGGAGTGTTACTGCTGGCTTACCTCACTAGTGGGCAGCACAAGGTACACTCCAGAGAAAAACAAAAACGGTTCTGCATTCCTCATGAGGACATGAGAGGATTCAGCTTCATTTGTCTGCAAGATGATTTTCCTATAAATGGGTCGAGCACTCAATGGAAGTGGTCTAACCTGCTTTTAGAGGTAGACCAGGAAGCCCTGTGGTGAGTCAATGTTAATAACAAAAAGGGTTCAGTTTCTTGTTGAGACAAATAGAGGATGAGGGTAAGCATATGAATATAACCTGACTGCTGCTGTGTCCGGGGCACTAGAATCGCAGGTTCGAGTAGCATCCTTGGCCAAACAGGATCTGCCTGTAAACCAGGCTAGAGTATCAGAACAAATGGAGTCCATTATGAACCATGGCTCAGGTCAGGAAGGTGCAGCTTCCCTATATAAAACAGGGGTTTATGTGCATAGCTCCTCCCCAGCAGGCTGCCAGATTAGGAGCATCTGCCACAACTGAATTACACTAGACACAGATTCTGTGCCTGATATGTAACAAATAGTCCTCAAATGGCCGGAAAAGGGTTTTAATAAAATCAACATGAATAATGTCCACCAGAACAAATCTTACTGCTAAAAGCAAATATTTTTTAGAGTGAAGATATGTATGCTGGTCATGGAAATGTGCTCCATAAGCAGTATTTATATAATATTGAATTGCACATAAGGACAAGCCCACAAGCCCATTTTTATAAGTTGCCAGGTTGAAGAAGAACTGCATAATAAAAGCACCAGCAGCTATGTGCACACTGCCATCTCCTGTACACACTGGGTAGTACACAAAAAGGTACAGACTGCGGGTTACAATGATGGAACTCTGTCATTTGCCACTCAGAAATACTGCAATAAATGTCAAACAGAAGGAGCTTGAACTATTAAAAGAAAAATACAGACAGTTGCTTTAATCCTGGAAAAGCATTGTGTCACTTCATGTTTTTCCGAAGAACAAAACAGAAAAATGTAAAGTGTGGTAATCTAATAATCTAGCTCAATCCCAGACATGTCCACACTGAGGTCGATTTCTTCCAGCTCCACCGTAAAGTTCTCCAACACACACTCACGGAGACTTTCATTTTGCTATCTTAATGTTTCATGGGAGGCTGTAGACAGTCCTCTTACAAAAAGGTACTTTGTTTTCTCCTGTCTCATTCAAACAAAATTGTCTAAAACCCATCTGATTTTGCTAGTATTCCAGAAAAGGAATAAAACAAAAATATTTTAACAAAAAACTCTACACTTCCATCTTTTTTCGAACAGTCAGATTTTGATTCCCTTTTACGATTTGTCCTCCTGCTTGTGTCGATAACTTTACAAACATTTTGACACATAAATTATAATACACGAAAGGTGAATTTTTTGCAAACTGCATTATTTTCTAATAGCTACTTTTAACCTGAATCTCTAAATGTGAAAACAGCCATTAACCTCCTACCAAGGTCTCTAAATGAAGTTTACTGTTACCTTTCAAATTCATTTTTAAATGTACATAAAAAAGTATTAGATTTTAGACAATGAAAAAAAATAAACAATTACTGTATACAAGAATGTACTACAATGTAGAAATCACTAGATGGTCTGGATTGCTAAAGTAATGCATTGGAAAAAAACAGTGACATCTTATGGCCAACAGCAAACACTTACATCAGTAGAAGAAAAAAATCTAATCATAACAGATCACAAATTGTAAACTCTTACCTTTAAGGTCTACAGGGGAAATATCTCCATCACTGAAAGAAAGAGGGAAAAATTATGCAGAAGATTACTTTGCTGTTCATACTTTAAGAATGTGAAATCCAGTATTGCACACAAGAAGGTTTAGTATTGTTTTAAATTGGGACAAGTATAAAATATATTCTAAAAAGTCATCTTATTCCTAATATTTTTTCCACCCACAAATGACTTGAGACAAAATTAAGAATTTAGAGGAGTTTGAAATTGTTGGTTAGAAAAACAACATTTTGCTACATTTAGTTGCAGCCATGTTTGCACAAACGTCCTGGAAACTGCTGTACATTAGTTGGCTCACAGGTTGTTGTTTGGGATATTATGTTCTTAAGTCTTTTGTGCTTACAGCGCATATCAAACAACGCATTTCTGTGCAAGTCAAAACAATCTTTCTCTCAGTAGTTGCTTTTTTTGCAGTGAAAACCAAGATGTTTCTAGAGTCACCATTAAAAGGTGCGAAATACAGCATTTACAAATTCTGAAGATCTATATTTTTTCCAAAACCAATCGTTACAGTATATGACACTACAGTTTTACTTCCTGAAATTTACGTTTTTAGCACCATAATCCCTGATACTATTGTGTTGTGATGTGTTGGTACAGGTGTACAGACTGATTGGGCTACCCAGTTCACTGAATTAGTTCAATCTATTGTTAAAGTGTACAACCCTACACAAGTGGTGAGCCTTCTCACAACTAATTTTAAGACATAAATCTCTCATTGTACCTTAATGAAACTAAATGTACTCAGAATATGAATGAAAAAACTGTTTTGTATAGCATTTTACAATCTGATCAGTATAAGGCCATACTTGAGGACCACAATGCAGCACTATAATGGTTTAAATACAGGTATGCACCTAATTACCATCTTGTGAAACTGCACGTTGCCCTTGATTGGCAACACCCAAACAAAACTCCACTTGCTAGGGGTAAATGTAATAAACCTGGGTTTCCATCTACATTGTTCTGTTTTTTTTCAGCCCTTCTTTAACTGGGCCAAACACCAAAGCTTATGTCTGTTGATGTATCCAGACAACAGCAGCTGTGTGCATTCACCCCCCCCGTTTGCCTGTAACTCACTTCCTATGAGAGCAGACATCCTGTTAATTCAATGGGGCTCTCTCACTAAATGACAGGATAACCAAAACAGTCAGGGCTTTGAAGTCAGGAACGGAAAATGTGAAAACACATTAAAATCGCCCCCTCACAACATAAACATCCACTTGCAATGAGGCAAAATCATTTTTGTTTAATAAAAAATAATAATTTTGCCCATCTCATCAGATGCATCATTTCATTTTACCAGCTCTGCTCTTGAGAGCATGAAATGGAGGACCAGGTTAGATACGCTCTTCAAATAACACTAGGATATGGGCACAGTATGTGACTGATGCCGCTTACCTACCGTTAGCAGAATTACTAAACATGCTCACTCAGTCCATCAGGATATTCTACCAATGGAACGTGAGAATAAAGAAATCTACTGAAAAAACAAGCCTAAAGTGAATCTCCAAAGTCATGACTAGACACCTCCAGTAGTGGTTAAGAGCCTAAACACTTCTGTGCACAAAGTATATGATAAATTGAAATATTTAAAAAAAACTAAGGTGACAGACTTTGCAAAAAACAGGATGTATTTCCATATATACGCAGAATTACTGATTTAATACCAAAACAGTGGCCAAAGGTTACAACATCCATTCATTACGAGAAAGTTCCCAACCATTTAGAATGCGACGCCTGGCTAACAGACAACACAATGGTGTTTGCTCTGTGTTATACGTCTAAATACATAAATTGACAACTTAAGTCATAGCAAGGATCTGAACTGGAGATACCACTAGTTGCTGTCTGCATGAACAGTCCAGATCAAATAAGTACATTTGCATGGGGAAAAAGAAACCGACAGAAATGGTCTTTTACTTTTTTCATGGCCATACCAATAACTGCATGCCTCACTTCACTCTAAAGAAGAAAAGGCTCTTGTTTTCTTTTTCAGCTCTTCTTTAACTATGCCTCTTATTCCCAACTGGAATCGGGACACCGGGGTTAAAATTTCCAATTCTATGGCTCAAGTCAGTGCCCATTTCCTCGAGGTGAATTCTGTTTCAATAAAAAATAAGAAATATCAACTCCTTGAGGACACCTCTGGACAGCTCAAGAGCAAGGCGGTGTCAGCACAATCAGGCTTGTCTGAAAACAAAGGCCTCTCATGTACTGACGCTTCCCTGTTCCAATATAAGCTACCTGAAGAAATATTGCAGTCATGCTGTTTTTAAGTGATCAGGCAGCATAGCACACACCCAGTAAAAAGACTAAATACCTTGCAAGGACTAGAAAGCTTGCATTCATTTATAGCATTTGATAAGAATTTTATGAAGGTTTTCTGTGTTCTTATACACATTTATTTTGTCTCATCTAAATGTTTCTCTTTCATGGACAAACCTGTCAAACAGGTATTCAGCATACCATTATGTTTTCCAAAGATGGCACACCATCTGTTCCTCCAGTTTAATAATACAGTGCAGTGACTCACATTGACAAATCATAGCTTACATGGTATCAGTACTCGGCACTTTCATCTGAAATTAATCCTCTGTATTACTGTTTGGTTATCGTCTATGAATCTGCTGTATGATGTTACAAAAGGCTCATATTGTATTTCTGAGTAATTATTTTAAAAAATATTCTACACATTTTCTATTTACAAAATGCCCTACAGTGTATGATCAACAGTCATGACACAAATCAAGTGTCGGGTTGTAACTTAAAAATAAATTCTTGAGTGAAGAATTTTAAATGATCTATGAAAGTTCAACCTTCTTTTTTGCGGTCTGAATGCAAAGGCACTAAAAGGGATATTCAAAAGTTAATTTTGAACGTTAAATGGAAGGTAACATCAGAGTTCAATTGCTCAACAATTCCCAAGGTTACCCTATTTTACATTAATTTATGCCTTGTCTTTTATACGTAGATCCACTTACTGGATTAAGGGGATGGGCCTTATTAAATCACTTACTAACCTCTAAATAATATAGATAAAACAACATCATAACAAGCAACATTGTAACTTCTATAGTGTTCATATTTTCTTGCATTGCTTGGTTTGTAAACATCCCCATGTTCCATGTATTAGATATTTTTTATTGTGGTCTGTCAGAGAAAAAATAAAAGGTTGTTGATAATAGCATATACTCATGTACAACTGCACGATGCTCTATGTATGAATGCAACAATAAATAATACCTTTTCTATTTTACACCTAAAAGTCATGAGATTTTCACTGCGCTTTTTTATTTAGAACTCACAAGTGGCATTAGAGTGCAGAAGCTCCTGGATTCTACCATGAACCGAATTCACTCTTAGAAGGAAGAGAGCAGGAAGTTAGAGTGTCTTAAAGAAAACAGAGACTGTAGGACACCTACTGTACATCATAAACAGTGTCCTTATGATATCTGAGTGGCTCAAAGTAGCTATGTAACACAAAGGAAAGGAGATTTAAGGCTGTTAATTATGTCTAAAGGTGCAAGCTTAATAAAAAGTTAATAATTTATCAGTTTATGGTTTAATTGAACTTGGATAAAGGGACCACTGTTTTGCTCTACTTGGTCCAATGCACAGGTTTTCGCAATATGGTCTAGGTCTGTTGCCAACTAAAAAGCCTGCTGACAGTTGACAATAAAGACACATCCTCCAGAGAGTCAAGACCTAATGCACACAGACGTATTGATTTCTGGAACAGCACATGGGAACTCGGTACAGCTTCCCTCACTAATTCTGACAGTGTTTCTGTGCATGAACAAGCTGCAGAATCTCCCAGGAGGTCAGCAGGCTGTGACATTTACTTAACTGAGAGGAAGGGGCAGTCTACTGTAACAGCAAAAACACAATGTGTTAAAATGCATTCAGCCAACAGAGCCCAGTTGACCAATCGACGAATGAAACGTGTACTAATCACGTCTCTACAAATGCTTTTCAGTTTTTCACAATCTCAATTTTATCAGTCACTACCTCCATTTTTAAGACTACAAATCTAGAGATCTAATTATGTTTTGGTAAACACAGTATATAGTAAAATACATAAAGTAGCGAGACTCCTTTTGAACACACATAAAAAAAAGTAAACTCCCCAAATCACTGTGCCATTCTCTCTTTTTTGTGATCACACATGAAAAATTAAATTGTAAATCTTCACAAATGAAACATACACCATACTCATACTTCATAAAATACTTCTGATTACATTTTTGTTTCTCATCCAGTCTCAGTGTTATTTCCCCTTAAAGCAATTTATTTCAGAATCTACTAGAATTCAATTAAAACCGTGCAATCCATTAGGCGGACCTCATTTCCGAATATTAAAGAACATCATTCAGTTGTGTATATGTAATTAAAAACGTGTCTGGGTCTTTAGAAATGGTTCAAACTTAAGTGTGGAGTGAATCTGAAACAAACTACCTATCCACGAAATTAAAGTGGATACTGAAACAATCGGTAAATGACATCTCACTTACCTCAATTAGTTATACTGTATTCAGCTGCCAGATCAAATATACAGAATGCTGAGTGTACTGGGAGTGATATTAAGTTACACACATCTTACATCAGCGGTGCTGGTGGACCACTGATTCCCATGATATATTCTACAGCAGACCTGGATGCAGTCTGTGCTCTTTGCTGCCTGGAAATCCCATTAATAATTCATTCTGAGAATTGATCAGGCTGGTCAAATTGCTCAAATCAAAAACCTCTCTTTTCCTTTCTGTGAAATCTGTTAGTGTTCAGAAGACCTCCAGCTTTTTCTTTTGAATGCTTTGTCCTTTGCCACCCAAGATAAAAGTTTCACAGTCATCGGCTCTCAGAAAAGTACAGGTCACATGAAAGGGAAGGACTGCAAGTCATTGTCCACTCACAGGTGTACTTGGGTCAATAATTTAAAAAGGGCAAAATGCTTGCCCTGCAAGCTGTAATAGCGTACTACACATGAAACTAAAAATTAAACTGCTTTTCAGCTTTGGTTAATGAATCTGGACGCTCTCATTCCAACTCCTGGAGAGCAGTACCACTTATACTGCACAAAATACTACATTAAGTGACAGTTGCAGGAGATGGAACAAGTAAAGGTTTGTTCCAAGCTGAAAGAGGAAGAAAAGAAACATTTCAGCTGCGGAACCTTCTTCTTTACTTGTTCCTTTGCAGCCTACACATGCTGACGCAGCTCCCTACTTGAACTACAGCTGCAGGAGATGTAGAAGTTAACACAAAGTCCCCCCCTGGACTTTTTCATAATTGGCCGTGTTGCAATTTGGAATCACAATGTATTTATTTGGGAGTTTTTGTTATTGATCAACACAAAACACACAAAATAATGTCAAAGTGAAAAACAAAATCTACAGATCTTCCTAAATTAATAAATATAAAACAGAAAATAAGTGATTGTGTAAGTATTTACCCCCTTTACTATGACAAACCCTATACAAGCATTGGCGTAACCAATTGTCTTTAGAAGTTACAGTTTGTTTAATGAAGTCCACCTGTGTGGAATTTAGGGTTTTTCACAAGTGTTCAGAATAAATACACCTACAGTACATGTATCTCCTGGAGGTCACACAGTTGATTAGTACAGCTCATGAAGACAAAGAAACTTTCAAAGTAAATCTCGGACAGGGTTATTGAAAAGCACCAATCAGGGGAAGGGTTTAAGAACATTTCCAAGGCCTTACATTTCCCCCAAAGCACAATGAAATCTATTATAAAGAAATCTAGAAAATGTGGCACAAACGCCAAACTGTGAAGAACAGGGTGTCCAAACAGGAAGAGCACCAGGAGTCCAGTTACAAGTCTAAAGGAATGACACTCTTCCATGGCTGACATGAGAGAAACTGACAATTCCCTTGGCGCCTCACAAATTTGTGCTTCATGGGAGGATGGCAAAAACACACATCAAATTTCGACCTACACTTTGCAAGAGGGCACATGGGAGACTCTGAGACCAAGTGGAAAAGGACTGTAGGGTCTGGCTAGACCAGATTTGACAGTTTGGGCCTCAACGGTTAGCGTGTGGCCAAGTGTAACAGAGAACCCCATCCCTACTGAGAAGCATGGTGGTGGCAGTATCATGCCAAGGCCTGGAAGACTTGTGAAGACAGAAGGAAAAGTGGATGCAGTGAAGTGCAGAGAATTCCTGGAGGAAAACCTGCTGCAGTCTGCAAGACACATGGGGCTTGGGAGAAGATTCAATTTCCAGCAGGATAATGACCCAAAACAGCGTACACCACACTGGAGTGGTTTAAAAAGTATTTTTAAAAAAAGCCAATATTCTGGAGTTCTCCCTTCAAATATATATTTATATTTTAGATTTATAATTAAATTAGGGGGATCTGTAGAACTTTGCTTTCACTTAGACAATATAGATCGTTTTTTGTCAATCAATGGCATAAACTCCCAATTAAAAACACTATGATTCCCATACTATAACTCAATAAAATATTTAAAATATCCAAGGGTGGTGAAGATTTTTATACTAATTGTACCTCTTTAATATAAGGTGTGACTCACGCGAGATCTGAAAAAAGCACGGCAGTAGAGTACAGTTTCCTCCTCTATTCTAGTGATTAGTGATTCATTTAATTCTTTTGATTGCTCAGGGGCATATTACCTGCATTTACACACCAAAACAGAGTGGCACTGGGAAGGAATGTATTTACAAGAATAACTAAATAGCATAGTTCCCAGTATAACTTCTAAAAATGGAGCGAATTATCAGTTCTGAAGGAAACCTTCTAAAACACAAATGTTACAAAAAGTGCAAAAATAATTGTCATTTGATCTGGAAGCTTTCACTCATGTTTTTTTTTCTTTATTTTTTTGTTATTTTTCTATCTTTCACTTGCTTAACATTATTCGTTTTGATGAAGACACTTCTCAAAGCTGTGTACTGCTTCACTGCACTGGGAAATGCAAGATAAGAAGTTGAACCCACACAACATTACGCAGCACTTACGTACCAAGCTATCGTGCTTTCAGAAGTACTTTCGATACTCTTCACAACAGTACCGAGATATTCAGTACTAAATCTACAGTAGCAAAATACTAATATCGAGGAAGAGGAAAATGTAAGGGCAAACAAAAAACATCACCAGGAGGAGCTCAAGACATCCATTCAATTTACTCATTATCAATGTTTGTGGAATAAGCCACCTCAACTTTCCTAAAACTTGGCACATTTATCCTGTGAGGATGGATCAGAGGCAAACGTTCACATTAATACTGCACGCTTTTCCAGCTGTTCTCATCGTTTTTGTACCTGCCCAGGCTTTCTCAAAGGACACAAAGATATTAAAGAGATATCAAGATGAAATTCTGCCTCCACTTTTTCCTCCACCGGCCAAACGCATCCAACAAAAATCACCTAAACTTGAGGGGGTCGTGCCCAAATCGGGTCATGTTCACAGGGAATGACCCTGCTTCATCACAAGGAGTGGGGAGTGGTAATCTGGGAAGCCCCAGTAATCAGGGGAGCAGGGCTGTGAAGCTGGGAAGAAACTGGAGCACACATAAGCAGGTGCACCAGCCCAAAGTCTAACCCAGGACCCGATGACAGTGAAGCACCAGCAATAACTACCATTTATCTCTCTTGTTTCTGACCCAGGGTTATCAATCAATCAAGGTTTATTTATCAAATGCACAACAACACAGCATACAGCGGTGCTTGCCGGCAATGAAACGCTTTTTCCGCAAGCTTTCAAGGAGAGATGGGACAGAAGTTGACAGAATTAAGGTTACAGAGTAGAATACGATCAATTATACAATTGACAAGATTTACGCAATGAATAACATAAGGAGATACGGTAGGGATAGGAGGTGTCAGGGAAAGGGAAAAAAACACAGGTGCACCTTATCAGTTTCAAGTGGACTATCAGTGGTCGTTTGGGTAAATGCTGGTGGCTGCCGTGGTTAGCTGTTTAGCAGGGTTACAGCTCAAATAGAAAATTCATTATATATAATGTTGGCTGTTTTAAAAACTAATTCATCACACAAATATCAAGACAAATGTTTTTCCCCAAACATTATCGGCTATTACCTGAATAAGGCCTACAGATGTATTGCAGCATTATCAATTCCTAATTATAAGTTCAGAGAACGACTTCCTTAGTGACTGGAATAATACCTACAGAACAAGACTTTACCGGGCTTGCGCTGGGCGCTGTACTTTAGAAAACTTCCTGTCTGCTGTCATCAATCGTTAACACATAATAGGGACTATTACTGCCACAAAACCCAACCGATAAAAACAACTGCCTTTTGCTAGATCAGTAAAACATTTTTTTTATTTCACTGTTAGGCAGACCAACGACTGAGTACAACATAAAGAAGAGCTACTGAGACAGCACTCTTGCAGCACTACAGATGCAATGAGAGCACCGTTCTGTCCACTACAAACCGTCTTCCTCAGCATCAGGAAAATGCAATACTGCGACTACAAGTACCAAATTTACACGTGATCATAGGCAAACTGCTTAATCATGCCTTCCTTGTATACCCTCAGAACGGGAAAAGTGCAAGTATTAGGTTCTTCCCCAGCTCATAAAGGAAATTATATTCTAATTGTCTTTTATTGTGTGATGTCACTCAGAGCGTGAAAACAAAAGATAATGGCGCCTGTTCTAGCTTTCAATTTAGTCTGTAGAGCACAATTAGCTGAGCCTATAGTAGAGCAAACCATGAGCGGACGTCACGATAAAACAAGATTAATATCCTACATGTGAAATTACTAGTTAGATCTATTAGTTAGATCACATCTGAAGTGGTACAAGCTTTTCTCCGACCACAAAGCATCCCTCCACCTCTCCCCGGGATAGCGTATTCGGTACGATAGGCATGGTCTTTTGACACAATATCGAGAACAGTTCAAGCTTTTAAAAAATTGTGCTGTGTGAGGACTTACCTTTCTTCAACGTGATTGTTATTCTCAAGGCTAGCCATATCGGCCACCATTTTCCGAGCAGTTTTCACTCACTAGTTTATATGTACATATATCGGGTTTTTTTTTCTGACGTCTGTTTTGCATGTGAGGTTTGCAACAACAACAGTCGAGACAGCCTCAGCCTCTCACAAAGCAAAGCAGCACACCTGCTGCAGGCACTGTGGACGACGTCACTGAACAACTCGCAAAACCAGCTACAAAATAACCCCTCTGCACGGGGAGGCTACACCGCTTGTCAAAAAAAAACGATTTGGGGGTACGTTACGTTCATATGAACAGATCCCCTTTGCAGTTACACGTACAATGCATGCTTTCAAACTCGAGACTTTCGATAGCGGTAAGAGATGCCTGAAGTTGCCCTTTTTTGTTTCGATTACCAGAAAAAAAAGTGCAAGGCCAAAAACGATTTTTCCCGTTTTGGAAAAAAAAAACAAGCTATCGGATACAAACGGGAAACATAAAAACACATCAACAAACACCCTTATCATATTTCACGCTAACGCAGTTAGAGCCATTCCCTTGTAGGAGGGAGATGAAGTCCCGCTTTCTGGGTTTGGCCAATCACAGCTCTGCCTCTTGCAAATGCTTTCATTGTACCAGGCAAGACTCAACTTCCCCCTTTTTTTAAAGAGAGTAACATCATAGAATACAAAAAAAAAACAAACTTTGCATCAGCTTCCGTGTGTTGCATCTCACATTCTCACTGAGTTAAGCAATATAAAGTGACTGCACATTAAACCTTGTATTGAGATCTTTAATATCGGTTTGGTCCTGGTGCTGTCAATTTGACACAAGTTGTGTTTGTCAGACGGTTCTAAGGCACGCACGCACATGATGTATTTCGGTCGTCCGTTTGACTCCATGCTCTGGCTTGAAGTATCGTGCAATTTGCAGATATCGCATTACCCCTTTTGGGGTTTATTGCCATTATTTTCCAGGCACTCCGTATTATTTGTTAAGTTGTGTGTAAAATTTGCTTTTAGCATTTGGGAGGCTCATTGCTTCTGAGGGCTGACGTCTGAGCCATCGTTTCCTAAAAGAGCGGAAATGTCTGCCCGCCACAAGTTGTCATTTTGTGCAGGCTGGACGAGACAACGTTGCATGAACACGTACAGAAGTAGTTTTATATGCTAACTGAATGACAACAGTAATATGAAGGTTGTGTCTGCACAACGTACTGGTATTATCTTCCAAAACGGAAGACATGTCTTGATATTGTGTGCGTAGATCCCCACCTATCCTACACACACGCACCCTCTGTAACAGAGATCTTTTAGTATTATAGTGTTCCGTGATTATTATGCTGATATTCCCATTACAGTAACACGATAATGCATTTTGAATCATTACACAAGTCCTGTATGGTCTCTTCCTCTTTTGGTACACTTAGGATAAACAGATTACCGTGTTTACAATAATATATCCCCACAGAGCTCTGAAGACCAACAAGCATCAGGAAATAAACACCCTTTTGCTATTGTTTGTTGTTATGTCGAGCCTTTCTGTTTTTGCCCACGTATGCGATTATTTCAAAACATTTCCAAGCATGCTTTGTCAACTGCAGACCATGTTTTCCCAAAGGTGTAGTCTTACAAGCACGTTACAGTTTTGCAGTGTTATTAATATTTCTCACCGGGCTGGGTGTACTGTACCTTACATGTGCCAATGACTTGTGTGCTGTTTGTACCCTCTGTCAGTTAATTGCACGTCTATCTATCGTGTAACATGCGCCGGATTTCTAACCCACCATTTTATCATCATGTGAGATGATATACTGTGGTTACAGAACAACATAGTGGTTCATTTTTATTAGTAGAAATAACACGTGTTTTTATAATTGGGCATTTTAAGAGTTTAACTGAGGCGTGCAACTGACAACTTTGAAACTGAAGTCATTCGATTACAATACATTTTTCTTATATTATCCATCTACATTGGGCCCCTACGGTGACAATAACGCATGCTAAGTTATGTATACGTTACGTCTTTGTAATTACAACTCCCGACAGTACTTCATGACTGCCATTGCACGGAATTCACACGCACCTTAACGTTAGCATTCCAAGAAGGTAGCTGCGTCAGCATGCGCAGGTCGCAAAGGAACGAGTAAAAGTTAATTCCCTCGCTGAAAAGAGAAGAAAAGAAACACAACGTTTCGGATGTGGAGCCTTCTTCTTGGGGTGTAAAAGTTTTTCTTCTCTTTTCAGCATGGAATAAACCTTTACTTGTTCCTTAATAATAGCATGTTTGACTAGGTGGCGCTATCAGGTGGGATGAGGGCTATACTCGGTTACCTGCGCACCTCTTTGTCACTCATTTCGTTTTTGTCGTCTTTTTTAATTCGCAGCTGATCCTGTCCGCTGCTATTTTAACAGGCTGCGCGGCTAAGCAGGGTTTTGTCCTGAGGAGGCTTCACGTGATGAGCCTGTGCTGCTGCGTACAGTACGTGAAGATGCTAAACTTGGCCGAATTAGCTGCAGGATCATGTTCAGACGCAGCACAGGTTTTATTAAATAGTCTCGAGACTGCAGCATTTGTGTGAAAATTACAAAAGGGCTTAGAGCGTCTCTACGAAAAAAATAATACATATGCATTGGCATTAAATTCTACACTTGCCGTCGCATTATTTCGGCATCTGTTTTACTGAATGTTGTGGAAAGCTGAGTCCTGCGTTTATATAGCTTCAGTGCATGGTCATTCTAAGCCTATTTACTCCAATCTAAAAACGCATGGACAAGCAGAGGTTTAAATACAGAACCCAGGGACTGGCAGTTGTTGTAGAAGCAGCACATTACATTAGATAAAGCATCGAGACTGTGCGAACACCTGGCAGATAACATGTAAATGTAGACAAGAACACGGTATTGTATGCAGGTGGCAATTCAGAACCTTTCGTTCCTCGTGGATTTTTTATATTACTATGAAGTCTTACAGTTTAATAAAATCTTCATCATGTAATTCAGATTTAGGATGGTTTAAGATGTGGAATTGTGATGGCCTAAATTCTTTCTATATGTCATAACTCGATGTTTAGTTCAGAAAACAAATGAGCTCAGTTGTCTATACCTGTGCCAGGGTGTATTTATTGAAGAGGTCCACAATTTTCTCCATTTAAAGCACTAATACCTCCTGGTGTTTGGGCAGCAGACAAGTGGGTGCTGGTAAATCGCTTTCTTGTTAGATCTGTGTTCAAAAGTAAGAACTAAGCAAGAAATTCCAGAAAAGGCACAAACAGCACCTTTAAGAAACACGGAACCCTGTGAGAGAAACGGTTCTAATCAGTACAGGGGACTGATTTTCATATGATTTTTCCAAAACCCTCTTATCTGTGTTATTCAGAGTGATGGTGTGGGACAGATAAATACCCTCCTGCTGTGTGAGCACAGTAAGCAGCTGGCCAGAGATTACAGAGGGCTGCTGCAGGGGCTTGGCATTGCACTGGGGAACTGCAGCAGCTCCAAAAGGTAGTTTTCTTCTCTCTCTCAGAGACACTGTGCTTTTAAAGGGTAAACGTCATTGATTCTCAAACATTTTGACATTTACCTTTATCTGTACTAATGACCGGTATTGGGACAGTGTATAAAAAATACCAGGTGCTTTTACATCATGGTTTTGGAACAGCCAATTGAAATTCAACCTGCCTAAGTGCTGTAGTTCTATATGTCCTTGGCTTTATCTTGCAGCTTTCATGTTATATGATCTGTCCTGCACTCCTAGTGGTGGTTTTTACTAGCTGGCTTTCTGGCGCTGAGGCTCTGCTCAAATAAAAAGATTACGAAAATAGATGCTTGGAGTGCTGCTAATTTCAAACAAGGAGAGAATTGCTGGATTTCATAAGACTCATTTTTTAAATTCTCATGAAATATATTATTTAAAACTAACTCGTATCTACTTTTTGTAAAAAAAAAAAACAGCTCATTCGTGACAGTGGGGTTAACCAAGCACTCATTCTTCATTCTGCAATAGCATCTGTCCAGAACTATGGAGATACGGAGGACTGCACAGCTGTAATTTCTCTCGGTTTTCACAGAGATAGACTGACTTGATTTATTGCCCATCCATCTCAACAGCACGTACAAGATTTCCGCAATGTCGGTCACAGCTGTAATCCTAGGATTTGGTAGTCATGAGATTTTGAGGGGGAGAGAGAAGGACTAACCTTTGTATCAGAACCAACACTTGAGGAAACTTGGATTTCTTCTCCGAGGCCCATGTAAGCCCGCTTGAGTCCCGTTCCTGAGTGACTCCAGTGGTGCTGTGTGGCACATGAGCGTCAGGGACCCACTGGTGGGCTGCTGTGTGGAGAAGATAAGAAAAAAATAAGATCGCTTTATTGGCCGTATACAATTTCTTCCATTAAGAGTTTGTCTTTTCGCATACCCCAGCTTGCGCTCCATGAGACACACAGACAGGGAGAGAGAAACCTGGGGTCAGAGAGCAGGGTCAGCCATTTATACAGCCCCCTAGAGCAGCTGGGGTTAAGGGCCTTGCTCAGGGGCCCAACAGAGTAGGATTCCTCTGCCCGCCGCGGGATTTTAACTGGCAACTCTCCAGCCACAGGTGCAGATCCTGAGCCACAGAGCCACCAGGGGCTGGTCGACTGTGGAGACCTGTGGGAGGTGTGCCCATTTATTTGGACTGGATTCATCTGCAGTGCTCTTTGTCACTAGACAAGGCTGTGGTGCTAAAACCCCTTTTTTAATGTCAGGTTCTTTAAGGCCTAAAATTGATAGAACATGTCAGTTACTGCAAAACCATCAGCCTGTTTATAATTGACTGGTGTCTTCTCGATGGACATTGAACAGCATTTTTATAGGGCAACAAACTGTAACAAATAAACAAATTCTGGAATATTTTCCTATTGCTTTTCTACTTCTCTTGCCAATGGCACCCCATGTTCCTGAAAAAAAACCAAAACAAATATTATTTTGCTGTGATGGGTGTTAACAGTACCTTAATATTGGTATTCCAGATTAAACCAGCCCCTGAATGTTTAAATGAACAGAAGATTAAACAAGAGTGATAGTTTTTAGTGTACCAACAAGCAATCAGAAGATCTCACCCAGGAAGTTTGTAAACTCTTGCCAGTTAAGATGTGTGGTGTCAAGATTAGTACACTTGGCATGTCAGCAACAACAAGCACGTGACTGAAAATGGGAGATTAAGAAATTCAGCAATAAAATGAGACTTAGAAATGAATAAATATTGTTTCATGGAGCTGATTTCTTGTGGTTGTGGTTTCTTGTTGTATCATTGTAGTTTTTCAGCAATGATGCTTGTAATAGTACTTCTCTGTTGTTTTAATGATGTGTAAAATGTACGTTCTGTTTCTTTCACAGGCATGTAAACTAAAGTGTGCTGTGATTTCTTTTTTTTGCATGATTGTAAATATAATTAACATACATACTGTGTATATGCTTATGTGATAAACATTTGAAGTAACAAACAGGAGAATCTTAAAATCAGTTCTAAATCTGAGTGATTTACCCAGTGCAAATTATACAGGACAGGAGTTTGCTTTACAATTGCTCACAACATGTTAAAAATAATAATAAAACACAACACTGAGGCATGGAAACAGCTTCAAGTGACCAGCTCTTTTAATGCTTCCAAACCAGAACAGCTGTTGGTCTCGTAAAGGTTATTTTTCTTTGTTTGCACCATCAAAAAGCAAAAGCAAAAATGCGCTTTTGAAGCCACAAACATTACCAGAACCATTGCAGCTATTGTCCTCAAACTTCACAAATATGTTGAGACACTGTGCAGTCACACATGCTGCTTAACTTAGGGTGGCTGGGCATGGGGCCATTTTGTCTTGAAATGCACCTCTTCTAGAACAGCTGATGTAGGAAATTGAAAATAAACTTGCAAAAAAAAAACTAAACACAGTTGTGATTTCCAAGATGAAACTGGGTGACGCAGATACGGCAAAGTACACCATGTAATGTTCTTTAGACTGCTTACGTCTATGTGTAAATGTGTTTTTTAATTTTAATTTGACACTTGGACAGGTCACCATGTCATATTGCTTACAGTAAATGCAGCCTCTGCATTATTTCACTTTGTACATGTCCATCTTCATTTAATAGATACATGTTCTTCATACTGTTTTATGTAAAACGTGTATAGAAGGTATTAAAGACAAATAAGAAATGTCTTTGGGAAATCTGTAGTCACCAGTAGTAACCATCATTGTCCACTAGATGACTCTTAACTACATTTGTTGATTAAGGAACAGAAGACTGATCTAAGTTTGTGTTAGATGCCATTTGTGAAGGTCATTCTATAAGAAATATATATATATATTCATTAGAAATATGTGTGCTTGTTTTTAGTGCAACACAACATTAACATCTTCAATCAGTACAGTATGCTTTTTGGGACTTCTTGGTATTCAGGAAGTTTAGTAAAAAGACGAAAACTAGTATTTTATCTGACATTCTGTGCCATGTCCTCATGATAAGTACACTGTGTTGGGAAAATACAAATGGAATTTAAACAAAAATTTAAAAAAGATGTATTACAAATCGTATCTTTGTAACATTCTCAATGGAATCGGCTTTCCAATAACTCGGTGCAACAATACACCCTATTGTTAAGTACCAATACTTAAAAGGCAGTATTCAAATTAGGGTAAGGTATAAACTGAAGTGGAAAACAAATAACAAAATGTGATAATTTGTAGAAATTCCAGTCATGATTCCTACCTTTACATGTACACATTGTTTTCAAGGATTTTTGGACAGTGTCACATTCATCAAAAAAGGCAAAGTTTTATCACAATGTAGAAACCAAATAAGAAATACCAAACCAAAGTGCGACTGTAAAGAGAAGATAGACAATATCGGTCATTTACGCACAGAAGATATTGCCAGTTGCAGCTTTCTGGAATGGGTCAGGTTCTCTTGACTATGTGCTTCCCAGACACCCTAATCTCTCCACCTGAGCAGGTGTGCCTCTCTGCCTCACACATGCGCAGATGAAATCTGTAGGATGCTTTTATAAATCCCTGTAGCTCTTCTCTTTTACCCAATTATCACATTCACTTGGGATTATATCCAATTATCCTAAACAAGCCTCTCCCTTACACATCATCTCCAGTTTCATTTTCAGACACAATTCAATCACAGGGAGACGTCTGCAGCGATTTAAATAGACTAACGGCCTAGACAACGTAGCTACTGATTTGCTGATTTAAATCTTATCTTTATCATCAGCCTTTGGTTCATTTCAGAGTGCTCCACAATGCTGCAAGCTTGAAACATGTTTTTATCATGGTTGCCAACTACAAATAAACAAATCGCAGATGTGGTTCTTAAGTAAAAGCCTGGGCCCTTATAAAGTTTAGGTTCCAGTTTAAACGATTACACCAGGGGCCTCTACTTCCTTTTCAAGCACTTACCTGCTTATTGTGGTGTCTGTAATGTATTTTAATTTGATTTACCACAGTTTGTTCTGTACACTTGCAGGAACCTAACACAGTATATATTGACAGGATGCATCCATAGATAATGTATCATTGATAATTCTGCCATGTTTCAAAGAAAGTTCAATATTCTTTAAACACCAAGCTTAGAATATAAGTACACTACTCTTGTAAGAGATGTGGCTGAGATTAAGAAGAACAAAGAAAGGGAAAAAGGCCACCAAGGCAAATATATAGGGAAATAGTGAATAGATGTTTAACAACAGGAAACCAGATGAAATAAAATATACAGAAAGAAAAGACATAAACAGTCATATATACTTAGGATTTCCAGTTTCCTGAAGGGTTTGTTTCCTTCAATTTAAACATACAGAACTAAAACATGATCTCAGTAGTTGTGTACTGCTGCTGTATTCTAAACCTGCATGTGCAATGTGCTTTTGTGGCTCTTAAGCCAGGCCAACACACCACCTTCTCTGTCGTTCGAGTAAATAAATGCAAAAGTGTGATCATTTCTGAGTTTTCCAACACCAGCACTGGAAGTATTCATTGATTCAGAAACAAATTAAAGCGGTTGTTAAAAATATTCAGTTTGGAGTATTTTGCCACAGTTGGAGCCATTTGTTAGCTTTTCTGCAAGTTCACATTCATGGAGTATATAATTATTGCTGTAGTTGAGAAAGGCTCAGATGTGGAACATTGTGAGCAGTACATACACTATTAATCAAAGTAAGTCGTAACACCTCCTACAAATACAATCTTTCTACAACCAGGCACAGCTGAAGGCCGAAGGATGAGTGCCTCCCTGCAAACCTGTTTCCTAAAATGTACACGTTGCTCTGAGCCTGACAAATAGCAGTATTTACTCTTGGCTAAGTCTAACACCCCATCTCGGGTTAGGTTTATAGCCTGAAGACGCAATGCCTTTTTCTGCTGATTTTCCTGCCAGATATCATGTTCCTCAGAGTGGTGGCCTGGCCTGGGCTTGAATAGGAAACCCCCAGTGAGTACCAGGTGCAGCAGAGAGAGTTGTATTGTAAGTTCAGCCAGTGCCGTGTGGTTTGTCATTGTTGTGTCTGTGTGTAATTCATACTCCTTTCCAGATTGCCTGCTGGAGGAGTGCCTGGGCTTGAGTAGTCAGGAGTTCCCCTGAGTCTGATCCTCTGAGTAACTGTCAGGAGTGGAGAGGCGCTGTACTGACACCTCTTCTGACCTGTTTATGTTCTAGGGTGGCCCGTCTTTTCTAAGTTTTATCTCTATAATCCATGTCTCCGAACATTATTATTGCTTTCCAGGTCTCTTTTACAGAAATCCTCTTTGACCATAATCTAACTTACAGAATCCAAATCTGAAAAAGAACACTGTGCCCTTTGGTGGCAAACATTACATTATGGTACAAACACAAAACCTGCAAAAGCTTTTACTTGTATGACTCATGGTCTTTGGAATAGTACTGTTCTTTGTACGATGCACCTCTGACCCACCTTCCTTCTGAGCCATTAGAAGTTGTGGACCTGTCTCTCTGAAGCCCAGGCAGAAGCAGTCCCTTACTCCTTGTGTCAGAGACCTCCAGAGACAGTTTCTGCCTGGAATGATGACCCTTTAAACATTTTGTAACATCTTTGTAAGTATAGACATTAGTGGCCTAGTTCAAGGCTTAAAATGAAGATAAAGGCCCGGTTTGGTTCACTGATCCATTATTAGGCAGCACGGAGAAGAGAGGTGCTGATCACCTCCAGCTCTGTGTGTGGAAGTAGAAATGACTGTTTTACTTTGATTATTCCAGCAGCTATATTGCCCTGCAACTCACCCCTGGCAGCCCACTGAAGCTCAGCAGTGTGAGCCTTGTCAGACCTGGATGGGAGACCTGCTGCTGGAAGAGGTGGTAGTAGGACCAATAGGGGGCGCTCACCCTGCAGTCTATGTGGGTCCTAATGCCCCAGTATAGTGACGGGGATACTGTACAGTAAAAAAGGCTCCATCTTTCGGATGAGATGTAAAACCGAGGTCCTGACACCCTGAGGTCATTAAAAAACCCAGGGAATTTCTCAAAAAGTGTGTGAGGGGTGTTACCTTGACATCCTGGCCAAACTTACCAATCATAATCCCCATCTGTGAACTGGCTTCATCTCTCTGTTGTGTGTGGGGAGCTTACAGCGCACTCTGGCTGCCATCACATCACCCAGGTGAGGGCTACCTGTAAAGCTCTTTGAGTGGAGTGTTGCATAAGGCAATTGTTGTTGTTATTATTATTATTTCTACAATAATATTATTATATCTGCTTATTTTCATTATCAGCAGTTTTCAGAAAAGGGGATTTTTTTTCTTTTTGTCACCTTGACAAAGTCTAAGACTTATGGGAAGGGTTGACAGGGAAGAAGACGAAACCAGAAGTAAGGGCTTCATCTCAAGTGGTTTGCTGAGACATAGAAACACCATTCATCATGCTACAGTATATATCACAGATAATGAGGAATATGTATCAGTTTTTCCCAGTATCTTTCTTGAAAGCTCACAAAAAGGCATTACACATACATTTTTTATATTGAAGAAGCATTATACGAGCGCAGAAGGACTTTGGGAATCTCATCAATAAAGTAGCTAAAATCGATAGCGTTTCGCTGAGGCACCTGCTTTTCTGTTCCATGGCCATCTTTTAAACCTAAAGAGTAAAACAAAGATGGCCCTGAGTCCACCTACTTTCAGGTATTGATCTCTTCTACTATGCTGCTGCAGGCCTAGGAGTCTCTCTCGCAATTGGCAGCCTAGGAGCTGGTGGTCATTCTTGAATGGCAGCTGTTGCAGGCTTCCCGGTCAGAACCCTCAGGTGTACCAGCTGCTAATCTCGCCTCTGGCAGACCGCTGCAGAGACAAGCACGAGCTGGCTGGAAAGCGGGGTTCTGTAAAACAGTTCTTGCCGGATGTTTTCCAAGCCTGTTCTCACTTCATTCGGCAGAAAACGGAATAAAAGCACCGTAAACTAATTCCAATTTCATATGCATTTCTACAGTATAGGGAGTATCATCAAAACCTCGGAGGAAGGTGTGGGTCGATGACGCACTGGTATGCCAGAGGACTGTGCGCAGGTGGAAGAACACTAGAATGTCAGTAACACAGTCAGGCTGAAGCACTTTTGGCTTTGCAGGGGGGCGAAGCATAAGCTGTCCAAGACCACATTATCATTGGGCCACTGTGGAGCTTAAGAGTCAATAATATTGTTCTGCATTGCTGATCAGTGCACATTTGTGTAAAAGTATCTGTGTAAAATCAGCCTCTGTTCAGTGCTTGCTCCAGGGGTAGTCTTTTGAAGTTTTTTTCAATGTGTCCAGTGTGAGCATATTCACTAATATACCCCAGAGTGATCTGGGAGATTTATACAAGTAATCTTAGTACACTGTATATTTCGAATATCATAACCCAATAACTAAGGACAAGGCAGTGTACACTAGTGCATAAGTTTGCTGAGACCTAGAGGCAAATTCAATTGAAGTCCAAACCACTTACAGTATATACTTACAGGTATATCAAATCATAACGTGAAGCACAGATTTGCTGCAAATGTGGTTATACACCCTTCCAACTCTACTTATATATCTTATTAGCAAATATCACGAAAGAGCAAACCAAAGGTTCTCTCAACACTTTCAACAGTGCAAATTCCTAAATAAATACAATTTTATTCCTAAAGAAATAATCCCTACAGATGCCTAATATCTTTATTTTGCTGCTCATTCACACAGGATGTGAAGTCTTTCCAAACAACAAATGATCCCCTGATTTTCACAGCCACGAGAGTTCAGAATCTATTTAATAGATGTTAATACAAAGTTTTCTCAAGAGAATATTTCATTTTTATTTTTTATTAGTTGACAAAATCACAGGGTGAAAATATTGCACAACACTAAGTATTGTACCCGAGATGACAAGATTGACCTATTTGTAGCATTTGCTACTACAACAACCATAGTTGTGACTTAACACATGCAGGATTGAGAGCAATTTTGCAAACTTTCTGTCAGAAGCAGTTAATTCCTCAAAAATATGAAGGAGCACTTCCAACAAATGTCCTTATGGTGCTTAGGTGCGTACTGTAAATAATCAATGGGCTGAAAACAGCGATTTGGAAAAAGGGTTGCTTGACAATTACCAGGATTTAACAATGCTGAAACTTCAGGTCAAAGGTACGACAGTGCACTTGAGGTCTTGAAACAACTCCCTGGTTCACATTTCCCCATTTGATTAAAGAGAAGGGTGATTGTTTTATGATGGCAAGCACACAGGCTGGGATTAAAGAGGAGAAACAGTGCTTTAGACACTGGCACAGGTGTCCTTTTCACTTCATGCCATTGATATTTAAATGGCTCTGAAAAAGCTGCTGCCCCTTGTGTGAAGTGAGAAGATATTTGAGCAAAGGGGTGAAGCAAACAGTCCTGCAGATTCTCCCAGTGCGCTGGTCCAATATTTACAGCCTTCAAACACGACTCGCAGGGACTGCGCCACACAGCTGCCGTGAGCAGGCTAAGTGTGTCAAGATTAAAAGATATTTACAAAGGAGTTCAGTCTGGGACTTAAAATGCATCTTCAACGACCTGCGTTCCACACAGCAAGATAATAAAGAATGCTCTCAAACAGGAATCGTCTCAGTAGTTTATTTTATTTTTCCATCTTCTATTCTGTTGTGTATCTGTGTATACATATATGGTTTGAGAGCTTCATGATAATTCTGCCGTGTGATTATAACTATAGTATGCTTTGCTTGCCCCATTTCCCAAGATGGAATTTGCTTAAGCCAAATATCACTGACCAAGAATGTAGCTAAACTTACACAGCAGACTGGAGACCTAAGGTAAATAATGAATAACAGACAGTTTTCCTTCTCATTTAAATATGATACTACCAGTTTTTTTTACATAAAATGTATTACAGGCATAGTAAACTGGTTAACTCAGACTTAATTATTTCAGCATCTGAGGAAGTTTGATGAATTGCTCATCTTATTTCTTACTTCTCTTATACAAGATGGGAGTTTTTCCAAAAGACAATCATTCCTCAAGACTTACTGGTATTAGGGAAAAATGCATTTACCACGTTTGTAAAAATCTGCAGTCTCTGTAATTAGTAAAAGGTATGCCAGTTCCATATATAAAATATATCCCAAGGTATAAATAAAACTAAATATTTCAAGAAATGAAAGCTCTATAGCCAATGGAAATGCAAAAATTAAACACTTTGTATCATATTTTGGGTTTGTGAGTTTGTGCAGTAAGACAACTGTTACTTACAAGAGCACATTAATACAGATTAAAACAATGCCAAAAGTCAAATAAAAATGGTAGATCAATCAAATGTAATTAATGACAAATATTATTCAGCAGGTCAGCAGCTACATCACCCTGCAGCTCTCAACTGGCTACGCCCTGAAGCTAAGCAGGGTTGATCCTGGTCAGTACCTGGGTGGGATAGACCTCCTGGGAAGCTCTGGTTGCTGCTGGAAGTGGTGTTAGTGGGACCAGCAGGGGGTGCCCACCCTGCGGTCTGTGTGGGTCCTAATGCCCCGGTATAGTGACAGGGACACTATACTGTAGTGGGCGCCGTCTTTCAGATGAGACGTTAAACCGAGGTCCTGACTCTCAGTGGTCATTAAAGATCCACAGGCATTTCTCGATTAGAGTAGGGAGTTATCCCGGTGTCCAGGCTAAATTTCCCCCCTTGTCCTTTACCCTGGCCTCCAAACTGTCCCCATGTATGATTGGCTTGCACTTGCCCTGCGATGGACTGGTGTCCTGTCCAGGGTGTACCCTGCCTTGCGCTCGTTGCTGGCCGGGTAGCTCCGGCTTCCCGCAACACCGTGTGGTATGAAGTGGTTTGGCGAATGACATGACATTATTCAGCAGTTTCTTGTTCTTGTGAAACACAAAAACTGCATTAAAAAAATACAAGTTCTTGAAGGAATGGTGATGGGATCATAGGTAACTAGGTCTTAGCTTTTGAGCTCTCACCCATATTTGACTCGGATGGCAGGGTATTTTATTTTTTGACTGCATATAAGGACAAATAAGCATATGTTATACTGGAAATAAAACAATCCCTAGGCCACTTCCATTTACAGTAAGTTGCACTTCAAAAAATAAACAGATACCACCACCTACTCCACCCCAGGGAGAGATCTGGACATTTGTAGGTTCTTTTTTTGGAGACAGAGAATTTTAATTGTTTGCATTTTCACTTATTGAAAGAGATCCGGTCACGTCATCTGGAAAATAGGATGCAGCACTTCATTTAAGTAAAAGAGAAAAAAACAGCCAGATCTACTGCAGAGACACTTTGATGTCTGCATTTTTCTCCCTTCTCTGAGTCGCTGAGCCTGGAGGAATTTTTCCACTCACAGAAGACATCGCTTCCTAGCATGATGTTGAAAGTGACCAGCTCTAGACCACGTTATGGTAGTAGTGGGTGGTGGTGCACAGACACCACATACAAACTGACTGGAGACCCCTTCTCTCTCCACAGAATGATTCATCCACTTTCTGGGGGTGGATTTAAAAATATTACTGTGAAAGCCAGTGGGAAAGAATAGCCTGTTCTATATTTAACCAGTAGGTAATAAGAAAAGGTCAAAGTTGGCTTTGGCTGTAAATATTCAAGGAATGAAGTCATCTTTGAAGGAATCTGATGACTGTTTCTAGACAATTACTGCCTGATGAGAAAGTTCATGCTCCAGTGACATTGTGGTTTGGAGCACTTAGCCTATCGGAAAAAAACAGCCTATTTTCCAATTAGTAATATACTGTTTCTTTGGAAAAAAAGTAGATTAATTAATATTCCCACCAAAGTTAAAACTTAAATCATACATACTCCACAATTTATACCAGTGGAATAAAGGATACTTTCATGTATTAACAAATTTTAAATTTGTTTTAAATAGCTGCTCAGAGAAATGTTCATAGATCTGACTTTCCTCTGACTTATATTGACATTTTTGTCCTTCCAGTAGACTTCTAATAAGAATAGGTAAGCAATTTAATTTTCAATTGATGTGACACAACTACAGTACCTTCCAGGTCAACTACACATTCCTCTAGCATAGGCCTTATTCATTTCAAAATGCAGTTCCGGGGGTAAAAAATCCTATTTTGCTATAATTCAATCCCAGAAAATTCATCACTGCAACATAAGATACTTTAATTGGGTAAATCAAAACTATTTTTTTTCTTGTTTCTTATTTAGAAAGTGCTTCAGAAAACAGAATAACTGACACGATATATCACACAAAGGACCCAAAAAGAACAATGAGTGTAAAAACTAAATTTGTTTAAAAAATATTTACCAATATCATTTTAAAAAGGATCGTACCCAGAGGCTGGATTTATCATATGTCTGGGAAGCTTTGCACTTTCTGGGAGACAATCTGACTGTGATATTAAATGTTTTGGTGATCTCTGACCTGCTTTTTGACCTCCTAAACACAATTTTGTTGTATTTGCTGTAAGTGACAGTCTTGTTCAATTTTCCAGATGGGGAGTATTTTCTGGTGAAGGCGAGACAGACTGTACTTGTTTACTTGATCATTTATCTGTTATGTGGGAAAGACTCTCCCCTTTATGCAGTCCCCAAAATCGCTATTCTTTACCCTCTCTAAGAACTCATAAGCAAGATGCTGTGCTCATCAGAACAGCCCCAAGGGAAAATCCCAATTTAAACCAGAAAGGACTGGATTCTGAGGTTCTTCCTGTGTTGGCCTTTTAAACACATTATTCTCTGACTCTCACCATCCTGTTTTGTTTTGGAAAGGGCAAAATTCTTTTTTTTTTACGTTTAAAGAAATATTCATAAATATTTCTTCAAATGAGATTTAAAGGCAAGCATTTTTCATTCCTACTGTTTGAACTGCTTAACAATCTCCACAGTTAAAGTTTTTTTGAATCAGATTAATACTCTATTATTTAAATACCATTTTCCATGTTTGTTACATTGTTAAAGAAAGTCAACATTTATGTTTGTTTCAGGCTTTTTGCTCAAACACATGGCCTCACAGTGTTGGAGCCTCAGGTTCAATTCCTGAGGTGCTGTCTGCATGCAGTTTGTATGGTCTGCCCATGTTCGGTTTGGTTTCCTCTGGCTCCTCCAGTTTCCTCTCACAGTTCAGAGGTACTGTATGCTGGTGGGCTTACGGGTTTCTGCAAAAATTGGCCCTGGTGTGAGTGTGTGTGTTTGTGTCTGTGTGTGTGCCCTGTGACTGGTGTCCGATCCAGAGTGTATCCTGCTCGGCACTCATTACTGGCCAGGCTCTGGTGTCCCCTGTGACCCCATACTGGATAAAATAGTTTTGAAAACTTTTGCAGTACACTGCGAAGCATAATTACAAATTTTTTGCATTACCCATATTTTTTAAAGATAATCAATTTTAAAATGTATATAGCAATCTTAGGTCACACTACAGGTTAACTTTTCCTTTAAAAAAATATTATCAAATGTTTGTTCATATTTTTAATGTAGACTGAAAATATATACAGTAGATATACCACAAATAAAACAACTGAGATGATAAGCATATCAGGAATTACAGGGAACTGTTTAAGGACTTAAATTTCCTTTCAGTGACAGTCAGCTTCTAAACAACAGGGTATATAATATCTAAATTATAAATGAAATCTGTCTTGGGCTTCCATAGCACAGCTTGCAAACAGCGCTGAAATAAGAGGAAATATGAACTTGTCCTTAAAAAGTCTATTGAGAGTAGCTTCAAAGTACATCTTGTTGGCAGTAATGTGATTTCTGGCAAAGATTTAGACTTGTAATTAAATAATTAGATTGTGGAAAACAGTCAACAGGTGTTGGGATTCCACTAAAAAGGAGACTTAAGCTTGCTTAACACTACAATGGAACAATCAAAGAGCACTGATCATTCTCAGTACTTTAGGGATAAAAAAAACCTGGAATATATAAAATGTCTCCATAGGAGACCCCTATGATCTCCATTGACCGGAAAACAGCAGTAGACTTGAAAGAAGAATATGTTTTCCCAGAACGAATTGCAACCACAGCCCTGACACCAGATGTAGATGGTGACTTTAAAGAGGAAAAAACAGGTTGTAGCAGTTTAATAAGCAGTGTCATGCAAAAACAGCTGAGCCGCTAATTGTGGAAATTAAAGGGAAGTTTCTAAAGTGATAATACGAAGAAAGAGAGTAGGCCATACAAAAGCAGGCTGGGTAAAATGATGTAAGAAGATATCTGTACGTGAATACTTCTATAACAGATCCAGCAGTTCTCAAACATTACTCTCACACAGCTTCGCCTGCCAAGTCCATTCTGGAACCCTTCAGCGAGGTGGCATCAGTCACAGTCATTGTGAAACACCACAAAGTGGTTATTATCAAAGTAATATGAGAGAAATGCCGTGGTCATCAGGGAACATCATAGAAATTCAATCCTGTCAAACAATTCCAGAAAAAATTAAGTTTTCCAGCATCTGAGATGTCTTCGATGTTTAAAAATATACAGTACTTGGAATAAGGAAAATGGGGATTTTCAAATTCTAGGAGCATAATTTTCTTACCTGTAATATTTAATATATTGTGCTCTATCTTGGGATCTTTTATTCAACTGCATACTACAATATTGGTCTCTTCTGAAAAGTCTGAAAATGAACTAATGTAACATTTAAAGTTGCATGTATTTAATATGGGGTGAAGGCAGTGTAACAACCCTGTCTCTTTACTCTTGCACTGTTCACTATACCCCTGGGACCTGGTGTGATATTTCTCTGGTTGCCTGACCTGCTGCACTGAAGAACTGAAAAGACCACATGACATGTTCCAGACTTCAAACAGAAGCTCTGACTTTAATCCTTACAAAAAAAATTCAATCAAGGGTCTTGCCTTAGATATTTAATGATGGAAAAAATGAGGTTTCTCCTTTGTGTAGGCCTGGATTCTCATAAGCCAGAAAAATATGTCTAAAAATGTTCACCTCTGGGAAATAAAGAAGGCTTTTAAAACATTTTACACCCACATTTTACACAGCCTGTCTTCATTCTCCATAAATTGACCTCTGTAATAATCTCCAGAAAAATAAACAATAAAAACTTGAGCTGTATCTGAACACGGAGAATGAAATAAAAAATTACGGTTTCATTTTCAAAACTTTACCAAAACAAGGAAAACATTTTGTGGAGTATTTCAGAGATAGCATATCACTAAAACAGAATCTCACCATCTTTTAAAGTTGCAAGAAGTGTTTTTCACCAGCTCTGTGCTATCAACGATTATGCTTTCTCAGGGATGTAATATTGAATAAACTGCCAAGCCAATTTCAATAAACACACGTACTGTACCTACACAATCAGTTTTTTTTTCCATTTAGAAGAGAGTTCAGATACATAGAGCTTTGAATGTAGATAACCAGAATGGATTGTTAAAAAAATATTTTTTTTAAGCAGGAGCACTGAAGTCATATCTTGCCAAGCAGCATATTGTGAAGGAATGCACTGAGACAGCATTAAGATAAGAGAAATGGAATCGTGTGGGTGTTGAATAGTTGTGGTATGGGAGTTTTTGTTTCTCATAACTCACTTTTTTGGAGGCATATTTTTTTCTAACAGGGTACTAGCCTGCAGGAAAATTATGTCATTCTTCAGTTAATATACCTCATTACTCATGTGTTAATATGAGTGAATAAAATGTTTCAATTTCCACTAAGACAGATTATTTTAGCATTGTTGGTAGATTCATATACACACAAACTGGTTCTTTTCTACATGATAAAGATAGCATATAATAAAATAGCAAATAGTAAAATTGGAAAGAATGCATTTCTTCATTAGCAATCCTTTGGAGCTGTAAAAGCAAAAGTGGCAACATTTAACATTTAGCGCTATGCTGAATATCTAGGGTGATGAAGGGAAAATTGTCAGCTGTACATCTTTCCATAAGAACAGTGGCTGCTGCTGAATACAATCTAGCGTGATCTAAGGGCATCTTGTCTCCACCCTGTCTCATGAAGTATTTTTTAGCAAGATAGACCTGCAAGCAGAAGTTGGCATGCCTGAAAATTGATTGCAATCTGGAGTTGATGTTGAGAAAGTGCAGTTGGGGGAGAGTCACACCAGTACTCCAGGAACATCCACATATTTCCAAAAGTACTGCAGTACAGGACACTCTCAAACATTGGGTAAGGCCCACCTGAGTGCACCTATGCCAGAGAAAGCTGGGAGCAATCTTCACCTGAAACTAGAAACTGGTGTTGCAAATTATATGCGGATTAGCTGGTACACTATGATTTTAGAAGAGAATATTCCTCCATATTGCAACCTAATTTAGATGTGGTCTAGTTATATATTCTATTTAATAGTAATTGAGAGGGAACTGAAAAAAATAAGGATTTAAAAGCTGTTATTTATATTATTGTATGGTTCTGTGTGGCTTTTAATGTACTTATGGACAATTCTACCTCTCAATGAAGCTAAAGAAGTATAGAATGTAATTATTACGCATTACACTTGTGTGAGACTCCTTTACCAAGCTGTAGCCCTGTTCATAACCTACTGAATGACAAATTCACTCTCCTACCCGGTGAATCTGTACTGTTCAAGCCGTTCAAATATAAGTAGATTAACCTTAATAATTGGATTATGTGCCACACTTGTTTTAACATTAAAACAGATGTTAATCACCAGTTTTCCCAAATATCCACAATTAGATATATATCCTTTGTTTCTTTTCTAATTTCTCACAAGCTAAATTGCGACTGCTTTAAATTTAACCCCCTAAGCATATAGTAGTTCCTCTTTGGGATCTGCGACCTGAGACAGCGTCAGGCAGCACACATACAATAGACCGAATAAAAGCTTCTGCCTCCTGCCTCCACTGAGCACAGCTGATGTTTTCCAGTCCTGGCTCCTGAAATCCTTGTGCCAGATCTGTCTCTTTTGGCTTTTGCCTTGCAAAATCCCCGTCCACACCCTGTGAGGGAGAGTTGACACAGTTGATCTAGCAGGGTGGTTCCGCTCTCAGCAAAATTTATAAGAAGCACTTAATGGATGCTGGTTTTCACCATTAAGACTGAAAGAGCTCATTTTTTTTTCTCAGCAAGATTACAGTTCCCCAATTAGGTTTATATACTCCCAGACCTCCGGAGAAAAAAAAAAGGCATGTTGTGATAATTCATCAGTGTCCTGCAGTTTGTGGTGTGTTTCTGAGAAGAAGAGGCCAGCCATGCCTGGAACTGTAATGAACTATAGAAGGAGAAGGATGCTTCTGTGAGAGATGCACTGTGAAACTAGCCGGTGTATCAGGATACCTCTCAAGGGCTGCAAGAAAATGAGGAAATAGAAATTATTTGCTAGTTTTATAACACACTTTCTTCCTGTTATAGTCCATGAAAAAATAAAAACCTTATTTTTCTGATATGCAGTCTATATATTCAACCTTGGTCTTAAAGTATTAATTTGTCTGTCTGCAATATAGTTTTGAAGCATAGCATCTTACTTTAGAAATAATATATTATAATGAAATCAGATAAATACACAACTCTAATTAATATTTTAGTTACTATATTTCAGACAAGTGTCTGTTGAAAAATGGCAAATTGAAAACCTCATTATTGTCCAGTTCACTTTAGTAGTGTTAATGGCATTGTGGTTGCATGTGAAGTATAAATCTCCCATTTATTTACAAAAGCAGATAGCTGTCTGTGATGGTCTTTTACAAGAACTGATACACATTGATCCATAAAGAACGTGCACAATGGTTTCTCGTACTGCAGTAATAATTTTGAAATCAAGACTTTTTTCCCAAAAAAACAGGAAGTCATCAAGTCTTATAATGACAACGTGGTATTCGACTCTTATTACACTGCCAAAACGAATTGAGAAAAGAACTGTTTGGGACTGAGATTTTGTTTTTTCAAGAACAGAAAAAGAGTACTGTGGATGTGGTTGACCCCCATCTATTTAGGATTGTTTCTTAGTTAAATTCTGGTGATCTATGTGTGTTTTTCTTTTCGGACATGTTTAACTGCTTTGCCCATTCAGGCTCTGTGATGTGGTCCTGCCTGTAGCTCAGCATGATGACATGTAGCTGATGAACTACAGTACCAACCCTGCTGTTGCGTTTGATGTAATCTGAGTGGCGCAAAAGACGATGAGCAATGCTCACGGCGCAGAGACTGGTTCTCATACAAAGCGTTGTAGCAGTGAAGCTTTCACTAAACCAGAACAGCGTTACGAACGCAAATACAGATGTCTTAGCTTTCAATGGGTTATACTGAAATCGAGGACATTGTTACCACGTGATTTACTATAGTAGTTTTCACGTGTATTTATTATTCATACAAAAACAGCATGTTATCTTTAAATTGCTCTTCGGAACAGCCGATTTTCAAAAGCCTACCGTAATCATTTCCTGCATTCTAAATTAATACCTGGATGACTAGCAACACATTTTGTATCGCGGTTGTTGTGGTTATTTTTAACACATTGTGGTAAACAAAAGGCTCCAACAAATCAAAACACATTGATTAAATATTGTTTTTACCTAGAAAATACTTGTAGTTCAAAAGTTGGACATGCTGTAGTTTCCAAGGACGAGAATGGATCTGATCTGAAGTGCAGTTTTGTCTCAAACTAAGCGTATGCTTTTTACCGTAAGGTCAGCTGACAGATCAATGACTGTTATACCTTGCCATGGATGTCCTCCAGGGCATTTTGTAATGATGTGTTGATCTCCACTTTTAACAGCCCCTGCATTTCAGAACTGACCTTTAAATGACATTCGAAAACTCACCTTAATCTCTGTCTTTTTAATCAATACTAAACTACAGGAGACACACATATTCAGAGACTAGTGAGTATTATTAAGTCTGGTTCAAGACTTTCAGAAATGAAAAAAAAAAGGCGAAAAGGTCTCGTCGTTGGTCTGTTCAACTCAAATTCTCAGAAAATGGATGGCTAAACACTGACTGCTCTCTTTATAGTTGACAGACTTCAAAATAACTGTTAAATAGCTTAAGGACTATTAAAAGGTTCCGTGTGGTAAAGCGGGTCCAAAGCGTTTCAGCACCAAGGATAGTACTTTTGGCTTTATTGTCAACAGCTTTCTTTGTCTTTACTTCATTGAACCTGTCATGCAGGTCACTCAAGCTGGGTTTTGCAGATCTTTCTAAAGGACTATATTATGCATTGGCGTTTTAGACGTCCCGATAACGCTTAGGCCCTTGAAAAAACATACTCAAGGTTCTTTCTTTAAAAGTAGTTAAGAATCAATGGGTTTAAGGAAGGTGTATCTGATTTAGGTAGAAGAGTCTTATTATCTTAGCCCCACCTGCGCCTGCTTTTATGCAGTAAATCGTTGTAGCAATTCCGCATTAATGGACAGCAGGGAAACTACATCAATAAGCATTTCGGTAGCAGTGAAGCCTAAAACAGCATAGTCTGACAAGCAGTAAAGTATCTGACTTCAAGATAGACGGAACTATAATTAACCTTTGCATAAATGGAAACCTAAAGGTTATGATTATTAATTAATGCATTCTAGCCCCCTTTTCGTTTTTAATACACAATATACATATTCCAAATTTTAGTCCATTCTACTTTTGCTCCCCAGTGAAAAAGAAAAAATAATTTCCAAAATCGTACAATATGCAAACGTTGGCAACAAATGTTTTACATGGAAACGTGGCGTGTTTATTTAAAGAGTTTGTCATGTGCACAGCGATCATAATGAAGAGGGCACATTAAAAGCACATTAAAACCCACGATCCAAGCACCATACATATTTAATTAGGAGAAGGAAAACGTTTGTCGCCTCCCTTTTATCTGGACAGTCTTCGGAGAAAGTACCAGATAAATCGCGTTGATTTTAATGCCTTGAAGAAGCCAGTTTACAACGTAAACAAACTTTATGGAAAATAAGCTAGAAAAGCAGAGCGTTTCGCTCAAACACGTTGTAAGTGACATTAGGTGAAATGTTCTTTAAAACTTGGCCGAAGGGAAGCTGCTGTCTTATCGCACTCAGAACTGCGTCGTTCATCATTATGATGTAAGAATCCAGATTCAACAGGGAGCTCCAGTATCAACGCTGCAAACTGACCTGCAATTGCAAACCAGCTTTTCTCGAACTAGTCTGATGCACTTCTTTTCGGCACAGAAGCAGTGCGGTCCTCGGATGCAAACGACTTTCAAACTACTTTAATTTACATTTCTTAAGACATACATATAATACAATTATTTTCATATTCAAAGAAAGGGGGGGAAACCGGTAGGAGCAGAGCAACCAATTCAAAGCGAAAACCAAAGAATGCTTCATCTCTCAAATGATATAACACCGTGTTTCACTTTCCTGACTCTGTTTGTCATTTATGCTTGCGGAGCACGCCAGATCTGTGGTGGTTTTCTCTGCCGAGACGACCAGCGATGCTGCACTCAAGGTAACAGTACCTCGGAGGTAAGATGCTGCAAGATGCCCTCTCACACGTTCTTTGACAACATTGGCTGGGTAACGAGGAAGTTGTCTGGGATACTGATCCTCTTGCTCCTCTTTGCCATGGGCTACTTCATCCAGAGGATTATTTGCCCCAGACCGCGGAGGCATCACGAAAGACAAGAGGATGATCCCTCGTTGCTGAACGGGCACACTACCGCGTCGCAGGATTCCCTGATAGACCGCTTCCCCGAGTACAGTATCGGGGAATTCACGTCTCCCGTCCTACAACTTCCGGCATACGACGAGGTAAAATACCTACCAACTTACGAAGAAACAATGCAAGTCGACAGAGACCGATCCGATGACCATTTACTAAATTCGGCAGAGTCGGTATCTGCAGGGCGAAGAGACGAGAGACCGGATGATACCCGTGTTACCAGGACTTCCTGGAACTCAGTTTAGCTGGACGTTGTGTATTAGCTGGACGTTGTGTTGCGATACGTGGAACATTAATTTTAAGCTTTTAAAACGAAACGAGCAATGACACAATATATGCTAGTCTGCTGGAATAAATTGCTCCGCCAGCTCGGGTCAATACTATGCATTTTAAAGAAAGGCTGACAATCGTTTTTGTTTTTTTGTTTTTATCGGTTTGCACATGCAAAGGGAAAAATAGTATTAAACTGTTAAACGAGCCCCTGCATAGGTTGGCGATTATCTTAATTTATAATTTAAATCTAGCCTTTACACGAAAGGGTGGTGTTATTAAGCCGCATACATGTCATGATTCATCAGAATATCAGAAAGTTTCTCACGTGCTTCATATGTTGTGTTAACTGGCAGGTCTAACAAGCAACATGATTTCCTAACATGCATGTCAGAAATGAACTTCTTTTCTCCTAGCGTGTGCGAACCCTTTTGACAATTGACTGAAGTCGACCGTCTTGCTGTTTTGTGGCGTAGAGAGTCGTATGGCTGTATTTGAAAAGTGAGGGGAGGTTTCCGAGCGAATTTTTCTTAATCAGGACGACCTTAAGGAACCCGAACGAAGAAATCGTTTGAAAGGTGTTTCTTGTATTGGGGGTAGCGTTTTGTAACATCGCTATATATTTCAGTCACTTAACATACTCAGCAAATCTATGAATACTGCAGCAGTAATGTAGCCCCCTCTGAGAGCTCCGAGAAATTATTAGCCGATTGTGAACATTGTTTCTAAGACACTTAAGAGTTAATCTCAGGCAACAGAATGGGGGTAGTATCCGTGAACACAATACATTGTTACAGGTACAGTACTACAACACCCAGCAATCTGCCTTATATGGGAGTACGTCTATTGCATGTATCACCAGAAATCTGGTGACCTTAGTATGTTAAGAACAAGAATTGTTTCAGAGGAAATGAAACACGCAGGTGCCTTTTACATTTAGTTAACAGTTCGAATTTGGCAAAGCAACCTTACTTTTTTACGGCTTTGTCCACTCTGGTTGGGAGTGGCTTGCAACACACACCTTATAACTGAACCAAAGCGTACTGTATGTATGGGACAGGCAGGAAAAAGCAATTACAAGCAGTAAAAACGTACTGTACAACAAGTACACCAAGTCAGATTTCATATTTATTTCTAGAACGTGACCTATATTAAATTATTTTATGCTGGATATACTAAACATGCTATTATAATAAAATAATTGTATTTACTGTAACAGCCAAGAACAATGACAATAATATTTTGTGTATGAAACATTAGAACATGACTTTGATCAATGAGGAAGGCCATACCTTTGTTACCTTGGAAAATACATTTATGAAGAAAACTATTTCAATGAGTGGTCAATAATACTCATATCAGAATGCACATTTGTGCACAAATGAAGAAAATTAAGGGCCAAGTGACCAGTGTGCTATTATCAGATAGCTGTAACAAACTTCAGGATCTTCCTGAACAACTCTCACACTGTATTATCTTATGTCTTAACAGATAAAATCTTATTATAAAGTAAAAGGTAAATGTAACACAGGAAAAACTGAAAGCTACTAATATGCTTTCCTGAGAAAAGTGGAGTGAAACAAAATAACACTGTAGCTATATTATATGATAGTTCCAAACTCAAAATAAGACAAAGACTTCTTGTTTTTTTCTCAAATTCTGTGATGTAGCATATTCTTTTGCGATGTAATGAGCTTTCTCTGACTTTTATCATTAATATTTAATCTGATCTACTGAATGGGTGCAAGCTTTTCCAGTTTGATTAACTGTAAACATCTGTTAGCTGGGGCTGATTAGTGGGTTCATTGAGGCCTGCTCCTCTTGTGTGTCCATGTCAAACACATGTTCTTTCAAGACCTCTTCTCTCCCCAACAAAAATGCAGATGACAAGAACACTAGAATTTCAATTTAATTTAAATGTACGTATCTCTCTGTTATCTATTTCTAATATGCATGGGCTAAGCTAGAGGCAAAAACTTACAAAAATATTTGAAGATGAAATGGATCTTATCCCATTATATGAGCAATCCTTAACAGATATGTTTAAGACAGTTTTTTGAGTCATCCTAAAGAAACACTTTATCCTTGTAAAATGTATTGGCCATCTAAAACGGCACTTGCTGAAATAGTACTTTGACAAAAAAAAGTACTAAAATATGCGCTGTCCACTTCACTTTTCCATTAGAAGCAGCTGTTTATTATCAAGTGTAAAAAAATGTAATTTATGTGTTCTTCAGAATGGCTTTTACTCTCTTTCATAATGCAGCTGAAACCTGAGCTTAATTTTTTGTGGTGGTCTATTGCAAATGCTCCCATTTGGAGAAATACGACGGAAGCTGTCTTGATAGACACCGTTCTAATGTAACACCAGCTAACCACTCTTCCTCCCCCCAATACTACTTTAAAACGTGTTTTTAATGCTTTTTTTGCTTCTAAACAGACACCAGTGACAAAGAACAACCCCAAAAGCATTGGTTTCATGTCAACATCAATAAAGCATCACACTCTCCTCAAAACCTAAAGCCTTCTGGTTTCTCAGGGACCCTTTTATGTCGATTCCCTCAACATGAATCTCCTAAATGATAAGCAAGATGGTTGAAAAAAGACCCGCAATGGAATGCGGTAGAGGGCATTGATCACTGGATTCCTATGACCTTGAAGATCAGCAAATGAGTTAAACGATCCGAACATAAGTATGAAGAGACTACTGTACTGCATGTTGCAATATTTAGGAATTTCAGAGAGGCACAAATTCCCACTTTATTCTCGGTCAACAGATCCCAAAAGGAAAAAAGGGAAGACTTCAGTTTCTCTTTATTAATTATTGATTTATTAATGCAATCAAACAATTTTATGGTTTATATCAAGGGGTCAATTGCTTTACATACACATTTTTCTGTATTAAGATATCAATAAGATAAATATTAAAAGAAGATGTTTATCATTATTTACACACCAGAAATATTCATATTATATAACATATATTACACAACAAATCGTACAGTGTTTTGTTTTTTAAACTAAGTACACATGTGAGCACAAAGCAGCCTCTAAATCCCCATTGACAAGAAATGTCCAAGCATATCCAGGGTGAAGGGTGAAGGGATTCAGTAGTCTACCGACGGGAGGACATGCTGCTTCTCACTGCAGAAGAGCTAGCTGCTTTTTCTCGTTCTTTGGCTATTTCCATATCAATTTTGGCTTGTATTTTTTCCCAATCAACCTCCACCTGCAGAAAATAAACAGCCATTTTCCCTCTTTAAATAAATTTTATCTACTTATATGCATATACAATAATGTGAAATGTGTCAGGATCATGTTGGTTCAAGATGTAAGCATTCTTGGTTATTCTGTTTTGCTGATCACAAATTAAAGGCTAGCATGAGTTAAGGTAACATCAAAAGCAGCAGGATGTAGCTTGATAACCACTGGAAAGGACTGCATTTCTCATGCAATAACTATTAGGCAAATAACACACTACATATTACAGGATATTCTTCTTCTTGATCAAAAGTCTTTATTGAGTGGTTTTTCAGACCTTGTATTATCTCTAATTGTGGACTACCTACTGTTAATTTCGGTATGCATGTCTAGAATTATTGCTACTTCGGTGCTATGAAATGTTGCCTATATGTTTATATTTTACAAATTCATCCTTCTGAAAATGAAAATACTTACTCCTTCTGAATACTGCAAAAATCTTTTGTTGGTTTCTTTTTTGGCAAAATCTTCCAAATATTTCTGCCTGTAAGCTAGAACAGTGTCAACATGTGTCTTATATTTTACAGCCAGTTCCAGAGCCCTGGGAAAGGAAACGATTTTTGAGTCAGAAGTACAAACACTTCGAAACACACACATACAACACTTGTATGCCTCATTTTGTCTAGATAAAGGGTTTGTTTCACTTCCAGTCCACCTGTGCCGTTGGACGGAAATACATTTTGACCAGATACTATATAATTTATAACCTATTTCCTCCTCTTACAAATTTCCACTTGTGGGAACTCATCAGTGCTAATAAAAATAATGAAGTGGATGATCATAGCAACTGAACATGATCAATTATTTTAACTGGATTATTTCCAGGGCAGAGTGGAAGCCACAAATAACCCTTTATGCAAGCATAATAAAGACCATAAGAGGGAGAATCTGAGCCAGTGGAAGGTACATACAGTACACGTTTTTAATAAACTAAATCTATATAAGAAATTTGTCACAAGTTGCTGTTACGTACCTGTCCCAGTTGTACAGGTTGATATGAACCTGAATTGCTTGGTATATTAATCCAGCTTGAAGAAGAATCCCCTCTGCTTCTTGTACATTTCCACTGAAGAGCATCATGTAAGCCAATGAAGATTCTTTAGATGGCAGCTCTTTTATGGAATTGATATACTGGACTTTATCAATCTGATTAATTTAAAAAAATAGATTATGTGTAGTATCTGATGATTCTTGATCTTTTTTGTCATAAAATGCAGAGAATTCTGTGAAACTGTAAGAAGCAATCAAGTTTAAAACCTGCTTATTGCATTAGGATGAAGATTTCAGGTAAATATTGCAATCAAAATTCCAAAGGGATTTAGTGTTCATTGAAGAGAAAGTGAGGAAACCAGTTGTGTGAGTTTTTTTTTATTTGCTTATTAACATAAATGTATTCCAGCACGTGGGACCTGCCAAAGGCTTTCTAGAAGATTTCATTCATCCCTTCCCTTCAAATATGGAGATTAATGTGAAATGTACTACCACAAAGACAAAACACATCATCTGCATTTTTTAAATTATTTTTTTAAACTAATTTTCTCCTGAAATGCCAAAGAACACAATTACTCAAACTCACTTTTTGTCACATCCTTGATATCGTTGGTATCATGTTTTCAGGAATTTCTTTATTCACGGTCCCAGAAAATGTTCCAGCACCTAATAAAGCTTTGGTGCCGAATTCAGGGCCTTGGAAGCCCTGCATTCTTTATAGGTTTCCCACCACATGTTAAAAATGTTGTGTAATTAAAGCTCATAACCTAGTCTATTATCTTATTAGATGCCTGACATAATGTACAAATCAGACAGCTTTCCACAACCAGACAGGCAATGCTAGTGTTTATCACGACTGTTCTAAAAATGTACTTCTTAAAACATTACAAAATAGTTATACTAAGCAAAGGTAGAAAAGAGCATATTGCACCCTTACCTCACCAATAGCTGCATATGCAATCTCTGCTGTAGTCAGCTCTTTACTTGCAATTGCCATTGCAGCAAGACAGGCCCATAATGTTTGATCCTGTTCAAGAAAAAGCAGCAAAACATAAAAACTTAAGAACGGACTATGTGTAATGCATTTGATAGTTAGATCCTTACCGATCCAGGGATCTCATCCAGGTATTTTTGAAGGAAGCCAGGATACTGGCTTCAATAACATGCCTGGGTAACCTGTTCCACACTCCCACATCCCTGTATGTGAAGAAGTGCCTCCTGTTCTCAGTTTTAACTGCACTAGAAGGATGTCATATGTCAAAAACTCAGACTACTGTACATTGGATTTTAAAAACTCGCAAACACTCATAATGGAGATCATTGTGGGTGTCTGCATTGAGTCTAGGGCGGGATTAAATTTAATATGTTGCTTCCTTCAACATCTTGTTTTCTCAATGTGAAATCCATAGGACTTTGTTTGTGACCCAGTGGAAAGTTGGCACAGTGCCTCTGTTTGGCTTACATTCTGCCAAACACAACAATAACAGAGTATTTCTAAACAAAAATTAGCAACACAGACTATGGAAAAATAAAATCTGCAACAGGCTATACTTTTAATTTAAGTGTTGAAATATGTTTACAAAATTATACAAACATTTGTAAAATGTATCTATCAGAACATACATATTAATTGTCTTAAAAGTGCTATAATGTTTTCAACAGCAAGGACAAATCATAAGCCTGTACAAATGTCCTTCAGTAACTACTACTACATAAAATCTACTTACACTGCACATCCAGGCCATTAAGCAATGCCCAAGAAATAGAGATAAAGTTGACATTTTGGTCAAATAAACACTCCTAAAAACATTATTAAAGGGACAAGACCGTCATTACTCTGGCGTCTCTGTCAGATGGGGGTCTATTATTCCGTCTGCTTGTTGTAGTTTGAAATTATTAGTGTCTCACTTAAGGGCAGACAGTGCCCCAAATTAGAAGCAATGGTGCTCTAACATGCAAAAAACAGCTGGAGCATCTTGGAAACTTAATTCCTTATTCACAAAACAAATTATGATTGAAGAAGTGAGGGATATTTATGTTTAACAGTGATTTAATTAAGCACTGACTTTCACAAAAGACCAAAAAAAAAAAGAAATCCTATGAATCCATAGTTTCCAAGCTATTAGCAAAACTACTGTATTTAAAAAGCAAACAAGTATCTATTTAGATGTTACCAGTACAGATAGTGTAAGCATGTAACCACCTCTGGCACACTGTAAAAAGTAACATTTTTCAGCATTTAGTCACAGTACAGTTGTTTACATTTTCCAGTAATCACTGACAGATTTTTGCAATAAAAATGTGACTCCTGAATGTTTGACAAAGCTGTAGCATGACACACTCTAGAACCAGCCTGGTCACTTTTGCATAGCCACTATTTTCACCCATCTGAAAAAGAATAAAAACACTTACCAGAAAAAGTGGGGTAGGGGGAGAGCATTTACAAAAACTGGTGACAGATGTAAATTTCGTAACAACCTTTCACTGACTGGATACAAGGCGTCACCTTGAAAACTGAACTTTTCCAGCTCCATTTCAAATCCTAGTAAATGCTGTTAAGTGTTTAACCCCAATCTTAGCAACATCCAGAGTATGAAAGATGATTTGTCTTAGACTCATCTGTAGAACTGCTCTATTGAAATTACATTTTATCTAATTATATTCATATTATTGTGCACATTGGAAGAAACAAAGACTGAAGGCCTCTCTTCTTATCTCCAGAGGCAATGAGACGTCCAGTAAATTACATAAAGGAACTCATCTTAAGGGGACAATTCACAATACCCACACCAAAGACTTTTTGTGTTTTGAAAGTAAATATGTAAAGAGGTACTAATTCTGGGAAATTCTGTAGTGTTAGAATATGAATAAAACCTGTCTAAATTTATACATTAAACACACAGCTCTGCAAACAAATTGAAATCAAGCTTACAGGTATACTGTAAAACTGTTGCTTTACTCCATAGCACAAACTGTAGGGAATTAATTGAATTTAAAGTCTCAGACCATTTAATTCTAAGAAGTAATTTTTACATTGAATAAGAGATTTAACATCTATGTAAATAGTAGCTTTATTTAAAAACAAAACTGTGCACTGCAATGAATAACACTGAGATACTGAGTATATACCAACTGAGTATGTTCTGAACCATTATTTCCAGGCTAAAATAATTCCCTTTGCTATTAAATTGTCTGGACAGATATTTAGAAAGAGCTGGAATCACTGTTGTACATAATGACTCATGCATTTTTGCACTGAAGAATTTGGTATTGCTGGAGAAATAATGTAATAAATTGGAAGCTAGTAAAAATAAAACACAAACATACCGGAAATGTATTTAATGAGAGGAACCGAATGAGAGTTTCTACAGGGTAAGAATAACTCACCTCAGAAGGAAAAGCCTATGGCAGAGTGAAGTGGAAAAGAAAGGAGACTTAGTGATGTAAAAAATATTCAGGAAAAAGTATCATGAAATCACATTAAAATATTGTGAATTACATCTTACTCAAATATGGCAGGAAATTAACATATGTTCTCAAATGTATATCCCCTGCGTGGATAAAACCGAGTATGTTTTTTTTAAACTGCTTTTTTATTAATTTTATTGTATTTGATATATTTATACGCCTTATGTCACTCTAGTATCCAATAAATTAATCTGCAAAGTTTTTGTGGTCAAGTTCAGCAACTATGTAATTCAGAGTTAAGTTACAGCCGTTTCTTTAGAAACTAAAAGACGTTTAGCTAGCAATGTGCAAGCAATTTACTTCCTAATTACACAATTAATTTAAAATCATTACCTACAAGTGGTCTGACTGATTTTTGTTAAATATATGGTGTGCTCTGCTAAATTCACTGAGCCTTAGTTTTGGTATTTGGAAAATGGTTCATAATTAATTATTTTGCCTTGCATCTTTTCCCAGAAAGACTGTATTTATTTCTTTATTCACCTCATAGGTTCACCTTTAAATAATATATGTAAAAAATTCAAAAATAGTTTAATGTCCTTATTACAATTCCCTTTTTGATGATGAAGCAGGTCTTGAAAAAAATCTACAAGATGCAGGTATAAAAGTACTATATATATACTGTACTAAGGAAAGCAGATACAGTACCTGTAACAGTATAAAAACTATCTTTGCCACCACACTTACAAAGTTTCAGAACTTTACAGAATGACATACAGACTTGGGAAACTAAGAGGAATCAAAACATAAAAGTTGTTGCAAACCTCATATATCAGCATTTATGTCACAATTACTAAAGATATTTTAAGTGCATGCATGTTGTGTCACGGCACAGCAAAATGGGATGATGAAAGATAGACACATAACACTGTTCAGCAGTGCATGTACTATACATGCAAAAACCTGTACATGGATACTACAGGCTTTATAACCGAGAAGCACAATAAAATCAAACAAAAAAGACATTTGTCTTTTAGACTCTACAGATCCACACAAATAACTTTAGGTAATGTACAGTATTGTGTTTATCTTCCCTGAATTCTTCATACCCAAATATTTTTTCACTTTCACCCCATACCTTGTGTGCATTTTATAACATTGTAAACATTACATTTCCTCCTTTTCTCACCAGACTAGTATAACACTATTTCAGCTCTGTATAAAGAAAAATAAATATCCAAGCAAAGGTGGACTTAATGGGAGTTAATTCTGAATTTGAATTACCTTTGCAAAGCGACAGAGCCTGAGAGCATCATCCCAGCGCGAAGCAGTGACGTACTCATGGAGGATTGCAGGGTAAGGAGATACACAGCTGTACACCAAGGAGCCATCGGCTCTTCTGATTGCAACTTGATTGCCCACATAGTTTAAAACTTGTGGATTTCTGCTGAATTCACTGTACAGATGGAAGAACAAGTTCAAGAAGGTAATGATTAAACAATTACATTTTTAAAGAATTATTTAAACTGGGATTTACATAACCAATGTAATATTAGTAAGTAATGTAATAAAATATATTTTAATTCTATATTAACTATGTTAACTCCATACCCTAAATTTTGAGCAGGATTAACCAAACTGCTGAAATCAGTCAAAGATTAGCTCCTCTGATTACAAATTCACTGAAGAGAAACCATAATATAAACCCTTCAAATTTCCTTAAGTAGTAACACTATGACATAATTTCTACAGGAAGCTATAATTTTTCATCACCTCTCTTCCAAGAGTAACACATGTGCTATGTGATACAGCTTGTTACATGTGTGACAACGTGTACATGATTTTCTTTGGTAAAAGAGGAGTCCTTATTTATTTATGGATCTTACTTTTGGCAAGTTAAACTGATTTTAATTTAACACTGCAAAACACTTCAAAAATCACATCTGGTAACTGTTCGTACATTTTGCAAAATGTCATATTCCATGTGGTCATGCAGTTTAAAAAATGATCATTCGGCTCTGACATATTATTTGAAACAAAGGCGTTTTACTATATGCAATAACCACATTGTATGTCAGAGAACTGGAGAAAGAGGAGTTCTATAGACAGTATAGGCATTATTCATGTTTCCATAAAAAGCTGCTTAAAACACAAAGTACAAATGGATATGTTTTGCTACCTCTGATAACAGATGGCTAGAAGGAGAACAGCAGAGAAAAAATGTTTTCAAAATAAAACTTTTCTCAAAGGTTCACTTTATTCAGAGCTAAGACATTTTTGAGGTACAGTACCTTGCATCTTTCATACACATTGTTTTTGGCAGAAGATCCTTGTCCACAAACTCAGTGTTAGGGTAACACCAAACAGTGAAATGATTATCTTGAATCCCACACAGAATATTTGCAGTGTCATTCCAAGCCATAGAATGTACCATGGTGCCTAGTTGATAATAAAAAGTAAATAGAAAACAGAACATATGCTAAACTTCCCAAGTTTTTCCAAGCATCACTTATTTTTGTATTTGTATATATAATTTTATATATATTTAAATTTAGGGAAGCTATGTTTAACACAATTCCTGTAAAGCCTAGAGTGTATTGGTTTTTGTTTCAATGTGAGCAGTCAATTGAACAACCTAATTATTTTCTTACATATATACACTATAGAGATCTTATTTATGGTCTTTTACAGTTAATAAAATAAAACATAAAAAATACTTCAGTAGTGGTATAGTATAGTTAATTTAAAGTTAAAATGATTAGAACACCTCAGGGAGAGTTTAGACATATTGCAATCATATCAATCAATCAAACAGATGAATTAACTGAGAGTTCAGAAGACACTAGGTCCACCAGAAACTGACCCCCCAGTTTAGACTGTTGTTATACAAGTTTATTCTGCAGCTATGTCTTGATTCCAGTTAGGTTCCAGTGCAGTGTAATTCAAATCTTCTAAACTCATTTATGTTCAACAACTGTCATCTGCTGTAGTTTTTGCATTTTTCCATTAAAATGATGAATACACGTTAAATTACAAATGTACTAAGATTAAATTTCATCTTACCAATTTTATTAATCGGTGGCTCTCTTCCAAATCTTCTGACACAGGTCAGATACAAGTCTCGATTCTTATCAATTAGAGCAATCTTTCTCTCGTTTGGTATTCCACACTGGTCCAAAGCAACTTCCATTACCTCCATCTGCAGTCATAAAAGAAACTACTGCTACTTTCCTACTAAATAACCCAATTTGAAAATTAAAACCTTTAATAAAACAATTTATCTAAAAACCCTGCATATGATACTTCTTTCTATTCCTTTTAAAAGCAGCTTATTTTTTGAGTTAATGATATCAAAGCAAGAATATGCTTCACATGTCATTTTATGTACAGTAATGACTGACACCATCTTGAAATATATTTAACCTCCAATTTATGTTTTTTAATTATTATGTTTTTGTCCCCCACTATCTTTAGTCAATTAAGAGAACAGTAACACAATTGCTTAACTGAAGAAAATATTCAGTAACAAAATGTTCAATATATTGCAGTCCAGTTAGGATTTTTGATAACTGCACATAAGGGGTTAAATGATATGTGTGTTTTTTGCTTGGCATATGATATATTCATATTCATTCCCATAATGACTCTCATTACTTACTTTTATACTATGATTTAAGCTACTCTCAGTCAGTAAACACTTCTGATTACGAAACAGCTACTGCCTATTTCCCTTGGTAATACAAGTTGACACTCAGCTGAAGAAATGTGTCTGCAGTAGGCAGGCAGTGGTGTTCAATATTTCTCTTTGTCTGATTTGCCAGCTTAAGAGCCTGTTAATGTCAGAGTTTCATTCCTTAACTACACAAGCCGAGACAGCAGGCAGGCTGCAAACAAAGTATGGAGTCAGGTTACAGAAAGGCATAAGTGCAGCAGAACAGCTTTGGGTTTATTTACACAAAACCCCATGAAACAAAAATAGTACACACATTTTAGGTTTAGACTATTAGCTATGCTGACTTAAAGTAATAGAAGGACTGATTCTAAAGTCACTATAAGGTTCATATTAAAGAAAGGCATCATTATCATATTATGTGTAGATTAACTGCTGACAGTTTTAAAACACGCATTAACATTAGTCTAAAAGTTTCAAGAAGACTTGACAGATGAGATTAACAGATAATTTCACAGCTATTACATGAGCCCCTTTTAAATTCCCCAGTGAGAAAGTCAAACTTTGCTACAATTTCATTCTTTCTTTTAAATTGTCAATAAGCTGGGAAAATGTGAGTGAAATGATGCCATGAATTATACAACTAACAAGTAAAGGGATCCTGTAAAAAAATGTTGGAAATATATAAATTATACTTTCTATGTCACAAGTCAAGAGACAAGTCTATAACATTAAGGAATTATGTTTTTTGTAACAATTTCTTACGTTTTGGTTTTAGAATGCCTACTGTATATACAATAACAAGAAAAAAAGTCACACATACAGTAGATGCTATTATAGATACCTATGTAGTAATTTATGGTAAAATACTTCTGTGAACAGGTGAACACTGTACCCTTTAGATTTAAAAGCAGGGCTGAAAACATACACATTAACATTTATATATACTGCAAAGGAACCAGTAATAGGTTCATTCCATGCTGAAAAGAGAAGAAAGAAAACACAACGTTGTGTTTTCTCTCTTCTCTTTTCAGCATGGAATGAACCTATCAGTTGTTCCTTTGCAGCTGTACGCATACTGACACAGCTACCCACCTGAACTACTACATTCATATATACTGTATATGTTTCCTTTTAAAAGGACACGGTGACTTTAAAATCAGAAATATAAAGCTTGGATTAGTAGCCAAGGTTGGCCATGTAGTAACTTAAGTTCAGCAGTTCAGTTCAATTTAACACAACAGTAGAAATGACACTGCAAGAACATAATCTTAAATTTGTTTGAAAATCATTTTTAAGCTGTATCTAATTTTACATTCCTAAATAAATAAGAAACAGAAGTAAAGACTTAAGGTCTGTTTTTCATTAAATTCTGATTTAAAAAAGGGTTTTTGGTGGCATCTTTGACTGCATTCAATCTGTACTTCATTGTACAGCATTTTATTACCATTTTTTGCATCTCCTTTACCATCACATAACAATTCAACAATAAAAATCATATTACTTTGACTAAATAACAGGATAATGCTTTTGATTCATTAACCATTTCTTGTTTTTTTTTTCCAATAATAATGCAATGCAATGCAATGCAACACATACACAAAACAAGGAAACCAATGTTCAGTGTGATGACATAATCACCTTCTCAATTAAATATGTTAGCCTGAGAAGAAGTGGACTTGCACTAATACGAAATGCACAATGGAAAACGAGGAAAATGCTGTCTGGCAAGACCTGTGTTACTGCACGGTTTTTAGAGAACATGCATAGAAAAATAAATTATAAATAAATTGTCCAAATGAAACATTTTGAAAACATTTTTTTTTGTTAAATTCTAGCCAAAATTCTGTCATGACACCCCTAAGCCTATTTGAGGGCAAGGATAAATTAATATCACGTAGGTGGATGTGAGACGTGAACAGAGCCAGCTGGCTTTGCACAACGCTGGAGCTGTGGAGTGCTGACATAGGATAAGACGCTGACAAACAGTAACACAGATCCTGGCTCCGCTGGCTACTCCTTTCTTGAAATCCCATTCTGAGGCAAAATGATAAGTTAACTACGCCATTAAAAAGTAAAGCACGTTTCACAAACTCAGCAGTTATTAAACACTGCAGGCATGAACCACCTTATTGACCAAAAGAAGCTAAGCCACATCCCATTCCTGTGCTCCTGAAGCATCATACCTTGTGCACCAGGGGCTTGCCGTCTCCAAGAGGCTTTCCAGACAGAGCATCAATCAGAAAGATAACTAGTCACATAAAGAAAACGGTTATTATTTAAAAACAGACTTACTGTAATGTTTACTTTCTGGTAAAAAAGCATTGTTTAAAACATTATTTACAAAAAACGTAAAAAAATACATGAAATAATGAAAAACAGAGGACCTAATAACGAAAAACAGTCACCTAAGTAATGTCCAGTAAAGAAAAAAGATAAAATGAGGTTTTCTTAGAGTAGGTATTAAAGTTATGATTTTTCATTTGGGCAAATTGCCAGGCCAATTTTTTAAGCAAGTAGTGGGCAGCTTTCCTTGAGAGAAAGTTTATATTTTACCTTTCTCATCAGCTTTATCTCTTATTGCGATGGTGTCATTACTAAGAGAGACAGTCTGCGCATTCAGGATGTCAGTCCTCATTCCAGGGAACTTCGGAGCAGAAATCAGACGTCCTTCATATGAAAACAAATAGATACCTGCTCCATCCACAAGTAGAAAGTGTCTGGAAATTAAAAGTAGATGATTTTAAAGTGCCAGAGTAATGCATTTTATTACTTAAAACCATTGTTCAGTTGAATAGACAAGATTTCTATACCATCCGTGCCCCATTCTTCACTGGTAATCACATTTTAACGGAAAAATTAGATGCAATGCAGGAAATGTACAGTAAATTGATAAAGAATACTACTGTACATATAAGTTGTGAAACAAAATTGAGACATTCTTTTAAAATAATCGTATTATGCCAAAGAGTGATATGATGCCATGGCTTGTAACTTTAAGTTGATTACCTACCTGTAACACAGTAAAATTGTTAAAGGTTGTTACACATTGTTAAAGATGACCAACAACTATCACTTTTCCACATGCAATCAGGCTTCAATATAAATATCAGCTCTATTACTGGCTGAGTCACAAACTTCTATGTTGTCAGTGCTCAAGGTTTCATTAAAAGTGTCACTCTGGATTCATGTATAAGTATATAGAAGCTGGCACAAAATGCTGTTTTACCTCTCTGCTTGCAGGATCAGGCTAACAGTTCCTTCTTTAAGATCAAAAATCAACGGTGTGTTCCAATTCTTTGCACTGCAGTAGAGAGTTTTGTAATGTTGCAAATTACATCACTGGATTCAAAAGAAGCAATCACAATGCAATGGAGAACTCTTGCAAAACAACAAAAAGCTCAAATAAATCATTTTTACAAATCACAAAGCTTCACTAATGCTGGTCTCTGAAGTGGTATTTTAAAATCTTAAAAAGCAATACATGTAAGCTTTTAATACTAATGCACTTTATTGCTTTATTGGATGTCGGCCTATGAAGTGATACTGAACATGCTTCCCATATGATCTAAAAGTGATGATTGTTTTAATACTTGACCTGTACACGTAGCATTGTAGAGACGTCGTGACTACTAGATGCCCAAACGACAGGGAAGCCTTTATCACTCTGTCCCGGAACTCTAAAACATCCACTGCGTCATTCTGTACATTCCTCACCTGAACAGGAACAATTCTGTTACATGTGCATTTATAAAATTAGTTTACAGAACCTACTTTTTCAAATTTATTTTTTTAACATGGGTTAACATGGGTTGTGATTCCCTTTTGGTCACGTAATTGGATTTTTAGATCCTAACTTTTTTTTGAAGAGAGACAATACCAGTAACACTAAACAGTACAGGGAGAGCTTGAGAACTATAGCAGTACCGCTCTGGCTGTAGAGCATCATGTATTATTAATTTGCCCAACAGTGCTGTTTAATGTTATTTTCACTCTTACCAAATTGAAATTAGCTTTTTAACTCATAACTACAGTAAAATAAAAATTATCTCTTGAAAAGCTCTCTACTTTATCTACTCAAAATAAATTAACTGGTATGTAAAAGGATATACTGCATAGTGTTATATCTTAACAACAGAAATGAGAAAATGATGCACACCTTGTATTGTTTGCATGCCTTATAGATGCAAAATTATATGGCTGTTTAAGCTCGTTATAGCTTGGTTACTTAAGGTTTTAAAAATCAGTTTCCAGGTGTTGTGCAATGTTTGGCTTATTTAAGAAGCAGAAAATTATACATTTTGAGGGCAGTTTGGTGCCTCTTTCCTTTTCTTTAAGGTTCAATTTGTCAAGTCACTGAACTCTTTTACTGCCAAATGTATTTACATTATAATCAAATCCTGTCCTGAAGACTGGGTAATAAAGTGTTTAACTTTAATAATTTGCAGAAATCCATGTAGCTGACCATATATATACTGTATATATATTCTATAAACCACATTAATGCTTTTATGTTAGTAGATTTTAGTTTATTTTTAATTAAACATGGAATGCAAATTCATAATTATTTAATATATTTACAAATTTAAATATATTATGACAACTAGGAGTCAACTATAGGTGTAAATATATACTGATATAAAGTTTTATATTTAGTTATTTCTTATTATTTAATTAGCTACCATTTTGCAGGTAAAGGTGTATTTTAAGGTTGTGAAGCCTCTGCAAGATTAAACTGTGTGTAAAACAAGAATAAAACCTGCAACCACAAAGCAATAAATTTAGCTGCCCAAATCACAAACCATTGACAGATGTGCAGAAGAAATCTAGCTCAGCTAAAAATAAATGAGTTAAGACACTGGTTTGTTTAGTTTGTGCAAACAGTATTCTGTAAAATGTCTCAGCTGACCTTGTACTCAAGCTTACACCATGTAAACTGTACCTTGTGGTTTTTCTAATTTAAACATGTAGTGTGGCTGAAGCCTGAAGACAAGTAGGCTATTGTCATGTAGGTACAGTAGGAGTCTTATAACATAATGTATAGCTAGAAGTGCTGATGTCTTGGGAATTTTCTACCTTTAAATAGACCATTACTAAACAGCTACTACATTTAACTCAAGGTAACTCGCTTCCATTGAGTGTTAAACACATATATTAAGACTTGCATTTTGCTTTTTAAGGTGCAGTTTTCATATTTTAATATGTAAATTCTATCACTCTTCACAATTATTTTAAAGAAACTAAATAAAAAATAATCTACAGTTCTTGAATGACTGACAATGTATCAACAGTAGCTCACAGACCAAGCAAACCAAAGACCGGTACAATATAAAGACCTCCTTTAAGAGTAAAACAGAATCTAAAATACAAAATACTGTATGGGCACTAGGCGATTTTCTAATGCTTTGGATGCTTTGGCCTTGTTATGTACAATTCTTTCAAAAATTACAAAAAATGTAAAGTGAGGAGTCCTATTAAAATGCCAAGCCTCATAAAAGACAAATCTCTTCTGAAATAAAGAGTAATGGTACAGAGTCCAGTTTGAGAACCTGAATAGCAAGGAATCTGGCAAAACAAGCCAGTGGGACAAGAACCTACTGAGAAAAGGACATGTACATAAAAAAGTACTAAGCAAATAGCAAATTTGGTTTTGTAATTTCTTCTGTAATTTCTTCTGTAACTTGAGGGTGACCGAAACATACCAATCCTGTTGTGCATCATACTCTTATTAAATGTTTAGGGTTTAAAGAGCTACTTTAGTAACATATAATATCCTTTAATAATCAGAATATTAGGTTATATTTATTAATGTTAATTAGTATTCATGTAGCAATTACAAAGGCAGATCATAATTTTATAGCATATATTTCTATGCATTAATAACATTTGATACAGTACAGAAGCCGCACAGTATATGAAGTTATACATGTCTATATTTAATAAAACACATAAGAATTTCAACACTTTCCTAATATTAGAATGGATGTCATATTGTTTATAATTACATTACTAAAGAATATCATCTAAAATAATGAATGGAAAAATGAAGAGGCAATATCTTTGAGAAAAAAAAAAACAAGAAAACAAACTTCTGACATAATGCTGACCTGCATTGAGCTTTTACACGTGACATAAATATTATGATACCGTAAAGCTCTTAAAGATTTGTACCTGCATAGTTCTTCTTTTTGTGAGTATTATCTCAAAGTTTTTCCATGACCATCTCTGCTCAATAACATGAGCAAAAATCACGTGCCCATTCCCACAGGCACCAGCAACCTGAGTCCCATCCACTGACCAGGCAATATTGAAAATGCTTCCAGTGTTTGGCTTTTCCAATGCGTATGACCACTAAAAAAAGGACAAGGAAAAAATATAGTTTGGTTCACTTTTCCAAATATTTACATTGTTAATAAAAAATAATAAGCTGTGATATTTCATGCAGAGTTCAGCAGACTGGGCATCAGATCTTTGCCAACTCACATTTGATGCAATTGATTTGCCAGAATGCTATCGTGACTGATTGTAGAGAGCTTGCCAAACCTGAATTTAGTAGCTTAAGATTTGTTCTGTTACACTATTGTATTCCAGTTTAAGAGAATCATATGGATTTTTCAAAATAGAAGACAGAGCCAGATGTTTATTACCAGGCTTTTAGAGATTTGTAGGCACCAGAAAAACAAGTAATGGCAACATGTCCTTTTAATATTAACTGAAGCAGTTGCATCAAAAAGCAAAGTTTCTGTTGTTATTCTTAAAGTTCCTAAACACTTTTTTATTATATAACACTTAAAGTCCTTCTTGACAAAACTACTGACAAAAACCCACCCCTTTTGAGCCACAACCACAATGGCTATTTGTTGTTTATAAAGTTTTACCTTTCTTAGTCTTGGAGTTAAAAATGTTTTTTCTGTGAGATATTTGTGTAATTATATGCTGCTGCTTAGAAGGACTGTACTTAAGATTGAGAATGAATCTTATTTAATGTACATATGACAAAAATACAATTCACAATTAAAAATAATCTTTTTAATCCCATAGGGTAAAGGGAGATTAAGGATTAGTCACAAAAGCGAATCTAAAGTGGGCCCTACCCCCTGCTGCAAAATCTCCTCAGCAGACTGATTCACTATATTCACCATGTCTAATTAAGCCAGCAACTTTAACCAGAAAAATTACCTAATTCACTGACAGTAATATTGCCTTGCACCCTTGCACAAAGGGCTATTGTATTTTTACAGCGTGTCCTAGCAATCAATAGTCATCTTTGACCCCTATAATGGGCAAACTCAATGCTTCCAAACTGAGAGGCGGGATAACTGGGGGAACAAATGGAGCTCCTTAAGGCTGGTATGCAATACGCTCTGAGGGAATGAAACAATCACTTTCTGTTGTCTGCATTACAGCATTCCACCACGTGTTCTCTCACCACAAATACAACTGACATCTATCTGATGACCCCTGACCCGTGGAATCAGCGCTTTTATAAGTGCAGGTGGCGAGCAGTTAGTAAGCTGTCTAAAAGATTGCCAGTTTAACTATATTGCTGCCCCAGAAGGAATTTTACAATATGCACAAAAGCAAATCAAAATAATACAAAGTATTTTAAAAAAAAACCTAACAAAAATCCATGTTGCTCTCACTTTCCACAACATTTGTGGGTGTATCTAAATCAGAATTCATTTCAAACACACACACACAAAATCTGCTGAAATCAAAGTCGTTGTCTGAGTCTTGTTTTCCTTCCAGGTTGTCTGGCAAGCAAATGATTACATAATTACTGCCTAATTAAATAGCAAAGAGTTAAGACATTTCATAGTATTAACATTTCAAAATTTACATATATCATTTATATGTAAATTGAACTGTACTATTATTACTTCTTCATGGGCTTGTTTCCTTCAGATTCCACTTTCAAAAAAAGTTTAAATTCTTCATGTACCCTAGTTTTCAAAATTAATACTTACCAGAATTTATTTCCTCATTACAGTACTATAGCTAATAATGTGATGTCCACTTACTGAAAAAAAGTTTCTTGCAGATTTATGACCATTTTTCTTTTACTTTTTTCCACACTTCCAAAAAAATCAGCAATAGAAATAACTTTTTTGCACTCATTGAAAAGATAAACAGTCAAGCCTGTATAAACCCTGACCTAAACCTTTGATGTGTACTTTAATACACCTTTTTCAAAACATTGCACAACTATACTTGGATGAGTTCCACTGTTTTAAAACGTACACATTTGAAATAATAATACTTTGTCTATTCTTCTGAAAACATTCAACCCAAGTCTATTTTAAACCTCTCAAGAGACTTGAATGTCTCAGAATAAGCTATCTGCCTAAACGTAAATGTATACACCAGATTCTAATGAACCTCGACACATGATCCTAGGCTAAGAAACAGTTTTGGAATAGTGCTTACCTAATGTTTTTAACATATTTAGCTATTTGATTCCTTTTGCAGTATATGCAGGAACCTGAAAATCCCAGGCCTTTCTACACACTTGTCAGATATGTCAGAAAATAAAAACCATGGAATATTTTGAGGATATCTTATGGCTTGTAGCAGGCTACATTGTTTATCCCATGAGAAACAAAGACCACAAAACTGAATACTCTCAAGGCACGAGTTGTGAAAAGTCTTCTTCATGAGTCAGATTAGTGTAGTATCTCCAAAGTGACCTCTAGGTTTGTCTTTTATTCACATCCCATAAATAAAATTTAAATGGCTTGTTCAGACTACTGTTGTATGTTAAATTATGAAAAAAGCTTAAAGGCAATCATCAGATGTAGGCCAACTTTTAAAGAAAAAAAATGACAAGTGGATAATTCTATCACCTGAAGAAGGCTCCACGGCCGAAACGTTGTGTTCTCTTTCTTCTTTTTTTCAGCATGGAATAAACCTATTACTTGTTCCTTTGCAGCCTACGCATGCTGACGCAGCTACCCACCTGAACTAATTCTATCACTATCACTATAAGGATTCTAAAATTATCATTATATGGATGTGCACAAATATCAATACAAAGGCACTAAGAATATTTACCAAAAGAATATTTGCACATGTTATTAAGTGGCCAATGAAAAACATTGCTTTTACACAGTAACTCCAAGAACTGACTAATGACGAGGCTGATAAAATAATATAAGAAGAGACAAAGAGATTACATATATTAAAAAAACAGATGAACTTATCCACATAATCAATAGAACTTTAAGAATTTCCCTCGTGTCACAGGAATGCAGAGCAAAAACTACACTGTTAGGAAGGTTTAATACAATAAAATGAGGGGTTATGATTAAGGAAACTGAGAAGGGGAGGGTGGTGAGGCCGTTAATACTGCTGCCTCACAGCTTTTGGTTTCTGAACTCAGTTCTAAAATGGGAAGTCTTCTGTGTGGAGTTAACATGCTCCCCCCATGCTTATGCGAGTATTTTTTATCTGCTCAGGTTTCTTCCCATCTTCCAAAGACAGGCAGGCTCACTGGTGCCTCTGTGCGTGTGAGTACACTGTCCCTGTGTCTGCTGGATTAGGTGCTGGCTCACCACAACTCTCCATAGGATGAAGTGACTCTACATAATATGATGATGTAAACTCACACTGAACATTTTGCATTTCTTGGCTACTTTACAAAACACTGTATAATTTGCAGTACACCCCCACCTTTTTTAATTGAACAAATCAGAAGTGAATATATACACTACACTGTTATTGGCAGCAAAACAAAACCGTTTGCGCTATAAGGTAAAATGGTTATGACTTTTACATTTAACAATAACCTTGTCAGCAAAAAAAGTAAACACAAAGTATATTTGGGGGAATCTTTAAACAGATTTACTGATGACAGTTTTATAGGAAACAAAAAGAATGATCTTGGATTTTATCCAACTGCTTTGTATTTTCATTTAATAGCATATGGGAAGATTTAAATCAAAGTGGAGAATACCATTTTACCTGCCACCTTAAGTTAATATGGGCTAATTTCTAACTAACATTACGATAGCCTGAAGAAATAAACCATTTGCAATATTTATACATCTTGATTGTGGAATTTTACAATCACATTGTAGAGTCCTCTGCCAGGGTGACAGAGAGGAACTTAAAATTATAACCGTCAAGCTGTTCAAGAACTTTGGCCATTTACTTCTAAGTAATGCATAGATGTTTAAATGAAAAATGGTGCTATATAAGTTTCTGAATTCCATATTAAAATATTTGTGTGGACAAAAATCTAAATAAGTAAAATGGGATTCTGTCTATCCCAATATTAAATAATAGTAGTCCTAATAGCATATATAATAGTATTTGAACATTAACTTTAATATTTCTGTTATATTCAATAGTTTTTATTAAATTTAATATTTCATATTATCTTATAATAAAAAGATCGTCTCAGAAAATACATTATTGGTTGTAGTTCAGGGAAAGGTCTTATGTACAGCAACAGAAAACTGGTGCAGTACCCAAACGTCCCACTAAGAAAGTAAAATCTATTACAGAGAAACCTTCTGTACATAATAGCGTTTAATGCATCAAGGAACTTGTACCTAAGTGTTAATATTGCACCCTAACATTTTAGTTTCCATTTTTTAGAAAATGGAAATTTAATTTAATTTACCTCTTTTGGATTAGAAACATACCATGTCATTTATCCTTTCATCTCAGATAAATACATTTAAACAGTAATAACGTAAATCAATTCATTTTTAAACTATTTAACAAAGTCATGAAATTTAACAAGTAATTGTTCATATTTCTCTTATTCTGGAATCTGCTACTGTCAGTATCAAATTTAAATAGAGTAAAAACAGCAAAAGAAAATGCTGTTTGATTTAGATCACAAGAAAATAAGAAATACCTGTAATATCACCAATCTTATGTTTGTCAAAGAAAACAATAATGCAAATAATAGCTAGTATGGAATTTTAGTCACAGAAATATGTAGCTGAACAATGTGATTATAAAATGTACCTTTCTTTTGCTATGGTTAATGCTCATTTTAAAAGCATGTGATTGACACTGCACTTACAGGCTTAGTACTGACAGTATTTTCATAGCTCTTATATCTCATATGTAGCACAGACTGTACACGCACATGACTTGTTCTGAAAATGAAGAGAACATGTTCTGGAAACTTAAACATTTAAACTATAGAGAACAACTTGATGTACACCTAAATTTAATTATAAATAATAAGGAATAAATAACATACGACTCAATATTTTAAATGAGCATAGTTTGTGGTCATAGATTTTAAGGTTTTATGATCTGGAACAGTTATTGCTTTCAGCTCAAAGTATACTAGTGATGGAATATAAAGGTCTTATTTGGTTACAACTCTTACACATAGCACTCGTTGATATAACCAGGCATAACACAAAACTGCAGGGCACAGTTAAAATATCCCTCATACCATCAGCTTTAGCTAGCTTTCTATGAACTATCATACCTTCTCAATTTCTGCACAATGGTTTGCTACTTAGGGGGAATTGGCAGGAATTCCAGGTTTTGCATTATTCAGAAATCATAAAAATGGAAGAGCAACTAAAATGACTTCAAATCCCATCACCATGAATGAGTTAAAACCAAGAGAATGTTTAAAAGAATATTTAAAGTGAAACCATACCAAGCTGATCAGAGGTCAAACCTTAGGCTGAAGAAAACAAAACAAAATGGCTAATTTGTTGCATGTCAAGAGATCTCCTTACAGTCTGTTTTCCTGTTCACACTCTTTAAAAACGTTTTACATTTCAACACAAAGTCTTACAAGCACATAAAACGTAAGCTTCAGTTACCACTCAATAGTCCAAAAATATTATAGTAGCTTTTGTCTTTACACATGTTGTATATAAGACAGTGACACCACATGAGGTGGTATATTTCCTAGGACTTCTTTAAACAGGAAAGGTCTAGGGAAATAAACACACTAAGTCAGCAATTAAGTTTAAAACAGTAATTTACAATACAAGATAAAACATCCACACCCAGAAAACAAGCAAGTTCTTCTTTATTTTTAAATGAACTTCCACAGGTTGCTCTCTAATTATGGCCAACAAGTCACATCCAAAGCACAAAACCAAGTGAATTTAATCATCTGCTCTGCCACTCACTCTCTCGCTCTTTTTCAGCTCTGTCCAGTCTCTCTTGCTTTCGCTGGAGATCTAGTGAAGATCTGCTCCTTGTGCTAGGTAGCACATTGCAAATCGCCCTCACAGAGCCTTCCCATCCTCTTTATACAGTCACCATTCCAATTGTCATTGCCAGACAGTTCATGCAGCAGGTCATCTCGACAGGCTTCTGGAGGATGTAGTGGGAAGACTGGCCACCTTGCCTCTCTGCTGTTTCCATACCAGAATGTAAAACATTGGTTTACCAAAATATTACACAATAAACCTGAACAAAAACCAAATTAAAGAAACAAGAATTAAGGAATCATGATGGGGTTTCATTATAAGAGGTCACACTGTCAAAATAATAAAACATTGCAAAGCATTAGGCATGTCCTTATTAAGTTCTGACCTGACTAACTTCTGTATAAACTACTGTAGGATGGTCTGCCACCCATCCTGTGCAGATGGGTGGAGATAAATGGTGGAGGCCAGCCAGTCACACTTTTCTTCAGTGTATGGCATATGTGAGGTGATCCCATCGATTGGTCTCGGGTTAGGATTAAAAAACTGGATATTGCAAAACCTCAACATTGTTTTCTTGAAGTCATACCTGTGTAATCCTAGCACTCGTCCTTCACTTTTATATTGTCTTGCAGGAACAGAAATACTTTTGGCTCAATGACTTTATGTATCACTAAGGATTAAGGCTGCCCTTATACTTAACTAAAGATGATCTAGTCAGTGTTAAAGAAATTCCCTATGTCATCTTATGTCCACCACTCTAACGGTTTGAACAATGCAAGTGAGCATAACACTCGCATAAATGTTGTATCTGGTTAGGTTAGGTCTAACTTCCTTTGCTCACAGAAGATGGTGATTTTGTCTCTCAGCAGTCATATTTACCCCTGCATGGCCTCAGTAGTTGTAGATCATTTTTATGCAGACGGTAGGCTGAAGTAGCTCTTCTTGTGCATGATTTATTTCTCAATGGAGTTTATCGTGCTGCAGCCACTGCAATCTAAAGGTTTACAGAGATGAGATAGTCCTGGGCCTTCTACCTTCCAGGATGTGGCCTGTGAGCCAATTTCCTGATTCTCTGCATTAAAGCACAACATCTTATTCTCTAGGCATGTTTGTTCTCACATACCAATAGCAACAAAGTGATCTACATTATTCAAGCAGGGCATGGTCACAGCTTTCACTTTTTATGTATTGATTGAAATCATATCTTTTAGAATGGCTGTTTATACACATTCTTTACCAAATTACTTAGGCAATCATAACTCAAATACAATACACTAAGCACCACTAGATAGTTTTATTAAATAACATGACCTGAGCTCAGTGGTTTGTTATCCCAAACAATACTACTTGAACAATCAATCAACCTATCTAACTATTAAATAAAAATAAAATATTAAAATTATGTGTTACCAATGATGTAAAACTTAAGACTGTTACATTTTCATTGTGCATCAGTATACATACAAATACACATTATTACATACATATACAAACATACAACCATACGAAAACTATCACTCTCAAGAAGGAAACTGATTGAAAACTAATGAACAATAAAAGACCCTGATTACATTAAGTCCCTTAACTCGCCACATGTGGTTGGCAAGGGTTAATGATACGTGTATCAGCTAATGGCTCCCAGTGGAACAATCTGCTGATTCAGCCCCATTACATCAGACACATTAAAAATGTCTGTGCTGACCGGTAAGCCAGGTCTGGTTCTCTTCAAACACTAATCGCTCTGGTGGCATGTGACTCACTAATGTTCACCCAGATCCTCCTCCCTTCCCGTCGTAGTGTGCCTATTCCTTCAGTCACTGTTTACATACAGTGTCAGGAAAGAAGGCTGGAGGGATGAAGCGAGGCTTGCGCAGGCTAACCTTATAAATCAGTGCTGCTGGCTGCAGCACAGAGGATACCAGCTGGCTCCAGTTAGCTCCTTTATTTCTTTGACTGAACTGCCTGGCAAACCAGGTACAGTGTAAATCCTCAGCATCACGAGACTGAAATGCGTTGCCGTGCTGACACAATACACAAACCCTCAGGTTAAAAAATGCAGAGAAGAAATGATTAATTTACTTTCTTTTTTTAAAACATCATGAATTGCCTCAAACTACATGAAAACAATTCAGGAAGGCTATTTTTTGGATTCATATTTCTAAACTTATTATAAATGAGTCAATTAGAATAATGTTAGAAGGCTTAACTCAAATACAAAGTGAGAACAGACATTTATGGTGATTTTGAGCAGTTTTTGTCTTCATATTGTTTTAGCTCATTCTGCCTTAGTACCATAATTGAACTTTGGTATAAAAACCATATGCCTGCTAAAAACATAAAGGTTATCAATTGTTCTATTAAAAAAAAAATCGGAATTATTTTTATGCTATTATCTCTACCAAAAAAATAGAAAACCTCATTTTTGCATGGTCTGTAAACAGCAATAGCTCTGAAACAGCAATAGAAATAGTTATTTTAGAATATCAACTCATCGTTCTGCTATTCAGTTTATACTGAGAAAAACAACAATAGTATCTAAAAGGACAAAACAATAAGATCATTCATTTGTCATTTTCTGTTTAGGGTTTAAATATACCAAATATACAGTTGATCCTGTTTTATTTATACAATTCTGATTGACAATATAATCTTTAGATTCTCAAGATGGGTTGGTTATTAACTACACTCTGACAGCTTGTTATTCACAAAGGCTGTAGTCACATCTAATGTAGTCACACCAGTAAGAGTTGGTTCTGACACAACAAAAATACTACTTTTGGACAGTCTTTAGACTATGCATGCATGAGCAAAAGGGACAAATGTGCACTTTGTAAATACTGCTTGTATTTTGGAAGCCTTTTTACGTACAGTATACTGCCAAAGTAAAACTGTCATCATAAGCCTCATAATTTCTCTTTTTGAATTTGACAATCAATCATAGACTGAATACAAACACTACTTTAAAAAAATCAAATGACACAGCACTGTCAATACTTCCCCTTCATATTATACTTTCAACACAGGCTCTTCAGCTTTTGCCACACTTGTAGCTGAATGCACACTACACATACTGTACCATGGTCCTTTTTTTTCAGGCTTGACTCCTGTAAACTATTTTGTGCCACTGCGCACTGTATAAGTCTACATGGTGACCCTAATGTTTTATCCACTTAGTGAACCAGTTCTAATCTTCCTTTTCTCTCTAAGGTACTTCAAGGTCATCACCACACAGATCATATGACACATTACTGAATGCAACCTGCATTAATCCCTTCTGTCTGGTTTCCAGCAGCAACATAGTACTGAAACTGCATGACTGATCATATACTGCTGCTCAGTGCTGCCAGTGATATCCTCTTAGTCTCCTGGATCTAATAACAGATTCTTATACTATAAATAAGGCCAAAATCCAAAATAATGTTGAACATAAAGGTTCAGCACACACCTTAAAGAGGGCCTGCTTGTTTGTGGAGATATAATCTGATATCACTGCAAAGCTGTTCTCTGAACCGAGCTGGCTATGGTGTCCCACAGGGCTCTGTTCTTGGGCATCTCAACTTTGTCCACTATATTCTTCTCCCAGACATCAGGACTCACTCTCATGGTTTCTCTTTCCACTTTCCTCCTTTCATACCCAAATGTATTTAAGAATTACTCTTAGATGTTCATTCATGGACTCTATACCCTCTTTATGCTCAAAGCGTACAGAAGCACGCTGCATAAGTATGTTTTTTTTGCTCTTCAGTTTAGAGACTGTTGGCTGATGCCATTAGCTATAGTAATAAATCTAACAGTCCACTTGAACAAAGGAGTTATCTTCAGTTAAAACATCTAATCAAAAGAGAAACTGTTTACTCACAAATCACTTAATGCAGGAATTTAACAATTACTACCTGTGAAACTTAACAAATGTTCAACCCCAACTCACTACTGCAGATGCTAAGAATCTTTGTTATACTACTGTCAGCTCCTGCGATGACTGCTTCAGTGTTCTACTGAACTTCCTTTACTCTTCAAATTCTAACAACAGACCAGAAGAGGTAAAAATACAGTGTGATGAATTTTAAGTAGTACAAAAATAGCTCACAAGTATGCTCATTGACAATGACTAACCTTCAGGTGTTGAATCACATTCGGGATTCTGCTCTTGACTTCCTATACCCTCTATAACAAAAGCCTGGATATCTCTGAACTTCTGATATCATATGTAACCATACAACAAATAAAAATTTCTGTTTGTAATTCCTGCACCTCAAACAGCTTTTTGATTTTTGTATATTTAAACCTATGACACTTACTGCTTTGTCTTTTATTAAGCAATGTATTTTCTTCTATGCATTCTTACTGTGTGTGTGAAGCAATTTTATACGTTGTTATATGGTTTGCTTACTGCAATGAAAAAACTGTAATGAATTGTACTTTTCTTTTTACCTCATTGAGGTTTAATGAGGCAAAACCCAGGTGATAAACAGGAAAGGTGTTTTGATTCAGGAAAATAAATCATTACAAAAACACTGTAGTACCTTTAGATAAATTGCACTTGCAACTATGAATACTGGAAATGTATAGAATATGGTAATATACTAATGAATCAAGACATGCTGATTGATTAATGTTAAAATATTTGAACACTTTTTTTCCTCACTGCAAAACTCTTTGAGAAGCTACTTTTAAAGGCATTATATACAATAAAGTTTATTATTATAGACTGTAGAGATATAATAATCAATGGGCCAACTTTAGAAGAAATAATTGTACTCAAGTTAAAACTGCAGTGCCCACTGTGAAAATACTTATTTACTACTTAATACATATTCCATATGCACAAACAAGGATCAAAATATCCAGCACACAAGTGTGAAAAGTATGTTTTAAAAAGAACACTGAATAGTTTTAATTTATTAAAACATTACATGTCATCGAATGCACAAGAAAGAAAGGAAAAGAAGAATTCTCCAGTTACAATGAAGAGTGATAAAATGTGCTGATAATGTCTCCACACACACTATTACTGAACTTTTCAAAGCTATAAACACACAGTGAGAACTTGGCACAAAGCATACGAGACGTATCACTGGCAAGGGAACTGTGATGAATGATTTTGAAATGATTTGTTTTCCCCTGTGAGAACATCAACCTGTTTAGCACTGGATTTTCTTGGCATTCTTCCGCTCTTAGACAGGTCTTCTTCATCTTCCAGCTTTTAGAACAAAACTTAATAAACATACATGATTTACTATTTCAAAGATGATTAGGGGACAGTTCTTCATGTAAGCAGCAAGGCCAGCCAACATGGGATCATTTTCAAAGAACCTACTATTTTATATCAGTCGAAAAATCTCAAATGTTTAATGATTTGTTAAGGCATTTCAGATATGAACAGTGAAATAAATTACACCATCATTCATTCCCTAAATCTACAATGAAAGAAGTGTCATAAAGCCTTCATGTTGCTGTAACTTTAATGTTGTCGATTTTTTTTCCATATTGGATGGCACTAGTGGTTTAGTATATTTTTACAATGATGACTTGAGAACACAAAAATGTGGTCACACTAACAGCTAATCTTCTTAAAACTGCAATATTACTGGGGAACAAAATCCACCAGTTTTCCCCCACTGGGCAGAAAAAAAAGCAAAAAATGTGATTAAGCTGTCAGAAATTCAGACAAAAATCTTTTGGTGTTGTTCAGATATTTTTTCTTTTTCAAGTAGAATCTAGGTCTTGATGGGTTAACCACTTTTCCTGTGGTGTAATGACAATGGTGTTTTTACTCATAAACTGAAAATAGTATGTTGCTTTCCATCTTAGCACAAACACATAATAAAATTGGTGAACAGCAATAAAAGCAGGCCGATCTAAAACTAATATAGTGTCTTAACTGAAGTAATCTAAAACTGAAATAAAAAACATACTCTGTTGCTTCCTTGTTTTTATTTTTATTTGTTGAACCTAAGATGCATCCAACAAAAAAGGCAAATGAGCCCAACCAAACAGCTTGTTCTCACAGGCTATTAATTTCACTAGTAAATTAAGATTTGTTGTAAAAGTCAGTTGCAGTGACCCCAGTCAAGGCTGGACTCAGATGAGTGGAGCAAGGATTTCCACCCATTCAATAACAACAGCACTTTAATTGCTGCAGGCAGGTTTGGCAAGTTAGGCACTGTTAAGAGTACACATCTGTGGATATCAAGACCTGATTGGTCTGGAGCTCAGCTAAAATCAACAACAAATGAAGTGTTCAGGGACAATACTCAGCACTTTATTATAAATTTAAAGGGAAAAGGGGGTTAGCTGCCCTCTGGGGACAGTTTTGTTCTCAGTTTTCCTCTGACATTTTGTCCTGAACAAACGTTATCACGTTTCATTGTTATGGAAATATCACCTGGTGAAGAAAATTACAAATAAGCCTTAAGGCTTTTACTGTTTCAGTAACCATCCTCACTGTAGCCTTATAAAAATGTAATAAACACTTATTGCCTATTTTTATACCTTTGAAAACTTTATAACATGTAACACTATACAGTACATAACACATATCAGCAGTAAAATAAAAAACACCCAATATTCTGAAGATATCCTGAATTTTTATTTTAAATCCCAGAAAACTAAAATTATTTACTTTTTGTTCTTTATTTGCTTGTTTTTTTCTGTAACTTCTTTAACCCACCAACACACAATTCTCCACTTGTTCTTGAAAGAAACAAAAAATTATAGACCCCAAAAAATAAATTGAGAAGTAAATGAGAAGAGAAAAAATACACATCAGCCAAATTCTGAGTGCTCTTTTGAACAAAATGATGTGTTTAATAAGCTGTGCTTTGTAATAATGACATAGATTTTCTGCCTTAAATTATATGCTATCAAACAAAACACTGAGTTTGAATGATAAAAACTGCTTTGAAACCTTTTACGGCACCATGTTGTCTGAGCTAGCTTAATCATACAGCAATTTAAACACACTCATACACAAGTACTTGTGCTTTATTGATGACCAAAATGTTTAACCATAAGGAGTTTAATTCACTATTTTCACTTTATTGAATGGTTGATAGCATTAATATACAAACTAACTCATGGAAAACTATAACAAAACAAAAGGTGCATAATCTGGTGGATATAAGGTTATTCATTAGGTTTGGAAAACAATAGACAAGCCACTAAACCTTGTGTGAATATTTTGTTATGTCCGGATTTCTTGCAGATCTTTGGATGAGAGGTTTGTCATTCATTAACACCAATGTCCTCTTTAACTTCTGGCTTGTTTAATCTGGTCCATCTAAATTTAAGCCTCGGTGAAGACATTATTCACCTGACCTACTGGGTGATGCACTTTGGTGAAGGACACAAAGGATCCCATTCTGATATTTGCCAAAGTGCTGTGGAATGATTATTAATAATGGAAAACTGCTGATTTTGCAGGTATGATAAGAAACCAATTAAGACCTTAAAAACAGATGACATTGCTTTTTATCTCAATGATTGGTTCAATTAAGTAAATCATATAAAATGAAAACCAGGGGACTCTGAAACTTTTCAAGAAAATAAGTTGTTAATTTTGTGTTCTAGAGGCACCAAAACAAAAGGCTCCAGAACAAAAACAAATACACATGCAACGAACTGGTTACACTGAGTAACTGGGAATTCTACATTTAGAATAATATGTCAGATAAGACCATAAGAAATGACAGGATTCTAATTATTAAAATTATTATTGATAAGCTCATGTATAACAGTTCCCAAACTTTAAGCCCAATGTTTCTGGATGAAATATCATATGTTATAGTCCTGATGATGCATCATCCGATCCATTTGATGAAAATAACTGGTCAATGGCTTATGTCAAAGCTTATATCAATGTCAAGTTGGGACACCTTTAACCTGCAACTTTTACCAAATTAGACTACCAGGTGGCTTAGACTTTGCTGCAGCTGCTCAATGAATTAGAATAAAGCTTGTTGCAGCAACTCCTATTAGGTACTAATAGGAGCTGTAAGAATATCTTTTTGACCTTCCTTTTTCTAGTAATGGAAATATAGCTTCGTTTCCTGAGACTGTGTAGATGTGTAAAATGTTTCACTGTGTTCTAACAGAAGTGCATATTATAAAAAATATTGTAAACCCATAAACCAACTGAATTTTGCTGTTGTAAATTTTTATTTATAGCTTTTTCTTTAACTCACATTAAACAAAAACTTTGGATCTCTCTGTTTACCATGAACACTATTCAGCTTCACTTTTAGAAATAAAACTAAAATGTAGGCAGTGCAGAGGTGTTGATTAATAGAAACAAACTGAAACATACAATAACCATGGGTTGTTATGCTCTCCCAATAACTTGGTAAACATTTATGGAGGTCTATATTCTGTTTTAAAAAATTATATTGCTATACAAAGCTCAAAAGCATCACTAAAAATAACAGGTCTTTCAAAAAAAATCTTTAATAAAGATTACATACAAGAGGTACCCATCTATTCATGTGGTAGTGGTCCAAACATCTTGCACATACAATAGGTGATTTTAAGAGTGTAAATACTGTATATAATATATATATAAAGTGAAAGAATAATGAACAAATTAAGTACTGAAGATATAGACAGAATACACTAGAATCCTAATTTCTCTTTTTGGCAATTGCGTAACGAGTAAATACAGTAACTAAACATTTTCTTCATGGAAGTGAAACACAAAACTAAATGTTATACAATTGAGGAGTTTGACATTAAAATTGCTGGCAACTGAAAAACTGTTTTTTGAATATATGGACTATCTTATAAATGAAAGATTTACTTTAGGGTTATATCAAGTGGCACAAGACTGAAATTTGGCAGGAAGAAAGAGGGTAATGATATTCACATTGCCTTTATCGGGGATCCAATCCACACGCTCATGTGTTGCACTTTGGGCTTCAGTACTCTAGTCTAGCCTGCACAGAGTAACTATAGACACATGTTTTGCCCTCCTGGGGCTCATCAGTACGGTGCAGCTGTGATCAGGCCAGTGGAATTCAATTAGGGTTACATGGCATTGAACAGATCAGTATGTAAGCTTTAAGTACACAGTACCAGAATATACCAGTATACACAAATATTTAAATTAATCAATAAAATATTAGATTTCTCTTTTTCAGAAACTATAATATCCATAAAAGGACAACACTGTCTTGTTTTCAAAACTAACTTCTTAATAAAAAAGAAAGAATATCCGAAAAGTACAAAAAAAACAAAGTGCTTTGCCAATATGAATCATTACTAAATCGGTGTTGCAAATAGGGCTGATGACCTCTCAACAGATCTAGTTAAGTTTAAAACTGCAGAAGGGGGGAAGGGTATTGGCACTACTTCATGACACCCCTTGAGGAACAAAAGGTTATGGAAACATTGATCCATTCATTCATTTTCAGTTCTGTTGAGTGCAAAGTTACACAATGCACAGAAAAGCAAAATGACAAGATAAAAAACAAAGCTTTATGCGCCATCTTCACATCAGAATATTTGCTTATTTATATTGATTTTTTTCTTTATTATGTGGTGATATAAAAAAGGTGCTGTTACAAAAAACTTAATGTAAATATTGCAGTGGTTATTTTAAAATTTCTTTTTAAGTTTCATTTCATTCACTATCTGTATTATTTTCCATTTAAATGGATAGATGGACAGATTTCCCTGGAATTCCACATAACAAATTCATTAGCAGTGAAATGACAGACATTTATGAAATAACTAACTTCTATAAAAGTATAGGATGACTTTTGGATACAATCTATAAACCCTAATACAAAAACCTTTTTTGTATTATTACAAAAATTTTAATTACATTTTAAAATGTTTTTACTGTGCAAATCTCATTTAAATACAAATCTCTATAGGCTGCAAAAATTATGTGTATATATTTTGAATGCAACATCAGGGAACTAAGGATAAAGCTTTTTAACAGGAGAGCTAGAGATGCAATATCTGATATAATGTAACATTCATATATTCAATTTTCAGCATTTGTTATTAAGACTGGTAAAGTATCAGTCCAGGAACAGCCTTTTAATGTCATTTTTTGAAATGGTTGATAAATTAGTCAAACTAAAGCTGGTGATGATCCAGTCAATATGGATAGAGTCACACATTCAGACATAGTAAATTTATTCATTCCCTAGCACTTACAAAGTTCCAGTTGTTCTTCAAGATTTATTATGTTACTTCATAACAATTTACAAATTAATCATTGAATATCAATAGCATATTTACCTATAAACATATAAAATAATTACATATATTTCTACACACACAATTACCAAATTAATACCAAATACCTGCAAATATTTTCAAATGATCAATTATCTTATAATTATTAATTATCACTGGTTTCACAAAGATTCTGTGAGTTTCCTTGATTTCCACTGGGTATTATACTAAAGGAGGGACAGAACAAAGAACCAAAACACTCAGTACCACACATGGGGAAAGTAAGAGAACTGCCAGAAGATTTAAGATAAAACATTATTGACCTCAAGAATTCTCGTGATGGCTATAAAAGATATAAAAGACATCAGAATTTCAACTTAGATGATGGCATCCATCAAGAAGCAAATCAAGGAAAATACAATGGCTGCTATCCCACAAGGATTAGAACATAAGAGAGATTTACTTAAATGTGTGGTCTGAAAATCTGTTTGGGAAGACAACTTACACCCAAGTACAACAACTATGAATCTTCAAAAAAACTCTGGCATTATCAGGATACAATGTCTCTAAGACTATCATTTGAGGCTGACCTCATGAATCTGAGGTCTGTGGCACAGTTCCATGGCAACATAAAAAGAAAAGACATGAACTTACCAAACAGCAACTAATTGACTCTCAAGCCGAATGAGAACACGTGACATGGTTGGATGAAGCACAAAGTCAGTTCTGTATGGTCTCACCAATGGTATGATTAGCACAGAATGGTGAAACTCATATTGAAAAATGGCATGCTTTCTGTGAAGAAAAGGACCTGATTTGTTCTGCTCTATGGCTGACTTGATGGCCTAGGTAGGTCTGAGTGACGGATGGATTAAAAAGGTGAGGATGCTTCCCAAACCTTTGTTTCTCCATGGACCACTTAAAATATTATGTAGTCCTCAGCAGACCACCAAAATATTTACAACTAAAACAAAACAAATAGCAAGTAAAATACAAAAAAATAAATATGTAATAAACTTACACTTAGGGACATCAATTTTGGTTGTACCGTCTTGTCTGAACAAAGCTTTTTGTTTTGGCTTTGCATAGCTTTGTAGCTATGTAGGGGGCAAATGAAATCAGCAACAGTTGTAGGTCAGCATTGACATTCATCCTACTTCTGTACTTTGTCTTTATTGCAGGCAAAGAACGAGAAAGCTTTCTCCCACTGACAAGTCACAAATAGCATAGCAAGTTATTCAGCCAATGTGAAAACTCCAAATACTTGTCTTGTCTTTGTGTCCAAAGGTCCACTAAAGAATGTCTTGTGATGAAACACTGAGATATGAATTCAAAAGGTAGTTCCAGTAATAATTCTTTCTCACGCATACTGAAGCTGTCATGCAGCTCACTGACATCAATCCCAATAGAGTTTCTTATACAACTCTTTGTTTCAGCCCATGGTGGAATATAATCTCATTGCATTCTGCGTTCTGGGTGACATAACGTGTCACTTCTCCAAGAACCAGCTCGTTATCTGTTACCTGTTATAATTTTCATTTCAAACAAAAGCAACGTTTTCATTATGGTCTTAATCTCTTCACCCATATGTAACACAAACTGCCTGTTTAAATATATAACAAATTGGGACATGAGAACATATCTGACAGATATGCCAGTTAAGAGTCAGACAAGGTCATCAAACCATTTTGGTCATGAGGACAGATGTTTTTGTTGGATGTGTAATTTGAATAATTGTGTGAGCACTGACAACCTGATCAATAGGGGGTCTATGCAATGGGCACATGGGCAGTCTAGCAAACACGGTTCCAGCAGCATAACAGTCAAAATCTCATCTCGCAAGAAGGCCAGTGTTACATGAGACGGCATTCTGTCCTCCTCGATTAACGTAGAGAAAATCGGGCTACCATCAATCACTACAAGTGGATATCTACTGCAACTAGACACTCATGTCCAGACCATCACACTTAAGATATCCGCATAGATTGCTTAGTCTATTATACACAACAATCATTCCGCACATCTGAAGGGTGGTCTACATTTTATCCTGATTCATCTCTAAAGAGGACACTCCATTGCTGGCTCATCCACCTGATGTGCTATTCACACCTCCTCAATCTTTTGCATTGAAGACTTTTGGAGAGTGCTGGCCGCTCACTCGTAGTCATGGCTGCACAGAATGGTAATTTGGTCACCTCTTTACATGTGCTGCTGCAACCTCCATCCTCACAAAGATGGAGAATGATGATTTGTCAATCTTGGCAAAAGTGCCATGAGACGTGGTCTGAATTTTGTCTTTTATTGATGCACTGAGGTTGGTTGTAATGTCGTGCTAAATAGGAAATTAATGGCTATAAATACCCTAGGTGGTGAGTGACTTTCAACCTCCAACATACTGATGGCACAAAATTATCCATAATTTGTCTACCTCAGTTTTCTAAAAACACAAATACAGAGAGAATTTTCTTTTGATGCACAATACATGCTTTTGACACATTTTGTTTATACATACAGTATTGAAAGTCTTCTTTTCTGATTTCTTTCAATGAAGTAATTAATTTGGAGGCTACAGTATATCAAAAGTATTTTAAAGCAAATCAAAAGCCCTGGCCTATTTACACTACTACAAAAAATACATCTCAGATAACAAACTGTTTTTGATGGTAATAGTATGCGATTATAAAAAGTTAATTGTATTTAAAACTCCTTCTCATATACAAACTTTTGTAAGTGTTATCTGTGTGGTTAAGGGGATCAATTCACTTTGCACAGGGGCATTTTCAAGTGCTATTTTAACAGATTTTATTCTGCTAAAATTAAAACAAACACAAATAAAGAGCTATCCAGGGAGTACTGGAGCCTATAAGCAATAGGCAATAGTTAATGCTGTCCATAATTAATGACCTGGGTATTAAGTGTAAGCACTGATTTTAATGTGTTTTGGGGGTGTTTTAGACAGTTTGGGGTGAGGGGGATACATACATGGGTCTAGCTGTAAGGGATAAGGGTAGGGGTCAGAAACATTAAAAAACAATAGTTTTGCCACAGACAAGTCATCCCATGATCTTTCTTTGGACTTTTCTTGCTTTCAGGGGTATATGAACATAAAAGGACATAAGAAAGATTACAGATGAGAGCAGGACATCTGCCTATCTAGTCTGTTTGATAGTAGTAGCAAGATGAGGGAGGGATACTCCCATCTTTTTATTTTGTTCTTCAAGTGAAAAACACAATATCTGAAACACAACAGGCTTCTGCCAACATTTGTTTTGCAGGCAGCAGGCAATTGCATTAAAAAAATTATTTCACTCTTGCACGTGTTGCCTATTCCACACACATTGACATCTCATACCATGGATAAATGTTTTCTCAGTGGGTGCTCAGCATATCCTAACATTTCCCTGTTGGTGCTTGAGCTCCTGTGCACCCACGTACTCATTGTCTATGTCGGGGGATCGAACGTAATCACTTACTTTAATACAAATTTGAATATTTCTAGATCCTTCACAAATCTCTTTTCTGTGTACTTCAAAGAAATCGTAAAAGGGTGTCAACCCAAAAATTACATTACATCTTAATAAACACCAACTGCGAGAGCTGCATTAGAGAGAGCGTAAGACTTTTGATGTGGGTTAATTAAATTCTTACTGTGTATGTATAAAACAAAAGCACACATGTACATGATAACCAAGGGTTAATGTCTGGCGGTGCTTTTCTGTGTCACATGTGGCTGGCATTATCAGGCAGAATATCTGCTGTCAGACAAGGAATCTGGCACAGAAGATGGGCTGTACTCTCAGAAGCATGTTTGCCTTGTCTGCGAAGGTAATGATTTAATGGCCTAGAAACTAATGACTCTGCCAGAGGGCCTGGCTGGGCCCCGTTGTGTCTGAGGCTGTCATTTATCTCTTCTCCATGTTCTTGGTGGCTAGGGAATAGGGGGAAGGGAAACCACAGGTTTTTATAGTAAGAGGAATCCACCCAGGCTTTTTCCAAAGCCAAGTTATGTGGAATATTGGACAGTTCCACACTTTTGCTTTAAACATGACACAACTGAAACCAAACTCAAGAGAGGTGTAAAAGTATCATCACACCAACAAGTGTTGTTCATTCTGACCTAAAAATATGGTCAATATGCTGAATAAACACTTTTTAAATGCATACTTTCACACACAACAAACTTTTTCCAAAGACTGTGCCAAAACGTCTATGCACAGTAACCAAAGCATTCTAATTACTGTCCAGATTCTTACCTGAAGGCTTTCATGCCAAAAAATAAAACTGCTTTTACTCTTGGCAATTTCTTTTTTTTTTACCAGTTTTAAGACATTTAACATTTATCCTCCTGGTATCCTGAGATTTTCACCACTAAAAAAAATGAATGATCCACTTGAAAATTCTAAAACGTGAAACACCAGTTTGTTTTAATTTATAAACTGGAAGACAGTTGATGAGTGTTTTAACTGGCCAGGAAACAGAATTACAAACATATTTCAACCACTTGTCTTAAATTCAAAAGAAGCAAACATTCCCACATGTAGAAGATACAAAATAGTAATTGTGAAAGCAGATAGTTTTTTTAAGTTTCTCCAGTTAAGATAAAAGGCCTAAATGATGAGGCACATGTTTGCTGTACTTTCATGAGTAAACCAAGACGAAAAATTTACAAAAAATCCCCCATTCATTTAAATACCAAAAGCTTAACAAAAAAGGGGGTTCAGAGACATACTGAACCACAAAGCTTTTTATTGACCTAGGATTATTCATAATAAGCTTTAAGAATTAAAAAAACAGAACTTATTCACACACTTCTAAGTACTTTAAGAAATCTTACTTGCAACCCTAGATCTAATCTTAAAGCACCAGAGCAAAGAAAGCCCAGCCCTATTGCCTGGGGAGAAAACTTAACTGCTACTGCTGACTCAGGGCTCTCTTTGTTTCTCTGCAGTCCTGTCCAGCCCCCTCCACATCTGCTATTTTTCCACACATTTTATTTTTCTAGTCCAATCTTAACTTACACCAGTGACATTTCCCTCTACTAGTCTTTTAACTTGTTATCTTCCAGATGGTTTTAAATGGTTTTAAAAGTTTTTTTCCCAGAAAATTGCAGTACTCCATTCTCAAAAGTTAAGAAAACTTTTAAAAACACCAGGAATGGCTTAAAAGCACTGCAAATAATTTTCTTTTCAGCAGTCATTCAAACATGTTTTCTTTGAATAATATTGGCTGCAAAAGAACGTACTAGTGTTGATTTAACATATTTGATACATACTCTCTTCATACTATATGCACTTAAAAAGTGTATTTTTTGCTACAAACCCACACCTGCATTTTTCTGTAAAGGGTAAGAATCAAATTAGTACAACTAAATTTAGTTTATACTAAGCTTACAACTTCTGCACAACCAAGAATTTACAACAACAACAACAAAAACAACAATAATAATACCAATATGAAAAGAAGTCTTGGAATGAAACGGGGAAAAAGAATAGATAGGTAGGTTTATGGGTATCCCATACAAAGGACAAATTAAAATGCACTATTTAATTACATGCTTTCAGAAAACACAATTAGAACAATTTTATTAAACATATAAATCTTAATTAGTTCAAATTGAAATGAAAATTTCAATACAATTTGAAGAGAATGTTTTTAAAAGAGACACATCATCACTGAGAGGATGATCAGTTACCAAGGCTTACTTCTGATTAACAAATGGTCATCAAAGTTTGATCATCCTCTATTGAGAAAACGTTTTTCACATGAAGCACTTTTAAAAATGTTTCAAAAACATTTTTTACTCACCCCTACTACTGCAATCTTACGGGCAACACTGAATATTTTACACCATTCACACAATATTGATATATTTCTTGTTTTCCTTTTCTACACATGCACACACATTTAAAATGTGTGTTTTTACACCTGAAGAAGGCTCCACGTCCGAAACGTTGTGTTTTCTTTCTTCTCTTTTCAGCATGGAATAAACCTATTACTTGTCACATTTAAAATACCTACTGCATAATCAAACATAACGTTTTTCAGTTAAGGCAGTCTTACACTTAATTTATATTTCAATCAGTATTGTATCAGTCAGTAATACTGCCTACTGCCATTTTAAAACAAATCTATTTAAAAACATACAGTAAATATACACTCACATTGCTTTATCAGAATTAAATCACAAAACACTTGTGTATGTTACCTGACAGAAATGCTTCCTTCCATTCCCTCATTATTATTTATAAATGAAACTTGATAGCGATATACAGTAAAACATCTACAGGTAGAAAGAAGGTATTGTACTAAATAAGGAAATGGGCACCTATGAACATTTAGTCTATGCTTGTTGACATACCAGTAACAAAAATAAAAAACAGCTTTAGGGGATTACTTTTTCTAAATTTACAGACCTGTATTATTATGGCAAGATATTATGTTTTGAGTGTTACTATGGCATGATATTTGCTGTTTGCACTATGTCTGAAGAAAAAATATCCCAGATTTTGTGAAAACCTAAAATCGTCTGGTAAAATATCATATATACATAGATTTATAGACAAGTTAGATGTAAGAGATTAAAAGCATGTAATTCATCTTCTTTTGGTAAGCAAACATATATTTAGGATGGATTTCATTACTGACATTAAATTTGATGACATTTCTTGAGATGAAGCAATAAAATGGTACTGAAGTTATATTATCTTTCTGCAAGGATAAAGATACTCTTCTAACTTCAGGGCATTCAGTGGATTTGTTTTACTCATTTGATATGGCTACTTAGCAGACTAAAGAATTTCTCCAAAAACATACTGGCCAGTGTATTGTCTCATTATAACTGAATATATATTAATACTTAATTATTGTTTTTAAGCTGTAAATTGAGTACACACATTGTGCTGAAACAAGATTCTGGTACCTAAAACAGGCTGTTTGGTTGAAATGTGAAGTTTTGTTAGGATTAGGATATCGATTAAAGTATGTTTTCAGTTAAAAACTGTCAGTATTCAAGATATCTCAAGATGTTACAGCATCTACAAGTTTAAACCCTTCTCATATATCGAAGCACAACACTTCCTTTATTTTTAAAATAAGAATAAGAATTCTCTAATATGGTACAATAATATATTTAACTGTCTTTGTTTTTATTTTCATACACCAACAATAAGAAAATGTCTATGAATTTCTTACCTTTTGTGCTTAACTTTGACAAAAACGAATTATCTTTCTATTCTTCATGTTTAGATTTTACATAATGTACTAATATATTCCTAAATAATGGTTTAAGTTATTTTTATATATTTCAGCATAGTAACATTTTTCATGAATTACTCAATAGGTCTGCTCGATTTAAGTGTTATGGATTAAGTTACAGCACAAGGTATCATGTTATGTTCTATATTTACCAAATCCTCTCTAATTAAGGGTCACAATGAGACAATTATTTAAATTTAGAAAACTGAGATTCCACATTAATAGAGTGCTTGACTGGGGTATGAATCTTTTTCTTCTAAAATAACAAAAATAAATCAAAGTTTCCTGAATACAGCAAGAAACACATCAGTACAAGTTACCTACCTATATATATATAAAACGTTTTCAGTGCTCTTTAATTTGAAAACAGCTTGTTTCAGGTAAAGAAAATTCTACCAAAAATTTGGAGGCACTTTGGACTTATAAATAAGAAAAGGAAATCAAAAACAAATCTTGGACACTGATATCTGCCAATAAAAAATATTTCAAATGATAAACATTATTTTGTAAGCATCTCCAAATTGGCAGATTTCAACAGTCTTCAAATTATTTTTAACATAGAATAAATAATTCTGAATTAGTCTTACGCAAATTATTTTTCTTAAAGTTTCTTACATAACATGATATTCACAAATGTTTTCTTGTCAAATGACTAATGATAAAAATGTGCAATAGATTATGTGCGTCCAACTATGTTTTTTAGAGTCCTGATGGAGGTTAAGGGTTAAATTAGTTCTTGTTTTCCTGCTGAGCAAGCAGTCTGTAAAGTGCAAGGTTTCATTGTACAAGATACAGAATGAAACTCCTGGAGATTAGTCATGGTAGTAATACCCAGATGCCTCAAAGTCATTAACTCTTTATGCCCTTCACTGAATTGAATTTCTTAATTTTTAGGAAAAAAATATTTGCTTAAAAGAAATGCAATCACCTAATAAATTCTAAATAAGTGACTTAAATTTGTACAGCTTCAGAATATGTAATAGACTGTGAAAATGCTAAACTAGTGGTAAAAGGATGAGGTGTTCATAAACAAATACTACCCAAGCTGCATAAAGAAACCACTTTGTAACCAACAGCTGAGAGAGGCACTTGTAATGCTGGAGAGTTTCTTTTTCTTTAAAGGTTAAAAACAGAACAACATACATTTGTCTTTGGAATCAGGCTTTTGAACCCAGAAGGAAATGTCCTGTATGTCAGTCATTTATTGACCAGGGATTATGTAAGAAAAGCTATTTTGTCTATAAGGGACAATATGTCATAGATAAATTGAAAGGAACCATTGGCATGGGGTGACTATTTGCTTATCACTGTTATTTATCAACTAAAAACCTGTTTGACCACTCAGGGCTTTAGATTATAAATAGTACAGTATGTAAATAATGGGGATTAAAAACCATAGTGAAACTGTGTTAAAGAAAACATCTAATTAGCATAGGAAAAATAGCATTAGAATTTGAATGTTCTTGGAATTTAAAAAATATAGAATTTTAAGCAATAAAACTGTACTTGAATATAATTTTAATATGCTTGGTTACATGTAAAGCAAATATCTGCAGTGACAAATCAACAATAAGGAACCAATTTGAGTGTCATGCAATTTATTACTAGATAATATGCCTGTTTAGGTACTAGCTAAGCTTAATTCTTTTCTAATGAAGGTTGTTAACATGAAACAACTTCTTAATAATAAAAAAAAGCTTCCAAAACTTAACTGTATTAGACATCTGTGTTGGCTCTGGCACAAACTATCCATTTTAAGTACTTAAAAATGACCTTCAGTCCTAATTACTTTAGCTCAAAATGCACCATTAATGAAACACACTAATAAGATTTTCACAGTTTTGAGTTTTTGTTCTTGTATTCAGTATTCAGTAATTTAGGTATAACATTCTATTTCAAGGTATTTTAGTTAGAAATCTATCTGTTTTAAAAGAAATATCAGAAATTTAAAAAGAAATTTCTGTTTTAAAATAAATATATAATATATAATTATATAATTAATGTTTTACTTAAGACACCAGTAAATTCCAAGACTTGATCAAGGTGGTTCTAAAGCCAAATTATTTGGTGGCTTCTATTTGGTGGTAGTCTCACACACAGTATTTTCATTATCAGTTTTAAAGTTTTAAGCACAGCCTGAAACAATGATTTATTAACTGAAGCTGTACACAGGGTTTGACTGAATCGCTCACTTAATGTTAACACAGATAAGAACCTTGTGGTGGTGGTGGTTATGATGGTGGGGTGACTGGGAGAACATCCAAACTGGCTGTTGTGTCACAAAAAAGTAGATTAAGATTAGCACTAGTATGCTGTATCAAGCAAACAGGAACAGGTAGATTTACATTAGCGCAATTATTATGGCTCGAGTACACAAGAACATGTAGACTTAAACTAGCACATGAACTCTGGGTAAAAAACACAAGAGCACATAGATTTACATCAACACAAGCACCTGTACTGCAAAGGCTATCAAATCCATTTTGAAAAGGATATGCTGTCCTCTTAGATGCTGAAGACTTATAGAAACTGCCTGGTGCAAGTGGGAGACATTTCCCACAGGAAACCGCATGCAAACTGAATTCATTACATTGAAAAGGTGTAATATGAAAATAGATTCAACTTTAGTCATGGCATGGAGATCTATTATTTTTATACCAATATTCTTTATTGTTATACCACTTCATGAAAATATTTGGGCTATGATGGCTTTGTCAACTTGTAAACAGAAATATCAGTGTCAGCACACCTTCATTTAAATGTAAACACGTCTTTAGATTAGACATTGTACATGCTCAGGCTTTTCTCTGGGCAGAAATATATCACCTAGTCATGTAAATGCACAATTCTGGTGCAGATTTTATCAGAATCTTAATGGAATGATTCCAAAATGTAAGTGCAAGCTGACCCATAATCGAATAAAAAATCATTATAATGCCTTGTTGCACTGTGTCTTATTTTTCAGCACATCTTAGCTCGGAAAATGAAGTACATGAAAATGAAGAACATAAAATCAAAACCATGCTGACGTACAATGAGAACTGACCCTTTATACAATATAATGAAATATTTAACTCCTCTAGCCTGTAAAATAAAAAAATGTTTAATCTTTTGAAAGTCTTAAGAATTTAACTATGAACAAGCATTTTAACAAAGCTTTTAAAGAGTGTAATGAAAATGAGACAACTTTTTAGAGTTACACTTTCATTCTATCTCAGATGTAGATGGCAACACAATTTCTCTGACCTCTGAATTGCCTTCTCGAAAATATTCCTATTTCAAAGTGAAAACCATAACTGATGTTAATACAGTGTTCTCTCATTATTTTTCCTCCACGTTTTCAAGTGCACACATTAGCAGGTGTACAAGTCCAACCCAACGCTGATTTGTACAAGAAACTCTAAAAGTTAATTTATGTTTTTATAGCTGATTGAATACAGCCCTTAAGAATATGCTTAACTTTCAGCTTCCTTGACACTAGACCTAGATCCTTCCTTGCTGGCAAGAAAACAAAGTCAAAGAAGGTTTAAAACCTCACTGTTTACATTTATACTGCTTCTCAAATTCAACTGTTTTAAGTGTAGTGAAATTCATGTAGATTCACTACAAACAGAACGGCATTGTAACAACTAGGGCAGAACAACTGTATTGAGAGGTCACCATACATATACCATTAATTCATCTATCCATTTCAGAAAGCTGTTTATTCCTGGCAAGGGGTCACACACGAATGCACTGGGATAACTTAGATACAGTAGTTAATCTAGTCAGTAAAGTTTTTGGAAAAATAGCAGAGCACTCTGAGAAATCACACACAAACATAGGGAGAACATACAGCATAGAGAATGCTCCTCTGCCTGTAATCATACTCAGGATTCAGGAGGTATGTGGTTTCAATTTCCCATAGAAAACCATTAATGTTTGACTATTTACCGTATGCTTTGTTTGAATGGCAGAAATGACATAACTAAGACTTTTTAAGCATTTAAATATTAAGATACTACAGATATCCTAAAAGGAGTGAATGAAACATGCAGTCAATAACAATGTTGAGTTAAAATTACGGTCAAAATATACTCCAGACAAAACATGCAGAGAATATAGGTTGATGCAATGGGCCCTATATTGAGAACACATACTGTAGGTGCTTAAATCCACATTATTTTCCACTGCGACTGCAGCAGCAAGACATGAATATAGGGCCCAATGTCTTTTACTATGGAAATTCAAATCATATATAAACAAAAATTCAAAACATTAAAAAATGATAAAATCTACTTTTTAAGCAACTCCATAAAACTACATTCTTCTATCATTTGTATGGTAGCATTAAAACCTTAACTGAATTTTATAATACCTTGGAGCAACTGTGGCTTTGCAATTACAGTATGAGGTGCGTTCATCAAGCTGGGAAGCTTATTACTAAAAGAGATCAAGATGTGCCACACTTTTCTAATGTCAAAATGTGGCAAAAGGTTAAAGTGAACTAAGGTTTTGAAACACATCATTTAATGTCTGCACAAAAAAATAACTTTTGACAGTTTTTGGATTTTGTTATAGGAATGATCTTGAATGTTCTTAAATATTCAAACAGCACCCTTTTAAACAGACTTACCCCTGTTTTATCACATAGTCGCAAAGTGTTGAAAGAGCCCACAGCAAACAATTCACCGTCAGGTGCCCAGGCCACAGAGGTAATTGGGTAGTCATGTGAGGCAGAACAGTAAAGAAGATGCCCATAGCTATCCCAAACCTATGTTTAAAGAATAGGAATGGCAGATAACAGGAAGAATGGCATTAGAAAAATAAAATAACTGACATGTTACAGACATAGTCCTGTTACTTAAAAATAGTTTGGTTGGACAGAGACATACCTGTTCTCTACATACTGGTGATGTCAGTAACACATACTCCTCTGAGAACTGTTAAAAGGTATTTAAAAGGAGGGCATGGAGGTAATATCTGAGTAATAAAGGCCGCTGTTTTATTTAGGTTTTGTGAAAAGAATAGCATTTAAATGACATCTAGAAAAGGTAGGTATGCAAAGTCCAATTTATCTTAAAGTCCGAAATTACTGAGGTAAAAAAACAATCTTTAACAATATTCATCTGTGTATTTAAAATCTATGATATTATTTGTATATTTAAAATAGCTTAGTATCCATTTTTTTCAAATTTCACCAACAAACATTTCAGCTACATAAAATATTCATAAATCCTTCATCTATCTGATGGATTATACAGTATATATATTCATTCATATATATACATACTGAATGTTCATGAAGACAAATTTAGAACATAACTTGTGAAAAGAACTTGCCGGAATACACAAAAGCTGTATATCCTCGTCCATGTTTGTGAATTTAGGCTAAATAGCAGTAAACGGTTACCTTATATTTACAGTCTTCACCGCCTGAAAGAATCAAGTCGTTGACTGAATTCCAGTCTACCTTTAGAATGACACCATCATGAGCTTTCCACTGGTTACAAAAAGAAAAACAGAAATAAATTAGCATAGACATTTTTCATCAACAACCAATAAACTTTACACACGACAAATACAGCAAGTCATGCCTGGAACATTACCAGAAAAACCATCTTTTTGTGTCCTTTCAATAAAAATTAATCCCAAACTCTTCAACATTTAAAGTTAAATGTTTTTTGGGGAAAAAATGACTAAAACTAAAATAATAACAATTTACAACCTAAAATATGGGACCATTTCACAAAATGTCCTTGGCAAAATAATGTGCATTTTCACAAAACAGTTCACAAGAAAAAAGATTGTGGCCTTGTAGTGCATTCACTGAAGCAGCTGACAGATTACAAAATCTGTTCTCTGTTACGGTAATTGTTTCGACTTGTTCTAATTGAAAACAGAAAGCACGTTCGCAGTTAGTTGTAGAATGAAGTTGCAGAATGTTTCTATGCATTAAGATAATGTAAATGATCTAATGAGATGAAAAGAATGAAAGTTGAGGGACAGCAATCGAAACCAAATACAAATAGACATGCCCATTGATGCACATTAACTATGTTCCCCTTCACTGCAAATAAAATATACACCTCTTAATCCTCCTAAATTCTTTGTGTTATGAGGCTATAGATGTCAGAAGCAATGGTAAAGGTCATGGGCACTGCCATTAGGAATCTCTCAGCACAATGACAGCTGGTGCACATAAAGTCACCAAAAAGATCCTTGGGGTATTTTGCTTCAAAATGTATTTTCCAAAGGGAAAAAAAAACAAAACCCCACTGGGGAAATTGGTACAGTAGATTAATTTAGCAAATCATTACTAAAAGACTATAAATTATCAACCATGTAAATAATACTAAGACATTACATGACAGATATATTCTATATACATTTAGAAAGTTCTACCTGCTTTTGTAATTTTATTACATTTGTAGCTTAAGCGATTTTGAATGAGGGGCTGTACGCAATAAATGTGGAATGTGGTAAAATCTGAACCCCTGTTTCCTTTGTATATTTGTCAGACATGATCCACATTTTTTTCAAATGACAATAAATAACATTACTTTTAAATATATGAACTGCTCTGTTTAGAAGTAACATCACTTTTAAATATCTCAACCGCTCTGTTTAGAAGTACATGCATATATTTATTGTTGAAACTTGGAATGTTCCAATCACTGGTTACTCTGAAGATATCATAAAGGTGATAATATAACTACAGTTTTGAAAAGAGACCTTCTGAATTGCTTTAGAAACAAAACCACATGAAGACAGATGTATTAAAACCTTTCCAAGGGGATTCTTTAATACCAGCATCTCTTTATATTGTATGAATCCTCTTCAATACTGAAAGCAGAAAGTGTACCTGGATTTTCCCCTAGCCCATTTGATTTCTAAAGTGTAATGTCTACCTGTAAAACCTTAGCACTGGGCTGAAGGGGCTTGATAACCAGCTGTTTTCCTACAGTGTAGAGAATTTTGTCTGAATCAGGTGCCCAGGCAACTGAATAAACTGATGACCCTTGAGGAAACAAAAATAAAAGCCTTTATTAATGCAAGTCACAGCATAAAACCAGCTCAATAATTACATTTCACAATGTTCATTTTGCAACTGTACCACATAATGTTTATAGTTATCAACAGAAGAATTAAAAAGGATAAAGAGGTTACATACTGTAACTAAACTGTAGTTTAAACTAGTATTTATTGAAGTAATGCAAGTTTTGTTGCATTGTTGACTCTAATTGACAGCAATATTTAAGCCCAATATTCGTTTTACTGCTGACAGTGGGTTAAAACCACTTTGACTCCATTACGTGAAAACATTTCTCGAGTTTTTCATAAAGAAGCGGGTAACATTTATACGAGCCGTTTTGAAGCATGCTGCAGACAATTCTGTTTATTATGGATAAACCTCAAGCAAACTTCTGCAAGACTGGAAGAACGAAACAGTCTACACACACAAGAACTCAGCTCTAAGCAATAAGTAGAGATCTATGCATGTGTGTGAGGAGGCATTGTACACACAGATCATGAGATAGATTTTGTTTTTGAAATTCGAAAACAAGGAGGAAAAAAAACATTTAACAGCTCTGCCTAAAACACAACACATAGGTTTTTGACATTTAACCCAACTCCAGGTGCTTGTGGTTTTCAGAAATGCCAAAGATCACATGATCCAGAGCTAACAAAAGCAGAACAATACAGGGCTAAGAAGACTTCCCCTACCCCATCTTTCCTTTACGACTCAGATAAATAGGTCACAGTTACATCATTGTTTAATCAACCTCAACAAAAAACACTTGTCTAAGCAACACCTTAAAGTTTCACAAAATTATTTTGATAATCTGATAGAAGAGAAGAAAAATCCGCAATAATATGAGTTTGAAAGGAGATGCTTTAGAAGTACTTTTTTATTTCACAAACATAGATATTTGCAGACTGAAAAGCCATTTGTTTTACAATCTGAAATTAAATAATACTCCTGTAGTATTACTCAAAAATCGGAAATCTGAAAGAATTACATTATGCCTCATTTTATGCTAAAAAAAGTGGCACTCTGTAATCACAATAATCACAAGGCTAATTAAGGTTTCTAAGAAATCTAGATTTTATTTTGGGGCTTATGCTTTAATAAAACAGAAAATGTATTTTGACACATTTGATAACTTAGAACACAATTTATGTCACAATTATAATGTAATGTACAGGTTTCTGGAAAAAATTCACATATTTCACATGAACACTTTATAACCACTGTGACTATTAAAGGTTTTTGTGTAGTTTAAACTTAAAAAACATAAAACTTCTATGATAATTAAATAAAGTAATCAATCATTACAATTTTTATGATTTTTTAAATAAAACAGTAAACCAAAAAACTAAAGAAACCCTGTAATATTTTCAATAAAATGCACTTAGCACACTGATTTCACAGTCATTCAGTTTTACATCCAGCTGAACCCTTAAAAGTGTAAATTTTGTTCATGCCAAAAAACTAACACAAATGTTGTAATGCATTTTGTGTCTCACCTGCACTTTAAATTTAATTTTTTAGGTTTATTAGAAACAAAATCTAAAACACTTATATATTTAAAATGAAAGGTAGAAAATGCTAGTTGTGAGGCATTTTCCATTTCAAAATGTACCATATCTGAAAAAATAATCTCCATAACTTTCTAAGGACATATACAGCTTGTTTCTGGCTCTGAAATACTTTCATATGCCAACAAATGAAGAAATACATATACTTTGCATTTTTGCAATGCATGGTGTCCTAGCGTTATCATTTAAATAAAGATTTTTTTATTGACAGACTCCAGATGACTAATGTAATCTGGTAAGGTTTAGAATTCTGTATTAAGTTGCAAAATAAATCCTTCTGAACAAACAATGGATACACAACCATCTGCCAGGGAAGTATTTCCCTCTTTCATCCTTGAAGTGTTAAGCTTTTTCTAGCCCACGATATAACAGTATATATGACTGGGACTATTAATGAGTATTATAATAATTTCATGAATTTAAAGAAAGGGGTTTAATGTCTTTTTAAATCTAAAATTTGGTATCCTAGCTGTCTTACACTTCTAATTCAATAGGTTTTTTTTCAACAGGAAATTCTAAGAAAGATATACATCTTGGTTTTAGAAAGTAGATAATAAGAAAAAATAAACCAAAAGAGCAAAAATGACATTTAAAACCAAAGTACAAATCCCTTAATTAAAAATTGTAATCTACTGTAATTAATTAATCTCTTAATTAATTACAAAAGCTTGTGATATTGTATTGTATTAGTAAAAATGAAAATAAACAGTCAAATGGATTACACCTTATACAAAATAAGTGAAACTGCAGAACACATCTCAATGCTCAATATTTTTTTATTTTACTGTTAATTTAATGATTAACTTTGTTCCAATTTCAATAAAAAAAATATGTTATCTTTGGAATTCTCTTACTCAAAAAAGCTTCCACTGTTTATAAGCCCTCACAATATGTACTGGTTGATTATTGCATTTTATCCTTCCTTTTCAAAATCATGAGGAAAATGAAATCAGTTTAACTTACATGATTGTTATAAATAATTTGTATGCACACAAAATCTAGATATAAACAACTTCACCCACATTGTAATCCTTCATAGCATCCTACAAACTTGTGATTCACTCACTCGCTGCAGTCTGTTTTGCATAAGTAGGAATAATTTGCCCGAAGCCATAAATTAAATTTACCAAATGCATCTGTTGTATTTCATATTACAGCCACTGACAATTACTATAACATCCAAAATATTTTTTTCATAATGTATCTTTTTTTGTCTATTTGTATCGCAACTCTCACCAAGGAAAATGTATCAAAACGTTTAACAACTTTTCAGGTGAGCTTATATATTTTTATTAACACAGAAGTTTTCAGTAAAGTTTGTTCAGTCTGTTCCTCTTATAAAAAAAAGCTCATGGGGGAGACCATATTTTAATGATTCATGAACAACATACCTTGCTGGACCAAAGTGGAACGTAACATTCCACTTTTTGACCAGATCTTAATTTGTCCATCTTCACCAGCTGCAAAAGAAAATACATAAATGAAATAAGTCAACTTTTCAAAATATGAAAATGTCTACAATAGATTTTAAATATTTGTTGAAGTAGCTACAGGCTAACAAACTTTAATTTAACAAAACTCCTAATCCTTGAAGTGTTTCAAAGGAACCAGGAATATTAATGGAGCATTACAGAACACTCCACTGGTTATGATCCAGTTTTTATAAATTAATGCATTTAAACCTTTAATGTACCCAATTACTGTTTTAAGAGCTCAGACAAAGTTTAAAGAAAACAGTCCAACTTAAACTTTTAATGCAAAAGCCTGAGCACGCCATATTTTGTTTATAAACGTAAGGTTTCAAACATGTTGTTTTGTCTTATGTTAAAATTTGAAATCTGGCCTGGCTGAATTTCCTAAAAAAAACTCAGGTTTTCAATTTCCACTTGTTTTATATTTCTGTTCAAGAATATTTTAGAAATCTACATATCTACATTTAGTACAAATAGCAATATGATTTTATGTATCTTCTTAAAAACATGACAAATAGAAAAACATTATCTGACATTCTTACATTCTAATGGTTTTTACTGTGTTCAATCTAGACACAATCAACACACGAATATTTGTATAGCAAAAACAGCTGAAGTTTCACTAAAATTTACTTTCTATACATAGCATAACTTTAACCTCACCTGTAATTAAGGCAGTCCCGTCATAATTCCATCTCCCAGCCAGAACCGCTCCACGATGTGCCTCCACACTTTTTTCAATTCGACCAGTCTTTGAAACCAGATGAAACTTGCCTGAAAAATTTAAATAGTTACTTTCGACCACAGAGAGCGGAACGCTGAGTATCAGTAATCAGTACAATTTAAATGACACTCCAAAGAATAAATTAGAGACCTATAAATGTTTTTGACAAACTCTCATAAAGAACATTAAAATAACTTTAAGACATCTTAACCCCATACTATCATCATAACTACTGATGATATTTAAAGAATTTGTCAACTACATCATATTCTTCAAATTGTTAAAACATTTTTGTGAAAAGGTCAGTTTAATTGAGTACTTAAATGTGCAATTTTAATAAGTAATCAGTTGCGATAGGACTAGGGATTTTCCAACACAGCTGACCACAAATTCTTCTGTTTATTGTGTTGTTGACTAAATTTGTATCTTCTTTTACATAAAACAGAACAGCTAATGTAAAATCTTTGCTGTTTGGTTTTAAAGAGTTTCCTATCTACTCAGCGAGACAGAAAGCAATCAGGCATGGAGACAGTTATCAAAGACACTAGCCTACCATATACTTTGTGGCTGTGTGTATTAAAAATTCTGAATGTTCTATGTAATTTTTGGTTGCCTAAAACTGCAAATCAGCATGCTTCTAAGCTCTCTTTCTATATTTGTACTTCCTAAGCAACTAAATGCCGACCCAGAAAAACAATGCAGGTATAATACACTACAGTATTATATTACTGGCGCATATTTTTTTAAACAGTGAAAATCATTTTTGAAAATACTACTAATGTTTTCAAACACCTTCACACCACATAGAAGATATTTCTATTGCATGAAATCTAAGTTTCACATATAGGTTGAATCATAGACCTACGCAGCAGATGAGGTTTGACAAACCCACATAAGTTAAAATATAATTTTCCCCACCCACAACCTTTATCTATATGTGGTTATAACAATCATCTAAGCATTTCATTTGCTTTTTTAAAATATCATAACGTAAATGTGGAATTTAATATCTTACTAACTACATGATGTATTATACAAGTATGTACAAGTCTCAACCTATATTAAGTTAATAATTAAGAATACTCTCAGTGGAGTTGGCGATAAAGATCAACTAATACACACATACATCGCTAATAGTATTTCTCTATATGTACACAAATGTTTTTTCTTTATTCATAAGATTTATTGTTATTGTTACAAATACAACACTTTACACAAATAACTGCATAAAAATCATGAACCACAGTAGTGCTTCAGTCTGAACATAAGGTACTACACATCAGAAACCAGAAATCCCTGAAAAAAATGTTTCAGTTGAGAATTGAGTTTAGAACATAATATCTGGCATATTACCATACATTTCTAACTACAGTATATGCTTTCATTAGACACAAAGCCCTGATTATTAACAATCTCAATTTCTGTATTCTCTATTTTGTTTACATGCTCCCCATCATTAATAGAAGATTAAAAAGGTTTTGCCATGACAAATTCATTAGAATCGTTTTACTTTCTTATCAGTTAAATTATATCAAAAACAAAATCATTCATGGACACAAGAAGGGCACAGCTATTCTATTGTACTTTGTTGGCCCTTAAAGCAGCAGAATCATGACTGAAAAAAACATCTATGCAAACTGTTTTTCTCATTTAATTTCTTGGTATAGATGTTTTAGCTTTTGTTTATAGCTATATTTCCTGCTCAGATCTTCCCATATAAATTATACTAACTGCATACTGTACTAAGAAGACAATAGAAGGAAATAAAACTGTGGGTAAATATCTTTTTAAGAAAGTGCAGACATTGTAATCCCATCTTTTAATTAACCAAATCCACTAATGGACTATTTCCTCTGCCATTTTACAGTTTACTTAAAACTTTCACGTAAATTTCAAGCACATACAGTATGTGAAGAACAGATATCATTCAAAAAATTAAACAAATTCACAACCTGCTTGCATCATTATGGGCATTTCAAATACTACTTCTGTTTAAACTTTAATTTAAAACTGTAGACCCATTTTAAAACAACTGCAAAGTCATATTAGAGTAAAAGCACAAATTCTGGGAAACTACCATCTGTACATATATAGTGTATAGCTACACACAAAGGCTTATTTATTTGAACATTCAGTTACCTATATAATCTATATTTTTATATATTATTACCTATATCACGCTATATTGACCTATATATGTATAGAGTGAAGAGCTATATTGACCTATATATGTATAGAGTGAAGACAGTAAACAAAGGATACAAATCCATGATCTCATGTCATTCAACAAAATCTTACCATCTGTACCAGTAAGCACAAAGACCTCAGCCTGTGCTTGTTTCTTCCCTCCCACAGTTTTGGGAAACCAGTGAAGATCTATTGGGTAAATGTCCTCTTGCAGTTTCACTGCTAGTGTCGTCTCATTTGTCAGAAGATTCCATCTGAGGATCTGATGATCTTCACTACAGGAGTAGAGCTCATCTGCTGTGGTCCAGCCAACACAGCTAACTAATTCTTTATGTACAGGGTTATTAAGAAAAACAGTAAAGAAGAAAGTCATAGAAAGTGGCAAAGGAAGAAAATGCACAATTTTTCATTGAAAAATAAGCATTCATGACATTTCAAAGACATTGATTCCTTGAGTGAAATAAAAAGGCTACTTTTCACACCTCAACAATAATGTTTAAAATCAGATCTAATTTATTCTTTCACCTGTTTAAGCTGCCAAATTCTAAATTATTTAAAATTCTGAGGTACTGCGATTTACACTAATGTCTATGGCAAATTTAGCTGAGGCCACAATACTCTTTCACATATCATTTCCTTGTTATTTCAACCACACTGGCAAAGCTTCACACCAAGGAAAATGTGATTTTTTCTGCCTCTTACCCCCGATGACTGTAAAAGAACTTGACTTCCTTTCTCTGCTTGTATTTTAGAAATGGAAACACTCAAAGCACAATAAGCTCAATCTGTTTTTTGTTCAATTGTTGACAAGTAAACATTAAACATAAACCAATTCTATATTAAACTATATACAATTCTTGATTCATGAAAATGTTTTTCTCCTCTATTCTAAGTAGAATTAATATCAGAACACAAAAACACAGGTGAGCAACAAAATGACGTATAAGACTTTTTATCAGAGAACAATATTGCATTTTCTGATCTTAAAACGTAAAGTTTAATGAGCTCACTTTTCATTTTATAGTATAGTATTAAAGTATTTTACTCAACCATGTTAGTCAGCCTTTAACTACTGAAATTGTGCTTAAAGTTTGCCTTTAGAATGCAATTTAATTCCTTTTAGAAAAGAGCATAGTTTTATTTTTTCTGTACTTCCAAATTTATTTTACTTTCATAACTTTGATGTCTAAGCCCCCTTATTTTAAGACCACCTATGAACACAGCGAGGGTGGTCTTAGTACATGTTATACTGTACACTTCAAAGTGTGCATCAGACTTCTCATCTGCCACAGAATGAATTTCTGGTCAATGAAGCATGTTTTTAACTTCTTTAAGTTGAAAAAAGAAGGACTTTTACAGCAGAATTAAAGACCTGAGTCCTCATTTGGATAGTCCATTGTTTTATGTGTGTATCTCTACAGTCTATCAATATGGCAGACTTACAGAAAAAGAAATCCAGCCTACCGTTTATTCCCAGTACCATATATATGACTTAAAATACTTAAAATATTAAATTAACATTAAAATCCATCCAAGTTAAACTTGTATGACATATATCCACAGCAATCATTTACACTCTGATTTAACTGTAATGTTATTATCTAATTACACAAAAGTTAAAAAAAGAACATACAATAAAACATAATCGTACTTATATTAGGAGGACAAATTTAATCTTAATCTTGTTTCAAAATATTTTTTTAGGTGAGAATTTTTAAGATTCATCAGCATACGCACTTGGGATATTTATGTAAATGACAATAAAAGTGAAACTTAAAACAAAGTCAGTATTGAAATCTAATATCTCTCACTAGTTATTAAACTTCTAAGCAATAGTGGCCAATTGTGGTTGTACAGATTTTTGTTTTCTTCATAAATTTCAAACTGGCTCTCTTTAAAAAACGGGAAATTTAGGCAATCTAAAATGTGTTAAACTCAGTGGGGCAGATAAGGCAATCGTTATAGAACACAAACTTTGGTGGTGCATCAAGCGAGATGGCACCCTGACCTGTGTACTGTGTGCACTGAATGAACTGAAACTTTGCTTCAGATCTGTGCTTCATTAGTTACTGGGGAAATGTTTATGACCTTTTTATCAACAGAATGATACTTAATATGGGACGAATATAGTAGGCAGGTATCATTATGGTGACAATAAAATGATTATTATAACACTGTAATCATCATAAATCACTTGGCCGCCATTTTGTCAGCCTGCAGCACAGTCTGAATTGAAACATGGCAGACTTCACTGACTTCCAGATCTTCTTCAGATCTGCATCTCACAAGTTGCTGAGACAACTATTACATCCCTACCTATTACAAGGTCAGCAACATTTTGTCAAAACACAGAACATATTTCAAACTTCTACTACTTAAAAATATGGCTGCCCAATGAACTCTATACTTGCCAAGTATCACTCCAGTAATAGTACAATTACAATATGGCAAAATGGGGTTCCTGTATAAACCAGGATGAGCTGATTTCCATTTTGTTAACAACAATGGCCCATATTGCCCACAGTGCAAACTTATTTTCGAAAACTGATCGATCATTTACCTCCAAACGTAACAGTAAGGGTGGGCGATATGTTTAAAAAATCTATACCAAAATATTTAAATGTTACAGAATATACACATCATGATATTGCATAATGTTTATCAAGGTTCGGTGGTAATGCAACCTTATTGTAATTGGGTACTCGGAACAGAGAATGAATGGAAATCATGGTACATGGATTTTTTTTTTTAAGTAATGGCAATATTTTCTCAGAATATTAATGATGAAATCTAAGTTAATAAGACATTATAAGCTTCAGTTCTCGTTCATTATTCCCCCACATTTGGGACAGGCATTGACATTGGCAGTGTCCTGGGGTGATGCTATAAACAAGGTAGTAAACAGAAAGACAGCTACAGTATACCAGCGCAGGACAATTCCAAAGGAAAGGCAGTATTTGCCTGAGGACAGCATTGTAAAGGGCAGGAAATGTGTTTGCTTTAATCTATGTCAGCATTCCAGCTTCCAGTCAAACATTTTACGTTATAAAATACATCCTCATGGTTAAGGCACAGTACTAGTAGATCGGAGGAATGGTATATAAAGCAGATGGTAATGATTGATGAGCACAATTATTTATGTGAGTTAATAGATTATAGACGTGATATAATTCAAAACACTATACTGTAAATTCCTGGAAATTACATAAAATAAGTCAAGAAGCTGCGAATGTCTAAGGTATTAACACAAGCAGCAACTGAAATTTCCAAAGTAAACGACAATCTTGGGTTATCAGAAGGTGATTTAAGAATATATAAGAAAGAAGAGAAAGGGGTTCTATTTTAAAGGATGCTTCATTTGAATTCTGTTATGTGATATACATCACCATATTGCCCAAACTTACTTGGCAGACATCAATTCTAGTGACCATGCAGTTACAACATGATGAAATAAGGCTCCACTGTAAATCAATATGGTCCCCTGATCGCTTTTTTGTTATCAATATTCGAACCGCCCCAGTCTTGGGGAAAAAAACTTCACAGACTGAATTGAAACTTGGAAGATTTCATCAATACCCAAATCTGCTTCAGATTGTCACCTCATTTGTTGAAATACTGTAGAACTAACAAACTTTAAAATTGGACAGTGTCATCCTGGGCACTTGGAACAGGTAAAGTTTTATTCCACGCTGAAAGGAAAAGACAAGAGACACCTGAAGAAGGATGCACAGCCGTTATGTCTCTTTGTCTTTTCCTTTCAGCATGGAATAATTCTTTACCTGTTCCTTTGCAGCCTACGCATGCTGACGCAGCTCCCTACTTGAAATCCTAGGCACTAGCTACCTGACACTATCAATAATACAGAAACCTAAGTGCCATGTTGCTTTACTACAGTATTTCATAAAAGAGACCTCTGTTGGTTTTCATATTAGTGATGATAATTAACTGATATTACATTTACTCCATAACAACCTTGCTGCCACATTACTTTATTACAGTATTTCAGGCATTGGGCTTTATCTGGAAGCCTTCAACACTCTTTCTACTTTATTAGTTTTAAACGTTTTTGGTTTTGATACTTATCTAGGAAGAAACTAACATATCCCCCACTCATTACATGGGTAATTGATTTCTAATGTTTGTAAAAAACACTTTTCTTCCACACACTATAAACAACTTTAACAATGTCACATCTCAAACTAAATCAGAAACTGGCTGTATGATTTTTTACGTTGAACAACAAAGTTAGTTTGAATTTTAGGACTCTATCTTATTATTCTGTTAATTAACTGGTAACTTCTGGAGCGATACAGAAAGGAAGAATCCTATCAATAATCCTAAATCCTTAAATCCTACATTGGATTTTTAAATACATTTCAAGTACATGCTTTGGAAGAAAATGTCAGGAACAAAATAGCAGTTATGGTTAGTCTTATTCTTTACAGCGTTCGTTACATATGTTTAAAGGATATGTTTAGGCTCCTTCAAGATTGATGTCTTTAATCTCATGGTAGCGATTTATTAGAAGCCCGTGTCACTTGTATACTCAGGACCTATTGGGAGAGGATTAAGCAAAATAAAAAGAAAAAAAAACAGCTATTATCTCATCATAGGTGTCTTTATTACAGGAAAACATAACCGTCCTCAGCTCCAATTCTCCATAAGTAAATTGCAGAAAGTTAAAGATTAAGCACCTGGTCTACATTTTATATTTTTATGTCTGTTTCCTGTTATTTTACGGTTGCACGTGTGGGATTTTTCTTCAGGTTCAATACATACAGTTAACGTTTACATGGTTTATAAACGTTTATACTTCACACTCTTTGTTAAGATGCCACGTTAAAACATCTTGAAGGTTTATTTAAAGTGAGAACGGGGTGTCGGTAAACTGCAGTAACGTCCGGTAAACACAAGCAATAAAATGAAAAAATAATAATGGCGTGCATGCACGTATTAAAGAACAGCTCAAAGTTGAAAAGTGAAACTTGGGCATATTTAGGAATGTGTGCTCCCAGATGTTCTAAGTATTTATTATGTAAATTACGTTGTGAAAAACAACGTGAATTGTAAACCACAAGTGGATATATATAACCTTACGCATGTTATCGACCCGCTGTCATTGATGCATAAAAAATATCTGTTGATATATTCATTTGCTGAATAATAAAAACAAGCATCCCGTTGCTAGGGCAATGAAACTTCCTGGAATATTTGTAAAACAATACCAAACACAACTTAATATTATAAAGTCATATCTAAAAACTCCATTTATTTTATTATGCCAATCGACAATATTCACGGGTTAAGGAAAAAAATACATGTGTACTGCACAAATTTCATTAGACTACGGAAAAACTTACCAGTCTTCTCTGGTTGAGCCGTCTTGACTGTATCGCGAGACTAGACACCCCGTTTCTTTGGCAACGAACCAAGCAACAGAACGGAAGGAGGAAAAGTGTCTTTTAAAATAGAAATAACCAAACTAATGTTATATAAAAATGATTTTCTGCGATTGTGAATTAAAAAAGACCAACGTAAAAACAGACATTAATAATATGTATGTCAAAACTCCTCCCCTGCCGCTCTCCCGGTTTCTAGGCAACAGACCTAAGACGTAATGACAGATAAGTCGAAAATATATTGTAATTAAGTCTGTTGTTATTTTTATCTCGCCATTCAAGGGTGTTCGCACGGGGTTTGTAAGTTAAATGATGGGACTGACCTTGAAAAATCTTTAACAAGGGTGTTTATGAAAACGGTCAAGAGCTGGCTTCGGCCCCCTTTTTTTTTTAAATTTCTTATTTTCTCGCCCGGCGCAGTTCCCAGGATGCCTCGCGCCGGTTTGTAACGAATTTCGGTTTGACTTCAGCTTTTCGGCGCCATTTTCGAGTGAGGAGCTGCGCTGGGAGTTGGGAGTGGGGATGAGAAGAGACTGATATTTTACACATTTGGGCTCTTTTTCTGTTGGCCTCCTTCCCTGGATTGCGTTAAAAACCTCTTGAAAAATACGGAAAAAAATTAGGACACCGATCTGAGGTACTTGGGTTTCTTTGTGACGTACAGTTAAGGGTAAACGCTGTTAGAGCAAGAATATTTTTAGCGGGACGGATTCTAGCAGACTTGACGGACCGGTGAGGAGGAGGAGGGGGGTTATTTGTAAACACATTTGAAGGACGACTCTTACAGTGCTTGCTAAAAGAAAGCGTTTATCTGGTGACTGAAAATTACTCTAAAGCTTTGCTCCGGCCGAATTCACATAGCTGTTAGCTTTTCAGTTTCTTCACATCTCACACTTGTTCGTGCCTGTAGCTGTGAATGTTGTTTTTTTTTTACTTTCAGTTATCACTAAATTTTTATCTTGTCGGATTAAGCTAGTACTTTCTAATAACTCGTCAATCGGAGACCCTGCCAGTGAGTTTATTTTATATCTGTGATTTCATGTGTGTTAATGTTGCTTTCGTTACATTGTTGTTGATGTTCCGAAGATTTTTTTTTAATTGAGTTTTTGGGGGAACTTGATTTTGGGGGGGGGGGGGTTTCCAAGACGTTCTAAATCATTGACGTATTTGTATTTAAAAAAAATACAAAAATAAATATTGACGATACACCCGTGTCGATAGATGAAGTCACAGTAGCGGTAACGGGAGTCGCTTTCGTTTGGACAGCCGTTTTGTGAGGTAGCACTTGCGTGTTTTGAGTATCGAAAATGGGAGAAAAAAAAATCAACCGTTTCATTTGATTTTCCCCGTTGGTGGAGATGGTGGATCCATTGCGCGACAGAACTAAAACATTTTTACTACGATTCGAATCTAACCAATCAAAATTAACTTTTATTCAACGCGTGCTAGAGAAAAGCCCACGATTGGCCGCCTGGAAACTTACGGGACTTGCATTTTGTTTGCAAAGATAAACTTGTAATTCTGGCTGTTGTGTGTTAGTAATGTGCGCTCCGGAGTCTCTGTTAAAGACGTCACGGGTTTTTTTTCCTTCTTGTTATGTGGGGGTAACGTGACGCGGTGCCTGATGCGTGCAATCCAGTTATCAGTCCACTTCTTATTAAATGAAATCAGAAGAAAATATCTGCCGACGAATCAACTTCCTTTCCTGCAAATTTGTGGATGCGGCTAGATCATAGGATACACCATGCTGGGTTTTTTTTATGTTCAGGATGTTTTCCCCTTAAAAAAAAAGGATAATGTTGCTCTTTTAAGTGTGATGTGCACTGGTAGCCCTACCTAAGGTCTTCGGCCGAAAATGCGGGTTCCGTGGTCTTTTGAGACGGATTATCGTGAAATGCCCACTTTGAGGGCTGACGAAGGAACATGACAAGTGGAGAAGCGTTGCGATGGAGATCTGTCCTCCCTTCTCTTGGGGATTTGTTCTGATGTGAGATCTCCCCCTCCAGATTATAGCATGCCCTCCAAAACGACAAAAAGCTCAACTGCTGCCCAGCCGAAAGGCAAAGGGGCGCAGCCCCAGGATGAGTCCGCGGACGAGATGGAAGTACCCCCTGGAGAACCCAACTCAGATGGCAGTGTAGCACCACAGAAGAAGGGTGAGTTACACTGCACTGCACTGGGGAGAAGGGAGTTGCTGGGCGGCTAAAAAGCACTTTTTAATGCACGGATCTGAGGAGTTGGGCATAGCAGTGTTGAATGATACAGTATTGTGATGTCCAAACTGTTTCCACGGACAGTCTCTTGATTTATTGGTGCTTCGTGTACTTTAGGTTCAAAGTTACCGGAGAGATGACAAGTTTAATTTTGTTTCCTGGAGTTCTTTAATGAACGACGTTTATTGATTTTTTTACCCCCATCTTTATCTGGTATTTGACAAGTAGAAATTTCGTGATGTCAGGAGTGGGTTACTGATGACCGAGTACTTTTCGATACTTTTCGATCCCTGTGTTTAAGAGGAGGAAAGTTGGGAATTGGTCTTTCAGGGCAGAAACAATGATGTTCGTACCAGTGCATTGTCTTTCTTGCTAGTAATAACGCATGTAAGGTCTGAAGAGCTTGCAATCAAACGTTTGTTGAAATCGCAGCGGTGTGTAATTTTTAAACGGCAAATCTTGCTATCCAAATTAGTTTGAAACTGTGCTTGACGTTTGTAAGAGTTTTATATTGAACATTTCTCGTGAAGACAATTAAAATGCTAATATTGTAAAAAAAAATGCGCTTGAATGGTTGATTTCCAGCAATTTTATATCGACGAATGTTTAAAAGCGCACTGACTATGAATTTGCACTTAGGATTTAACTTCCGATGTTTTTCGTTGTCTTTGTTCTGCCAGTGTGACCAGACGGGCGGTTGGCTTTCCCGCACCCCCACTCACGACACCAGTGTTGCTTGAAACTGAACTTTTAATGTCCACTTTTCAACTTAGATGCAGGTCCCGGAGCGACAGCAGACGCGGTTGATAATCGAAGTTTAGAGGAGATTTTGAGTAGCATCCCTCCTCCCCCACCCCCAGCAATGACCAATGAACCGGGGGCTCCTCGTCTGATGATAACTCACATTGTTAATCGCAACTTTAAATCATACGCTGGTGAACAGATCCTGGGGCCTTTTCATAAGGTAAAGACATGTAAAGAGAGTTGTAAATACAGGGTATCAGATGGGGAAATTAGAGAGCTCACTTTGCATTAAGTGTCCACTTTCTAGGTATAACAGTTTCCTAGCAGTTTTGGTCTCCAGAACCTTCTAAAAATGTATGTAACTAATATCTCTGGGTGGGAAATTTTGAGTGTTAAGTACACATTCTGTCTTAATTTTATGTTGAGAAGGGGGCTAATTTTATAAAATTGTTAAAATTCATAAACTATTTAAAGTTTCCTGTATATGCTTGCTTTGGAAAATAAAATGAACACAACTTGTGTGTTTTAGACAGTGGTGTATTTTCTTTTCTTTTGGATTTTCTTGCAATTGTTCAGTAGAATGAAGTTTGCTTGTTAATCTCTTCATTGACATTCAACAGTTTCCTCACTACTGTGCATTTTTTAAAAAAAAAAACTTGTTTCTAAAACAATTCAATGGTTTTGTTTTCTTCCCTCAGCGCTTTTCCTGCATTATTGGTCCAAACGGCAGTGGAAAATCCAATGTGATAGATTCAATGCTTTTCGTATTTGGATACAGGGCCCAAAAGATCAGATCCAAAAAACTTTCAGTGCTCATTCACAATTCAGATAAACATAAAGATATACAATGTTGCACTGTGGAAGTTCACTTCCAAAAGATAATTGACAAGGTAAATATTTTATGTTTTTATCCCATTGCCAGAATGCATCAGAAACTTTGCTTTAGTATTAAGGTTAACTAACATCTCATTGAGATAAAAGAAATGCGGATGAAAAAGACTTCATTTCAAACATTGTTAAATTGTGATACAATATGGGAATTAAAAAAACTTGAATTTCTGCTTTAGTATTATCATTCGGTGACAATGTCCCACGAGTACAGTGCTAATAATTGAATTGTCCAATCTTTTTTGGTTTGTTGACATTTAACCAATATTTTAGTGTGAAAAGACAATTATGCACATGAAAATGTTTGTAATTTGCATATGGTAAAAATGTCAAGAAGGAATAATCTTTAAATCATTACCAGATAGTTCCTTAAATTGGAATTTTGCTGTTAAAATAATTTATTCATATTTTAATTTTATTTAAATGATTTTTCATAATCATTTATTTGTTTTCTGTTTTTTTACTGTCTTTTAGGATTTTATTCATAAAGTTGTACAGTCCATTTTCAGGGGTCAGAATTATTGCTTATAGTTTAGGACATGATTATTAATCTGCTGTTTGCTTTTGTTGTCATTTAGTGGTGAATTTTATGAATGTGCATTCCCCAGAGGAAGGTTTTGTTTTTCAAACATTGTCAAAGAAAAGTAAAGAGTTAAGCAAAATGACAAGGGCTGTCAAAATGAAGTAAACATTTGCTGTTTAGTTTGCATTTTTCCACCCGTCTGATATCAATCAGGGATCATTCTTTGTTACCTTGGAAATCAGCAAGTAATTTCTGCCACATCGAAAAATTGCTGGACCCCATTATAGTTTGCTTTAGCTTGAGTTTAATTTTTTTTAAGGCGTTTCTTATATGTTTAGAGTGGTAGCTGTAGAATTAAGATCTTGTGTTATTTTACTGTTAATAAAAAATATATTTATAATTGGTTAAAAAGTTTGACTATTTCAGCAATAGTTATTGAATTTAAAAATCCTCCTGTTTCACGTTTTCTCCAATCCTACTTTCCTGTGTTTATAAAACGTTCAACAGTGTCATTTGGTAAAATATTAAAAAATGATTTGTAATGTTTTCCTTGTTTTTTTGTTGTTGTTTGAATAATTGGCTGTTTAAATTGATTAGCTATAACTGTATGTATCCACCCTCCTCCCCTTTAGGAAGGAGATGATTATGAAGTCATCCCTGACAGCAAGTTCTGTGTTTCAAGAACTGCCTGCAAAGATAATTCTTCAGTATACCACATCAATGGAAAAAAAGTGACCTTCAAAGATGTTGGAATTTTACTTCGTAGCCATGGAATAGATTTGGACCACAACCGATTTTTGATTTTACAGGTAATTGTATTTGCACTCTTTCTTTTTCCACTAAATTCAGTTGTATTGATGTAGGGTACAATATTATGACAAGATATTTTCTCATGGCTGAATATTTGAAGGCCTTAAAGTGCTGTAGCAGCACATCATGGTTTGCAACACTGTAGTGAAGATGCGAACCATTATTTGCTGCTTTAGAATTTTAAGGAAAATGCAGAAGCTTAAAATCTTAATAAACCAGTGGCTACAATGCAAGGCAGTGCAGTAGTTAAAAATTAATATACCTTCTCCGCTTTAGCAGCACGTAATTATTGGTGTGTGAGAAATAAGACCCAAACCCCAATATTACTTGTGCTGCTTCAGTGTGGCAGGATTAAGCTTCTTTTGTGATAACATAATATATCATTTATTTTTTTCACAAGGACTGTATATAAATATGAGTGTTCATTAAGAATTATAAAATACTTTTTAAGACGTGTGTGTGGCTATAAAATGAGAAGATCTTATGTTTAGGGGAAAAATAATTTTCTATAAGAATTACAGTTGTATTTTCACATTATATTTTTTTTAAAAAGCTGCTTAATATATAAAACGATTGTTTGGCATTTAATTTAAATAGTGTGATATTTTTTAAACGTCCTCAAAAAAGATAGAAATTGACTAGTACGGTGTATTACTGTGTACTTGCATTTCTGTATTTTTTTTTAAATACTTCGCCATAGATTTAGTTTTTTTCCAGGTGCAGACGAACATGCAGTTCTAAATATTACAATTTTGAAATACTGTTTCTGGAATTAATATAATTTACTGCACAATTTGTATTGTTTCCATATTAACAAAGATTTAAGGAGTGTGAAAATCTGTCTTTTATTATATTTAGGATGGGGCCTTGTGGCTCCTGCGTGTCAGCTAGTGATACTGTGGATAACATGCTTTCTGGCCAGTGAAGTATGGGTTTGATCCTTTGGTGTGGTGTAAAGGTGATGTTATTACATTGAGACATAGTATAACCAGAGGAAGGAAGATCATGATATATTTCACATGAAGAAATACCATATTCAGTGGCTTTTTGATCTGTATATTTTTACTAATTTTCAATCATAGTATAACCAGAGGAAGGAAGATCATGATATATTTCACATGAAGAAATACCATATTCAGTGGCTTTTTGATCTGTATATTTTTACTAATTTTCAATCAATTTATTAAGTTACTATAACGCTTTTGTGTTAGACGACTGCATTAGTATGAAGAAATTTAAAAGATTACACCTGGCGAGACTGAAATATATGGATTTAAAGAAAGCATAATGTATGTTAAACATAAAGTATGTTGCTAAGAGAGAACAGTATTAATTGCATTTTAAGGAAAGAAGGAAGTTATGCTTACACAAATGAATTTAAATTAAAAAAAATATTTGTAATGGAATTAATTTGTGTCTGCCCAATAAACGATGCATGGAAGCCAGTACCCATTTGTATTAGTTTCAGCTTTAATTCTAAAATATGTGATTGCTGGGCATGCACAAACTTTTGTGTGTACTTCACAGGCATATAAATAGAACACATTTAATTGAATTAATTCTGTATTTAGGAATATGGGTATCTGTATAAACTGATATGTTGTGAATTAATTGAAAAATAATTTGAAAATATTTGTTGGTAAAATGCAAGGATAAATGTTATGTTTGTGTACAAATTATGGGATTTTGTTTCATTTTAAATAATTAACATTTTAATGGACTACTTTTGCTTTGGGGGAATACATAGGGTGAAGTTGAACAGATTGCCATGATGAAACCTAAAGGCCAAACTGAACAGGATGAAGGCATGTTGGAATATCTTGAGGATATCATTGGATCCTGGAGACTTAAAGAGCCCATTCAGATTCTTTGCCGCAGAGTTGAATTGTTAAATGAGCAGAGGGGAGAAAAGGTAAGCTTGTTCAAGTGCATTTAACATGCTACTTTTGTTTTCCCTGTTTTGAAACAGAATAAAATCTCTGAAAAGAACCTAGGCTTTCAATGTATTGAATAATGCGAAGGTGACTTCATTGCTATAATTGTGTTGTATGCTTTGTTGTCAGTGATGTATTTTAAAACTAATTTGACTTGTTTTGATTTCTATAGAAGCGCTCATGTTTTTTTTAATTTCCATTTATTCAAAACATGGTCTTTTTCAGAATTTAAGGGAGTTCATAATGTTATAACAATTTTCATTTTAGCCAAATCTGATTCTTCACTGACACAATATGACATCTTTCTGTTTTGCAAGGGCCTGCAGGGGCTTCTCTGTTTATTTTGATAACTTTAACGTATTCTTGCCAAACGAAACAGCCAGTTCTGACACCTGCTTTTCCTTACAAGGAAGTAAGGCACACACTCGTCCTACTGCAGGAATTGCTGTATCTAGGTAACCCCCCTAGGTTCTTGCGCTATTGTGCCAGAATAATTTGGTTGCAGTCAGCAGTAAAAAAAAAAAAAGGACAGTTTTTATTTTAGGCATTGTATGTTCCACATCTCTCATAGTGTTATTACATACTGCACGTGATTTTTAAGTAAAACATTTTATTCTTGATCTTTTTATTTTTGGGTCACAGATTTAGAAAGTATTATTTTTACCTGTTTTGGTAGATAATTTATATTTTAATGAAATATGAAATTAAGTTTGCTTAGTTTTTATGTTTAGTTATGCCATAAACCTGACATAAGAAGTTGCTGTATTAGGTTTAAATGTACATTTTGATAAGGTATTTTAAAGTAGTTTTGTATTAACAGATGGGTTCACAGATGTGTGACAACAAGGTTTGGACTATAAAATATCTGAATCTGCATTGTTATTCTTTAGCTTAATAGAGTGAAGATGGTTGAAAAAGAGAAAAATGCTTTGGAAGGAGAGAAGAACTGTGCTATTGAGTTCCTCAAACTAGAGAATGAAATTTTTAAAAAAAAGAATCATGTTTGTCAGTATTACATGTAAGTATTTTAAAGTTTTAGACCTTCCTCAATGGTTAAATATGAGAAGTCTGTATGAAAATAAGTTTAAGGAATTGCATGTTTACTGTACTACAAATAAAAAAAAGTTACTTTGGGATGTGCTCAGTTAACATGTAAAATCTGAAATACTACATAATTCACTAGTTTCTATGGGTTATAGATATGACAATTTGTAATCTCATGCCATTCAGGTGAACTAGTTTCTATGAAAGATGTTCTGCTCATTTAAATGGAACAGATCTCCACCTAGCAGTGTTAGGAAAATGTTATGCCTTTTTTTAGATATTTGATTGTGTGGAAAAATATGAAAATGGAAGTCTCCCAAGTCAGATTCCTATGTATTTTTAGTAATAACCAGAGTTATTAAAGAGGTTGCTGATCAGTTAATTTTCAGGTGGGGTTTTATATCCGTTTCTCACATGCTTTCCTTATGATTTGCATTTTTTCTCTCTGTATTTTCTGTATTTGTTTCTAGTAAAACTTGGTTTTGATATTAATTTGCAGAACTATGAATTAGATTGTGATTTATCCCCTGTTGGTATTTTCAAATTTTACTTTACTTTATCTTCTAATGTCATGTTATATTTTTTCTAGCCATGAGCTGCAGAAGAAAGTTGCTGATAAAGAAACTAAAAAGCAAAAGATCCTTGAGGAGACCAAAGAACTAAATGAAAGAAATACCAAACTTGCTGAGGAGATGAAGGTTAAGAACAAGGACTTGAAAGAAGTTGAAAAGTAAGGACTTCTGTTCTATATCTTGCAAATAAGTCTTGATAATTGAGGTTTCATTGAACAATGTTTATCGTAGTGATAAAGTAAGTTTACTGTGTTTTGGGTGGAGATAGACTGCTTTAATAAAAAACATGGAATAATCCTGATCTGAGATACCAACTTTAATGTAGTATTTAATCATTAATAAAAATCTGGTGTTATTAGCTGACATCTTAGTCTGATTTCTGCTGTTAAAAATATATAGTCTGAAAACCCTTTGTTTTACCAATTGACATTTAATTTATGTGGAATAGAGGTACATAAAAATTCTGGACAGTTCTTTGCAACTTTTTTTCAATCATGTTTGCACATATTAGGAAAAAATCTTCAGACTGAGTTTCCCTTAAGCAGGAAAATTGGGTGAGAAAGCTTTGACTCATTCTACCAGCTCCAGGGAGCACAAAGGGAAGATCAGTGTCATCTTGCTGGATATGATTTGCTGATTAGGTTTATGTGGAAAGAGGCAGCTGGTTTATGGTGGGCTTGGAGGACACTTAAATGAAATGCTTTGTTTGCCAACATTTCCCACTTTTTTTTCCTTTGAGATCAAATTACCTATAAATACAAATACACTTTTTTATCAGTTGTATTTATTGTAAATGTGCTTCTGTTTTAAATCGTTTTTTCCTACAGAAAACTTGCAAAAATCACAAAGTATATCGAAGAAAGAAAGGAGAAATTTACCCAGTTGGACTTACAAGATGTTGAAGTGAGAGAAAAGTTGAAGCATTCGAAAAGCAAAGTGAAGAAACTCCAGAAGCAACTGCAAAAGGACAAAGAAAAGGTTGTAATAGGGATGACTTTCTTGTCTATTCGCATTTTTCTTTGAGAATTTGTGTATTAGCATGGATATATTGAATCAACAGGAATAATTTAAGTGAAGAATTCCCAGCTTCCCAGTCAGACTGAGTTTGCAGCATGCCTGATGAGTTTGAAGTAGAGCTTTGTGCATTGTGAATTTAGAATTTCATATACTCTTTTGCCTTTGCCTGACAAAATTTCATATATAGTTGTTTGAACATTTTTATGCCCCAAACGTTTAACAATGGAGGTTGCTAAAGTGTAAAGAACCAAAGAAGCAATTTATTTTAAGAGTCTCAATTCAGTAAATTAGGTCCTGTTCAGTACAGAGGTAACCACTGAAATAGTTTTCCTTCAACAAGGTGCAATGAAAAAAGTGCTGCTAGAGAGTGAAACTGGATTTACTTTTCACTACATAAACTCTAAGTTTTTATTCATCCAGTCTTAAAAAATAATCTTTTGAAAGAATAAATGTAAGTGAAAAGTTGTTCCATTATGCACTGAAAGGAAATGGCTAATAACCCAAAGGGGTAGATGAGCTTTCTCTAATATACAAACTTTCGAATATGATACAGAATGCTAACAAACCAGTAACGTTTATAGAAGAAAAAACATAATTAAATAGGCCTTGTTCAACTAAATTGACTTTGGACCTGCTTACCCATGGCACCTCAAAATGAAAATCAATTTATTCAACCTTTTGAGCTGTAGCTTTTAATGTGGTATGGTTTTGTATAGCTTTTATTCTGCACATTATAGTTTTTAATTAAGATTTCAAAACAAACTAAATTGCTTTAATACAAGGATGTGCTGAGATGTTGCACAAAAGATTATCCATCAAAATTGTTTTTTTTGGGCTGTCTCATTCTTTGATTACTGTTGAAATGTATAGTGTTCAACAATCAAGATAAAGTATTCCTGATGAGATAGCAGTGTTTAGTGTTGCAAAGGTTTGATCTTTGTCCTTAAAAAAATATCAGTAGATTGTAACATTTTCAGAGATTTTAAGTGCAGGTTGACATTTAAATTCATGTTCATATTTATTTCGTTAACATTAGGTTGAAGAATTTAAGAATGTACCTGCTAATAGTGAAAAAACTATTTTGGAAGCAACTGCAAGAAAAGAGGAGCATGAGAAACAAAAAGTAGTTGAGGAAGAAAAGCTAAAGAAAGTAATGGAAAGCCTAAAACAAGAAACTCAAGGACTACAGCAAGAGAAAGAGGTTAGTTATTGGTTTTCTACATTGTCCCTCAAGACATTTTTGAACTGGAACAATTAATTGTACTTTTCTTGGACTTAGGAAAAGGAGAAAGAGCTGATGGAGTTGAGTAAAGCTGTGAATGAAACTCGTTCCAAGATGGATGTTGCCCAGTCTGAAATTGATATTTACCTCAGTCGTCATAATACAGCCTTGACCCAGCTCAACAAGGCTAAGGAGGCCTTACAAACAGCCACAGAAACCCTTAAGGAAAGAAAATCAGCTATTAAAGAGCTTGAAATTAAAATACCAAAGTGTGAGGAAGAACTGAAAAGGGTAGGAAAACCTTTTATTGAAATTGCATTTTTTTAAGAATCTAAATATATTCTGATACTGGTATTTTCTCCACTTTAAAAAGGATGAAGGTGATCTTGATAAAATCCTAAAAACTGAAGGAGAGACAATGAAGGTAGTTAAAGAACTACGTCAGAAAGTTGAAGAGGCTAAAAGTTGCCTGTCATCAAACCGCAGTCGAGGCAAGGTCTTGGATGCACTCATGCAACAAAAAAAGAGTGGAAAAATTCCGGGAATCTTGGGGAGATTGGTAAGGAGAACATGATGCTTGCATGAAAAGTAGGGTGACATTTACCAATAATGCCTATGATACTTTGGAAAAATACAGGATATTGAGTTTTGTTATAAATTGAAAGAGATAAGCACATACGTTATACATGTATTCAACAATGTGAAGATAAATACTGATGTTTAACTTAAGAGGCTGACATCAACTATTTTTCCCATGAAAAATGAATGCTTTATGTATAGGTGCTTCATCCTTTGTTCCCAAGTTATTGTCCAGTGTTAGAGGAGTGGATAATTAAGCTGCCCTGTGAGTTCTTTTGTTCCCTTTTCAGTTTACTTTTGTTAACTTCATTTATTCTTTTTGTGAATGTTGCATTTGTTTACTTCAGGGTGACCTTGGAGCTATAGATGAAAAGTACGACGTTGCTATTTCTTCAAGTTGTGGGTCCTTGGACAATATACTTGTTGACACCATTGATACAGCTCAAGAATGCGTTAATTTTCTTAAGATGCAAAATATTGGTGTTGCTACCTTCATTGGGTTAGATAAGGTAGGTCTGGAATTTTATAATGATTGTATTGTACAAATAATAAAAAAGGTGTGAGGAGCATTACTGTGCAATTCAAAGTGGTGTTTCTTCCATGAGAACTATGTCCAGAACAATCTTTGCTTTCAGCATCTCTCATTATAAAACTAACTTAATAATAAATGGATTTTGTGGGACTCAGTTTTTTGTAGATAGGTTTAACAGCATACTTAGTAGCTTAGTAATCATGTTTCAAGTTTTTTATTAACTTGGTGTTACAAAAGTGAAAGTGTGGTTTAAAAGCAATCTAACCTACACCTAGAAATTAAACCTTGATTTAAACTTTTGTCCTATAGATGAAGGTTTGGGAGAGAAGTATGGGAAAGATTCAGACTCCTGAGAACATTCCAAGGCTTTTCGATATGGTGAAGGTTAAGGATGAGGCAGTACGTCCAGCTTTTTATTTTGCCTTGCGCGATACCCTCGTGGCTGACAACTTAGAGCAAGCTACCAGACTGGCCTTCCAGAAGGATAAACGTTGGAGAGTGGTCACGTTGCAAGGCCAAATTATTGAACAGTCTGGTAAGAACTTCATTGTATTTAATAAACTTTAAGTTTTTGTTTTTATTCCCGGTGGAATCAGATTATCTTCTGGGGGGTTTTATACCGCGATTTAATCATTGTTTAGACAGTCTCATGATATTTTTGTTTTTATTATCCATTTTGTCATCAGTTTAAAGGTAATGTTTATAGTAACAACTGGAATGTTGCTACAGGTACAATGACTGGTGGTGGAGGAAGAGTAATGAAAGGAAGAATGGGATCATCTTTGGGGGCTGATATTTCTCAGGAGGAGGTGAGATGTAGTCCAGACAGTATGGGCTGTTCCATTAGCTAAGTCTGGCATTCTGCAGTTGGTCAGACATCACTGGGATTGAGGGCACTTGTGTGTGCAGGTCCTTATTCTTCATACATGGCGCAGAAACTGTCACAATAAGCCATGTTTATTAACAATTTAATTATTACAAATAGGGAGGAGTTTAAAATAATTGCAGAATTTTAATGAATAGGTAGTGCTAGGTTACACATTTCTAGTGTTTGTGTTGGCATTCTCCCAAGTATTAAACTCAAAATTTGGGGTGTAATATTAAGTGGGACCTGTGCAAATATATAACCCATCCCCTTTTCTTTTGTAATTTAATCTTTTGAAATTTGAATAGTTAAATTCACTCAGCGCTACCTTAAGTGAAAAGAGAAAAAAAGAGAAAAAAAAGTGATAGAAGATCCTAGAAAGGGCTTTTAAATTCAGAAGGTTCAACCTTTTTTCCTGTTTAATCAAAATAAAGAAGCCTTTAGCTCTTTCACATGCATGTAAAGTGCTTTTCAACTAATCTTAATTATTTCTCAGTAGTTCTTTTTGTTCTGGTTGATCATAAATTATTTTTCGTTTGTAAACCTCCACTCGTAGATGGAAAAAATGGAACGCAAGTTGAAAGATAAAGTTCAATTAGCACAAAGCAGCCAAGAAAAAAAGGTGGAGCTTGAAGAGCGCGTTCACAGATTGAGAAACCACCTTCGGGAAATGAAAAACACTTTGGAGAAGTACACAGCGAGCATCAAGGTGACAGGTGTCTTTGTAATTTGTGTTGGTTTGCTGTAAAGAAGTAGAATAGGCAATATTGGAGTGTTAACTTTTAGATGCCCGTTTTCCTGTAAGATATTGGCCTTAAAAAGTTGAATGCCTGTTGATACATATTTGCAGTCTGAAACCCTTTTTGTTTGTTTTGTACAGAGCTTGTCAGAGCAAGAAGTTCACCTCAAGTTACAGATGAAGGAGCTTGAAGCAAATGTTGCAGCAGCTGCTCCTGATAAAAATAAACAGAAACAGTTGGAGAAGAACCTGGAGGCTTTCAAAAGAGGTGAATATCCACCACTGCAATATTAATGTAAATTGTGTATTCAAGTGTGGAAGAACTTGGAGGAATCAACAATACATAAAATGAACAATCTTTTATATGAAACAAAGTTGTAATACATTGTAAAGAATCTTGATAGAAAGCTAGTAAGTTATACACATAAGTCTAGTCGTATTTTGGAAGTTCATGAATCATTTGGATACAGATTTTGAAAGCCAACCTTACATGAAAATGACTAAGTGTAGTTAACATTTATATATAGCAGAAGCAGTGGTTTAGTTGTTGGTGAAGCAGTGGTTTAAAGCCTTAGAACAGACATCAAATGTAGTTTACTATTTTTTGAAATTTAGAATTAATTTCCTATTTCTCCTATACCCACTGATTAGGACTGGCTTTTTTTAATTGGTCCTTTGAAATTTTTATGTTGTGGCTACAGACACTAAGATCGTAAAACACAGGAAAATGACTCCTCTGACCCTGCTCTTTTAAGACACTTCCATGAACAAGTCACAGGGAACCCAGCTGTAAGTGGAGCACTGATTGGCGCATCCCTTCCCATCAGCACCACGTCTGCAATTGCCCTGGAGGCCGCAGGGGTCGCTGACTAACGGCTCTCTGCCCTCAGCAACACTTCGACAGCTGTATACCGCACCTTGAGCAATTGGTTTCACGATTACAGTCAGTGACATGACTCAAGTTTAGGCCTTTGATTATTTGTGCCTTTACCCAAGCAAGTGAGTTACTTTAGACGGCTTTAGGTTTAACTTAGTAACTTTTCTATTCTAGATTATGAAACTGCTGCAGCCAAAGCTGGTAAAGTGGAAGCTGAAGTTAAAAGACTGCACAACCTGATTGTTGATAGTATTAGCCACAAACTTAAAGCACAGCAAGATAAGCTGGACAAAATTAACAAAGAAATAGATGAGTGTTCCTCTGCAATAACTAAGGCTCAAGTTTCAATCAAGACTGCTGGAAGGTACGTTATCTTTGATTTCATTCCAACCAATACCACTGGTATAACTTGAAGATCTGAGTTGGTTAAAGCACATAGACTAGAATCAGTGTAGTACATCTTGCTTTACAAGAATTATTTGACCAGGTCAAATGCATTGCAATTTTAGTTGTACTGCCTATTTTTTATAAAATTTGTCATTTCTGTATCTCATTAGAGCTTTTGATCACAAATAACCTGCCAACGAATGTCTAAATATTTAAATTAGAACATTTTATTTTAAACTGAAATGTTAATTTGTATTTTTTCCCTTTAGGAACCTTAAGAAATCTGAAGATGCACTTGCACGAACAGAGCAGGAAATAGTTGAAAACGATAAAGCAGTGGAACAACTTACAGAACAACTGAAGAAATTGGAAGAGGAGGCTACTGTTGTCATGAAGGAGTCGAAAGAAGCTGAGGCATGACTTTTTTTTTTGTCCAAATAGTCTTAAAACAACTTCACTAGGACATTATATTAAAGTGACTTCGAGATAGGTGGTTGTGATGGTAATGGAGGCAATATACTGTATATGATTATTTTGGATTTTAGCTTTAAGTCTTTTTGGTTGAGTGTAGTGATACTGGTTTTAACATACCATGATATGGTAATTTTAAACCATTTTCCAATTTTTCTAATCTTTTTCGAATAGGTTTTTACTTTTCTTTTTAATCAAAGTGCCACTTTAATGCATTCATTTAGATAGGTCTGTTGGTCATTTGTATTTATTCTGCACAATGTGGTAATAACTTGTTTACAGAAAGAGGGTCTCTCTTTAATATTTTGACTGGTTATAAGCACTTGATTGATAAATGAAAGTTTTCCTTCAAACAAGAACTATACAAAAAAACTACATAGTGGATATATGTGTCATATTTCTACATTATTTCTTAGGAGGCACTGTCTGAAGTGCAAGAGCAACACAAGAATGTGCTTCAGGAGATTAAAGCTGTTCAGGAAGAAGAACATGCACTCCAGAAGGAGTCCCTGAACATAAAGCTCAACATTGAGCAAATCGACAGTCATATCGCAGAACACCAGTCAAAGATTAAACACTGGCAGAAAGAGGTATTGTATCTACTGCTATGACATTTCTTAAATGGACATTTACAAGGGGGTGTATAAAAAGTTATGGTATTCATTAAATACCTTAGGACCAGTTCTGTATTAACTATATATCCCTAATATTTCACGGGGACAAGAACATTAAGGTTAGAAATGACAAGGCCGTTCAGCCCATCTAGTTTGTTTCGTTGTTCTAATTGATCCAAACATTCATCCATTTTCTTGAAAACCCAGGGTTTTGGTTTCGGATAGCTTGTTGCAGAATCACACAGTTTTTTGTGGAGAAAAGCACCTCCTGATTTCTGTTTTAAATTCTCGTAGTTTCGATTTCTAATCTCCGGTGCATTTCACCGTTTAGAATTAAGCCCATTTGGGTTTACTATGAGGTACCCTCATGGTCATCTGCGTTCAGATCTATAAAATAGTAACAGAATTATACACATTCTTCTAAATAAGGTCATACTCTAGTACATTGTACAATTTTAACATTCATTTTTTAAATTATGTACTTTTAGGATGTATAGTTGTTTGCTTTTTTTATTGCTTTTCCATTTTGTCTAGAACAGAGGGTCTTAGCCATTTCTGGTGGCCAGCGCTTGCTTGTTGATACATTCACAAATATGTTCTTAGGCAAGAACGACACCGTAAATGGTCACATTTTAATATCTTTTAATGTAGCTGTAAAATTCACTTGGAAAGTTCTTCTCAAATTCAGAAATAGAGCACGTATATAATGAGACGCAGTGGCGCAGTGGTGAGCATTGCTGCCTCGCAGCACTGGGGCCCTGGGTTCATTTCCAGACCTGGGGTGCTGTGTGTGTGGAGTTTGTATATTCTCTCTGAGCTTGTGTAGGTTTCCTCTGGGTGCTCTGATTTCCTCCCACTTACCAGTAGGTTAATTGGCTTGTTGAAGCAGTTAGAAAATGGATGGATATATAGCATGTATAACCACACTAATAGGTCAGTAGATGTGTATCCTAAAAGCTTATGCTTTTGAAAATCATTCGGGTAAATACAGTGGAAAGAGTGTTATGGTAGTATTACATAATGTACATTCTCATTGATGGATATTTTTGAAAGCTGCACATTGCGATTTGCTGCAAGTCAGACTTGCTACTTGAAAACTTTAGTTTTCTTCCATGGTTGACATTAAGGAGCAAGTGGATCCTCTTGAACGCTACTAAATGTGGAGTAATTCTGTAAAGGCAGATTCAGAAAAATGTCCAGTTTATATACCCTTTGTCCCTTTGTTTTTTGACAAAAATTACTGTCTACACATCAGTGATTAACGAGATTTAAATTGTCCATAGGTGATACATTAGGATGAGTATCGGTATATCCTTGGATTAGAAGGGAAATGCATCTTATTTGTTCAGTGCTACACCCAAATTACCCTAATAAGCATAACAGAGCATATTTTTATCCTACTCTTTAAACGGTACCACTTGAACACTGGTGGCTACATTTGAGAAATGGTGGTCTAGACTCTAGAAGATGTCAGTTTTAATTTCAGATGCTGTATTTTTAAGCTCAGTGTTGATGGAAAGCACAACGTAAATATAATAGGTCATCTGTCAGGCGTTTGCTTGGCAGTCATTAAGGTTTATATCAAGTTATTCCTGTATAAGTTGAATTAATTACACGTTGTTTTTTTGCATTATGTGGGGAATATTTAACTGTAATATTTGATTTTCAGATATCTAAAATTACCCTACATGACATTGATGGTCAGCCTGCTGAAGAGCTTCACACACTGACACAGGAGGAGCTGGAATCTACCCCAAACCCAGATGTCATCCATAATCAGATTGCACTTATCGAAGCAAAATGCATGGAAATGAAGCCAAACCTTGGCGCTATTGCGGAGTACAAAAAAAAGGTAGCTGCTCTTTATTTTTAATGTATCCAGCTTTTTATTTATTTTTTTAGAAACACTAAAATCTGCAATTCTTTTAGGAAGAGCTATATCTTCAACGTGTTGCGGAACTGGATGAAATAACCAACCAACGGGATAACTTCAGAAGAGGCTATGAAGATCTTAGAAAGCAGAGGCTGAATGAATTCATGGCTGGATTCAATATCATTACAAATAAACTGAAAGAAAATTACCAAATGCTGACACTGGGTGGAGATGCTGAGCTGGAATTAGTGGACAGCCTGGATCCTTTCTCAGAGGGAATTATGTTTAGGTAATGAAAATGTACATTTATATGCTGTTATGTAATGCTGTTAAGGCAAATAATTTGTATCTGCATCCTTATGTGAGGACAAAAAATAAATGGTATCTGGAGGAGAAATTGCCATACCTATATTTTTAGGTCCTTGTTATAATACTGATCTTTCCCTTGGTCTTGGTTTCATGGCTTGTCAGATGAACAAACTGCAAAAAGCCAATTCCCAGGGATCATACCCTCGGATTAATAATTTACTGGCACCCAAATAACAAAGACTGGATAAAGGGCTTCCTCTTGTTTCTAACTCTATTCCTGTATTTAAGTACTATATTCTTAGTGTCGTGAAGTGAAAAATACCAATGTGGTCTTGTATAACAGAAAATTATATTAAAAAATCTAATTTTCCACCAAATGTTGTAGTATATATTTTTTAAACATGATCTTTTGTAATTCTTCCTTGTAGTGTTAGACCTCCTAAGAAAAGCTGGAAGAAAATCTTCAATCTTTCTGGTGGGGAGAAAACACTGAGCTCTTTAGCCTTAGTGTTTGCACTGCATCATTTTAAACCAACCCCTCTGTACTTCATGGATGAGATTGACGCAGCTCTGGATTTTAAGAATGTTTCGATTGTTGCTTTTTACATTTATGTGAGTACATTATGAAAAAACTACTAAGCAATATATAAACTTTATAAATGTTGCAAAATGTTCTTTATACAAGGCAGCGGGTGATTTGATGGAGTTTAAAATTATCAGTAGAAAAATATTTGTTCATTAATGTGGAAAGAAAATGCTTTAGGGCAATGTTGTTGGACTTAGACTGCTATGCCGGAGCTTCTGTAAATTTCTTGTACATTCTTTTACAGATTTATTAAAAACTTAGCAAATTGGTTATTTTAAGTTATAATAATAATAATTGCTTACACTTATATAGCGCTTTTCTGGACACTCCACTCAAAGCGCTTTACAGGTAATGGGGACTCCCCTCCACCACCACCAATGTGCAGCATCCACCTGGATGATGCGACGGCAGCCATAGTGCGCCAGAACGCTCACCACACATCAGCTATCAGTGGGGAGGAGAGCAGAGTAATGTAGCCAATTCATAGAAGGGGATTATTAGGAGGCCATGATTGGTAAGGGCCAATTGGAAATTTGGCCAGGACACCGGGGTTACACCCCTACTCTTTTCGAGAAGCGCCCTGGGATTTTTAATGACCACAGAGAGTCAGGACCTCGGTTTAACGTCTCATCCGAAGGACGGCGCCTGTTTACAGTATAGTGTCCCCATCACTATACTGGGGCATTAGGACCCACATGGACCACAGGGTGAGCACCCCCTGCTGGCCCCACTAACACCTCTTCCAGCAGCAACCTTAGTTTTTCCCAGGAGGTCTCCCATCCAGGTACTGACCAGGCTCACACCTGCTTAGCTTCAGTGGGTTGCCAGTTGTGAGTTGCAGGGTGATATGGCTGCTGGTTATATTATAATGCAAATGTGTTCTTTCTTCTGAAGTTAGTTTGCTTTCTGAAGTCCATGCTATTAGACAAGTATTGGGTTTATGGGTTAGGGGACTTCTATGATTAGATCTTATGTAAAACAATGCTAAGCCCTAACAATTGTACATTGTAGAAATTTAGTAAGGAATTTCATTTAGTTTGAACGAAATATTCCAGATTTTTGTCAATGTATTTTTTTCATTGCAGGAACAAACAAAAAATGCCCAGTTCATCATCATTTCTTTACGAAATAACATGTTCGAGATTGCTGACAGACTCATTGGAATTTACAAAACGCACAACACCACCAAAAGCGTTGGGATCAATCCGAAGGTTATTGCTTCGAAGGAGCTTGCGGAAGTGGAAGTGCCATCTGCATGATCGACACATTCAATTTGTTTTAATCACAATGCGTATTGAGAAGTTCTTTGAATACTGAAAAGTAATTTTGAATTTTTTTATAAATCTTGATTCTTTTAAGAATACTATGCCTTTGAATTTCTTAATTCTGTGCTGGCTACATATTTTAGTGAAAAGCTGCTACTTTTTCTATGTACAGAGACTTAACAATTTAAGATGTAAGCATATTTTTCTAAGCTAATAAACTCAATAAGTATGTGTTTGTGTGATGTATTGTGATTTAATTAACTTAATGCTCTTTATTCTAAAATAACATTTTAAAAATCTAAGTTAAAAAGTTTTCAGTACTTGTATGAAGAAAAATCACATTTGATAGGTTAAACTACATAGATGAGTAGAATTTTAAGTAGAATAGACCTTTCCTAGGAATATCTGTAATTGGTACTTTTTTATACTATTTCATACTCCTGGACACAACAAGATAGTAGTAGTTAATAGTCTGGTACCACATGCTTGGCATTCCCTGACTGAATCTGCTGCCAGGTAGTTTGAATCTAAAGGGGTATTTTCCTTAGCAACTGATTGAGTAAATTCCAATAGTTTATGAGCGAGCAGTTAAAGTAATTAATTCCTAGGCTATAAGAAAGACAAGCAATATAGTTTTATATAAATTAATGTACATAATCATTTTTAGATTTTGAAAGCCTTGATATTTGTGATTAACAGATCTGTGCTAAAACTAAGATCATCAGGGGTGAGTTTCCTGGAAAGGATGAATCTAAGATTTATGAGCAACTTTATGATGTTCCTAACAACATATGTGCTATTTAAGTGTTTACCCAAAACCCTCTTAATCGGCTATTTTAAAAGCAAGTATAATTTATTTCTTTGTTAACCCTGTCCCTGAAGTTGCTTGGCAAAAAGCATCACAAGTTGATTGAAAAGCAATTGATTGACAATACTTTAATTATATGGTGTTGTTTTTGGTCCTTCGGTGGAATGAAATACATTTGTGAAAAGTAATATGAAGTAAACATGACATAATTTAATTACCAATAAAGCAAAAGCATATTAACTGGCACAAAATTGGGAACCTAATGCTTCTAAGATTAACGCAAAAGAAACAACGGACATGCCGTAAAAGAAAACCACACTTTTCTAAAGAAGAGCTTGTTCTTTTAGAAGAGATTGACGACAACAGAGTGTTGTTGACTAAGGCACGTGGCAGCCTTTCCAACAGTGAGAAGAAACAAAAGTGGGATGAGATAGCGAAGAGAATAAGTGCCTGCACATCACAACCTAGGTCAGGCGCTGATGTAAAAAAATGGCAGGACTTTTCAAGTCTTGCTGAAAGAAGAGCAGCAGAATTAAGGAGAGAGAGGGCCGAGACTGGGGGTGGGCAGATAACATTGCCTCTTTCCCCAGAGCAGGAAAGAGTCCTGCCAATCCATGGGTCAGTGGTTACAGAGGGGATATCTGGAAGGATAGATGTCTGTGGGAGTAAGTTTCCAACACCACCACCCCACGCTTCCTCACCCCAGCATCCATCCCCCTGTTCCAGCAAAGATTCTCAGACCGGCCCCAGGCGAAGGCCACCCCCTGAACCACAGGCACAGGTGAAGTGAGGTTGGAGAGAAGCTCCAACTGAAGTGCGAGCTTCTGGGGTGGTGAGAAAGGCACCACACACAGCTCATGGAATTAAAGAGCTTAAAGAGCTCAAACTTGATGTTATGGTAAGACAGATAGCTGTGGCTGAGGCCCAATATGACCAGGCCTCTGTATTGGTGCCAGTAATGCTGCCTTCTGAACACAGTGAGTTATGGTGAACATGTCTGGACCACACTCTTCTATTGTAGTTTATTTGTGACCTAATGTATATATTCATTACTTTACTTTCTTTTCAGACACACCGCTGCCTGCAGGCAATTTGTAAATTGTGTATACATTTAATTTATATTATCTGTTATTTTTCCACAGTTCATAAAGATGAGAAAATAAATTCAATTATGTATTAATTTCCACACTCCTTCGGACTGTGCACAGTGTGTTTATTTCTCAAATATACAGGGAATAACTCACGTACAATGAAATATAAAGTCTTGCAACCGATTAAATAATTATGTAAAAACGGTAGGGATGACGGCCTGCCAAGCCTCCACACCAGCCTGGTATACACCCTCTGCTGTAAGATCAGGAAACTCCGTCCCTTCTTCCTCGCCCTCATCCTCCTCGTCTTCACTGGGCAGGGGTACGGCTGCTCCAACAGCCATGTTGTGCAGCATTGCGCACACACAACTATCACAGCGCCGCACCGCTGAGGTGAAAATCTGATGCCACCCGCTGACTTACGAAGACTTTTCCAGAGACCTACATTGCGTTCCACCAGGCTGCGGGTTCGCCGATGTGCCGCGTCATATTGTTCTTCGGCCGCCCTCTGGGGGTTAGTTACAGGTGTCAACAGGTATGCACGAAGGGGATACCTGCCATCGCGCAGTAGCCATCCACCACCAAACTCGCCGTGTTTTGCAGTTTGACACACTGCCGAATTGGCCCAGATCAAGGCTTCGTGGGTACCCCCAGGCCACATTGCCACAAGGTCCGTAAAAAGTCCTTGGTGATTGCAAAACACCTGTACGTTCAATGCAGAGAACCTCTGCTATTGCAGCCCTTTTAGGCTAGAGATACAAGCCACCGCTCCAACCCACTGATTTAAACTTAAATAATGCATTACTGCACTTCATCATGAAAATCCTGATATCATCCAGTCAAGTATATATCTTAGTATTCTAAATTTCCGGAGAACTGTCATGACGCGAATTTAATGTGCTCTGTCTGGTGATCTCCGTCTGTCGCAAAGGTTGGCGCAAGTGGTAGCCAGTTTAAGAAGCACTTAGCAATTAATGAGTGGGTTGGGGAGCACGTAGATTACGAAGGATTTAACATGCTACTTTAGTTATGATGGGTTTGGGGAAACACTCATAAATTAACAATCGATCATAAGATGGAGTTTACGATGTTCTTAGTGCTACAACGCTTTTGGGAAACTCACCCCAGATCAGATTAATATAGCAATAGAAAATTTATATTACCAGCTCATTAAATAGCTCCCTGATAAATACTTGGTTATCTATAAATGGGCGGAGCGGTGGCTCTGTGGCTAAGGATCTGCGTCTGTGACTGGAAGGTTGCCGGTTCAAATCCCGCGGCCGGCAGAGGAATCCTACTCCGTTGGGCCCCTGAGCAAGGCCCTTAACCCTAACTGCTCCAGGGGTGCTGTATAATGGCAGACCCTGCACTCTGACCCCAAGCTTCTCTCCCTGTCTGTGTCTCCTTGGAGAAAAGCTGGGGTATGCGAAAAGACGAATTCCTAATGCAAGAAATTGTATAGGGCTAATAAAGAAACATTATTACATTATTATTATTAAAATGACAAGTTTTACTCACCTACTTCAATTGTTTTCTGTAGTACTATAATATTCTAGTATTCTAGGGTGCGAAATACTAGTGGACCTATACTTTCATACTAAGGTGATGTTTAATTCTTGTTTGTTGTTTCAGGGTCAATTTATTGAAGAATGCAGATAGGTGCTTAATACACTGTTCCTAACCATCTCTAGCTTATCTTGCACCAATGACTCCTGTACTAGACAGGAGAATAGCAATGGTCAGATAAACTCTTCCAACCTGCCCAGTGGTTAAGCTCATCCTCTTGTGATCCACTGCAAACTCCACAGGCCTTTCTCACTGACATAAGGTCTAGCCTGTTGTAATAGGGGAAGTTGCTGTTTTGCCAATGTCCAGCTCAGCTAATCTTGACTGTATCCCTGGCAGCCCTATGCCAATTTTGTGATGTTAGCCTTCATATCGCAGTACTCTTGCCAAATAGTTCATTTTCATTTAACCAGCAGCTTTCAGGACCTTCAGTTACAAATTATTCTTAAAAACTCGCTTTAGGTCTTAAAACCGGTATAAATCAATGTATAAGTCAACTTCCCCTACAGCTGAAAAAATGATCTTGACACTGTGATAAAATCTACCAAAACTGACTGGAAATAAACAGCCACATCCTTCCCTGAATAGAAAGGGGCAGTTATTTCACACGCATAATTTCGAATCATTTCATTAATTTGATACATATCAGAGTACCGGCTGAGCTGAACGCCAATCAGTGCGCTGCCCAATAAAACCAAGAGCAAAAGCAACACCAACACAGACCTACTGACATACAAAGCTTGTAGTCTGTTGAGATTTCTGGAAATAACTTGGCCCTGACAGTGGTTAATTTGTGGTATTTCCTCTCTTTCAAGGTTCCCAAGAGTAATCCCAGACCACTTGTGTTTCAGATATTCCCCAGCCCTTGGATAGATGTACAAGGGTTTAACAACTGGAAGGGGCGCTTTGCTCAGAGCTGCAACTCTTTCTCGGAAGATATGAACCTTCTCCAGAAAAAGAAGGGGAGAGTCTTCCTCCTCCACTGCTGCACTGTACGACATGAGCTCCAGCTGCTCCTCCTTCATGTCCTTAAGCGTCTCAAGCAGTGGGTCATACTCACTTGAGAGCTTAGCACCTGCATCATCAAGAGCAGCCAGGAACTCCCGTTCCTTCTGCGCCAGGGTCCGTTTAATCTTCTCAAAGTACAGCACCACGGATTCTTTGTCTTGTCTGATGAGGTTTTCACATCCAGCTTTCTGCTGCTCCAGCTTTTCTGCTAACAAGGAAACCTCGGCCCACCGCTTATCAGTCAGCTGCTCCACGAGCGTCCCTGGAGCCTCCTGCTCTTTCATGAAGGCTGCCTGCAGGTCATCAATGGCATGACCCCGATGCCGCCCAATGGTAAGACAAACTCCGCAAATCAGCTGACGATCTTGGAGACAGTACACGTTCAGTGGTTGCTTTGGGTGCTCCTGGCAGGAGGGAGGTTTGGACTGGTCGTCCCTTTGAAACTTCTCTATGATAGCTCTGAGAGACACATTGGTTGGCAAGGCTTCAACCCCTGTTGGGGGCAGTTCCACCATATTTCTGCAGTGGGGGCACTTAAGGGGGGTTCTCAACGGCCTCCAGATAGAGAAATTGACAGAAACCTGGAGAACATTTTCCAAACAGCCTTTACAAAAGGTATGGGAGCACGGCAGAACACGGGGGTCACTGAACAACGAGTAGCACACTGAACACGTGAGATCCTCCTCCAGACTTTCCATGCTTTTTTATTCTGTAAAAAAAAATACACTACGTTAAGGCGTACCCAGTATGCCTGCATGTCCGAAGAAAGGTCTTTAGCGATCTGTACTGTGCCTGCCAAGACACTGCAAGTCTTGGTGACACAAAACAAATATCTGGTCATCAAACTACTGAAACAAAGACCAAAAATATAAAGTGATTACCCACTGAAACCAGTCTGGGTGTATTTTTTTAAACACCGCAATTCAATACAATTCTTTGTATAAGTTAATATTTCTATTTATAAATAATGATCAAATACATTAATATAGATCAATTTTCCAAAACTCAAGTACAAGCCATAAGTAAAGTGCAATTAAAAGTAAAAAAAAACAACTAAAGAGAAACACACAGGATAGGATGTAGGGCAATGAGACACAGTACCCAGTAAAAAAAAAAAGTGAGTTTTGAGTTAGATAACAGTTCTTTAAAACGTTTTAGTTCCTGGAAAATTGAACGACCAGTTAACCAAAGAGCCTAATGAATTACTGTGCAGCTGTTTCTATAGGAATGCATATGTACATGAAATAAAGATCTAAGAGACAAAGTCGGGTATCCTCCGAGGACAATAAAAGATAATGGTGATCAACATTTCTTAAGAAGCTGGTGCAACAGGTTTTGATTGTTCAAGCACTACTGATATTTCTTCCCAGCCACTCTCCTACGGGAGTTTATTGACATTTCGCAGCAGGCTGGCTGCACAGTTTCATCCCTGATTCTTTAATGAGACTTGACTCGGTGTTCAGCATCAACATGCCACTTAATCGCGTCATGTAAATTGAATCTTTATCATTCGCAAGCCATTGTAAGAACTATTTTTGCCCCGAGGTCATATTAGCAATATCATTCAGACATCAGTTTATCATGAAAGACCACCGAGAGTTTTCATTAACAGGTCTGTTGTTAAGAGTACGACAGTGCCGGTTCTTACAATCTGATAATCCACAAGGAAACGACATTTTCACAAATTCACACGACTTCGGATAAATCCATTGGTCTCAAGATGAATAATATCCCAGACATTACCCGCTGTCGGTAAGACTGATACAAGCGAGAATAAATGTGAGATTTAGTTTACAAGACAAGGTTCAGGAGCAACGTCTGACGAGAATTAAAGAGTTTTTTAAAGTTTTAATTACGCACTTCTTGAGTTGAAAGCGATTAAACTCGAACGTCAACGGAAATTGTAGCTTATTCTGACTTTTACAGAGTAAAAAAGAACGAGCTTAGACAACAGGCTATTGTTAAATATACAATAATGGACTTTTCGTTCTTTTCTAATACATGTTAAACACAAATTAGCGGGCACCTTGATTTATTAAATTAATCTAGTTTTAGGCTTGCTCATATCTCTACTTCAGCATTTTTTTTTAAAGTACGCAAATCCAAAACGTTATTTCTTCTCCGCCCATATGTAGATATAAAACTAACAATGACCGGTACGACGCTGCTCGGAATATAAAGTCTTTGTGCGGTTTCTTGGAGGATAAAATAATATATATTTTTTTAATTGCAAGTGATTATCCAGAAATATCCGATTCACTCCAACCTGTGTTTCAAAGTTGCAACACCGAAGGATCACCGGGCTTTTCCACAGCGACTGCAACCCAGGTCATTCTTCGAGGCGGACAACTTCATTTTAAAGTTTCATTGCGACGCTGTCGGCGGAGAAGCTATCTCTCACAACCCCTTCGCAGACATAAATCCGAAGTCGTCACCTTCACCTCACCTGTTTTCAGTCGTGCGGTCACACACACACACAGAGTCCCGGGATCTTCCGCACAGCCTCGGCCCGGCCCGCACCGTCTGCGCAGGCGCGCTCGTTTCGAACCGCAGCCCGCCAATGGCGGCGACCCTCCACAGGCGTTTAAATGTAAATCAAACGTGACGCGGAGGAAAATCACCCTCCAGCGCACCTGCCAAGAAACTTACTGTACCCGAAGGCAAATCCGGCGCTGGGAAAGGTCACACCGGCATCGGCTTGTTGAAAATGGGGATTGATTTGGCAGGGAGGTTACTTGCTCTGGGGCCAGTAGTCTCCTCCAGCTTCAGTTAACAGTGCTTCGCCGAGCCCCATGCTGAACTTGAACCGAAACATCTCTTGCCACTGGAACAAAACTTATCTGGAAATCCGTGTAGTAGGTGCAGTTTTTTTTTCTTCTGACGTACATTAAACAGGGAAATCGGCCTAATACAGTCTTCCATAGGGTAGGAGTGGAAGTCAAGCTTTGGGCCAAAAAGATTGCACAGCTTTGTGCTTACATTTTTTGTGGAACTTGGATGCGAACTCATTTTTCAACAAATAATGTAAATTAATACTCCTGCGACCAGTTTCGAGATGTATAGTAGATGTAAGGTGATAACTAGCACGGTAGATCTTCATTTTTCAGTTATTTCAATACGGGTTTAAATGTTCTTCTTAAGTATTGAAAACGGGCAGTAGCTTGACTAATCTGTTTAGGTGAGGTATGACCACAAAACCGTAGTTCTAAATTCAAGAGAGTGAGAAAGCTTTTAACTTGCATTTTATTCAACTCCCAACTCGCAGGCCACGGTGTGTAAGGAAGAAAAAAAAACACTACACAAATGGGTTTCAATATTTATTTTGTTAAAGACAAGCTAGCCTGTAGTCTAACGTAACAGGTTAAGCAGACTATCCCTTTTCCTTTCATTTTGAAACCACATCTTTGCTGACAAGGAATGCTGCAAAAAGAAATAGCCTAGTTCAACAAAAGGTTATGACCACAAATGAAATACATTCTACAGTGTTCAAAATTACTTAAATTGACAGGCTAATTGTGGCCAACCTTGGATGTACTTAAATACAGCAAACTTGTTCATGCATCACTTGTGCTCTAGAGAGAAAGGCACAGCTTTTCCTACAATGAGCCACCTTAAAGAGAACTTGTCTAACTCAAATGAGAAGCATATTTCCATTTTTTAAACAAGCATTTAAGTCATTGATTAAATAACTCCTGAAGTGGCTCATAATGGATTGTTCGTGGCTAAAGTAAAAAAAAGTAAAAGTATGCATATTGTTAAAGGTGCAGGAACAATTGATTTATACATCTGTGCACACCCTTTTCCAAATCAGTCCTTCCTCAGCAGTTCATGTGCAAATTAAGGATGTTCCATATATGAAAATCAGAAATTAGTCAAAAAAGACTATTTAAACACCACAGTACCCTAAAAAAGTAATTCCACTGTGTACAATCTAAAAAAAATACCTAAAATTTGCTATGCTGTAGTTTAGTACATGCAAAGGTTATAGTGATTCACAATGTAACATAAAATGGACATTTTATATTCTTGTGATGTAAAGTTGAAGCACTTCATTATGGCAACAGTACTGCAAAGCAGTGATTTGCTCCATAGAAAAACTTCACTCTTATTCATGCAGGAAGCTAACTTACACAAGTAAGTTTATTTGGTTTGTAAAAGGTGATGATATGGAAAGATTCACAGCATCAAACCAACCTCTGGTGCAAAAGTACAGGGGGAGCCTTCCTGTAATTTCTAGTTTTACACAAGCATCTAAAATAAAAGCTGTAAAAATTTTAGAAATAAAAATTAAAAAAGGAAAAGGGAAAAAAAGGTAAACACTGGATGCAAGAGTCAACCAGAGACTACTGAATATATCTTACAATGCACTGCTGCTCAACCTGCCGAATTTATGTCCAGTGTAATTTAATACTAATGCAAAATTTTGGTGTTTTTCCTTCTGGGATTTATTAATTCAGCCTTTTACAGGCACATTAAGTTTTGCATGCGTTCACATACACCACACCCATACTCCGCCCATACTCTCGTACACACGCCGCGCTCCTGGACTTTGGAGTCTGCTTCACAAACGAAGAGCCCTGCATTAGAGATGAACCTGGCTCCACACCACTGAGTCCAGACATTCATACATGGGTTCATTCACACAGTGCTTCATAGCAAGGCCTTGGTTGTGGCGCTCTGGACTTTGACAAATGTTGACTATTTTCCAGCTTTGTCAGCAACAAGTCCACAAGCTATGATATGATGCTTTCATCAAATCTTTCAAATTACCTTGGTTCTCTGATCCCCCTTTGTTGAAGACCTCTAATAACTTGCAGTTACTCGAAACATCTTCAAACCATTCAGTGTAGATTTTGCAACATTTAGCCACTCATTCTCACTCGCACCCACTCGCCATCACAACTTCATTTGGGCTTTCCCTGGATGCCAAACGAAATCCACACATTTCTCTCGGATTAAATGCAGCAGTGGATCCCATGAGCCGAGCACAATGGATCAAATTTCGTTTTACAGTGCTGCATCATGACATTAACTCCAGATTGGGAAGCTTTTTAGAACTGGAACCCTTCTGTTGGCACGTTAGCTGATGAATTGAAACCATAAGTTCCACCCTGGATTGCTTCTGGAACCAGGCTAGAATCTTCATCAATCTGAAAACAATTAAAAGCATTAAGATGAGCAGTTACTACTTGGGGAAAAAAAAAATGATAAAGACACTGCTGCTTAAGTTATCATTTATTTCTTCATTTTAACAGCTTTTTAATCTTGTTAATATGCAAAACCACCTGTGGATTTTAATGCCTTTAGATAAAATTAAGACTATATGCCTTCATTTTAATTTTTAGACATTTGAACATCAGATCTTGGAAGACAGAGTTAGTACTTACATCATCCGATGAGAAGAACTGATCAATAATTTCATAGGCCAATTTATAGATATCCTCATTTTCATGATTCTGTAACTGTTCAATCTTTTCCAAACCTATAAAATAATTTAGAATTAGTCAGTGTGGAATAGCAAACATTCCACAGGGAAACCTTTAGCAATTCTTAAGTTACCCGGCTACTTTTTGTTTTGTTGGATTGAAATGCAAAATGTACACAGGATTTTACAGCATTCAGTGATTTCAAGAGTGGAGACTTAAAATTGACAAATATCCAAGAATGTCTTGGAAATGCATTCATCCCCTTCAAAGTCTGGCTGCCCTCTGAGCTTGCAATCATATTAACCAATAGATTAAAAATGCTAATAGTATGGAAATACAAGTCAATTATTCAACCCCTTTGGTAGAGAAGTCCTACAGATTAGTTGGAAAAATAATTTAGTGTAGCGGCTTGTAAATAAACTGGTTGACTTAAGAGTAAAAGCATCTGTCTCTAAGCTTCCTCTGTTAAGATACTGAATTTCAAGCCCCACCTATATAGCGATATGACCAACCACAAAGACAAAGCAGCTTTGGAAACAAGTTGAGAAGCACAGATCAGGAGAGGGTCACAAGAAAATTTCAAAGTCACTCATCTTTAGGAAGTCTTACATGCCACCCAGACTACCACTCAAATAAGAAAGCAGAAAATGAATCAGGGTTGCCACTGTGAAGTCAATCATAATTTCGAAAGATTTCTGTGTTTGAGATGGCAGTCAGCGTTCATACATGAAACATATCTTAGTTGGCCTACATGGACACATGAAAATGTGTGCGTCTTAAATTAAAAATGTACAAAGCATAGGACGAAGCACGGAAATATCACAAAACCTTCCGCCATTTCTGATGCAAGAAATGGCATAAGTCAACTCTGGTAAAAAAAAAACATTACTAATCACCACGTGAAAAAACCTTGCACCAGTTTTACTCCCATCGTATTCTCTTGTACCAATGTATTCATCATGGATCTAAAACCTGGTCAAAAATTCACTTTTCAGTATGACAAAAGAACCAAAGCACAATAATGCCCCACAGAAGTGTACTGACAAAAAGTGAACATCCTTGATTGGCACAAAGTTGACATGAATCAAATAGAAAATTGATGGCTGTTCATTAAATGATTTCATTTAAAAAAAACATTTAATTCTCACTACCATTTAGAAAGGTCAGAGACCTACCCCAAATGACAGCACTTACTGCTGTCTAAAGGTGCCTCAACCAGGTAGTGATTTAGGGGGCTGAATAATGCAAATGTTCTGTGCAGATCTCATGGATATTTCAACCTCCTTCATTAATGTCAGTGTCAGATTGATCACTTCCGTTTCAAATTAATTGAGAAAATCTGTGTAATTACTTCATCAAATATATCACAGCCAGGAGGGGAAAACTTCTGCAATGCACTGCATCACATATTCCAAGGAGTGCACTGATAAAGTACTATACTCGCCCCACAACCGAAAGTTGTACAGAAGCCGTAAAAGAAAGCTTACCTCCACATTCTTCAATCAAATTAGCAATAGTGTCTGCCTCATCGTCTGCCATTTTCAAGATATTACTCAGTCCATCTAACACTACTTGAACAACTTGTGCATCTTTAACGATGAGTAGGCTGCAGAAAGGTGGAATGACTTGCTGCTGGATAAGGTATGCCACCTAGTGGAAACAAAATGAAAAAAGAACACCTTGCCTTACTATGCTTTGTGGTCTTCCACTTCCCCACATTATTGAAGATGACCAAATGGAATCATTGCAACTTGAAATCCAAACTGACTATTCAGTTGGTTTAAACATTTTATGTTACATATTTGAAGTAATTGACAACTCCAATATCTACTGTCTGACAAACAAACAAGATCCCATCCATACTAGTATTTTGACACAGGATGCAATCTAAGTTCCTGCTAGTGTGAAAACACCTACACAGGTCATGTGCAGACTGATCTCAGCTAGCAGTGACCCACTTCAGATGATGGGTTCGGGCTAAATGCTAGTCTTCTCGGTATTTGGGAAAATGATGCAAAGAAGTTAAAATAGATGGAAGACTAAACTTGATTAAAGTAACAAACGAATGGGTCTTAACAGTATTCATTTCAAGTTCATTAAAACACTGGTACTCCTTTAGAAATAATTCCACAATAACCCATTAAATACCTTGAAAGTCTCCGTTACATAAAGATGCTGAGGCACACAGGTTAGAACTCAAACTTGTGCAATATCTTTTTTCCTTCACACAGTACAGTGGTACCAAATGTGCATATGCAAGGAGAGTTCTGACTTCAGGAAAAATGTGGCTACATATGTGAAGATATTTAATATTCACGAAGATATATTGTATTTATTTGACAGTCTCAGACCAGATCAAAGTGGCAATGCAACAACAGACTAAGATTTGAATTCTTAAGAATTTAAGGGTAAGATCTTACCTGATCTTTTCTTCCACTTATGGTGAGATTACTAATTGCCCAGGCAGCCTCCTTCTGAGTACCAAAATCCCCCTTAAAAACAAATTCCCAGTTCAATACAAATGTTCTCCATTTACTAAACAGAAAAAATATAGAGTAAACATCCAATACTTCCTTACCTTGTCCAACAGATGTATGATCATTGGCACAAGATTGGCATCGATAACAGCTTGAACTTGCTGCTGATTCCCTGCAGTTATGTTTGATAAGAACCACACTGCCTCCTGCAAGATCAGAGAGCATATTCATTTGCTGATTTTTTTTTTTTTTTACACACAATAGGATCCTGCAATAACAGTGAAAATAAAAGGCTAGGGGAGAATTGTGTTGGATCAGATTACAGGAACACCATCACAATGTACCTGTTAGAGACTAAAGGGTGCCAAGGCTGGCAAGGTGAGCATTTTCAAGGCTCTAATCATCAGCCAGATCACAACAAGCCTTTAAAATTCAATGTGACTGGCTTCAGATGCACTCCAATGTCAGCAGAGATACTGAAATCTTCAGAGCCCCCTTTTCACCAGCCTAGATGCAACAGTCTTCCGCATGCACACCTGTTCCCTCCCTCCACCCACCCAATAACCATTAAGGAAACTTTACCAAGTGTTTTTAACTTAAAAAGTACAATGATCGTTATATTTACCAGTATTACACCACTCAGAACATTCACACAGGCACCAATCTCTATTTCATCACCTCCAACATTCAGGTTTACGCATGTTCAACTTACAAAATATCAAAGGATTAAATTAAGTGTTTACTACGTAGCAAGCAAGTAAAGCTCAAAAACACATAAAACTCTGCTGGCAATCCAGAGAGAGTTTAATTACACAAGGACATTTCATATGCACGACAGCATTAAGGTAAACAAAATCAACAAGTTTAAGCATGCAGGTTACCTTATTGATCTTTTCTTTTGGGTGAGTAAGGAGAGCTTGGAAGTGGGACAGAGCATCACAGTTGAGAACCACTTGCGTCTGCTCGTCTGTACCAGTCACGATATTGCCAACGGCTCTCAGTGCTGCAGTCTAAAATAAACGTTTCTCAAGTTCAAAATTCAAAAACATTTTTAATCATACAAGAGGTATTAACCAAAAATATACAGATTTTTTTATCTGAACAGATAAAATTCGACCCATGAAAAAGCAGACTGAGAATATAAGTGTTAAAACGAAATTGAGTTCTCAATGTACTATCAGTTTCTTCTGTCATCTGATTGCAGACAATATTAAGAACTATATGCAAGTTGTAATAGTCTTTGTGTGAGAATGATGGTTCACCATATGCACCAAAAATGCCTAAAAGTATAACATTTAAGAGATAAAAGAGGGTTACTCTGAGAAAGGCAAATCAATTTAGTTTCCTTTTCTAATAAAGGAGTTTTCACAGTTGTCAGATGTGATTTTAGATGTCAAAATGAAATTCAGCTAAGGATAACTTCAGGATGATTAAAAGGTAGTTGTGTGGAATGTAAATTAGTCAGTGAAGACTTGTCCTAAGCTTCACAACAAAAAAAGTATTCAATTAAAGTTTGCAATTTTTAATTTGAAGATTCATACCTGTACTTTGACTTCCTGATGGCTAAGGAGAGGCACCAAATGAGGAACTATCGCTGAATCAATAACCATCTGAATCTGCTCATTTCCAGCATCTGTTAGGTAGGACAGAGCCCAGACTGTGTCAACCAAAATCTACAAGAGAAAAAAAAATTAGCTCTTTCTGGGAAAGCATATGAAAATATTGTCAGTTTCTGACCAAAAATATCTTAAGTTTAGACTAAGTGCATAAGCTTTCTTACTTACATTCACATCTGTGTGATGTATCAGGACACACAAAGCAGGAAGAATCTGCAGGCAGCAAAACAAATGAGACTGACCACCAGTAGGATTGTTAAGTTGTGTAAAACAAAGACCACCTATAACTGAATACTTTTATGACAGCAGCTATTACTTAACTAGCGTATAGTCCAATGCTGAAATCCTATATTCCTATTATTCCAGCTATATTAAAATCTCAACAGGACAAATGATAGATTCAGATAAAGTTAAATAACAGTTTATACCAGTAACTTGTAGAGCAGGGTTTTATTAAAGCAGGTTTTTTATACCTCCTGAATGGTTTCCATTGGTGGAGGCGGATCCTTGTGACGACAGAGATTAACCATCACCCAGGTGACATTGCGAAGAAAGGTAATAGGGATAGATGGGCTGATGAAGGACAGCAGGGGTTTCACTACACCTAGGCTGATGACGTAATCTCTGCACTGAGGTCCGTCCCCTTGAGAAAAGCCACACAAGATACATTATCCAAGGTTTAAGGCATTAAAAATAGAGAATCTTAAAAAGGTTTAATATTTCTGCATACTTTGGTCAATCAGATATTTAAATTCTGCTAGTTTGTTGAATTAAAATGTTTAAATAAAAAGTACAGAGGTACACACCAATGATATTGCCCAGGGCCCAGACCGCCTGTTCACAAACATTTTGATGTGGAGAGTGCAATAATCTTAAGAAAAGAGGAACAGCATCTATGAGAAAAAGAAAGCACAAAAGATAATCTTTTTAACTTGGAACACTTCTTATCACAAATACGTACATAATTCTCTAAAAAAATGTCAAGACATTTCAACATCTATCAATTCTTCAGGCAAAGCAAATGTGGCTACATTTTCCAAGGCAAGGCATTTAACAAACACAAGAAAGAATGTGAAGGATTTAGTGCAGTTCTATAAAAATAGATCATCTCTCTCCTAAAAGTTGCTTGTAGATATTTATGTACATACTTGACTGAACAACTGCTTGTGTCTGTTCTGACGTTCCAGAGGCAATGTTTGTCAAAGCCCAGGCAGCTTCAAATTGTAAGGAAGGGCTGTAAAAATAATATTGTAATACTTGTTAATAAAAGATTACAATTGAAATCACACTTAACTCTGTACTCTAGTAAGTACATAGCACAGTAAAATGTTTTTGCTTTTATAATTAGTGTATTGTTTCTCTTTCAAGCATGGACCTAATTGGCTGTGAAACTATACATGTATAAAACGTATTCACTTGTTTTAAAATCTTACTTCAAACTGAATGATGACCACCACTAACAAATTAGTGGTGGTCCACTGAATATTACTTGAGGACCAATTAGACATTGCATCAAAGCTATTTCCTTGCATGTAATTATAAATTACATTTAGAGCCACTGAATTCTAAGCTAACCATAAAAGAACCAACCCTATGATACAGCTAATAGTAATCCTTTTAGTTTTGGAGAAAATATTACTACTTGAAAATTCAGTTATGGTACATAATATTTAAGACTTTAAAATGCAGGTTTCTTTTTAAACATTTGGAGAGAGAAAATTTTGAATCTGAAGCTTTAAGGTAGAAGACCTGTTTTATGTATGGTTTATGAAATCCAGTTAAATCCATTACCTTGATTTAAATAAATAGATCACAGATTGAACCTTGGGAGTTTTAAATGAAAAACACAGCATGTTGCAAAAAGATCGTCACTTACTTGTCATCTCTTTCCAGACAATGAACTAGTATAGGTAAAATGCCAGATTTTATTAAGTCATCAATTGGTGGGTTCCGATCACTTGACAACAGCTTCCTGCAGAAGAAACATGCAATCCTCAGTTTCATATTCTAACAGGTACAGTGATTAAAATAACCGAAGGAAACAAATTTATAAAATGTCCCTTAAGCCTCAGAATCAAGGAAGCAGTGGTTACAGCCATCTGGTGACAGAGCACAATACCTGCAATCGAAGTATAGTTCACAGGCAGAATGCCGCAAAACAAATTTCACAAACAAATGATTAATTCCACTGTAATTTTGTAATTAAAGACTAAAATTAGTTTTAGTCAACATTTTAGTTATAAAGCAGGGGGAGCGGTGAAAACAAAAGTTATGGGTATTGAAAATATAGAAGTCTGTCAACTCAGTACTCCACAAACTGCTTACCTTGCCGCCTGCACAGCGCTTAACTGTATGCCTTGGTTGTCACTGGAAGCATTCTGAAATAAACTCAGAAATTAAACTTGCAGTACCAATAGAGAGCCATTCACAAGCCTTGCAATGAAATGAATGATTGTAATCCACTTGTACCTTTGCAATATTTGGCTGAATTTATCTAAGCAATATATGTGGAGCTTTAACTCCACTTTACCTTGAAGTATCAATACCAGTGTTTTTAATAGAGGTTTCTCCCCCCCCATAATTTCCAACAGAATTAATCTTATAAACAGCGACTTTAGAAAAATATCTTGCTTGCTTATTGCAAATGTAACAGTACTGGCTATGCTTTCAAAATCTTCAAAACTAGCATGAAAACACTGTCCCAGACATCAAAAGATTGTACAAAATATAAAATTAGGAAGGTATAAAAACACTTACTTGTACTATTGCTTCTAAAGACGTATTTTGCTGCAAACAAATTAGGAAAATACACAATTTAGTCTTGGAACAAATGACCCAATGCAGAATTGAATAAAAATGAAAATATTAAATTACATGCTTAAAATAAATTAAAACTGGTACACCACAATGAGTTGGGTAGCAATTGTTTGTAATGAATGCAACCAGTTTAGCATTTTCAGTTTTTGAAAAACACTATTTACTTTTACATGGAAGACACCAACAGCAATCCTTACCACTCTGTAATCGCCATCTACATCAGAGTCATCACAAATATCTTCATGAGGGACATTTCTCCTTTTCAGTAAGTGTTCATCTCTCTTATTCTATGAATCAGATGTGTCAGTAACAACAAATGACAAAAAAAAGCTTGTGAGTTTTGATTGAATGAATTTCAAATGCATACAGATTTTGTGCATTTTTAGAATATAGCCTGAGCTCTTACTGAGTTCAACAGACAGTAATACCTTTCAATTTTTAAAGTTACTAAACATTACATTCACATACATTTTAATAAACAAATCTCCAATTCAAAAGTTACACATGTCATTGCATATCCAAAACAATTAGATTACAAATGACCATTGTAAAAGTTAAGGGCTACTAAGAAACTTCTGATAAATCAGAAAATCAATACCTTGCGAAGTTCCACAACCACCTCATTCCTCTGTCTTCTCATTGTCTGGATAAGGGGGAAAATACAAAAACATTTAATATTCTACTCATCTGAAAGATCTGACATTCTCAGAGGGACTACTAAGACAAATGTAGTCACTCCAACAATTACATACAACTTTTTGGAAATGATGAAAGGAGCTTCTAGTATGCAATGAAGTATTAAAATGACCTCCCACCCTTGTACATTTTGAATACTTGTGATACCTCAGTGACACACCCAGAGAACAGTACAGGACAACATGGTTATCAAGTGTGACAACATTAAAAAAAAAACAGCCCACTGGAGAGAGTCCAGGATTTAACAATGGTTTACGGTGCAATGTGACAGCATTTCAGCGTAACACAGTTAGCCAATTTCATACCATATGCAGTGAGTAATGTAGCAGGAAGGGGCAGTTCACTCAGGGCTTAAGCTTAGAAATCCCTCACACGCCTCTGGAATTTAATCCACAAGGCACAGGACAGCACTGAGCACACAAAAGCACAGTAACATTCAAGACGTTTCTAAAACCTTCAGTATGACTTCACAACTGGCCAGCACTGATACTGATTTTATTACTTTGAGTTCGGCTCCATGACTGTGGATCCATATGATGTTAACAGTAACGCACTGGATTCAGGTTTATGTTTTACAGAAAAGGGGTGGGGCACTTTTTTACACTATCCCAAGGCTAGAATAGGAAAGAAGAAAAATGATGTTCTTGAAAGCATGAAATATCTTCAGAAATCCTAATGGTGATAACTGTAGGGTGGGACACTCAGACATTTTAAATCAAGTATAAAAAGCCTGCAACAGCATGTCAAATTTTAAATAAATGGCAGAACAACCTAAATTAATACAAATAGATGCTTAGATGGCTCATGTTTCAGAGTATGGTCCTCAATCATTTTAATTGCTTTATAAAATAAAAAAACAGAAGGTGTAGCACAGCTATATTCATTTCTTTTTTTATGAAAAGGGTGGCTGAGTGGCAATTAAGGAAAGTGAAGTGATGAACTTCACAGAATCTTAAATGGTCCTATATATGTAGAAATACAGTCCGCTCAGACTATTGGACGTTTTGGCCAAAACTGACAAAGGTCTGAACATTATATTCGTGCCTCCGTGCAGATCCGTGTATGTTGCTTTGCATTATTAAGTACATCAGACCAAAATTTAAAAGTCCAAATGTTGGAGTCTGATCCAGAAGTAAAGCCTGATGCGTCAACAAGGAAACTGCTTTACCAGATGAAAAAAAAAAGACTTCGTCTCTTTTCTCACGTTAGGACGTGTTGGGCCGCTTAGTATTATGTAACATCGACCAGATAGTTCACGTTCTCAAGAGATTTCCTTTAAGTTTTGGAAAAAGAAGCACATGACTTCCAATTTTCAATGCTATATAATATCGACTTTAGAAAAGGAAACAAAAATAAGAACGTCATCCAGACCGTAATATTTCTTAACTTGGGTGTTAAGGACTGCAGACTAGAACGCCGTGGAATTATTTTCTTAAAGAGATCTAGAAACAGACGTTTGTGAAGTTTTGTGCGTTAGATCAATCGTTGTTCGTGTTTCGCCACATCCAAACAACTCCAACCACGCGGAGAGAAGGAAGGGAAAAAAAAATCAACTCCACAAAAGACGCACAAAGTAACACTTTCGCTTCAGCAGAGAAGCTCCCTGCAGCCCCGGAATAAGCTTCGGGGGTAGAGCAGCACACCACCATACCCAGCTTCTTCCAGTCATAAAAAAACAAAGGCGTTTGCGGAGCCCAGTAAGCGAGCCCCGGCCTGGCCTGCCTCCCAGCCCCTGAATCCCTGCCCCGAAGTTTTGCGTGCTGGGCAGGGTGCGATCTGCCCAGCGCTGGGGCTGAATTAGGCCTCGGTCGAAGCCGCAGGGAGCTGGGGCCTGGCTTGGGCTGGGTGCAAACTTCGAGATCCTGGAAATTACTAAAGACGTCACAGCGGAACCTGAAACAAAATAACACACACATACTCGCCAAAAAAAGAGAGAGAGAGGCACACCGAAAAAGTCAAGAAGAAAACAAATACCTCCAAATCCCGGCCCTTGTTTTTGAAATTCTTCAGCCGCTGGTTATCCAGTTTCTCGTTGTCGGCCATGTTGGGGGGAAAAAAAAAATATGTATTTGTAATTACTATGATTTGGGCGACGTATCTCTTTCGTGTGTTTCTTTTCTCTCAGCCCCTCCAGTTACCGGACTCTTTTCTCTGGCTTCCTCGCAGGGGGTTGTGGGAATGCCGGTACAGGCCCAGCCTCGCTCTGGCGGCGGCGGAGGAAGGGCGGGCCTTTGTCGTCACGGATTGGTCCGCGAGCGAGGGAAATTTAATTTAAATACGCGTGCTCGGAGACGCGCTCGTCAGCGGTAATTACAATAAAGCGCAATAAATTCCAGCTTGCACTTTGGTTTTCATGGATATTAAAAAAAGGCATACGAGCTACATATACCTACGTGTTTTATAGGGTACATAAAGATATGAATTAAAATTAGTATTCGAATCAGCCTTTTCCTCAAAGAAACTATGCTACAATGCACCAGACTGTAACAGGAATAATGTAGTAAAATAGGCTGTTAGTGTTGATGTCATGATATGATACCTTGCATGGTACCTTGTAGCATTTTTAAATGTCATAAATATTAAGTTTATAATGAAGTGGGATTATTTTACATATATGCTAATTATCCTGTCTCTTGAAATCTATAGAAGATTTTTAAAATTTTTAATTTTAATTATACTGTTTCTATGAAAGCAGCTCCTTCAGCGGCCGAAAGGGAGGAACTGATTAATATTACTGACAAATATGACTGCTGTTGTGGTTGAACGCTTCACCCTATACAGCAGAGGGCAGCGAGCCAAGACAAATGAACAGTTCCACTGCTCACACTAAGAGGGAAAGAGGAAAGGAATAAATTCATAGCAAACAGCAAATCTTTAAAATATAATGTTGTCCAATAGCACTAATCATTCCAAAAACGTTTTTTTGATTAAAACATATAATCGCTTTTCACAACTAAATGTTCCGTTAACCACTGCTGAATCAATACTTTTTTTCATCTTTCTGTGTTTTGTCCTACTACATAGACAATATATATAGAGAGATTATATGACACTTCTTTGATATTATTTGTACATTCTTAGGATGGCAGCCCACACTATAATCATAATCATTATGAATGAATGAATTACTATGAATCGTAAGTATGATGGAGGAAAATAAGCATTGTTTGGCAATATGACATGTTATAGTTTATTAGCAGTTCTATGATTAGAAACATTTGATTATTATTGATCTTCCTACTGAATATATAAATTCTGTTCAATTTGGTGTTTTGCTGGAACATATCCTGACAGCTCTGTTCCCCTTCTGAATTATGAAATTAATTAACCAACAATTAGCAGCATTTGCTTTTGTATCTGTAAATATATTTATTTAATAAGGCATTCAGCTTTTTGCAATATATATATGAAGCATTTTCCTTACTGTTAGAGACTTTGAAACGATAATTGTAGTTCACACTTTTTTGTAAAATACTTTTCATGTCCACATCCATTAGTCTATTGCACACATTCCAAAATACATGTGTGACTGTTTTGACCTGAATGTAGAAGTTGTTATTATATATTCAGTTTCTTATAATTTGGAAAAAAAACAGAATTCTTGTCACAATTTAGAGATGAAAGTGTCCTCTTGTGGCATAAATAGGTCACTGAGGAGGTGCGTCTTAGGTAAAGAGTTGATGTATTTTTATGAACGTAAGGGTACTGTTAAAGTAAAACCTGAGAATTAGGCAAAATATGACCCGGTCATCAGTAATATTCATGTTTACTGGAATCAATCTTATTTCAATTTGTTAATCAGTTTCACATTACCTGGAATTAAATGTTGACAAGCTCCAAACGTAAATGACATATATAATGGTTTGTGTATGACACACGTTTCGAAACGTGTAGAATCGCACCTCAAATATGCTTCAGACTGTGGGATCTCAGAAACACTGCCAGCTTGCTGTGACTGAGGTCCAGGACTGTGGAGAGGTGCGTGCCAAGGACCTGTCGACAGGAGGTGTGCATCCTCGCTTGTCCTGCAGTTTGGGAATCAATTCAAATCTGTCAAAATACAGCTTTTATCCAAAACCTTCTAATTCGAGGATGTCCCACACGCGGTTCTGCGCAGTTTTGAAGGGACAATTAACAACAATAATAATAATAATTGCTCACACTTATATAGCGCTTTTCTGGACACTCCACTCAAAGCGCTTTACAGGTAATGGGGACTCCCCTCCACCACCACCGTGCAGCCCCACCTGGATGATGCAACGGCAGCCATAGTGTGCCAGAACGCTCACCACACATCAGCTATTAGTGGGGAGGAGAGCAGAGTGATGTAGCTAATTCATAGAGGGGGGATTATTAGGAGGGCATGATTGGTAAGGGCCAATGGGAAATTTGGCCAGGACACCGGGGTTACACCCCTACTCTTTTCGAGAAACTCTTTTCCCAGGAGGTCTTCCATCCACGTACTGACCAAGCTCACACCTGCTTAGCTTCAGTGGGTTACCAGCTGTGAGTTGCAGGGTGATATGGCTGCTAACGATAATTTTACAATTCAAGATACGACCAAAAAGTCCAAATTGCTCCGAATTGAGACCACCTATAGTCACACGTCGTCACAGTATACGAGACTGATATGGTTTACGAAGCATACAGCCTAGTTGTAAATTGTACTGTACGTTAAGGCTGCCCTACCCTGTTTCACAAATCCACACCCCGCTGCGGGAACCTCCTTTCACAAGCGCAGAGACTCACCTGTTATTGCGTTACCAAGAATAGGAGGTACATGTACGCCGTCAGGTGTAGGCGAAACCTTACACGCAGAACCAATACGATTATATGACTACATCACATGCTAATCTAAAAAATTACTTGCGTCTCTTTTACTTGACTTGAATTGTTTTAAATTCTTTAACTCTTTCTTTTACGTCAGCTAGAAAGTCAAATACTTCTAAATGCATTTTGCTGAAAACCCCTTTGATACCTTAGAACATGCAAATTTTTGGAACTGGTTTGAGCGTTTTAGGCTTTTAAATATATTTATTTCTTCATTAAAAAAAATCAACGCGATATTCAAATCGTCTCTTTGGATACCCTTGCGGGAGACGAATCGAGAAGATTCCTTCAGCTTTCCAAGATCTTTTTCAGGTTTGCAGATGGTAAGTTAAAAACTGTACTGTAGCTAAGACGTTATTTTCGTCCTGGTCGTTTTGTTTACTTTCTAAATTTATTGGCATTCCCCCTAATCTTCATTACGTTTACTGTACATGCATATTTTGACCAGGGTAGATGCAATCTTTTTGGGTGGCTGATCCTCTTGGAAAAATCTCATTATTTCTATTTAAAAGCGTCCCGAGCGTTCTGCTTTCTCCCTGCTTTCTTAAGAGGTAAATTTCAAAGATACAGATGTAAAAATATAGAATATAGGCATGGAGAAAACATTTTTTTCACCCACATACGTATCTTTTTTTTTAATTGTATAAAAGTTCTGAAAGCCTTTGTATTGTTCAACTATCAAACGAGGGTATTTCCTCTCAAAATTGAATTATCTTGCTTTTACACAAAAGTGTAGCCTTCGAGATATGATAACTTATAATAAAGTCCGAAATCAGAAAGTAATGGTATTAGTCGGCATGCCATATCTCTGCATCTTCATTACTGAGATGCATTTATTGCAAAACGGGGACTAACATTTAGCTTGGATTTCCACGTGTAATGTCCCATTGTGTAAATCGATCGGGAGATACACAAGATTACCTTTCTCACTCTATTTAAAACTGTGTATTAAGGTAGATTAATAGTTCAGTTTTATTTTGATCGTTTCCAGATTATATATGCACTGAAGATGCGAGCAAACATAAGGTAGAAACTTCATATATTACCATTTATTTTCCATTCATCCAATCGTTTTCTAACCGCCTTATCCAACACAGGGTCGCAGGGGAGCTGGAGCCTATCCCGGCAAGCAGCGGGAGCAAGGCAGAATACACCTCTAGACCTGGACTGGTTCAGCAGTCCGCCGCAGGGCAACATGGATTTTCGCTTAAAAAAAAAACTAACCGAGTCTGAATCAATGCAATGAAACACATGTTTCTTAAAACGTTGTTTCTTGGACTCATTTTTACTATGCTTACGTTGATGTTGTTAATTATAAACCGAAGTCTGGCCTCAAACACCACCTATTCCAGCAACAAGGCTTTAAACCAGGGAATCAACTGGCTGTATTTTTACGAAAGCGAACCAGTCAGAAGGCCCTGTTTACCCTTTCTGCTGCCTAAGATTTCTATGTGTAAACACAAAGTTCCCTTTCTGGTCATTTTCGTTGCGTCCACACCAGGCAGAGTAGAGCACAGAATGGCCATCAGAGCTTCCTGGGGCAGTAAGAGGTATTTGCAGGGGAAATATATTCTAACGTTATTTTTACTGGGTAGAGAAAAGGAGACAGCGGTTAAGCCACGGTTATCACTGGAAGAGGAGCATTTTCTTTTCAGGGATTTGATCATGCAAGACTTTCTGGACACATACGAAAACCTTACATTGAAAACCAGGATGGCCTTCCACTGGATGTATGAATTCTGTCCCCGCGCTCAGTATATTATGAAAACAGACACAGATGTTTTTATTAACGTCATGAACCTGGTTCAGTTTCTTCTGAAGACCAGGTATAGTTCAGGGGGATTGTATACAGGCTTTCCTTTTGTTCACAGCTACCCCTACAGAAGAAGAAGCAGTAAAAACTTTATTTCCCATGAGGAATACCCCTTCGACCAGTACCCTCCGTACTGCAGCGGATTTGGATACGTGATTTCAGGTAAACTGGCTCTAAGAATTTACGAGATGATGTGGCACGTGAAACCTTTCAGAATTGAAGATGTTTACGTGGGTGTTTGCTTACAGTTAGTGGGAGGTGTGCTCCACATTCCACAAGATGATCTTTTCTTACTTTATAAAAAGAGACGTGACAGCAGGATTCTAGGTGTCATAGCAGTGCATGGAGTGGCGCCCGAAGAGATGGTCTCCTACTGGAAAATGCTTCAAGAAGCCTCTCAGTGAGTTCACCCTCACATACTGTATATGAAATTCACGTGAAAGCTCATGAGGGATGACTGCAGCCAAGGCAATTGGCCTCATTCACAATCATTCCTGACATCATGTCCTCACATTAGAGAAACTCTGAATACTACCTGTAAGCCTCTTGTCTCCTTCGCATTTGTCCTTTGCATCCCTCCTCCACCCCACTTCCTCCTTTGCAGCCTGTCCCTTGGTCACTCCTCACTCTGCAGGAGAGTCCCAGCCTCCTCGTCCTTCGGTCAGGAGGTTGGCCATCAGCCACGTGGGGTTACACATTACATATGAATACACTTCATTCTTGGGTATTCTTTTCCTAGTGAAATGGTCAAATGGCTTTTTTTTTCTTTGGAACAAGTAATAGGTTTATTCCATGCTGAAAAAAGGAAGAAAGAAAACGCAACGTTTCTGTCGCGGAGCCTTCTTCAGGTGTGAGCTGGAAGAGCCATTTCCATTCATCCATTCGCCATTGTCCTACAGGAAAATCAGTTGTGTTCTTTGACAATTCCTCCTATGGAGATTGAACGAAACAGCTGTGAGCTTCTGGCTACTTCAATATCAGCACTGCTGGATTAGGGGATAAGAGCCATTGTGCATCAGCGGGTCTGCAGGTGGAAGTCCGATGAGAATACCTTACCAGGCGTTTGTGGAACTACCCTGGGGACGTTTTTGAAGCAGTGGATGAATAAAGGCTGATGATCACAAAGTATGTGTGATATGACAGTCCAGTACTATTTTAAAATTATATCAAATTGCAAAGGTGATACCGTGGGAGTGATGTATTGGAAGCAGCTGGGGCTCCATCCCTATTCCCTCCTCTCAAACTGAGTTCCGGTCACTTGAAGCTGAAACGTGAAGATCACACTGTGTTCCCATTGACTCTGGAGGGGAAAGGTGCCAGGGGCTGGGAAATGTGAAAGGAGGCTGAACGAGGCCAGAGAGGGGCTGACTAGAGCAAGACCCGTTCCTGGCGGTCCCGAAAGCCGCACGGCTTCTGCAGAAGATGTCACCGAGCGACAACAGGCATCTTCCTCGCTGTGGATTCAGGAGGCAGGCCAGCATTCTGCGGCTCTCTCCCTTGCCTGTATCTGGGCCCCGGGAGGGTTGTCTTCTCAGCCCGGCTGTCCTGAGAAAGAATGCTGTCATCTATGATGGGCAAGGGCCATGCCACTGGCTGGGCTGGGATGCCAGATACATCCAGCAGGACCCTGCCATGTCACTACAGCCTGCACATCTTTGACTGGGAGCCAGGGTGGTGTGTTTAACCTGTTCCATTTTTAGTTTCTCAGCTGACCTGCCACATTGGCCTTGGCCAAGTTATTGGATGGGTGCTTTGGATCTGGGCTGGCTAGACTCAGGCAGTACACTCGAGCTTTATTATCCAGAATTCAGCTTTCCGCAATGTGGGCAGTTAACAAGACAGAGAGAAATGGGGGAGATTTAACCATTTTATCGTAATCTGATTTATTTGCCGAGTTTGGTGATGTTGTCAATGGAACCGGGGAAAAATGTTCAATTATAATACTTGTCCTTCTACAGATGAAATCAGTACAACGTCATATTGATGGATACCTTCCACCTGGAGGAGCATTATTTGAATCAACATTACAGTCTCCACGGAAATCACAACACAACAGATCCTAATGTGATGAAAGGCTTAACGTGACATTTCAATTGTTCTGAGGTTTAGCACTTATCCCGGAGAGAGATGGGCCCTGGAGACAATCCCAGAGAAAAGATCTTAAGAGAAAAAGCACCTGTTGCTAGGACGGGTGGAGTCATTACCTTATTCCCTAAACTAATGAAGGTTTAGTAGCCAGTTTAAATGAAGACAGTCATGCAGAGGTTGAATCTAGTAATCGGCATGAATATTTTTAAAATATCATAGAAGGCATTTTCAGGATACTTCTTCCCATAATTTGTCTTTGTGATAGACATTTTGGAGGACATGTTTTAATAACAATAACAAGTTCAGATTGGTTTGATATACACAAAAGGAGTCCACCATTCATCGTAACCAGTTTTAAATAAATTATTTTTTGACCCAAACTTTAAAGGATGTTCCACATCGGATTTACAGAATGTTAATTGAAGTGATTTTCAATTTTTGTTGCAACATTATGTTGTTACATATTAACACCACCTAAAGGACTTAAGTTATACTCACCTATTATATATAAACATGTAAGAAATCAATGAAATCATTGTTAAATGGCTTAAATGGCCTGCTCATATTTTTGCCAACCAACCACTTCTGTGATTTTAACTTTTTTTTCTTTGAAACTTAATTAGAAAATAATTCAGTGTTTACTATGTAAATTCCAAGATAACTAGAAGCACCACCCAAACCTGAGGTTCCAATCTGAGCTCCTCTTTGTGTGTAAATGTGATTTTTAACCTTTTACTTGAAAAAAGGAGAAAGACCTACAAATTTCATTAATCAAAAATGAGAAGCACAGAAACATACGTAATACTTAAAGTTTTACAGGAAATACAATAATCTGCAACCTGAGGAAAAAAATAGCTTTTCTCTGTGTTTGCAGTGTCTGTCAAAAAGTGTGGAGTGTCAAGAAAAAAGCTTTCTATTTCTTTTCCAAGACATAAAGTGGTCTGGTTTCTATCCTCTTTCACTAAGACGTCAGAAACTCATATTTACAACTTTTTTAAGACACAAAAGCAGTAAGTACCGTATCCAATATACAACGGGTAAAGATTAATTCTATTGCTAAAAAAACAGAAATGGCAATGTTCGATTGGTTAGACATCTTCAGGGGTCAGATACAGATGAATAACATCATGTAGCTGCATGTACTCATCTACAGATCATTTCCTTGTGTCAACATAAAAAAGTAGATGCGTAGTTTGAAATCAGAATCCACCTTCTGGATGACCTTATCCTGGCTGTCTGGGTCAGATGGTGGCATGCCATCCCTTTTAAAGCTACAGACTATATTGCTCTGTAACGCCTGGGAAACTTTTGAGACAGCATGGGGTTTTCAAGTAGTCCTTTAAATGGAAACAAATAATCTAATGATTACATGTTTGCCAGAACACTGATGTGTTTTTTGCAATATAATGGTTTAAATTTTTCTGTGACCTGATCAGACTGAATCAACACTGGCTCAGTGTTTCCAACAGTTTGTGATCAAAGAGAACATGGCAAATTTTGAGTTTTTATTATTAACTACCAGAAGAGACAGGGCAACTTTGAAATAGTAATTGAGAGCAAAATATATAGTACAAAATTGTTTTCCTGTCACTAATATTAGACTGTTTTGTTACCTTTCATATCTGGCTTATTTCTATCGCTAGTTTAAATAAAGTTAGAAACATTTTAGGAAAAAAAGTTAAAAAGTTCAAACTGGGAAAGACTTTAAAACATACAGCAAAGAAAGTGAAAAAGACAGATTAAAATTCAAGAAATCCAAGATACTTGAGTGATGTTTTATTTTTTTTTCTTTTACCTTAAAATCCACAGGTCAAGACTCTTTTTACACTTTCAGAAATTCAACAAACAAAATACAAACTCCACATAAACATTAGGTAACACATACTTATTCTTGGAAGAATATATAACCAAAAATACTAACTAGTAAATCATTACATTTTTTTTCATCCAGGGTGATTTTTACAGCTGATCTGTGTTAAAGAACTATTTAATTTTAATATGTACATTCACTTTCCATTCCCATATGCTTGTCTCTCAGAGACAAATGTAGAAATGATGGTATTCTACATGAAAAACTATCTACATTAAATGTGCATGTCATTCAAACATAATATGCTACACTACAATCTCAAAACATTTTAATTTTGGCAAAGCAGTTAATAACCGACAAAAGAATAAGGCAGCAGTTAAGAGTGTCACTCAAAGGTAATTTTTTCCTTTTTTCTCTTAATGTCATGAGTTTGTGATTTTTCAATGTGTCAGCAAAATGCAAAATGTTGTAATTTTAACTTTGTTAAAAAGACTTATGAGTTATACCAATTAACGAAAAAGGTTACAGTGAAATCCAAGTAATACAGATGCAGATTTCTCATCTGATTTGCAGATTTTGTTTTCTGATAACCTCCCTAATGCTGCAGACGATTTATTCTGGAATAACGCTATTCAGTTTTCAGTTAAAAAAATGAACTGAGCTCAATTAAATTCAGTATTACAGTAAAGCATCATGTGAAGTACGGTGCTTTAAAAAACCCAACAGCTTAGTTCAAAATTCGTCACATAACATTTCAGTGCATTCTCAGGAAAACAATCATCAGAAACTCTGCCCTTTTTGTCACTTTGATTAAATCAACAGAATTCAAGGATCAAATTAAGTCCCACCACAGCGTGATAAATACTGAATTTAAATAACAGGTTACAGTACGATTTCTTTTTTTAAAGGAACTGTAGAATTAGACAAACTAGAAAGTGATCTGATGAGTAACAGGTCAAAACATTAGTAGACTGCCGTATTCTGTTCCATTTCTGTTTCACCCACAGCTCAAATACGTTAACAGACAGACCCATCGTCAATAAAAACAGTTACAGAAGAACATACTGAAAGGTAATGGATACGGGCAACTCTGAACATGCTGTGGATGAAATACACATAATAAACACAGGATTTGGCAACAACTGATGGCAAGAGAGTAAAATTGTTGCCCTCTGTAGATTGTAACCACTCCCCAGTATTTTTTAAAAACAGACACAGTGAAGAAACACCCTTTTCAAACTAGGGACATATTTTTCAAATTGAGCATTTGTTTGCTGCTGCAAAGGTACACAGACGCTTTTCTTCTGTCTGGTAGCAGCCATTGTTGCTTCAGATTTTGTCTAACCTGTTATTGCTACAGCAAGCGATTCTGTTCCAACTCGGAGTAGGGTATTTCATGTGTGGAATGTGTAGAAATGGGCTTTTTGTAGTCAGAAAATAAAGTTAAAGGAAACATTATTGACTTCTTGAATTTATAAAACCCAGTGGAAATTTGACCCTTAAATCTGTTGTAGGTATTATTGACCCTTAAATCTGTTGTAGGTATTATTGCTAAGCTTACTCCAATGGAAAAAAAAAAAGAGATTTTGGTACTGTGCCTAACTCATATGAAATAATCATTTCAGAGGTTCTCAGAATATTGGAAATCCTGACTGTGATTTTCCAAAAGCAAGGTAACAGTATTACTGCAACCAATATTAATTCCACAACCTAGGTTTATGTGTGAATTAACTGCAATGATAATTAACCAAAGCTGACTTTGTATTATAATAAAGTTGCTGCAATAAGTCATCGGGCCCCACAGTTCAGGGACAACAGGGATTTTAATCATTTGGTTGATGAATACAGGACAACGAGTACTGATAAAGAGACAGAACTGTCCTGGAAAAAATGGCCTTCAATTTACCTTTAGCTGCTGCACTCTGGAGGACCTGCTCCTATATACAGTAGTACATGAGTACCTGCCTGCACTGGTGTAACAGCAGGGTGTAAACTGGAAACCCAGCCCAGGGTGCAGACCGTCATTTATATGACCCGTCACAGTTAAATTCATGATTGATTGAAGTGGGGGGCAAAGGTGAAAGAAGTTATTGCCTAGTCTTCCAAACTCATGCATAGCGAAGGAACAGCTTTAGGGCACCTGAGCCAAAATGACCAGAAACAATGAAAAAAACAAGTTTTTTTTTCTTTTTTAACTGTTACTGGAGATTTTATAGGGGGTGGGGTATGGGGGGTGTTTTAATCAGTTAATCAATAAGTACCGTGCTGAGCTTCGACACCATGTCAGTTACTATATGTACTGTAATACCATGACACTGCTTAATGCAAAAAAGCCTTAAGGGGGTTTTTGTTTTAAAAAAAAAAAGGCCATGGCCATAAAAACTGGGTCCCTGGACGTACTTGTAACAGGCTCACGCAACTGGGGGTTAATGCCAGAAACAGAGTTCGTGCTCCGAGAGCTCAGCAAAAGGGCCTACTCACTGCTCCCCCGCTTTGCCACTGTTTTTGAACTTCACCACCATGACAGTTATGTTGTCAGGGCAGCCCCGGTAGAAGGACTGCAGCACGATGCTCTTCGCGCCGAAGTGGGGCTCGTCCAGCCGCTCCTTGATGAAGCGCACGGCCTCCTCGTTGCTGAACGCGTCCCACAGCCCGTCGGAGGCCAGGATCATGAACTCGGGCTGCAGCTTGTCCAGGTCAAAGGCCAAAATATCCGGGTCAGGAATGATGACGTTCAGGTTTTTGAGAGGGTAGTCGCCCAGGGAACGGGACATAGCCAGAATGCCCTGGACTCGCCAGGAACCGTTGAAGCTGATGAATCCACCTGGGAAGGGAGACGGAATCACCCATGAGGTTACAGAGGCCACTGCAAGCCCAAGAAGAGCACATTAGATGAGTGGCGGGGTCAAGATCAAATACTTCTCTGTATTCTGTGCTTCAACAAAGCGGAGAGTTCAACCGCGACAAAGAGAAAATCCCCTGCCATTCTTAAGACGGCTATCCCGGCTTGAAACATTAAGTGAACACAAGCGCAAATAGGCTGGAAACAGAAAGCGTGTTCCTATCTCTTCACAATGCAAACAAGCAGTGAAGACCTGTGAAAACATGAACTGCTGCGTTTTACAGCTTAATATGGGCAAGTGCGCAAGAATGGCGAGGAAGAGAGGTGTCCTGACACAAGTAAGTGCGTTGAGAAGGGGGGCCAGCAGATGGCGCTCTTTGGTAATGTTTTTAACTTGAACACCTGTCTGGTGAATACAGTTATTATTTCAGTGTACAGCTCATTACATTACAGCTAAGCACACAATTGGCTGCTTGAAATAAAATGAGAGAAACCTGCGTCGGTAACTCTCACCGTCTCTAATCAGGCTGTGGGCTTTGCCAAACTGCCATTTTTCAACATCTGCCTGTAGCAGTGCTGAGTCAAGAAGTCATCAAGTTCCATGTCCCAGGTGTTTAGTGGGCAAAGCGCTGATGAAGTAAGACAATATTTCATCCTGGTGATGCCCTTGGAAAGGGAACAGCTTCATCGCCACTCTTACGAGTTCTGCACTGTTCTGCAAAAATCAATTCTAGGAGGGTGAAGGCCAAGCGACAGAGGCAGCAGGATCCCATCTTTTCTGAGCTGAGCTCCAGGACAGCTATACATCAAATAATTCTCCTTGCTATCGCTTTTGCGCCCCTTACCTGCTCGTTTGATTCTCTTCCGCTCCTTCAGCTGGTAGGGCTTGTGGTCGTGCGAGAGGGCGACGGCGTTCCCGTCTTTGTCGCAGAGCACTCCGCGGGAATCCCCCACATTCGCCACGGTCAGCTCCTTGTCCGACAGCAGCGCGATCAAGCACGTCGTGCCTGAAACGGCGAAGAGGGAGCCGGGTGCTGTTAACAACTCCAGGTCTGGCCTGTGCGATACACCTCGTTATGATCTCCACCACAGGCTACGGTGTGTGAGGGTGTGTATTCTTAAAGAACATGCCAGCTCTAGCTAAGTACTGGATTCCAAAAAAAGATTTAGGTATTCCATACAAGATCTTGTTACTGGCTTTAAATATTCTGGCTCCATCACACATCTCTGAACTTCTCCACGTTTACAGTCCCTCCCGTAGGAGGCTGGTCCTCTAATCACTATACCTAGGACTAAACCTCATACTTCTGGTGATCGTGCCTTATCTCTCACTGCTCCTCTGTTATGGAAAGCCCTTTCTCCAGGTCTTACGAGACACAAGTACTTTGGACTCTCTTCATATCCAAGTGTAAAAATTACCTCTTTATTGGGGCCTATGTCTGACTGCCCTACATACTGTTCTGTATATATTTTTTAAATTTTTATTGTACTTTTTGGGTATTACTATGAGTTCTGGGTTTGGATAGGCACTTTATAAATAAAAGTTTATTATATCATCAATTTTATTACTGAGGCCTTTTTCTGTTTAAGACCATGACTGAGAAGCTGGAAAAAATTGTTTTATTATTCGCCATACGCGACCCCCCTCAAAAACCAAATCCCAAATCCCCAAAACCTCTCCCTCAGACAGCACAGAGCAGACCTCGCCCCACCTTAATTTGTCTTAAAAACAGCCTTTTGAGCAATGCTGCTACTGAAACAATAACTCAACTGTGGCATGAAATCTTTTAAAGGTCACCTTTTCTTTACTTATCAGCACTGAAAACCGATAGAGTGACCTGATCCTAATACACTGCAGGGAGCACAGCGACCTGGCACACCGCCCCTCCACCGCCAGCCACACCCCCCAGCGCTCTCCCAGATCTGGCCATGCTTCAGAATGAAACACACCCTGTTTTATGAGCGTGAGAAGAAAGGGAGTAACAAAAGAACAGAAAGAATCACACAAAAGAAACAGGGAAGCTTAATTAATGTCATGGACGTGGCCTTCTGGCAGAGTGATAATTTTGTATTTAACAGCTTTACAAATGTCAGAAAGAAACCTTCCGTTTCTTAAATGGATTCAAGAAGGGGGAGCAGGCACGTGATTGCTGTGGCTCTGGGCAGTATACTCCAGCAAAGTAGTATTTGATTATGAGCATAATCCTGGTGCCAAGATGCATCTGGACAGCATAACCCAACAGCACAAAATACCTTTGTTTTTTATGGTAAGAGTTCAGGAGGTACTGTGTCACAGTGTTCTGCCAAACTGGCAAGACCTCACTAATCTACTTATGTAAATACTACGAATGCTGTTGAATGGTTAAACTAGGACAGGCCTTGAGGTTTTTATGTTCTTTTAATATAAAACCAAGGAGATATACAGTACACATCACTGAGATGAGCTGTTTCATAATCCTGTTACCGTTCAGTCTGCACTGTGCAGTATATATACAGAGGAGAAATCCTGCTCCCAAATATATTAGTTTTGAAAATTATATGGTTGGTTAACTAGTTCATCATGAGTTATTGTTTGTCAAGTTGAATTTCTTGCAGCAATAACACCAGAAAAATGTCACTGGCTTCTAACTTTAACAAGAAATAAATGTTGTGGTAAAGTTTTTTTTTTTCTCCTAAAAAGGACAGTCGTAACTACCAGAGTTGCCTAAAGTATATTTGCAAATTACTTAAAATGAGAGAAAACAATCACAGTGTGCACAGAAGAGGATTATTTTTCAGGGTTAGGGAAAACATAATTAAAATGATGGAAAAAGAAAAGACATACAATCTGAAAAAGCAGAAAATGACATTTTTAGATCTACACTTAACCCACAAAATAACATCTTAAGGAAAAACCTCTCTCTTATTTTAGGCTGCCTACTGCACTTAATTCACCCCGAGTTTTTATTTTTTATTTTTCTCCCTGCCTTTCACCTTCTTCCACTGTGGGCCAGTTAATTATCTTTATTTTCTCCACTGACCATGATAACAGGCAAAAATGCATTCTAACAAGAAAAAAAGAGGTTTTGACAGACATGCCGTACAGAAAAAAAAATGATCTCCACATAATATTTGAGTTAACAGCTAGTGTTATCAGGAAATACAGACTGAATTTGTGTTGACCGCTTGGGAGTCCTCTGAAAGATTTCAGCACTCAATTTCGAATTGGGCTGCTCTTTCAGTGTTTTCAGCACCAGATAACTTGCATAATTGCATGCTGCATTCTGGAATTTTTATATGCTTTCGGTAGGGAGTTGGACTTTAAAATTGACTTTTGAAAAATCACCCATAAGAATATGAGTTATTTAAGTCATATCAGAAAATTAAAACTGCCACACAAAAAAATCAATGGCAACAGCAGGAAGCTTTGCTATCAAAACTTGAAAACAGGAGGCGAGACTCTTCCAAAAAGTTCAAGAAGTTTTCACTCACCATTTTCCAAAACATGGTTTGCATTAACCTGAATTAATTTTAACATGATTAAATACAAGACCTTAATCCATCCTGGCCAGTTTTAGACACCAGATTTTGGGAAAAGAAAAATGTATTTGAGGTATTAAGCAACCATGATTCATTCTTAAAAATCAAATGTTCCTCACTTTGAGAATAAAAAGAACCAATCTGAAACATAAAAACAACTTATTTTGAGAGGCAAACAAAACAGCGTACCGTACTGTTGACCTTTGTGTTGTTATTCACCAGACCTTGCCTGGAGTACTGCTATGATGTTGTTTATCAGAAGGTCTTGCTTCAAACTGATTTTACCAACATGAAGTCATGTTAAGTGCTTTAGTGACTTGCATGACTTACATTCTGAGTCTTACTTTCCTGCAATTAATCGAGCATTCATTTAAGAAATGAAAAATGCAGAATTTAGTTTTTAAATAAACATAACAAAACATTAACACATTACAAAAGGAAATGTCTTCCCTATAAAAAACACAGTTTTTAAATGATCCAAAATACAGATCTTCAATTAACTAGAAACTGCTATACTTCACCTGCAAGTGACTTAACAGAGAAAACAATATTATTACATTAATAGTATCAGAGGAGGAACAAGTGATATAACAATACATCATTATATAATAATGATAATGGTAAATTTTACATTATTATTATTGTAATTATTACTAACCAATTTCAGTGCAAGTGATGAATTGCATTTAATTAACACTACGCAGAAACATCCATCACATACAGATTTTAACTAAAAGTCAAAGATAAAAAGTACAGACAGGATGTGTGATATTTATATTTTCTAGGTTACATTTAAGTGAAAATGTTAACTGCAGAAACAAAATCAAAACCTCTAAGTATTACTGTTCACTGTCATAAAAACAGTAGCTGGAGGGACTTGGATCCTCTATTTCAGGTTTATTGCGACTTCCAGCTAATGTGCATACTAAACATTTGTCAATAGTTAAAAGATGTTAGCTTCAAAACTCTATGTTCACCCGTCAAAGTGGGATTATGGTCAATCATAACAGGCTTTCGTTTTTGATTGAAACAATCAAACAATACTGACAAATATAAATTCTGTGTGTCCCTCTTCTAATATAAGTCAGTACAAATGGAATAGACAATATATTAATTGTCAGACGCTCCATGAAAAGAGAGATCTCTCCTCAAGTGCAAGGCCACAGAGAAGGCTCCAGTGCTGCCTTGTCATTTTGTGATGCCCTCCCAGAGGGCATTTTCATGGACTGTCAAAGATCTACTCTGACAAAATGTCTCGGAATGAAAACAAGGCATCTCCTCACGAAAAGCTTTCCTGGTGGCTGGTAATTCTGCAGTCCTGGAAGGCTTAATTAAGGAACTCATCTCAAAAACGAAAAATTAAAAGGCGGCAGTAAAAGGCTCTCTCCTCCGGCTTTTCCACAGTGAAATCTAGAGCCTAGAGCAAACATCTGGCCCATGGCCCTGGGGGAGACCGTATCTCTCCTGACAAATTGTTTTTAGTTTAACTGTGAACTGTGTAGTCTCTCGACTGTTCCAGACAAGGTAACGCAGGTATGTGCTTAAGACTTACATCAAATGCACAATAATTGATTCCTGGAGGTGGCCGTCTATGCCTATTACAGCTTATAACGTTTAATGCCATTTCAATTTAAAATGTGTAAAAACAAAGCATGCAAATAAGTTGTCAGATATCCATTATCCACAATGACAAAAGAGACGCCAGGGGCAAATCGAAACCCAAAGTACAGAGCACTGCTTGAGCTGAGGGACAGTGTGTACTGTATACAGCATATGGCAACATTAGCTTCAATGTGATTTGGGACATCTAATGAATATAAATGGATGGTGAATGGCCATTTATTCAACTATGAAAGCTTGCATCTGAAAGGTTTTTAAAAATCTTTTTAAATAAAATTAGAAGGGAGATTACGATATTCTAATAAAAAACCTAACTAAACATCCTCTTAGTACGATATGATGTTTTCTTTTTTTCTGAAGAAGATCGGCAAAAACTAATAAAAATCCCCAACAAACCTACAACACAACCTTAAAACTAAACAATCTTTTTAAAAACTGTATAGGAAGGAGAAAAAAGCTTCCCAACACTAATGGTAACACAAGCTCCACTTCTTGGAGAAATGATAATATTCTGAAGACATATGACATAGGGGGCGCTGCGGTGGCTCTGTGGCTCAGGATCTGCGCCTGTGGCTGGAAGGTTGCCGGTTCAAATTCCGTGGCTGGCAGAGGAATCCTACTCTGTTGGGCCCCTGAGCAAGGCCCTTAACCCCAAGTGCTCCAGGGGCGCTGTATAAATGGCTGAGCCTGCTCTAAGCCCAAGATTCTCTCCCTGTCTGTGTCTGTGTGTCTCATGGAGAGCAAGTTGGGGTTTGCGAAAAGACAAATTTCTAATACAAGAAATTGTATATGGCCAATAAAGTGTTCTTAACATGCAGGAAAAGAAGAAAAGCATTCAGAAGAATCTCTCCAGTTGCTCCCTTCAAGCCTGTGCTGTTGTGTACTACCACTTACTGAGTAATGTTATAGCTGTGCTCTGCAATAACCTAGTTTGCAAGGAGTCCCGTTTTGTTTTAACATGGTGTTGCTCTCTGGATGTATACCTAGATCTCCTGACTACATTCATGCAGAATTCGCCCTTGAACATGTAATGTATTTTTTACTTTCATGGTCCGTTGAGCACAGAAACACAAACTGAAGTCCGCCCAGCAACCAATCTACAAACCTGACCTGTGGTCGTAATTTGCAGTGACTGCAGAGATGTCATCCTACTTGCAAAGTAAGAGCTTTGGCAAAGGATGCAGGAGGGAAAGAAGTGAAATACTGTGGATTGTTGCTTCCTAAAGTCCTTTTACTACAAGAAACTCACAGCTCCAAATAAAATATTAATCCGTCTGAGGAACAGGCCCAAAATCAAACCGCTATGACTAATTGGATAAAATGTGACTCAAGCTTAGTTAATGCTCATTATTTTCCAGTCATCTGTGCTGCCATTGATGTACATACTACTAGTAATTAGTAGAGCATCATAGGGATCAGAATTAGGACAACTGTTCTTGCTAATTTACATTAATAATCTAGATTCTGGGTATGGATCGTAAACAAGTCAAACTCCTAGATGATACTAAAATAGGAGAACTAGCCAGCCTTGCAGAATCTATAAAATTCAAGCAGGCAGCTGAGTCAGCACGCGTAGGCTGCAAAGGAACAAGTAAAGATTGATTCCACGCTGAAAAGAGAAGAAAAGAGACACAATGAAGAAGGCTCCACATCTGAAATGTTGTGTTTCTTTCCTTCTCTTTTCAGCGTGGAAGAAACAGAAAATTAAACACACATGGATAAAACTCAAGACTGGAGAAAAACCTGGCAGCTGGCGAGTGCAGTACGTTCCACATTCCTACAAACAGCAGAAATGGAAACTAACTATAAAATGGGAAACACTGAGCCTGAAGAAATTACCATTGGAAAAGGCTTAGGTGTTTACTTGACCATTCACAAAGGTTTGTGGGGGTCTGGAACAAGTGACCCAGTCACACTGGTGAAGACAATACCTTGGCTAGGTTCAAGAAATGGTAGGAATGAGATCATCAGATCATTTATTATCAGCCAAATTAACTTCCTCTTATTTGTTTATTCTCTTATGCTCTCAATGCTTTAAAAGCTGGGGGACTTCAAATTTACACTGCAGTTCTGATTTAATTTTGGAAAGCAATATGTTAAAGAAAAAAACATCAGTGCACAACGTGATGATTAGACTTTTAGATAAAGAAATGATGTGGGATGTAATTCAAAACACAAAAACTGCCCCTAGTGTACATAAGATTTTGTAGAAATATACTGAAGTGAGCAACTAAATGAAGCATTTAATTTTTGGGAAGACTTGTTTTTTAATAATCCATATGCTCCAGTCAGAAAGAGTTATTTTTTTCTCTTTGCATGATTGATATGCATACTAATACTCACAAAACCTGATCAGTTACTAATTCAATTGAAATTAATTTGAAAAAAATCTAAGCATGGAAATAAATAAATTACATTAAGCTGCTCATAACCAGTTTTTATGCTATTTACATGATTAGAATAAGAAGCAGTAAGTAGGTTGTAAAATGCATTCCATACCCGAATGAATGCTGTCTTTATTATCTTATGAATATTTCACACCCGTTTTTGGTTTTTCTGATGGGGATTAAATTAATAAAACGTAGCCAAGTCACTATTTCTCCATTGACATGGAGAAAAAGTGACATTTCGCCTTCAAAAATAGAAGTGATGTGCAAATAAAGATGTCACTTTGATTTTCCTGTCGCCTGAGTTAATTGTTTTAAGTATCTTTGATTAAACAAAAATGCGTCGGGTAAAAAGAACGTATAACACTGTATTGACAATCGCAATCAGTCTCAATTGCTCAAAATGTATTGGTGCTCCAAAACGAAAATTGCACTGAGGGACCATACGAACCACAATGATGAATCCTCACATCTATAGAGCACTTTTTATCCCGAAGCATCTCAAAGCGTTCCACATGTAGGAGAAGAACCCCTTCACCTAGCCTCGGAGATCAGCTCCCACATGCCTGATACCCACAGCCACTCTGCACCAGCAGCCCTGCTACACAGCGGATCAGGATGGCAAGTGAGAAATTGCTTCGCCAGTTGAACTAAGGACTGAATTTGCCAGCCCAGAGTGGACTTTACAAAGGGATTACCACCTTTCTTTTGAAGTGTATCATCTTCTTTCATGACCAAGAAGTCAGGACCTCGGTTTAACGTCTCATCTGAAGGATGACCCCTCCTGCAGCCCAGTGTGACTGGTGAGCATGCTAGTGAGTTGTTTGGGATTCTGGGCAAGAGGGAATAGTGCCACCTACTGGTGCCTCAATGTCTTTTTCAAGGTCACCCATCACAGTACTAATCAGGCCCAGTCTCGTTAAGCTTCGATAATCTGAGATCAGGCCACAAAGTGGTATTACTGATAACAAAATCTGGCAATCTTTGTAGCATATACCTCGAGAAGATCATTCACTAACATATACTAGTTAAAACTGAAAACTCTCTGACGCTACTGTGCACTCATTTAATAGGCAAACGGTTTTCATTCAAAACCTTGTGATTTTAGTTGTCATCACTGCTATGCGGTGCGATATTTTACAGCACTCTGATTTTTGGAATACAGAAAAAGTAAAAGGTGAGCATTTCTTGACAAATACCATTTAATATGCACCGTTTAATTAATGCATAATTCATTACCGAGATGCTAAAATATGATTAAATAACACCATTATCTTTGAACAATGTGAGTTTTAAACAAACACCTAACTCTTCGTGTCAGCAGTCCTGGGTAATCAGTGCCTAAAAGATCAGTCTGTTGCTTAGGCACAGATGAGAAGCTGAGACTGTACAGTACCAGCCAACATTTTATTTGAAACAAATATCTGTTGCTTATTATTTAAAACTAAAAAAACAAAAAGTATTTAAAAAAAGATCACAGTAATGCCTCTCCGGCATTGAAGGATACCTTCAAGAATGTTTGATGACATTTCCAAGGATTAATACAGTATCTTTGAAGTCACAGAACCATTTGCCTTTAAAAGATGCTTTTGACACTGCAGGTAGAAAGCCTTTGACTGTCTGACAAAAGCTCTTTGATGCTGCATCTGTGAGCAGCATTTATTTGTACGAAAACCCCTTATATTGTCACAGCAGGGTCCCAGCCTAACGTAGCCTTGTTTTTTTCTGAAATGCAATAAATCACATGGCAAAGAACACTTATTTGCACTGACTTCCTGGTTTTAAAATATCATGGTTCAATGACATTAATATTAAAAACAGAACCGTGCTTTTGTTTACTGGGTGAAGTTTCTACACCATTGCAATGCACAGCACAGATTCATATTAGCAGTAGTTTTATTAGTTTTATTATTAGTAGTTTTTAGGTTGTGCTGTAGTGGTAGTAAGGAAATAAATAAAAGTTTTGCCGATGTTATCAATTTCCTTATGTTATTGTTTTTGACCCCCTTCAAAATAGAACGTTCTGAGGGAACAAAATTTACAGTGGAACATTTTAAACCTCCAAAACACACAGAAAATGTTTTGGGATTGGGTTGCCAACAAACAAAAAGCAGACAGAAGAATGGAAAGATTATGAAGAAAAATAACTTTCAATCAGTAACAGCTGCAGGTTGAGAACATCTGTGGAAGAAATCAAGTGTCGAAATACCATCCTGATCTTTACTCACTCGGCCTTCAGAATTTTACCCTTAACTTCACAAACTACACATTTAAAGCACAGAGAATAATGCCGTCTTACCTGCTTCATCATATGAGGCAGACAGTTTCTCCAGCATTTCCTTGTCAATAGAGAGGATATGTTGTTCCAGAATACTGGGGTAAGAAAGCACACTGTTCTCTTTCTCTTTTTCATAGTTCAGCAGGTGTTGTTTCAGAAGTTCAGGGAGGTGTGTCTTTGCATATTCAGCAGCAGACTACGAAAAGAAAAACAATTGATGATGCATTAGTACAATCCATTAACAACAAATAAGTGAACTAAACCGTGCCCACAAAGTCACCTTGGAAAACTGCAATCCTAACATTTCAATCGTAAGCAGTATTCTATTTTCAAAGTGGCCAGAATTAATGATTAGTTTGTTGTAAAAAGAGTTGGTGGCGGCTGATTATATGTGCAAACTGTCCCATAAAAATCCACATTCTCTCTGCTGTGAAGTACAACATATTCCTCTCAACATTCCAGTGATGACAGAATTGGCGTTCCAAAATAATTAAAAAGGAAAATGCACAAATCTGATCTAAAGCTATTTGCATCCAGTTTAAAAATAACTAGTCTATATTAGAGAACCATGACTGTAAAATAACGCAGTCAATTAAAGCTGCACAAGTATCTATAAACCATATGCATTATGTCCAGCATGAGGAGCTAGCCAAATTATTTACATTTGTTTTGTTAGAGAAACAACACTGCTATGGAATGTTATTCCTAATGTTACTTTTTATTAAAAAAATGGACACCAAACACCTAAACAAAGAAAAAGGAAAGCATATTTATAGAACTCATATGAAGGGTGATTATAATGTGCATGAAAGAAAAAAAAAACTAAATTCAGCTACTCACTACAACCTCCTGTAAACTGTAGGACAGCAGATATTATTGTTCTGATAAGTCTTAAGGCAAATTATTTGGAAGGATTTTAACAAGACAAACTTACTACTAGAAGCTTATTCCACATCTCAATTCTTGCCAAGTATTACCATGATAATTAGAATCCGAGACTTGGACATGATTATTTTGTGTCAAAGAGTCCTGTTGCAAAAATCCTATTTGAAGGTGCAGTATACTCCTTTACAGAGGACGTTAAAATTCATTCGGTCAGCATTGCAATATAATAATAGCTCCACAGGTGTTAAAGTAAGAGTTTATTGAATAAAACAAATAATCAAGGTCTAATTTCTTAAGGTTTTTAAGAAACATTTTTGTCGTTCATTTTTTAATTTCATGTAAATAGGAATTACAATATTTTCCTTCTACTATATTTGGGGATTGGAGTGGCTTTGATTTCAGAGGAGGCACAGAAAACTGAATTGCCTGCAAGTCTGTAAACAGGAAATCTGAAAGACCTCCACGCTTTATTGTATGCTAGAACAGCTGCCATCCGGAGTTAAGACACAGCCAAACCATTCCGATAATGCCAGCTCTAAAACACAGTCTTCACCCGGAGCCAAAGCATGCCAGGTGGCAAAACAGAGATTACTGCTGCAGATGCATGGACATACGCTCAGGAAGACTTGACCTCAGGTGCTTATTAGTCTTTATATCTATGGCACAAGCAGGGAATGTGCAAAACCCTGCATCAGAGAAGACAGACAAACCACAAAATATGATTGGAATCCACAAACCACACATTTGCACAGCCAAGCCATCTGCACTGTCCTGCTTTTTTTGGAAGGAATAAATAAATGAAAAGAAGAACAAATCTGCATAATTTTCCTCGTACCAATCAATCAGGCTCCGTAGTGTTAATATTATATATGGATGCTGCTTTTTGGACAAAAGATTGCACAGATAAACACAAGCATCTGGTACTGGAAGAGCTTTGTTACTTGCTGAGAAGAACACGATTTCACATTAATTACGTTTGCACTGGACAATCCACAGAGGGCTGTCAATTCTGTGAGGGAAAGAAGAAAAATCACTCCTAAACAAAAACATGCAAGCTGGATGGAACATCTCAGATCTCAAGTGTTCTGGTCTTCATCGAGACAAAGCAGTTGTCAGCCATGGGCAGCAAATCTAAAAAATGTTCACTACTTTTTCAAGGTGAATATATAGATATAAAAATGATGCAACTGAAGTGCGTCGGGAGAAAAAAAAATGCAACTGTCTCACTGTTTTCCTTGGCTTGCACCTGCAGGTACTTAAGAGCAATGCCTTCTGTAATAATACAAAGATAAGGGAAAACTGTTTGTAGTCCAATCTAATACTACCAAGGACTCCCAGATGGCAACCAGTTTTGTTTTAATTATCTTCTTTTAGTTTTAAATCTCTTCAACAAAGAAACTCTAACTGTGTGATGGAGACCCAGAGTGCTTCTTATCTTTCTTGGCTTTGTCTCTTAAAACGGCTGTTTAACTTCAAGGTCTTGCTCCTCCGATATAAGGCTTCTGGTAATGACCTTGGTCTGCCACATGTAGCTCATGTTTTCTTTCTCTCGTGTTCCCATACCAAAGACTTTTTTTTACGATCAAGGGTTGTTACTGGAATGTGCAGCCAAGCTACACAACCCTGAGAACTGCTGGACTTCGGCTTTAAAATTCTTTTTTTCGGAACGTGCCAGGTTTCTGGAAAAGGTGTCCCTTGCATACAAAAGATCATCCTTTAACTCGAAAGAAACTCTCTTCCAACAGCTTTCATTCCAGTAAAGTAATTTGTCCCCAAACTTCCAGTTTGCTTATGCTTCAGTCTTTCAGTATTATGAGTGCACAAACAGCTAAATATACATGTACAAATGCACAGTTTACATCAGTTTCCTTCACATGTGCTTTATTACAAAGCTGCTATAAAAACTGAAAGTAACCTTTTCTATTATTTCATCCTTTGCTTTAGGCAGCTGAGCAATGTTAAAAACTGTGACGATGGCCCTCGGATTTAATGTACATTTTGCTCAGAATGAAGAACCATATCATATACATTTTCTCTTTTAACCAGATTACTCAGACAACACCAAAAGTTGCCTTTTCTAACTGCATGGTGTTTTCGGCTGACTTTTCCAAATGGGTGCGCAGATCCCTAAATCAAATAATCCCGGCTGAAAAGGAAGATAAGGAGAGCTAGAGGATGATCAGTATGGACATCTGGGTTTAACACCACCACTGCCCGCTGAATTCCACCTTTAATGAGATTGCACTAATCAGATCAGAAAGGAGTAGCAAAAGAAAAAAGCAGCCAAGCTGCGTCTCTTATGGGGCTATGGCTCACAATGTGAAATGTCATACCACCTGCCAGGGCTGAAAAAGTGAATTTTTTCTGCAAGGCTTGTCACATCAAAAATAAAATCCTAACCAAGAAACAGAGATTCGTATAATTGTGACTAAGAAGCGCATCATACAAAGGAACAAAGGCAATGCTTTTGCCTACAACAAAGCAAGAGCTGTTCATGTCCTTGTTGCAGTTCTGTCAGCATGGACAAGCAGCAGAAGAGACACTTCATGCATTTTGCAGAGAATATAGAGTGTTCTATGTTATGCAAATTAAAAACCTGCACATACTGTGACCTTCTAGTAGTTCTGAGATGTGACACGTGTTCAATGTAGAAGCGGAGCTCTATACAGTATTGTTTGGCTCTGAACTGGTAGGCTTACATCCTTGATTCATCAATGGATCATTTTCACTGAGTGTCAACACAGACAGGCAGCCCTGGGTAGCAGTACTGGCACTGGAGCAAAATTCAATTAGGGTGATCACTTTAATTAAGCAAATCATTCGTGAATAAAAAAGGCAAGTTAATTATCTCCCCATGTCACTTTGCCTGTTAACTAAACCCTTATGTACCAAAACCTGTGGTGGTTTTTACAAGCAGGGCTGGAAAACAAACAACTGCAGAGAAACACTGATTCACATCTGTTGTGCCTTGGAAGTCTTTCCTCACAAGAAAATCGATCTGGACTGAAAGAACATTCTTTAAAAAAAATGCTAGCTAACTCAAGTCAATTGACTTTGGCTCCTTAGGTTTAATCTCCTAATCTTTGCGTTTTTATTTTGTCATTTGTTATAATGAATGAAGTGGCATTTTGTTTTTAAATCCAAGTTAATTTAAATGGAAAAGATGCCTATGTTGAGCAACCAGTACAAAAGGATGGATTTTCTAGACTCTGTTTTGAAACACATCTTTAATATGTCCTGCAGTGAAAGCAGAGGAACCTTCTTCTTGGTCAAGATTAGATTCACTATCTCGGATTAGATTACCTAACATCTCTGAATATGGCCATTCCACATTCTATAAACGCTGGGTCACTGCCTTCTCACACACAAACTTCCAGACTGCAATATTCAACATAACTTACTCTTTCCATTGGGACATTTTCATCTCTGAAATAGGAAGCTGCTAGTCTATGGTTTGTATGGTAAATGAACAGAATGACCTTCTGAGACAAGCAATTTACATTCATGCTGGCATGCTTTTGAACATAATTAGAGCTGTCAAAAAAAAGATGGAGCTGCAATGAATCCCCAAAAGTCAAATTAAAAAAAAAACAAACATGTTGGATTTAAATTTCTCACTTTGTTGTTGCCAGTCTTCTCTGCTGGGTCTGACCGGAACAGTTCTGTCTCAAAGCCTGAGCAAAGCCTCAGTTTCACTCTGAATCACTTAAAACCGTTGCTTTCAGCCTGGAAAGACATGGGCACAGTTGCCCCTCCCAATTAAAATTTCTTTTCTACCACATGTGACTGGCATAATAAAATGATGTAAACATTCATCTTACAGACCTAAGATGTATTGTGCTTTACCACTGAAAGCCACTTCTGGCTTGTTATTTTCCTCCTGAGCTAGATATAAGTGTCTTCTTCCTTAGTTACGCTGCAAAGTGCTGGTGTTGTAGGGGTTGTTGAACTTTATAACTTACCTTTACTAAAGAGTACAGAACAGTGCATCTTGTACACATGTAGCTTTTCTGTTTTTACCCTGTACAGAGCTCAATGGAACACAAAAACAATGGATCACAGAGCTTTTATGCTGTACAGCCTCAGAAATACGCAAATTACTTTAGAAATAAGCAAATTACTTCTATAGACCTTTCTCCAAGTTAATAAAAAAGAACCCTTTTCCACATAGTAATGCTTGTTGTTCTGCAGAGGGAAACTGCATTCAGTCTTTCATCTTACACACAGCAGTCTCTAATGGCCCAGAAACCAAGATTAATGATTACTTTTTGCACAATGCAATCGTGCTGGTTTTGTTTGGTTAAGTACCACAGTGCCAGTCTACTCCAGTCTGTGGCTATAATTAAACTTTCACAGGGTTCTGTGGGACTCAACCTGGAATGGAGCTTGTTCACAAACTTTCTGACAGTTTGAGAAACAAATTGTGCTTTTGATGTGAAAAGGTTTAATTGCCGTATTCGGAATAAAGTCCCACTTGAATTAACATGTGCAGCAAGATTTACACATTTGACATTTGGTTTCAATAAACCAAGATTTATATTCAAAACTTTAGATTGGACTTGGCAGGAAAAAAACAAAACATCTATTAGTAGTAGTTTCACACTTCACATCCTTTAGGTATAACTGCCCTGATACAAATGAAGGCCCAGACAATCAAAAATGTCTGGGCTCATTTCTGAAAATATCAGCTGCATTCTTCTCATTCAAGGCAACAACAAAACTCATCTTGTTAGCTCCAAGTAGCAGAAGCTACAGACTCTATTTAATGCCTTTTCCAAGGATATCCTTCCCATCTGTTATTAAATCCAACAAGCTTTCTGCAAGACACGCTTGAAGTCATTCCTTAAACCTAGAATTACCCAGAAGTTTACTTGGCATCAGATAATAGCTGCTGCTACATCTTACCATACCTGTCCAGATAAAACTGCACAGATGGCTTCATACCCTATGCGGGATGTTATCTTCTTACTGTACATCACTGGAGAGCATTATTATTGTTGCTGCTAGATGAGATTTATTGGTGCAGACTTCATGTAAAACTGTAGTCAATTCTTAGGCTTAAGCATAATTAACGATAATTATTCCAGAGAGTTAAGGGAATTCAAAGCACCGGATATCACTAAAGTTGGACTATTAAAATATATAGTAATTTTAAAACAATTCTTTGCTACTGTAAATCCTACCATTTTAAAATTAATGAGAATAAAACCCTCTAACATTTACTATGTACCAAATATAATTCCAAATTTTACTAAATGCGCAACTAACAGGTTATGTGATAGTCGAGCTAATAAAATGCTTGTAGGAGAGTGTACGGTATGTTCTACTTTACATGATTTCCCCAGTAACACTACTGTTTTTCTTACGTAATGAAAGCAATCTTTCATGAGACAGTTATTGACAATAATGGTACACAGATGGGAGTGAAACAATTTTATAACCCCCCCCAAACTGCATAAAACAACATTTAAACAAGTCTTCTACCAAGGTTACAGAGATGTCATAGTTGCAAAATAAGACATGACCATAGCAGTGTCATCAGATTGACATATATTCCAAACGTTCAACCTTGAAGGGAAACAAAGTTTCATTCCAGCTGAGCTCTTAACAGTTCCACTTAACTGGACCCGTTTAACAGACTAGTTCCAACTCCAGTTCAGTCTAGTTCTTCAGGTGCTAGTGATTATCGAGAGATCTATAAAACTCACTGGGCTGAAGTAGGGTTAAGGCCACACCTGGAACTGCAAATACGAAATGACTTTGCTCACTCTTTACAGCCAATTGATTAAACAAAACAGGTGCTTCCCTTAATTATTAGACAATTTAGTATACTGATATCTAATGTATTCGGCTGGTGCTTTAATCCAAAATGATCCAAATTGTATGACCTTTTTTTACATACAGATTTGGGTACCTGTTGATACAACTGCAGCAATCCTGGTACAGTGCTTAAGGGTCACAGCAGCAGTGTCAACATGTGGGATTTGAACCCGTGACCCTTTGGCCGGTTGTCCAGAGCCCTCCTGAATACCCCACACAGCTGCCCCATTGGTCTACTGCCAGGCCCATTTAAAAAAAATAAACTGAGCATCGAAACTCTAATCAATTTTTTCAGTTAGGACTGATTTCACAACGAACAAAAAAACTTTGCAAAATTGCTGCAATGGTGACAAACTGCAATAATCTCTTGCAAGAGTTATGCGTCCGGATTCCAGCAGGTTAAGTCTGTGTTTGAACTTGAAATGTCACAGTTCTGCAGCTGTCTCGATGGCCCGGCCAGTCCCCAAGTGGAATCCAGGTTTAAACTGGAGAATGTGAAAAGGCCTTTCATGTCTTTGACAATATTCTGTTTATGGCAGTTAGTGGGAAGAGCTGCTGGGAACTAAAAGTAAGTAAACAACAGGGTCAATGGACAGAAATTACAGCTTCCAACAAAGCTGAACTGTCTCAGCATTTGCATTTGTGCTTTGCTTGCTATGTGTTTTTTATCTATGTTTTTATACTGAAGTGAAGCTGGGGAGTGAAAATTGTTTTATTTTTATTTCTGAAGCATCAAATTACTGTCAAATCGTTCCGCTCCTTCCAGAAGCCAGTAAAGCTAAACAAACATTCTCATTAACTCAGCACCTCCTCACATGAAACATATCACGAAATAAATAAATAAGGTAAATAAGATGAGACAGAGTTTAGAAATAATTAAATAAAGCACAAACCACTTGTAAGTGCTGAATTTCCATTTCCATTAGTGAATAAGTATATTTCTAGAGATTCCAGCCTCTGGGTCACATAAGACTGAAAATTATGCATAGCTGTTTGTTAACAGTGTCAATTAATGGTATAAATACAAATATCCTCATATCCTACTATCGAGCTTGCTGACAGCATGCTTGTAGGTGTGTATGGCCTACATGCTCCTGTCTGGTGGCGATAACACCATACCCTTGATTCTCCTTTAATACACAGATTAAAGTCTTTGCATTTTAAGTGCAATGTCAAAAGATTCTGAATGAATTGTGAGGAGGCATGAAGACGCAAATACTTCTTTGGGGGGAGAGAAAAGAATAAAAAATAATACTGTGATAGGCAACATCATTCCAGTTAAGCACTGTCGATTTTCTTCCTTTTTTTCCGGGCTCCACTAACCCTGCTGTGGACGAACATCAAACCGACATTTTTCTTATAAGCAAACCCAGGCAGAGAAGTTCAGAGGAGCAGAGAATCAGGCATCACCATGCTCTACACGTGAAAAATGGGACACATAACCTCCCCAAAGCACAAGAACAATGCTTTGGCATTTGGATTATTCATCACCTTCTAAGATTACTGTTGGTTTAACTTCAGTCAATAGCAAAGTCTTTCGATTGCCTGAACTTTCAAAAAAGGACAATACTGTGCCTGTGGCATTTACAAATCGCGTTTTCCCCCAAACAAAAAAAAAGGAAAAACAAAGAGGGAGAGGTGAACAAGTTAGGGAAATTTTAAAAGGCAGCAAAATGAATTCTGTGTTGATCTACCAAAATATCTCGGAGCTACATTATGATAAACAAATGAATTTGATAAGAAAAGGTTATCAAAACCTCTTAAAAACAATATGAACTAAACAGAGGAACTTATATTTTATACTATTTCCAAATGTAGATTAAATTTTTCTGTGTGCAGTCTCAGATGTTTTATGTCTGCACATAAAAGGTGCATCAGCATTCACCAGTCACCCCACATTTTTTAATACGACGGAACAAAATAACCTTAAAAATAAAAAAAAAACCTTCCAGTGCAGTTTCTCTTGCCCACTGCAGTCCAGTTTTCAAAAAGCTCCAGGAGACTGAAGAATCCGAAAAGCATTTACATTATAATAAAAGCTGACCATTGGCATCAGAGAAACTGCTCAGAGGGAGACAAGAAGACAACAACACCACCAAATTAATATGAAAAAGTCACAAAAGGAGCCCGTCTTGGACAGACATCTGTTAATTTTCCAGCTGTACTTGTTATGGGGATGAAGGTGAATTGCATTAACTAGTTCACATTGACAGATGTAGCTGTGAGGTTTTTTTTCCTCCAGCACTGCTAACAGCCATAAGCAACAAAGGTAACCATATCATATGGGTCCTCAAAAGGATTCCTAACACAGTGTGAAATTATTGCCATTCCAGCTGTAATAAAGCATTTGGTCATGCCATTTATCTCGAAAAAATTGTTTCGACTGGCTCTTGTTCAAATGTGTTTAAACTTCCCGTGGCTTTTTTTCTCTAATTCTCCAGGGGTGGTAGAGCTCAAAAGAGGTATAACTCGATGGAAATTAAAGTATCTTTTTTCTTTTTTACTTCTTCTGAATGATAAGTGACTTTGTTTTAGCACCGTTAGTGCAGAATCTTAAAGAAAATGCCAAAGGAGATATTTCTGTAACTCCTTCTTATTACATGCCCAACGTGCAGCAGTTTTACACCAGAAATTCACTGAAGAGATCGAGTGAAAGGAGATCCGGAGGTTCAGCAGCCACAGAGGGTCACAGCTGAGACACAGGTAAAAGGAAGTTTCTAAACAGTGAAGACACAATTGTGAACATGAACCTAACTGAGGAATCACAAAGAGACAGTAACGGTGTGCCTTGTGGAGTCACTGAGCGTTTGTGATTGTTCCAAATGAATACCATCCCTGATTGAGCAGTGGAATAACCTTGACAAACTCTGTATGTGGAAGGGGGCTTAAAAGTATACTTCACCAAAAACTTTGGTGGAAAACAAAGAAATGTCCCAGAAATCAGAAAATTTCTCCAGGGCACTTTCATAAGACTCAATTGTGAACTTAAGACATCCACAAAATTTTAGCAAAATATATTTGGCAGAACAGTCACTGAATAATGAGCACTTATGGCAAAAGAAGTGGTCTTCCAACAGTGTTCCAAGACAATGCTGCATTGTCTTCAGCAGTGAAAAGATGGCACCACTTTTTTTCCCCTTTATAGTATCAGTTAATAATAGAATTAATAATCAACTTTCAATGATAAAAGGGAATCATTTTAATTTTAAGTATTTTAATTTACACCTCCAGAAGAGACCCGAGATATTCCTTTGCAGACAAGCAAGCCTTTTATACTGCATCTTAAAGCTATGTGTACAACAATGAGAAAAAAATCTAATGATAATGATGCTGGACAGATGTTGTTATCTGGGTGGCACCTAAACAAAGTCAACTTTTTCCTGTATTCCAGGATTATGCCATAATACTTGCATGCATTATTAAACTTGGTTTCCAAGATTATAATACTGTTAGGGCTAGACTATGCTGCAAATCGTACACAAAATTAAACACATTAAGAAATGGTAGATACATCTGATTAATTGATTAAAATATGGTTAAAGTTATTCATAAAGCACGGATGTAACTATCGACATTCAGACTGAAAGCTACCAAATATAGTCCCTTCTACGCTTTACCTTAAAAAAATGACTGACTGAGATTTTGTTGGGATACTGCAAAACTGGACCCCTGTAAGAACACACTACTACCAGCAACTCCCCACATTTAGACATTTAGAAGGAGGAACATTCACACTGCAAGTCTCAAGATCTCAAAACCCAGCCTGGTAGGTGCTATTTTCAGCTCAGCTAAAACAGTTAAAGGGGTGTTTTGAATTACCAGATACGTGTTCAGCATAAGTCAATAGTGTTCCATTCAAACGCCAACTTTCAAGTGCCCTCCAATGTCCCAATGAATGATCTTTACTTATTGCTTTTCATGTGAAACCCCCTCAAAAAAAAAGCAGAACTGTGACATTCTGACAGAGGCAGATCCGTCACTGAGGGATACAGGAGTCTCTGCAAAGTGCAGTTTTGACTAACTGGCTTCGGCCTTGGCATGTTAATGTATTCAATAAAACCATTTACACTTCTACTCCCACTGATGTGGCTGAAAGATCTGCCGGCAGTGCGGTCTCACTGCAGTGACGTGATGGCATATTCGGCTTCATCTCGCAACCAGGATGGCAATATACAGTATGAAAAGCTTTTACATTGCAGGCATAGTTTGCATTTCCTTCAGAAAGCTCTGAAGAAAAAAAGAAAAGAAAAGTGTGCTTTCAAATTTTTAATAAAGCATTAATATTAATACAAGCATCGCAGAGGGGTTGCAATTAAGACCACACCGTCATTTTCTAAAAATGATGCTAATGTGCTACGCTTGCCCCCTGGGAGATTGCCGATATCCTTGAAATGTTGTTAAGCACAATTGTAATTCATTACAGCTGAGAGAATTCATTACTATTTCATAGTCTTCTGTCTGAAAAGGGACGAATCCGTGGCTGGATAAATTACAGTATCCCACTGTCCTTTTAGTGTTTGTCTTTAAAAACCAAGAATTTAATAATAACTATTAAATAAATAAAAAAACCCAAACTGGTAAACCAAAAGGAAACTGAAATGCGATTGAAACATCGCACAGAAGCAGAATGTTTTGAATCACCATTTATGAGAATGTGGGAAGAGTTTTTAGAGGAGTTGTTAGCGTTATTTGGGTGCAAGTAGCGGATTGATCCCAGAGTCCCGGAAAGTAACCGGGGTATGAGCTTGAAAAAGGAGACTGAGTTGGCTGTGGCAGACACTCGCAATGCTCTGCTTAAGACAGCGTCTCGTGGTGTCAGATTAAAATGCGCTTCCCAGTAGTTTACACTTGTGCCCTGTAGTTTGTGTTACACTGCCGATTTTGAAGAAGTCCATTGGATTGACTTAGTCAATGTCTTTATGTGAGTGCAGGACATTCCATTAATCCCAGGAAAACTTCTGATTGCAATTGTTTGGATTAATTCCAGAGTGCGAATATCATTTTAGTCATTTTTGTAACACACAAGATTCAAAATGAGCTCTTACTATTGCATTGTACAGTTTTAACCCTTATTTTACCAACCCTTATTTTAAATTCGACAAACTCTCCACCATATATGCTGTTTCTGCTTGCCTTTAGTATTACATTGGCTAGACAGGTCCCAAACAAATGTTTTTGAATACACAAAACTTCCAATGCCCGGGGTTAATGGAAGCCCACAAGTGTAGTTAGTAGTTTTAATAGTAAAAAAATACCAGTTTATAATGTTGTTGGCTTTTAACTGTATGGGTAAAGGTGCTTTTAATCACTCTCATGATATCGCTCTTGTTTTAGGAGATATCATATCAGGTTAATTACATATGACTGTGTAGTTTTATGCTTTTTTTTCTTGTTTTGGAAAGTCTGATTCTGAAAGTACCTTCTATGTCCTGTAAATGTTTAATGGGAGGAAATAGGAAAGGAGACTGTAACACAAATAACATGTTTCAACAAAGCACATTCTGCAAATATGAGAGGACTCCCTTACATATAAATATAATGGTGTTAGTAAAAAATATAAATTTCCTGTTACTAAAAGCATACCTATTAGAAAGAGCTCATAAATTAAGATTGTGTTTAGAATGTAAAAATGAAAAAAGACTTTCTAGTTCTGAAAGAAGGAGCCATAAATTCTTTTGATTACACTAAGATTTATGTTTGCCTCCATCCTATTTTAAAATAAACTGTAAATAAATAAGTGGTCCTGTTTGCATAGGCATGGGCATTAAAAACAAAGATTTTTTCCAATGTCTACTATTTTACCAAAGCAAATTTTATCTAGATTCATCTAAACTGAATTATCACAAAGTACACAAACTATAAATGCCTCATCTCTTCTGAGGCTTGATGAATGACACTGTAAAAACAGACCACTTTTACACACTGTATTAAGAGCCATCATTCGGGGTAAAACTTTTATTGCTCAAAAATGAAAAAATGTTGTGCAACAACCAAAACAGAAAGAGAAATTTAAATGTGATTGTGAAAAGCAAGTGAACACCTGAAAGCACTTCAAGATGAAAGAAAGAAGATGGAAAATAACAAAATATGAAATGTGATAAATGGAAACAAAAGATATCTATAAACCTTTGCTGAATAATGTCCTTTTTGACACACTTCTAGCTATGCTTTCACTAAACACGGAAGCATATTGAAGACAAAAGGATGAATCTGTCTCAAATAAATCAGAACACAAACTACTTGAACACCGTATTGACGTGCTTTAAAAAATCTGAGAGCGTTGTCAAGTGAATAGAGAACAGGCTGTACTTAGAATAGTCTCCCAACGTCTGTGGGGTTGGTTACATAGCTTTTCCTGGATGCTGTCCCAGTAATGTCTGGTTCTAAAAGAGGTGCTTGCTTACTGATATTTTCCCAGTAGTGAGAAAGAGGAAGTCACTGGAGTTCATTCGGGGAAAAACGGCAGGGGGTTTGAGGTCATTTTAGCAAAACATACTAAATCGGCTTGTACTTCGTGGTTCAAAGAAGTGGAGCCGTAGAATCTGGTCCATCACTTGTTTAGAAAGAACCAGTGGCAAAAAAAGAAGGCCGCACCTACAGCAAAGCAAGCTAAATATTTACTCCTGTTCTCGGAACAAGAGAAAGCAAGACATTCGCAAACACCTCCAAAGTGAATTCATTTCCAAGGATCTTGTCCAGTTATGTTTCTTTTTTTATATTGTTTCTGCTGCCTTTTTTTAAATGTAATTTACATTGTCAGACTGACGTTTGATGTACTGGTTATTAAACTTATTTGTGGTGGCTGCACAGAAATGTTTATCAAGATAATAGTGAAGGGAAATCTAAAATATCTCATTTAAAAATAAAAAAAAATAAAATAAATCCATGCAGTGTGTATCCTGACTTTTCTGTTTTCAAAGTTAATCTTTTTACATTGAAGAGGTAGTTTCTACTTCCTGTGGAAAAAAAACAAAGCAAGCTTTGTCCAGTATCTAGACTACTTAATCATTTTTGAATGGAGCAAAAATGATCTAGATCTTTGATGCATAGCAAGATTAAACAAACATCAATTCTCAGTCCTCGTAACAAACTCCAATAATAGCCCATAGCCCTGCATTAATATTAGGTTGTAAAGCGAATTTTGAATTGGATTGATTTGCATCAGATTTTAGAAAATGTATTGTTTCCCAGAGGACAAGCTCTCCCTGAACACACTATAAAACACTTTGAAAACTGCTGATTTGTTATTTTCTCAACTACCCAACTGATGGCAGCTGATCTCTTATCAGAGGGGAAAGATAACATAGCCAACAACTTCAGCATCAAAACAACAGAACCTGTTAGTGTGAAACTTATTTTACATTATTTTATTAGTGGTTTTCTGCAAACTTGAAAGATTCCTTCTGAAAAAGCTCCTTTCGCCTGACCACATTCGTCACTATAGCAACATGATTCAGGACTTTTTAGTCCTACAATATTCAAATGTACCTTCAACTACAATTTAACTTCCTTCTTTGGGACCAAAATAAGAGAATTTAAATTCCAAAAAAGCAGAACTGGAAGTGCTCCAAAACTATTCACCATGTAAAGTTGCGCAGCATGAACTTTAAAAAGAAAAAAATGGAAGTAAATGTTTAAACTGAAACACTGATGAAAATTTAAAAGCTGCTCTTCTCCCCGCTGACACAAGGATTTGCTTTTTAATTTATAAGACATCTTCAGCTTTCTTCATGAAAGGAGCCTCCTGAAGCACTCTAGATTTTTGTGATCTCGGTACCTAGTAGCGTCCATAAATTTGTTCAAGCTTTTTTGGGAGGGTGTCCAAATTTGTGTTTTTGGAGAATGTTTCTATTTTCATCTTCCTTTTCCCAGAATCTCTTCTTTGGAAGATTTCCTCTAGGGTTCGACTGCCCTTTACTATGTGTGATATCATCTGACCACCTGCCCTCTTGTTATGCTCATAGTTGGCTAGCAGCAAACAGTGGTGTGGAGAATGAGGGGAGCTGACTAACAAAGTGGGTTTTGACTCTCCTGGGTGTTGTGGCCCCTGCTACCCCTCTCCCACCCCTGCAAGACACGAAAAAAATAGTGAAAGGGGGATGTCCCCCCAAATCATTCTAAACTCATGCCATCCCCCAAAAATAAAAGTAATACAAAAGAATATACGTACAATAGGCTGTCTCAAATAAAATCAGGACTCTGAGAAAGGAGGGAATCATTCAAATCATCAAATCATAATTTATTTTTCAGCTGTTTATTGGTTGATGGTCTGCTGCCATACCAACAGTTACGCACTTGTCTGTCTGCTTCAATTAGAAGACCAATCATCTGAAACCTGAACAATTATGTGCTAAAAATAAACCATGTTCCAGCTCCTCATTAACCAATTATTTTTACCCATCATAGATACTGAGTCTCTTTACCATTGCTCAGCATTTAGATCACTTTCAGAATTCAGAATGCTCAGACCAGGTATTTATCTTCAGAGGCAATTTCCTGTGAAGGGAAATGGATATTGTGAACAAGATTAATTTGGCCAAAATAAATGGCTTTTGCCTAAGCTGCTGTATGTATAGGAAAAAAAATTCTAATAATCTCAAATGACAAAAAAGATTCATGATGCTCCATTCGAAATGATGATAAATAACTGAGTTTAAAGAAACTGATTTTCCTACATCACATAAGTTGTACTGCACTTGTAGAAGAGAAAGTGGTCATTTCCCTGAGTACATGCCCTTTAGATCACCAATTTGCAGCACAGTTAACTCCAGCACAAAACACATCTATGCCACCTGCATTCACAGAGGGCTTTTTGCTTCATTATGCAACAAATGGTACATTATACTGAGGAAAAGGTCGACTTTTCAAAATATCAAAGGCATGCATTTGCCAATCGTTGGTAAATTGCCCATGTCACCCATTTAAAATAGTGCAGGGCAGTGCTTTTTTTTTATTTAGAAATCAAAGTGTGCAATTTGTCTCCAGTTCAAACTTGATTTCATGCACTATGCACATGTGGTTTAATTCTCCTGTGTTGAGTGTAAGTCATCCCCTGCCAGGGCTAGATCACCAGCTCTCAGGCACCTTCCTGGCCCCTGAGCGGTGAATTCCACTATGCCAAAAGGCCAGCCTCCTGCCCAGTGTCCTAGACAACAGGGGATTATGTCACCTTGTAACACGATCAGATTAAACCCGGACACGTGCTATGCAGGTTACGGTTTCCACTGGCGTTACAACTGAGAATGTTTTTCACCTGTCATACAGGTCCAAAGTTCAATTCCAGGTAAATGTTCTGAAATATAATAATATATAAAATATAACTGAAAATATCAAACAGAACTAATACGATAACATATCGAAGACTGTCAAGCTCTATCTGGGGATCAAAATTTTAATTTGATCCATGAGGAGCCATAGATTCTGATTTACTTTTAAAGAACCGATTACTTTTGTTTCCCCTTGTGCACACGTACTGCCTCAAGCTGCACATGGAATGGCCATTTGGTATCTCTTTGAGGTTTGAGATGCATACTACAATAACGAGGACATCTGTAAAACAGCAAGCGCATCTCAATCAGCCAGGTCTCCAGGGTCTGCGTCTTGATCCTCACATCATCAGGCTGGGGGGTGTAAATGCAGGTCAGACCGTGTCTTGTACAGCACGTCTGCCATCAGCGCCTGGGCACAAGGCACCCGCGCCTCTAGATTCACGTCGGGGGGTTCAGGCTGTCGCAGCTGCTACCTGAGTGGGTGGGTGAGCGACCCCAATCCATCTGCACGTCCTGAGCATGTCCCATCACTGACATTCCCATCGGCATCATAACACCTCAGGAGCGTCAGGGACATCTGAAGTGGTTTGTAACAGCTTGCTGGGGCACTCCAGTTTGAAGCACCGCCAGCTCTTGATTATGGATAATTATGGCATCAATGTGCACGACAGAGACTTTTTTTTGTTCTTAATTATGGTTTGCTTGATGCGACTTTGTAACTGCCACACATCGCAGCGCATAAATTAGGTCTGTTTCAGACACTCAATTTAAGGAATTTCATACCTGAATGTCCTTCTTTGTCACCAGCTCCGAAGTGAAAATTGCCTTTGGTGGAAGTACACCAATGTATAATTCACCGAATGTAACTGGAAGATATATTTATACATTAAACATATCTGCCATGCAGTTAATTTTTTTAGGAAAGGGGGGCAGTACATTATTCTTTCACATACACGCACTCGTATGGCAAGCAGCAAAACAGGGCAGCATAATTGAAATCTACACAGGTATGATTTCCTCTGATTGTGTTTCTCTATAATGTGTCAAAATGCACAGACGGAACTGAATATTTCAGAAGACCTCCAGGAGACCTGTCTTTTTGCTCATACAGAATAAAACATTTTTTTTTCTTTGAAGTCGTGCTGTGCTGTAATCAAAGAAAATTCATCTTCAAGCTTTCTTAAATCCACATAGAAGGACACGCTCCCATCTGCCTGTCGGAACACTGTGATTCTAAAATGATGAAGCTTTGTTTGCCTCTGCCAAGCACAGACAAAATTCCAGTGATCTAAAAAAGGACTATTAGTCCTGTATAACGCTGTAGGTAGGAAGAAAACCTTATTCAAGTCATTTTAAGACAAGGAACAAACCATGATGAAATTAAAACAAGCAAGACATTTCTGGATGGCAGCATGTTAAAATAGCTACAAAGAGGCGTGTCTGAAGATCTGACAGTATGCAACAATATTTTTTAAAGGAGTTTTCACTTTAAATGCAATCGACTGCTGAGGCTCTCCTTTCCTCACAAACAGCATTCTGATGCTGCATAAATGAACCTGGTTGTCAGATTACAGTAAAGGAATCAAGCAAAATGTCACACTGAAGATGCTGAATGCTCCAGAAAACATCCAGCTGCCATCAGCAATCTGCACATGGGGTAAACGATACCATCAGTGTGGGTGACCACAGTCTAAGAGAAGATCAGCCTGTCCTTCAAGTGGTGATGGAAACAACCGCAGGACACATTTTAATAAAACATATGAAAAAAATCTGAAGTGTCAGAGATATCATGCTAGGGAATGTTCTACTGCAGCTGACGAGTGGGTTGCCATTTACATCTATCCATGGGATTATATGGTCTCTTAAAAGAAAACACTGACATGTATGCTTATCTCCTTTGTCCACTCGTAACAGAACAGAATAATTTCCCATGCTCTAGTCAGGAGAATTAAAAAGGAACAAGCTATCTGTTATTTCTTGCTTTTAAGTTACTGCAGCAGCAGAGGGGGAGTGAAAAGATGAATCAGCATAATTGTATTTGGATTATTCATGCATTGTCAGTATCATGTTTCTAGAAAATACACAGAAGTACGTGAAATTTAAGACTCCTGTTTTAGGTCATTTGGCAAATGACAGAACATTGTTGTTGTTTGTGTTCTAAATAAAGGTGAAAGTCTTTGGGTAAGAAGAAAAGAGCTTTTCTGATCTTAGGAGCTCAAAAGAGAGGGGTTAGGCAGGTGTCCTGGAGTGAGGATGGGAGGGGGCATCAAGAGAGGCAGGGAGGAGACACATGGAGGACTCCATCACCACAAGGTTTCCCTATATAGACACACTTCTACAGAGGGCTTAGCAGTGGCAGACACATCATGCGTGAAAGTGACTCTGTGGGCATACTGCAACAGAAAGTACCATCAGCGTGACAGATGCGCCTTCACATGACAAGGCCAACGTTCACTTAAACAGGATCTTGAACAAAGACGTACTAGGAAAGCACAGAGCAGCTACAGGACAGAACAGTCAAGGTGTGGTTTCACTTCTATGGAAACAATTTTTCGGCCATTTAGCCGAAACGGATTTTTACTGCAGGGTACTAGAACGCAGATATTTAAATACATCCCTTTGTGTCTACTTATCTAAACTACAGTACAGCATCATGTTGATGCTCCAACACATTCATTATTGTACTGCCCGTTGCTTGACAGATAAAGGTTGGATATTCTATATAAAGAGCCCATTCCATGTTTATGTAGTCGCCTCTGGCCACATGTGAGATTACAAATGGCCAAAGAAACAATTTATCTTAAGCAACTGAGTTCCAATGAAACACAGTGATGGCACAACGCTGCAGAGGTCCAGACACACCACCACGAATGAAGCAGTCAATGCTGAAAACTGTGGAGGTGTAACTGATGATGTATCAAGTTGAATAAAAATGAAAAAAAAAAATGCAATTTAAATATCTCAACATCACTCAAATGCAGGCACTGCTGTATATGCCTCTAGCGGTTTAGTTATATATCATAGAAAGTGGTGGCCTTTAACATTTAACTGTCATTTTAAAGATACTGTGCAATTTATAAATTACCCTAAAGTAGTTATGGTGCTTTTTCTTCTCTGAGTTGTTAACATGCTAAAACTCACTTGCTTTATTTTTAGTTGTTTTTCTTTACGTATAGATAAAAAATAATCATCCTAAAAGATATTGCACAACTAATCTGTATTACAATTAAAACACATTGAACAGATGCTGCTATTAATGTGCCATAAATCAAGTGACACTTATAAACTGTTTGCCTTTAATCTACTGTACAGTGCAGTATGTATCATCTGGAGGGAGCCTCATTTTCATCTCAATTTGTCTTCCAAGGTTGAATACATGAATAAATTGATTACACTTCATTTCAATAATACATTATTTTGTCAGAACTCGCAGGGCTGCACAGGCTATATCAAGATGCCAGCATCTTCCAGAAAATAGCTTCTGCATTTATCATATTAATTAAAAACATCCTGCTATTACTTGACTGAAAAGAAAAAGTGTACTACAGGATATCTCTGTGTTTTTTTTAAATACCAATACAGCAGTTTTGAATTTCCTTTATACATGATATTTTACCCCTTCAATCCCCAAAATAAGATACTTTGTCTGAAAATAACAAATACTGCTCTGTACTTCCTTAAACTAAAACAGTATTAAATTAAAATCAGTTGCTTTAGCATATTTAAGAACAGACTTTAACAATAGCAAACATTGTTTAGTAGTTGTCCCTGTGCATTAACTGTGAACAGCAGGGATCGGCTCTTCTGCCCCTTACCTCCTAATGGTATTGTTGCAACATCATACATGACCCTTCAAGACAAATGTAAGAAACCATCACGTTTTCTTTTCCCAATTCCCAAGAGCAGCTATGGCACAGACTGCCAGCTGGCCTTGTCGAAACACAATGGCCGGCCTTTCAAAGATTTATGCCGAATACAGTCAGGCTCCTGTGAGGATGGGTTTTCTATTGATACTGACAAAGGCAATTGTACTGACAGATGCTGGAGGTTTGGAGTGAAGAGGGAGCACGGACTAACATGCTACGCAAAAAAAAAAGAAGAAAAACCGGAATGAGACACTATTCTCATTGAAGGCAGACATGTGGATCACAACGCAATGCAGCACAGTCAGTTACCCTTGTCACTGCCCTTGTGTTACAAGCCATTGCTGTTAAAAATCAAAAAGAGCACAGGCAAGCTTGACTTTCCCCAGTCTAAACACTTACGGTGTACTTACGTTGAGAATTCTACATATTGCTAGTTGGAGTAGGCTTGTATTTGTATTAATTAACACTTTGAATTTAACATCATGTTTTATAAATGGGAAAAAAAAGGCTAAAAATATGAAGCACAGGGACGAACGCCTAAAAAGTGAGCCTAAAAACTCCTCTTTTTTCAGAAGTATGCTTCACTGCACGCACTTACGAGTCATGTGTGACAATTTCTACGAATGTCAACTCTGGCAAATCAGAGATCTGCAGAATGTGAAATACCACTGCACTGAGAATTAACTTAAGTGAAAAATAAAAAGGGTACAAAAGGGGGTTATGCATTCACTATTACCATCTTGAAAAGATCGATTTCTCTACTTAAAACGCATTACGACTTGTGATATGTTCTCCCTGCTCTAAGTTTGCCATCTGCTAGTGCAGACAATGAAATACCACTCAGAACTGCACCTCAAACATTCTTTACTTTCTCAGCGTCTCTACGTTGCCCAGAGAAACAAATGGCAAGGCATCAGGACTGCACTGATGTTGCCACGACCCCGACCCATCCTTAGCCTTTGCAGCGCCAGGACTTACTTTTCACTCTACAACTCCAGCCCCACACACAGCTTAATGGTGGGCTTTGAACTCAAAGAAACAAACACAGAGCAAACCACCCATGACCAAACTGCCACACAAAGTACAACGTGTTTCAAAGGGATTTCTTTATTACAAAGAGCACATCCCCACAAACTCTAAGAATCCTGAACCACCAGGCTAGGGCTTCAGGCTAAATTCCTTCCGAGCCCTCATTAGCTTGCACTGCAGTGAAAAGTGTAGTTCTGGCCATGACACTTAAAGGTTATCGAGCAGCCAATGGGAATTGCTCTCAATCAGTCTTCAGAAAAAGTAACACCACTGTATGCGGTTTATCAAAGCAACAGCAACACAAGCACCTTTTCAAAGCGGAGTTTCAAAAATTAAAGTTTACAGCCATTACGCATTGCTCCGAGGGATATTGTGATAACCACCTTACAGTACCGCAGTAATTTGCAAACTTTCGGTTTCAGGACATGCCAACATATAGACAAACGTGTCCCTCCTTCACCTGTGCATCCGCCCCTTGGTTGATTCCTCTTTCTGTATAGGGAGTCCTAACTTCCTCTTTCTTATGATCAGGTGGTTGGCCTCCTCTAAGCAGCTTAAACTCAAGTATCTCATAAATTTTACCATCACACATATCCGTACTGGGAGCGGTGACTCCTCCTAAATTAAACGTTTCATTCCCACGCAAAATTAATTTCAGCATCAGCTCCTCAAAGGAGGGCGAAAAGGCTCCCAGGGCAGCTGTCCATCGCACTCCCGGCGATGAAAGAAGAACCTGTGGAGACGCGAGGGGGACAGGCAGTTATTTTTGCCGATGCAGAAGTGAGAGCAGTCAGTGATCGCAATTAGCACACATAGAGAGGCTTGTCCAGTCTCCAGCCTCTCGAGAGTTTGGGGGGCATCTGCAGAAGTGGAAGAGAGTTGTGATTCATCTCCACTGGCAGGACTCCACATCTTACTGAAAACAGAACGTGACTGATCTAAGGTAAATGGACTGTGAACAACAAGCCCGCAAGGAGCCTGAACTTCTGAATCCGCTCAATCTAAATATCATTTATCTGGAAAGATGTACACCTCAACAACAGATAAAGGACAATAATTACCCTGATCGAATGAATTAATCCAGCGTTTCTCCGAATAAGTAACGTGTTTTCAACAGTCCATTGAATGCAAAAGGTGCAGTTTGCAAATATGTATAAAATTAGCCTCATCAGCTGTGAATCCAGGTGTTTTGACTGATATTGCTCCAGAAATATTTAATGAAAATACAGAAAAGAAAGATCTCCCTTCAAAAGAAGTTGAATAATCTAAGTGATCAGTTAAGAATTAAATTAACTTGTTTAAAAGCATATTCTAAAACATAGATGTTGCAATGGTTGAAGATGTAATCAGTTTTAAGATCACTAAAAACTATCCCACGAAAACACAGAGCATTACTTTCCTCCTACACACATTCCAGGCTTAAATTCAGATTGCCTATTTTCTTTAAAGGGAAACGGTTACATAATCCTTTAAATAAAAATTAAAACAATCCTTTATATCAAATTAATATCTTCTGATTGCTCATTCTAATCTCTTTTCATTTGCATGTGAATAACTAAAGTGCTAACCATACGGCTAGCAATTAATTAAATTTTGCTCAATTGTAGATCCATTCCAGAATAATCTTATACCGTACTTTCAAACTCAAATATTTCTGACTTTATGCAATGTGTTCCATTTGAACTAACAACCTTTATGTTGCTCCTATGTGCATTCTTTCAGGTTTAGCATAGACTAATTATAAACCTTAGGGTCCTAAATGATCATAAAGTATTTGAAAACCTTTGTTTTGGACCGTTTGTCTCTGTACAGCAGTTAGATCCGTTGGATGAACAGCAGCCATCACATACTTATTGGCACTGGGGACCCCCCCTTTGCATTTCATTTAGTTAGACAGCCCAGAAGCGTGAAGAGATCAGTGCAAGATTACATCACAATTATAATTATCCCTATTGGCAATAACAACCTGTTGCGATCCACATTTAAAAATAACACTTAGGAATTACCAGAATATCACTACACTTAGAATGTAACATATAATACTGTACATGAGGCTTTACGGTTGCATTAACTGTATCCATTACTGTCTGATAGCTTATTAAGTGCAAAAAGTTGGATTATCCATTAGCATGGATAATGGAGAACATCCCCATGAAAAAAACGTTAAGCTGTAGGCTAGTGCTATAAGTACATACTTTTCTCACATGCTAAAACATTCCCTGTATGCACGTTTTTCGTAAGAAATATTATAAATCTAAAGAGGCCTTTCATGTGGTTCATTTGGCGGCAACTATTTAATTGATCCAAGGATACTGTCCAGCTGTTTCTTGAAAGACGCACGGCAGAGAGATCTAGACTTCCACAACACTCGAAAAACTGCGAAAAAAGAGGACCTGCAGAATGCAAAGGCAACCCTTGATGCCAATAGTTTGGGAAGAAATATGAAGTTTGACTAAGTAATCAAAAATTGATTCACGGATTAACAGTCTATAAAGGGTTTAACCTACATTAGCCCAGATTTGAGGTACAATTATCTTTAGCAAGAAAACGTAAAAAAAAACATGAATAACATACATTTCTAGCTGCTTCATACTGTTCAGTGCTGTTCAGTGTGCAGTGGATATTATTTGTCCTTCTTTGTACAGATGTATAGCACTTGCACTGAAATTCTAAGGAGGAATGCTTCCGACATTTACAATAAAACAGTGCTAAATTCGAACACATGTACTTCATCACATACAGCACATGCAATGCATTCCATGTGATAAATATTTTGCGCAAACACAGCACATTTTTTTATGTGGTACGGGGAAAAATAGCCTGATGCCTGACTGAAGTACAAACCAGAAACACTAAAACACAATCCAACGCTTCACCACTGTCACGGCAAAGTGAAACACAATTCAGAATTAAAGGGAGCTGACAGACCAGCCTCCATCCATGCAATTGGCATTAATGTGAGACGACATTTTAAAAAGCCAAGACATCGTGCTCAGAGGTGTTGAGATGTGTCTGTGACTGTGGCCCGCTTGAATCTATGTCTTGTACTTCTAGAAGTGTTACTGGAGGGAAATAAAAAACAAACCACTGGGCAGCCAGAACCGCCTGGAACGGGAAACAAACGGTTCTCCTCAGGGACACTCTTCTCCACTGCTGTCAGAGCAGGTGGTAATTGAGTCATTTCAATCCTGGTTTCCAATACCAGCAAGGGAGAGGAAACAAGTTCGGATGTGAAGAAACTACAGGATCTCCAATGCAGGAAGAAAAATAAAAAATAACAGCAATAACAGCAGTGTCTAACCCTTACCGGTTACCTTTTTATTTTTAATGTAAGAACTCCAGGCTTGGGCTAAAAAGAAAACAATATGAGTAATAAGACACAATAATACACAAAAGCCAAGTAAGCAATATCTATAAAGTCTTATTTTTTTGACTGGAGAATACTTTATCCTAGTTTTAAGTTGAGACTTACTTGGGACTTATTTCTTAACCCTTTCAAAACATAGTAAAGGAGATAAATCCTTTATGTGATCTCCCCAAAACATTTAGATCTGTATCTTTGGTAGCTAATCCTTCCTGCAGTAGTCCTGAAAATTGCTCCAAAGCTTTTCCTAAGAGCAATTTTTGCTCACAAACCCAGAAGCATTGCAAAATGACTGTACATACATTTGTAGTCTCCCTACTGTAAGATGTCAGTACCATAAAACTGCAAACAAGGCCTAGCTGACTCGCACATTGGACAGTAGGGTTCTATATAATGTACCAAAGAGCCAAAACAACTCTCATATAACTCTCAGTGTCAAGAGGGGTGTTTATACTTGATCTTTTAAAGAATGTAATGATTAAACTCAAATCATATTAGGCCATATTGCTGTACATCAGATCACTGTGTATTCATTAATACTACACCCTACATTAAACATCTGTCAATTCTCTGGGTGCTAACAGGAAACATAATTACATTAAGTATGACTTTCAGTTAGCTAGAAAAAGCGGTACAAGTCTTTGCCCTTGCAATAAAATGGCCAGCAGACTACAAGCCATTCACACCTCGTGAGCAACAAAGCTGTGGAAGGCCTCTGCACAGCACAGCTCTGTTCAGGTTGGTGCATGCTTCAAGGAAGGAATGTGTAGAAGCAAAACAGTCTCTGCAGAGTTTTAATTATGCCTCACTTATTGGCACCAGAATGAAGGGAGATGTTATTCTGTAGAAGAGCCAGCAAATTGATGGAAATAATTTGCTCAACAGCTGCTATGAAAGCTCTACCTGATTACAGTGAAACATGCGAGCACTTTGAAATTGAAAACATCCTGCTGGCATCTCATTCCTACCGCTACCATACCTCCGTACTCACAACTTTTCACAAACACGCTTAATTTCCGGCAAAAAAAAAACCCTACAACTAAACTGCATCACACTGACCTAGCAGCTTTTAAACTTTGATGGTAATTTTGAGACATTTGTGTTTAAAGGAGCATAATGCTGTGAAAATCTCCCCAAAGTTCAACTAAGTTTGAAAGCAAAAATCTATAAAAGAAGTACAACACCCAATTAAAAACAGAAACAGAGATACTATACAATACCTTTGTTGAAGAAATATCAATATTTTCATTTTTAAAGATTGGATTTCCCATATACTGTAGTCCTCTTTTTCAAACATGCATTTCCATCCTATTTTGTTTAGGCTTTGCATTTTGATGAAGCTCAAGGATGTCACTTTAGAATTAAACGCTGTGTTTAACCAGGAATCATGTAACAAAGACCCCTTTTAAAATGCTGAAGAAAGAAGCTCTTTCCTTTTTATAAAACACTCAGCTGAGTAGGCTGGACCAGAATTTCTTTTTCCCCTTCTGAACACTTATCATTGTTCATTAGAATTTGCCCCCTTTTTTGCATGTATTACAAACATTTGCCCGATTTAGAACATGGATTCATTTATTCAACTGAAACGACCTTTCAGTAAACAAGATCATTTTTGTGCGCAGTGATTTTTTCAACCTTCACAACCTGAAACTACAAGGGAAAAGACAGACATTTGGCTAATTGTATAACCTTTAAAAGCAGTTCCTTCCACAAGCAGAAGAGCACTGCTGGTACTGTAAAACAACGTGGTGGGAGCCTTCATAGGAACCTTAGATTATAAGACAGATGTCTTATAATCTAAGGTTCCTATGAAGGCTCCCACCACGTTGTTTTACAGTATATAAGATACTGTATATCTGTTACCAGCAAGCCTAGAGAGTGATGCACTTTGCTCACGTGCCAGAATTATAAAATGAAATTTACATTCAAACTGATACCCAGGTTAATATTAGAGACTTCTGGTGGAACATCTACAAATATATTAATGTATAGGACCATCTAAAGAGCACTTAACAAGCTTCAAAAACATATTTTTTGGCATCACTGAGATTCTTGTAGAAAACATAGTGGTACTTAAATACTAGAACCTAAACAAGAATCACAGGAAAAAAAACAGGATCTTTGAGAGAACCTAATATTTAGAGAAAACATTCCCATCCCCAAGTGTTTAAAGATGAGAAGGGCAAACTGAAGTATTACTGGCAGACGGGAAGCATAAGAAAGGTATTCAGATTTGAAAAACAGAATTACGTGGTGATTGTTTTTTCGGTTTATTGCACTAGTGCTTGAGAATCTCTCTAAAAAAATATTTGTTTCTAAATGGAATTTTTTTCTTTAGTATAGTCCTACCTGATTTGGAATCGCCATATTGTGTCTTCACATCTCGGCTCTCAGTGACATCCCCTGTAACCACATGGTACAGACTCCTCTGACCTAAAGAGGTTCAAAAACGCCTGGAACAGAAGTGTGCCCCTCACCGACGCCGGCAGGACACATGAACCAGGGTTCTCAGGGGTCACTGTTTTGCTAAGAGAGCCCTGACTTACTCATCCCAACTCTGCCTGCGATGGAGCTGAGCCATTTGGGTGCTGTTGCTTGTGGAAGTTGACAGTCGACTTGGGACATGATTCCAATTCGAGCTCCACAAAGAAAACTGTCGTGATCTATGAGACACGATCTACTTACACCGATCCCTTTTTGTGTGCATACATCCTCATGGGTGCTTCTCCACGGGCAGGACATGGATGGTGTCATGGAACTACAGAAGCAGACTTATTATGTGCAGAGGCACAGTCGCAGAGCTGTGTCATTTTAAGAAGCAAACTTACATCAAGCTGCAATCCTAATGTGTTTCTGAACTAAGATGGTATCCTACCTCTTGAACCTGCAAAGTCTGTATCTAAGAACCTGTGCCCGTTATTTGCTGTGGACGCATTTAACAAAAATCATCTGCAGAAAATCACTGCTGACGTTTTTTTGAAAAGGTTACTTTTTAATAAAAACAACAAATACAACTGGAGCCGGTCTATTTGTTTGGAATAATAATTCAAGACAAATAACATTACAAGAGAAGCACTATGTACTGTAAGGAAGGCCGCCCGCACAGGCATCTTTCTGTGGATTCTGCCAGGTTTACTGTGTCTCATCATTGCAAGGTCGAAGATGTAGGTTGAAAGATGTTAGTGCTGATGCAGCTACAGCCGGCAAAAATTCACGGTCCGCTGAGCAGGAACAGGGGAGAATGTAAAATGAGAGAATTGGAAATAAAAAAACAGAAATGGGCTTTATATTTATTTAAGAACTCTGAAGGAATGAAGCCACCGGAGATTATGATAGGCTCTGCTGAGGGGAACAGAGGCCAGACAATTAGGCATTCGCGAGTAAATATAACACAGTTACACTCATTTAGTCACTGCATTCACCACGAACGTGCTGCAAGGCACCTCTGACCCTGGGTGAAAATGTGAAGGTAAAGAACAAAATGCGTCAGTTAGACATCAGTACTGCCTGAGACTCCCCACCTACCCATGACAATCAGCCCCTGGCAGCTTGACCCAACTGGTGTTAGGCCTCATTTACACTGGTCTGACAGCCACCAAATTAAACTAGACTGCTTCAGGATGGAATCCCGGGCAGCAATATGCTTAAATAGTCCTGTTCCAATACTTTAATTAAATCCTGCTTATGTATCTTGCCTTCTCCCCTTCACAGAGATATCCCTAAATCTAGAGTTTAATTAAAAAACATGGATGTTCTCTAAATCAGACCACCAGTAACAGATGCTGGTAATTTAAGACTCTGATTAGAAAGAATTTGAATCGTCTGCACACGGTGTTTTAATAAAATACCTCTGGTTCATAAATTTAGGAGTTCAGATAGTCGAGACTGTTTGCAAGGCTATGGCAAGGATCCAAGGAACTGTTTAGGGTGAGCAAGATGCTTCATACTTAATGGCTGACAGCCTGGAACAGGCTGTTTTGGAGTTAATTAATTCATGTTTAAGGGTGGGGATATTGAACTCATAAGACCACAGAGACAGAACTGCTCATATACATAACCATTTACATTGACGTCACAGACGTTAGGTTAACAAAAGTGCAACTCAGGGCTTGTGTTGCAACTCAGGGCTTGTGTTGCAACTCAGGGCTTGTGTTGCATGCTGTATTCTAAGTTTCTGATTTTAAGAACATACTTCAAAATGACTTTGATAACTGAGATCACCCAGCACGCAAACAATCTGGAAGCTTTGTAACGTTCTCTCTTGTACTTTTATGTACTTTGTGCTTTAGAAACTTCAGAAGCTTCAGAAACCAACATGCAAAGAAAAGAAGCCTTTGAGGATAATGTAGAGCTTTGCTTAATATAGCACGACCCTAGTCCCTAAAGGGGTCATTAGACAGGTTGTGGGGAAAACTATAAACTTGCCTGGAGCCTTCTTTTGCAGAACACAGTCTACAACAAGCTGATGACCAGAGGACTTGGTGCAACAGCAGAGAAAGAAATAAAACCCTGCCCAGGAAGAAAGATATTAAAAAACACTGAAAAGAATATTTGAGTGCAAGAAAAGAACAGGGAAAACACATTAGCCTCTTCTTCGTTTTATTTTTAGGTCGTCACTCATAAAACTTTCAAGTACAGGGCTACATCTTTACTTAAACAAAATGGTTCCTGTTTTGCACGTGGATATGAGCAATATGCAAAATCAGGGATTAATTTATAAGAAATTCCAGACTTTGAGGATCCCACATATGCTTCACAGACTTTCATGATAACAGTTAAGTTTCCAAAGACTTAATACCATACTGGATTCTCAGAGACAGTATAAGCACACCTGTCTGACAGATTGCCTAGCAAAAAGACATAAAAACAATGGCCAAAAACCATGATGTGCAGCAAAATAAGCTTCACTTTTCTATGCAGCCTCTGATATCAGCAATTCCACAGAAAACAAACAACATTTTGATTTGATTTCTATCACATATCTAAAATGTACATGAAAAAATCAGTTTTATTGTGTCCATGAGAGACACTGCTCTTATCAAACATTAAAAGCAATGACAAATCTTTTGCATATTATTTCTATTTCACCTAAGCAAATTATGACAAAGTGTAGTTTTTCAATTAAATGAAGAAAAAAGGCACTAAAAGACAGCTACTGCCAATACTGCTACAGCACATACACATTCCATTTTTTCATCCTTTATTTTGTATCCGTTTGTGTATGTACGAGGGTCACATATTCAAGTCTTGTGTCTTTTTTCTCCTTTTGAGGAGATACAATGCTAATGCATTGTCTCATTCAATTAGAATTGCTATGAAAAGGTCACAGAGTCTGTTCAGAAACAAAGTCGGAGCATTGAAAGTCCACGCTTCTTTACTGTAGCTGCCAACACAGGTAAGCCACATGCCTGGAATAGCTGAAATCTTCCAAACAGAAGGAGCTGGAACTAATTTATTTCATGCCCCATCTACCCTCACCAGCAAATGTATAGCACAGGGTGTTCCAGAACTGAACAGAACTGTCACGGATTTATGTGAGTACCTAAATACACTGAGAGAGCCCTGAACACAGCAGTTATATAAACAGATCATACCAGCCTGATCTCATCTTGATTTGGTTTCTTCCCCCCCTTCACCTTCACAGGCTACAGAAGAGCATCAATCTTTGAAGATGACTGCAAAATGATTAGCAGCACATTTTATAAGCTGTCTCCTACCTTAGAAGCTGGAAACATTCTGAGCTTATGTGCTTCAGACTTTGACAATGCACATAAATGTCTGGAATTTCATTTCTTCGTATTCTACATCACGGGCTCCATTTATGTTCAGCACAGTTGTTCAGTGCACAAGTATGATTATAATTTGATAACTGATTTACTAAAACTTCAGTGCTAAATTACATAACATTAATTACTCTGAAATCATAACTTTAGGAATTCAACTATGGTTACTATAAATGAAGAATAGAAATATGGAATAGATAGATAGAAAGCAGTGATTTACTTTTTACTGCTATTGACAGTATTATCAAAACAGTGAGCTTAATGCAGTTTTGTTTATTTTATTTTTATTTGACATAACATATTTTGTGTTTCCATGTAAATTTCTAGAACATCTTTTCTTTTTCTTCATTGCAACCTGAATAAATTTGCCCTCTGCTTTACTTTAATAATTGAAAGAAAACACTGCTGTAAACTAACCAAAATGGCTATTATCCAAGCCTGAACTCAATTAGAGTCTCCTTATGATCTTTCAAATTGCATACTGGAGTTTATTTTTAGACACATGCATTTTACCAGCAGTTAAATGTTATTGTGCTAAATTATTTAAAGTCCATTTTGCCTCACCCCTGCAGTGCTTCACTTCCCTAGCAAAGAGCTTTACTGTACTGCCTGAGCATTGCACATCAGTGCAAAGAAAGAAAAACACCTATATGATATAATAACGGTTGTGGCTGCACAGAGGTACACTGGCAATCTGTCTGCACTCTGAAACCTTTACACAAAAGCCTTCATAGTTTTCTCCCATTTGCTTTGCTTGAGAAATTCAGTGTCGCAGCCTGTTCACACTGCAGCTGCAATTACAACTCTTTGAGTACCAACAACATCACCCAGAAAAGACAGAGCCCTGCGCAAACACACCCCTCACCTCTCTCTGAAGACGGCATGAGTGGCGCCAGGGAGTAGCTAATTATTATTATGAAAATCACTCATTTGAATAAGCAACCTGTTAGTTCTAACAGGACTTGACCTCTTAAAATTGACATCTATGCAATTTATATTGTTTCTCTGTCTCTCTTTTGAACAGATAAGCCTTCCTCAAATTGCAGGTTACCTGGTATAAACACAGCGAGGTCTTAAATTCAATCTTTCTGTACTCAAAAGACAGTGGGATAATGGCAGCAAGCTAGACACCACTGCTCTGAATCCAGTTAAACCCAGCTGCACTCTCTTACATTTTTTGAGAAAAGGAACCTAAAGAGGAGTGTTATTACAGAGTTATTTGTTCCCACCAATTCCCTTTTGTTTTGTCACGAAGGGAAGGCTATTTATTAAATGCCAGAAAAATCTATGCAAAACACTGCTCTAAAACAGCAAAGTGCTCGAAATTCACAGAGGAACATCAGAGCAAAGTGACAGCGTCACAGCAAAACACACCAATGAGGATTCACAATTTCGGCCTTCCGGGCTAGAAAATATTTGACCAATTTAGTGCTCACAATTTCCTTCCCTTTGTGACTCAATCTGTACCATCAGAGAATGCCTATTGCCTGACACATAAGAGTGTTTCAAAATTAAATGTCAGGAACAAAACCACTGCTTTTTATACAGACTTGAATATTTGCTTCAAAAATACAATCTCTCTGCAAAGGGACCAGATCAATGCTAGCAATGCAGTCACAGGGGCCACGTTCTATATTAATTACTGCAGTGGAAAGTGTGAAGGAATTCATGTTCTGCATGTACAGTACATTCTTTTGTAGGTCCTGTAGTTTTTCATTCTTGCTACCCAGAAAAACTGCTAAACAAAATGATTTTTTGTTTAGAAAGTAGTTGGAAGAGAAAATCCTGCAAATGGCTGACTGTCACCACAGCATCTGAGTAGCAAAGAAACTGTAGCAGGATGCTCCATGCTCATGTTCAACCACCATCTTCGAGATTGGGTAATCCTTTCCAAACCCACATTCCCAAAAACCTCTGCATTACAAATGACAAATGAAGCAGGAATTAAAAAATAAACTTCTATTAACTTGAAAGGCTACATTAAATCTTTCTGAAAACGGGGAAACGTAAGAGCAGATTTGCAAAAATAATTTATTGCTCCTAGAAGCATCTAAAATATAACCACTAAAAAGCTCCTTTCCATCATCATTCAATTAAAAAAAGTATAAGAAAATATTGAGTAGCAAAACAATTAGTGATAGCAATAAACTGAGGAAACAACCAACATATAAAAAATAACTTGATATGCACCTTTATTTAAAAAATAATGACTAATAGAATCTATACATCATTGAGATGTATTATAAAGAACAATGGTCCCGATACAGACCCCTGTGGTACTCCACTAATTACATCACCCTAACATTCATGCCTTATCTATACAATATTTTGATCCATTAATCTATGGGGTATACGCTGTCCATTTCCATAATGGGAAAAGATCTACAGTATAAATGCTTGTTGAGATGGTATTTTGTGTAAAGACAACAGAACCTGCAAGGACAGGGACTGACCGGACTCGGGGTTCGACTAGAATAGTTCTAGAATGTTCTGGAATGTTTCATTGTGTTTACTCGTTCCTCACTCTGTCGGTGACCCCACCTCGAGCGCCTGTCACATCGATCCTGCTGGCAGCGAGTGAACGAGTGCATCTGCGGGGACTGACACCGCTGATCTTTGTTTGCTGCCACAGGAATCGCCTGTGGCCAACAGGGTGGTACTCCTCCTTGCGGAGACGGTGACTGCGATCGCCGAGTGAATAGGAATCAGCCTGACAGCACTGAACCGGGTCTAAGTGCTTACCTCAAGTCACCACAGGAAAAAAAAAGGATAATTTCAGTTTTTTAATGACAAAATCAGCATAAATCCAGCTTTCAAAACAGGGTACGTGGAATACTTGAATTTCCCTAGGTCACCTAATTAAAAAAATGTGACAGCATTTCATTAAAAAAACGATTAAACGTAGACAATAATATTAACAATTCTGGATACATTTCTGATGCATCTGATACCCTAGTAATAGAGATTTTTTGTCTTAGCAGTACCACAAATACTTTTCCTCTCAAAACCCAACAAAATAACCACTATAGATACTGTTATTGTCTCATATTCTAATGTTTCACATTATCATACTATACAGGTACAAACGTCATATCAGACAAGTCAAATACAAATCTGGAGACAGAAATCAATGTTTAAGTACAACACACCAAGTATGATCTCAGCTCAACTCAAACCATTACAGTAGACACAGCAATGATTTAAATAGTAGGCAAACATGCCTAAAATGGAAAAAAAAAAAAACATATCTTTGTAAAAACTAGGATAATCAAACGATCATGTAGATTCATGGGGTCTGGTTGTTACTCCTCGTATTCATGTTCATGAATCAGGATATGTTTTTCACAATTCCCTTTGATGGAAGTGTCTGTGGGTGTATGAATACATTACCAAGAAAAGGGCTAAACTGCCTGCATCTTTAATAGAGAGGCTGCCGAATTCCTGAGTGGCCATTAGTGTTCCTGGTCTTCTCAAGAATCAAAGTCCAGAATGGAACCACGCAGTCCTGGGATTCAGACGTGAATTCCTTTTCAACTGAAAATGCATTTGAGCATATTTATTACCGCCTGATATAGACTATTAATAAAATCCTCATATTACAAATATAGTGCACGCTCTAGGAACCCCACCAAAGTATAATACTTTTCTCTCATGACTCGGAGTATAAACTTGAACATGTTACAGTAACATATACTGTATATTCAAACATTTTCCTCATGTTATTATGTGTACTTTAGTCGGCCCAAAACTATTTTTAGAAGTGCTTTATGTCTTTTCATAATAAAAACTGTGCCATGCATGACACAAACCAAATCACATTACAGCAATAGAAGGAACTTTCCACAAACTACCAGAATTCATGATCTGTATACTATACTGAAATTTTATACATACACATTATTTTCTATATTTAGAAAAAGAAAGAGAGGTCTAATACACAGGTCAAGTACTTTAACCCAAAACCTGATATCAATTTCTTTCGTGAAGGCTTTCATTCTGTCTTATCACAGAAGCATCAGAATTTTATTCAAGGACATTATTCTAAACAGCAGGTAAATGTTAAGCAAAATCATTGTGGATTCCCAGAACCAACCAAGCAAAGAATGCACCATGGCTCTTGAAGGTGTGGGCACCTGCATCACTGATGCACGGCTCATTGTATTCTATCTGGAAAAGTAACTGTGAAGACGTCTAGTAGGCTGGACCACTGTACAATGCACCTGTTAAAAAACAGGTTAGTTGAACCCATGCCTTTACAGAAATATGCTATGTGCCAACCTAGTTAAAATTATATGGTTAGTACTGAATGAAAATCAGATAAAAATCCATATCTGAAACGCAATTATTCCTAGAAGCCACAGATAATGATTATAATTTGTTTTTAATATTTTTATGACGGTTGATACTTGCCCTGTTTTTCGTCCTGCTCATACATTTAGACCGTATTCGAACAGGAAACGGCAGTAATCAAGCACACTGACATTGACAGACACGTCAAGCTTTCAGGATATTAGCCAGATTGCTGGGAGAACAAAGTCATGTGCACAAAGGGTTAATGAGGGTGCCGCACTCACTACATAGAAAAAGACTTCACTAATTCCATATTGATTCACTGCCAAACCAATTTTGTCATGGTCAGCATAACTATGGCTCTAACCAAACGATGTTATTTATATGCAAATGAAACAGTGCGGTCTAACTTGTACTTGCCTTGTAGCAGTTATGTAAAAAATTATAATATGGCAACCTGGTTGCTGCCTCACAGAGTCTGCAATATTTCTTGTTAGTCTGCTTTCCAGCTGCTAAAGACATATGTGAAGATAGAGAATTACTGAGTTCTAACACTAATTCACCTAACAATAGACTACCAAAGTCTACCCAGGCCATGACAGGGGTTAGATTTAGAGTTGAATGTGAAGGCTGGCTTCTGATTGTAACCAACACGTTCTGCCAACACGAAGGACTACACTTTCATCCTGTCACCTCCTAATATACCTTCTTATGCAAATGCATGTTAGTCTTGGAGTGATACATATAAATATTATATCTTAAGTGGCTTAAAATCATAACTGCTTTTCATGGCCACTGAAAATTGAAAATGCATCTTTATTTCTGTAATTACTCTTAGCGGATCTGTGTGTGGAGACAAGGGCTTGCTTTAAGAAGAAAACCTTTTTTTGGATTTAAGATCTGTCCATCGTAGACTTTGCCGAAAGAAAGCACTTGTAGACTGAATATACAATCGCTGATTAACTGAAACCAGCGGACTTCACCTTGCAGGGGGTGGAACTATTACTGCCAACATTCGACATCCTCTAGCAATTCTGAAAAGAAACAAAAGAGTACTAAATGCCAGCTGTATAAATAAAAGAGCGAGATATCTGGTAGCAATGTAAATTAAATTAAAAATATTTCAAGTGCTTGAAAAAAGCAGAATACACTTTGGGGCATTCATGTTGAATTGAGTGTTGCAACCACCATCAGATGGAAAATCATAGGAGTCAATCTCAGATTTGCATATCATTGAATACCTGCAGTATCTACAGTACTTCTGTTGTTACATTAAAATCAAACATCTGCCAATTAAAAAAACAATTATGTGGTGGAATAATTTAGTAACAGTTAAAAACAACCAACAGAGCCTTTTATGTAAATTACAGTCTTTAACTGTTCTGTGATCTTACTGCTGCTGTATGTCAGTGATCTTATTTAATCAAATATATTATATGCTCTTCTTAATCAGTTATCTTTTTGCCTCAAAGAGAAAAATAAACAATGAATAAATACTGATCATTGAGGTTACTTTATCAATAAATGTTATTGATTTTCTTTTGCTTTCTTGTCAGAAACACCTCAAATTGCAAAATACACATGTGCAATCCTTAGAATTTAGATCCTGTGACATTTAGGTCTAATATTAAATGTAGAACAATATGAATGTAATTTTATTGCAGAACAAAGTCTGTTCTGGTATACGGTACTTTCAAAACCTACACAACATGACATGATCCTTCTACCTGCACAACAAAACTTTAAGAACTTGCGTCTTTAGAAAGGCTTTCCAAGATTGAAGACAAGGAACGATGGGAGTGTTCAGGATTCTCGCCACGTACTCTGGAATCAGTATGGGGACGTCAGCTGATCACACAGCTGTGAAGCCACGCAACATGGGCAGAGCTGAGGAGATTTGGCAGGGCTTTGGCATCATGCTCAATTTGCATTATCATCCACATCACTGCCTAAGACCGATCAAGAGGAAGCTGGCCACCAGCTGAGAGACTCATACAAACTAGCACATCCACAATGGTGCCTTCTTCCTGAAGAAGGCTCCACAGGCAAAAGGTTGTGTTTCTTTTCTTCCCTTTTCAGCAGGGAATAAACCTTTACTTGTTCCTTTGCAGCCTACACGTGCTGACGCAGCTCCCTACTTGAACTACTTCATCCATAAGGGTGTGTGATTATCAAGCAAGAAGATTTCTAAGGATGGTCAAGGGAAATGTTGAAATAGGAGTGACTTCAAAAAACAAAATAGGAAATGTTCTAGAGACTGCACAAAAAGTGCATGGACATCTTACTTTTCAGAATGTAATCAAATTCTGCTCATAATCCACCTGAATCTGACCCCTGATCTCACCAACATTACAGAAATCCAATCTATATTGAAGTATGAACTCCCTATAGGGAACCTGTTACATGCATAACAGTATAATTGAAGGCATGCATTATAGTGTATGCTGCCATGGAAAATTACACAATGGGGATACTGTGCTATAAAAAGAACTGTATAAATTATAGTTTTTCATTTATTCAGTTTTACCTTCTTCCCCATTTAGCTTTGGTTAATTTAAAAAGGTTGAATACTATTCTAAGGATTTATCTGCACTGTTTATTACTCTGACTAAACGCTAGAACTTTGAGTTTTTCTCTGAACTTTGATATGTCAGCATTTAAAATAACACTGGCAAATGTCAAGTATTGTTTAAAGAGCATCATTCACATGGCACACTGATGTAGTTATCCTTTAAGGATCTCTCTTTGCACTGAAGCAGACTGTCACCTTTTCTTCTTCAAGGCACTGAAAAAGGGCATAGCGCTTTTCTTGCATATTTACAGACTCTTTAATACTTCATTAACATTTCAGCCGCATTCTTTGTGTTGCAACATAGGCGAAACAATACATTACTAATCTGTTTTTACACAGTACCAAAGGCATATCCTGAGACACAGTTTACAAGAACCTAAGCACAAAGCCTAGAACTATTGGAACGGTGAATGGGAAACTGAATTTGTTTAGGCTGCTTTCTAGAACAGGAATTGCAACTCAATTATGCAATTATAAGTACCTTTTGGCTTGCTTGTTAGATGACATTATCATTTCAAAATAAAATATTAGTTTGAAACAGCAAAACAAATGCATAAGAGAGAATCGAAAATGCCCAATGCAAACGATTTCAGTGAACATCGAAAAAAAAGAAACACTAAATAGTCCTTTTACATACTGGTCTTAACTGGACATCAGGATATAATTTTAAAATTCACATTTTTGGGGGGATATACTGTACTAAGTTTTTTTTTTTGCAGTCGTTGGTGTACTCTACATTTAGTAACAGTTTTACATGAACAAGAAAATACGTTTTTTGCGACTCCTAAAAAGCTAACCTGTGAGTATTCAAGCTTATAATAAAGAAATGTTATTCTACAATAATAAATGCAATTGTTTCAAAGATAACCGACTTTTTCTTCTTACACTAGCTTTAACATTGACTCAAGACCCATCTCTTCCAGCATAACTACTTTATTTACTGAAAAGGAAAAACATAAATTACCTTAACATAAGATTAACATAATTTGAGCACACTATGGGTGAGAAGCACTGCCTTACCTTTTCACACGTGTGTATCACTGTACATCTGCTTATGTAAGCCCACCGTCTTAACCTTTCAATATTATTTATCCTTAAGTGACACCAGAAGACAAAGTAGGAACTTTTGATTTAAATTGATGCACCATGGACACTTTTATGATGGACGTATTATGGATTTTAGGTACCTCTATGAACGGTACTACATTGCAAAAGGGTGATGAGTGTCTTAAAGGCTCAGACTGTAATCTCAGATTGTTCAAATGTATTTGTATTAATTCATAGCTCATTTTTATGGAATAAACCATAGATTAATGTAAAAATAGAACAATCCCCTACACGTAGATCTTTTCAAATCGTCTATGAGAGCTTCCAGGGGAGCTACAGTGTAATCACTCACTGAATTACTGTTTAGAGCTTTTAAATACCGTATTCTTTAATTAAATTAGTACCGCATATTCCAAGTGAGGCGCTGTTAACCTGTTTTCCACCATTTTTGCGACATGCACGGTCTGACTTAATTTGAGGCGTGCTACACTACAGATGGCTCTCTGTCTGATTGGTCTGGTGAAAGTGAAAATTTTTTAAAATGCACAGGCATTTGGGATCTGGTTCGACTCTGCGAATTTACTGCCCGTCGGTAAGAAAAAAAAATGTAGTACGACTGAAGTACTTTCCGTAGCCCTAACCCCGGTGCGGTCAATAAGGTGCGATTGCAATATCAAATCCTGGCGAATATTTACACATCAAGACTAAACAAATACCTATTTCCCGAATAAATCACAATTCAGTCAGGTGTGTGGGTGGGAAGCTTATATAACAGGTTGTAAAGCAGAAATTTATCAACGAGCGTGTCTCGCCGTGCTCTATCACTTCGACGTCCACCACACAGTACAGACGGATGTTAACTGCGGCACAAGCGGGCTAAGAATATGTCCTGTGCGGCTTTAAAAAACTTGAATCACGCCTGGCGATAAACACCGCATGAAAACACTGAGCACGTTACATTTTCGCGGGTGGGTAAGGGGGAACCGACCGTCTGTCGGCCCGGCAGCAGTTTTCATTCAGAGCTTAAGAAGGACAGTTTTACCTCTCCACCGTGGCCATCGAAAATGCCAAATATGGATGGGTGGCTCCTGTTGACATAATCGGTAATGACTTCAAACCTATCTTCCATGTGATCTCTCCTTCCCTGGATGGAGTAGACCGCTACGTTGTGATTTTTGAACTCCCAGGTCTTGGAGAATTCCGCCTCCAGGACATCCAGACCCCCGAGCCTGTCGTTCTGCATGATCTCCGCCACCTTCCCCTTGACCATCTTCACCGCATCCCTGCTGGACTTGACGATGGTCTTCACCTCGTCCGTGTGGAAGAAGTAACTCCACAGAGCCAGGCTGATGCACAGCAGGAACAGGGTCTCTGGTCTCAGTAAGAAATAACGCATGATCCTTCCCAAAAGAGACAACAAAGTCATTGTATCTTCTATCATTTATACACGCAGAAACGCGACTGACGACAGCTCCTCCACTCAAAATTTCAGTCCATACTTTGGAGGGCAAATGGTGATGATGGTGATAATAATTTAAAAAAAAAATCAGGGTCGATTCACCAGAAAGCTGCGCATCCGTTATGTACAAGTGATTATGCAGCAGTAGCGGTGCTCAACACGGGATCCGAAGACGCTGCAGAATCGGTGTCGGTACCGCTGATGTTCCCTAAAACTGTAGCCAAATGCCCCACATTGAAGGCTGCCATTGAACAGTCTTGCCTTTCACGCAACCGAGACCCCTAGGAGACGCCGCTCCAACCATGTGCGGGATGCGGAGCGGGGCAGTTAAAGGACACGGGGACCGCCTTCCGAGAGAGGCTGCTTCCGAGCCCCGCCACTGACAAGCGAATTGACGACCGCCTGCACGCCGCCGCTCTCCGATCAGCACCTCCTCACACAAAGCGAGCGGCCAGGCGCCGCTGCAGCATTCCCCTCGGTGGACCCTACCATTCGGGGCCGGGCGGGGTGGAGCGCTCCGGAACCGCGGCGCTCAGGACGGGGCGGGCGACACGGGGCACAGCCGGGCTCCTGCACGCTCCAGCCCGGTACCACAGAGAGAAGGGGTCAGAGACCCCCCCCCCCGTTCACGGATCACGGGGCCGCCGCCGCCGCCTGAGAGGTCGCCCCCCTTTAAGTTTTTTTGTTTTGTTCTCCCTCGACGGGCATTTTCTACGGGGAACCCGTCCTACGGCGAGCGAAAAGGCACAGACAGAATAAAACGGGAGCGGACTCCGTATCGGCAAAGAGTTTACGGGGGGGAAGCGGAGAGATTTGCAAACCATCTTTTCATCTCAAGTGCATATCCCCCCCACACACACACACATTATAAGTCATTAATTGTTACAAAAAAATAAACCTGACGGGACATTTAATTGATTGTATTTTTTTCTGTCGTTGGCGGGTATTTAAATACTAATAGTGTGGAGAATTGGAAATGGTGTTCGCCGGGGAAAGTCCAATCACACTGACATTAGAAGATTTTTGCCACCTGTCAGAGTCAATCTCGCAGTATCTGCACCATTACACTAGTCTTCAGGAATTCAAAGACAGCAGGGGTCTCAAAACAAGTGTATATTACAATATGATGATAAATTGGAAGAACCGGTCTGTATAGTAATTACTCTTTATATAAAATAACGGTATATGCTTTGGAATGCATTTAACCATAATGTTAAACTAACTCCACTTTTAATCGAAAGGCTGTTTAAGAACAGGTTCGAATTATATGCTTTCATTGAAAACAATGTAACTAATTGTATTGCTATGATTCGCTCACCAAAGATGATCATTTAATATTCTCCATTCTCCATTCTTTAAAACCTCTGTCAAATAAGTAGGGTCGTTAATGGGTTTATTTTGTACAGTATTCACGAAGGTAACATAAAATAAGTACACTTCTTCCAAGAAACTTTCTATTATCACTACTCTTAAATCAGAGAAGTGATTATTACAGTACCTTGTAGATTGTATACCATTCTACAAATAGGATTTGGATGCTTTGCAAATAGGCAAGTGGAGATGACTTCAGATTATGTTTGCTGCACTATATAGTATATTTTACATCACTAACTACTCTCCAAATAAAACAGTGACTGGACACTCAGCTCCCTCTACAATAAATAATGTAGAATGTCTTACTTATCCATGGGCTGTATCTAGAGGGAACTCCAATAGAAAAGCTTTAACTGGTACAGAATATACCAGTAACATGTTTATTTTAAATCATTAAATCACCAAGAAGTCAAATGGTGAACAGTTTAAATCAGTTCATGCCAATGCTAATTCCTACTGCAAGGAACTGGAATTTCCCTTAAGGATATTATTCATATTATGCAGCAAATTTGCTTTTCAGAAAATATAATCTACCAAAGTTAAGGCAGAAAAACACAACAATGACATAAACTCCAATAATAATCTCGAGTGAGATACCTGAAACTTTAAACTGTATTTTCTATTTCAAGAGATGTTCAAAAAGCATCAAAACTGAAAAAAGCATCGTACCCTGCACTTTCAGAAATTTATTTTTATTTAATATACACCAAGTTTAGATAAAGTATCTAAAATTTGGAGTAAAGAATATTAAATGTTATATAACCACTAGTAAGCATGTGGATGTGCCTTTTTACATTATTAAATAAATAGAAGCATTTTTAAATAAATCATTTTTATTCTTTTTCCTCATACCTGACAAACCTGGAGACAGGCGCACTTCTAGACTGCTATAATGAGCACGTAGGGGTCTTTTCACTCCGGCTAGTTGTGTACTACGTCATCAGGCTGTCTTGTGGCTTATGGACAACGTGCAGGGCTGAAAGCGTGGCGAGTGAAGACAATTCAACGAGATGAGCATGCATGTTGTTATTAAGATTGTTAAGTGACACTTAAGTTAATGTAACTCAGCTTGGACAAAATTACTGCTAGGAAGATAACGGCTGTTATTTTGAGGTAAAATAAGTTCAAGTCTATGTTCAAGTGAATGCGTATAGTTCTGGTTGAGAGAACTACTTAAATTGTGGTGTGGTACATAACTACTTTGAATCGTGGACTATTCTGTCTGCTTGTCAAGCACTTTAAACATTTTTAACTTAATTTCAAATTGTTTAAAAATATTTAGGGAGTGTCACCTCTTAAATGTATAGCGTATTCATTTTGCGATTATGCGATTGGAGGAATTTAAAGAGATATGCAGAATGTGACTTTAAAATGGGAGATGGAAATTACTGAAAATGCAAATAAGCAACCGGAATTCTTTAAAATTGCATACCATGTTTTACTCAGAAATAACAGATATACATTTTGCTTCTCATACTTTAGGTGTGTGGGCTGGTTGACGTATTTTTGAAATATTGTATATTATTTGTCCGTTTAAGAGAGAGAAGTGAAGAAGATGGAGTATATGAAAACCCCAGCAAGCAACATTCAGGGCAACATGTGAGTATCGAAGACTTGCGTGTGTATTAAAACATCAAAAAGAAATTTGACAGTACAGGGAGATCAGTCCAAGGAAATGCTTTCTGGCAACAGCTGCATGAGAGCAAATCAGTGCATCAGCAACGAGAGTACTTTTGAATAAATCCAGGTTTAATCAGTTTTATCTTTCATTGGGAATAGTTGTTGCAAAGCTAAGTCTGTTAGAAACAAGTTTGTTTTTTGTTTTGATGTAGAATGACAGTTGTTTAACATGAAAATATTTCCCTCTGTTCTCATTTAGCTTGTGCTGTGAGTGTGGTACCCCAATACCCCCGAATCCAGCCAATATGTGTGTTGCTTGTTTGCGAACTCAAGTTGACATCACTGAAGGGATTCCGAAGCAAGTCTCTGTTCATTTTTGCAAGCAGTGCGAAAGGTGCAATATTTTGTTTTTTCTGTTTTTTTATATTGTCTTGAGTTCCAGTTATAGTTCAGACATTTGTAATGTGAGAGTTAATGGCAAGAAACTCAGGCTGTATTGTCACTTAACTGTTTAATGTGTTCACCAGTAACTAGTTTAAACATAAGCGTGATCAGAATTCTATATGTAGTACTTTACCTTAACTACATTTTCAAGTGAATATGGTACTGCATTTTTTCTCAGGTACCTGCAGCCTCCTGGAACATGGATACAATGTGCTTTAGAATCCAGAGAACTGCTTGCCTTGTGTCTCAAGAAACTGAAAGCATCAATGAGTAAGGTATATAGATATGGTAACTTACTTTGGGTCCTGGTTACATCCATAGTGTATAGTTTTAACTCCATCTGTCTCTTAATTAAAACTGTTGTTGTGATAATTCTCATTGATGTTACTGGTTTTGAAAGACATGACTGCAGCTGATAACATGAAATGTTACAGCTCATTAAATATATATATATAAGATTACCTGTGGTTATTGATTTGGTATACTAAAAATGCCTGAAAAAATGTGTCATAACTTTTTTTTGTCTTGTGAAAGTTGATTGAGTGGATGTATGAATATAAAATATGCTGGAATATACCCTTCAGTATAATTTATAATAGAGGGGGGATTTTCTCAGTTAGGGCAGTACCAAATAGAAACAATGTACAGGAAAGTCACATTAAAGGTGAAGTGGTCGTTGCTGCCAAACTCCCAAACATATGCTTTGTTTTTTTTTAAACTAGGTTCGCCTGATAGATGCAGGATTCCTGTGGACTGAGCCACATTCTAAAAGAATTAAACTGAAGCTCTCAGTACAGAAAGAGGTGAGTGCAAGTGTGATCTGACTGAAGGGATCCACTCTTCGGTTTTGACTTTGTAGCTGTTAAGCCTTACACCTTCCTTTGGGTGTTTTAAGGTGTACTGCATGGTATCAGGAGGGGCTGAACTGATGTTCTTCGTTTCTTGTGTAATCGCCGTTCAGGTCATGAACGGAGCGATCCTGCAGCAGGTATTTGTCATCGAGTTTGTCATCCAGCCACAGATGTGTGATGACTGTCACCGTGTTGAAGCCAAGGATTACTGGAAGGCAGTAGTACAAGTCAGGCAGAAGGTCAGTATTTTAAAAATCCTTTCTGGGCAGTGGAGGTGTGGAGATGAGTGGCCATGTCATAATACACCACAGTGTACTGTAGGATGAGCAGCAGTCATGGACTGTGATGTGCAACATGCTACACTGCAGCCATTGAGACTTTGTGGAAAAGGAGTCTCATAAGAATATATCATCAGTAATGTTTTCTTACCTGATTTTTGTTTTGTGCTGTTCTGATTGGTTCCCAGTATGACTCCTACTGGCGATATGATTAAAAAACATCTGAATGGGTATGGTCGCTCTGCTCTGTGGGCATTCTGATGTTAAACACGCTGCTCCTTGAGGGCATTGTGTCCTCTAGTCTCAGGCTGTTTTAATAGACTTGTCTGCTATGGAGTCAGCAGACGGATTGACCTGCTAGTGTGGGACCACTTAGCTCAGATTCTTGGCAGGTCCGTCAGTCAGACAGACTCCTAGCAGATGGTTATTTGCTTCAAACAGAGGAGGTTTCAGTTACACACCGACTGGGACGACAAAGCCTGTCATGTGCAGAATAAAGAAGCCAGAGTATTCAAAATGCCAGACTGTATGGTTTTGATGGCTCCAGAAATGAGAATGGAAACGCTTTAGATGAGTGGCATTAAGTGTCTTTTAAAGTAAACATAGGGCAGATTTATATAATATACATTTCACAGATTCAAGCAACAGAAACAAAAAGTAGTTTAGCAGTTACAGCCTGCCAAAAGCACATGGGCATTTTTATTCTGTCACTTTTTGTCAGTATTTGGTGAGAAATTTGACTGCAAACTGCAGATTGATCTGCTGCAGTAACTACAAGGGAGAGTACTCATTATTAATTCAATTTAAGTTGGTCTCCAAAACAATAAAGAATTTTTATAGGCCAACCATGTCCACTTTTACAGAGATCTGTAACATTGTGTTTTTAAACAAGCTTATAAAGTCTGCTCTTGCCTGTTTGGCACCTTATAAAATTTGAGGTGCATTCTTAGAAGTGTTTTATATATCTTTAAAACTAGACTTTGTTACAATACTGAAGTACTGTAGCAGTTTTAGACATGTTCTGACCTGTTCATACTTTATTACTTTTGCGTGTCTTTACTTTTATTAAAGACTGTTCATAAGAAGACATTCTACTACCTTGAGCAGCTGATTCTGAAGCATAAATTACATCAGAATACGCTTCGTATTAAGGAAATCCATGGTATGTCATTGCTTAAACATGTCCTTCAATACGTTAAAACTTCAGCATTTTTTACAGATCAGCAACTTAATGAAATGTTTAATAATGTTAATAAAGTGGTAATAAAATGGATGGTGCTTCATAACTTTGGAGTTTTGCATAGTTAAAACTTATTGTCCTTATTGTAAATTGTATGGCTTAAAAGAACGTTTCCATATTTTCAAAATGACTCTCATTAATTTTTCTAGCAAGTGTGGCAGTGAGGTCTGCTGCTTCACAACTCCTTGGCCCTGAATTCAGTTCTGGACTCTTGGTTGATCTTGGTCTCCTTTTTCCTCCCACTCTCTGAAAGCATTCTGGCTAATTAATTAGTGTCGAGACACTTTCAGTGTTCTTTCAATTTTCAGTGCTCCTTCCCCGGGTGCAGTCTCGCCTACTGTGTGTCTTATGCTTCTCGGATAGGCTCCAAGTTGCTATCGTTCTTACCAGGGATAAACAAGTTACTGATGAAGAAAGGAGTTTCTTATTGCATACTGTAATGATAATGATTTGTATTGATATTGACTCGTAGTCCATATAAAATACTTTATTAGTCATTAGAAATCAATTTTTACTTTATCTGTACATAATAATACATAATAAGTGTGTATTACTTTCTTCACAGAGGGCATTGATTTTTACTACGGCTCAAAGCAAAATGCACAAAAAATGGTGGATTTCTTGCAGTGCACAGTCCCTTGCAGGTAAAACCTCTGTAATATTGCTTAGGAATGATGTGTCTTTGTTGCCTTTCACTACATAAAGTTTATACATTTAAGTGATAAAATCAGAACCAAATGTAATTGTTGGCATTCAGTAAGGGCTTGTACGCTTTGGAGTCTAAAGAAGAAAAATGGAAAAAGACAATAGCAGCTCTTTGTAGGAAAATATTGATTAGTGCGAACTTCCATGAGGCTCTAATGGGCTGAATTTCCTTCTCTTGTTTTTAACTTTTTGTTATGCAAACAAATACTGAACAGTTTCATTTTTTCTCTCTTATTTTTGAAGGTCTAAAGCATCACAGAGACTGATTTCTCATGACATCCATTCTAACACGTACAACTACAAAAGTACTTTCTCCATAGAAATCGTACCTGTGTGCAAGGTGAACTTATTTTTTTATTTGAATGAACTGCGCCAATGTGAAGAAACGCCAAAATACCAAAAGATGAACTTGTTCTGATGAGATTTTAAGAATGCTTAGAAAATCAGCAGAGGAAGATATTGAAATAAATGCTTATTGACTCAACTTATTTTTTTGTAAATTGCAAGCTTATAAATATTTAAACACTGTGGTTTCCACTTGTGCTTCCTCTCTGCTTTGATATCAGATTAGAATCTGGGTGTCGCTCATTGTTAAGGCTGGGAGGGAGTCTTTTACATGTGGGAAGTGGGAAGGTGTGTGGAGGGGTATTGTCTGCACAGGTTAAACAGAGCTGGTTTCTCTTGTCTCGTCCAGGACAATGTAGTGTGCCTGGCCCCCCGTCTGGCCCAAAGCCTGGGAAACATGGGTCAGATCTGCGTGTGCATCAGGGTCACGAGCACCATTCACCTCATTGACCCCAATACTCTGCAGAGTAAGTCCTTCAGAGAGATGTCTGCTTCAGCCACCACCTGCTGCCTTCTGGCCTCTTTAACTCATCAGGAGGGATTGTGGGCCATACACAACAAAACAGTAACTGAAACTTTACACGTAGATGTTCCCAAAAGGCAAAATAATGTGATTTAGCTCTTGGCAAATCTGGTTTGGTTCATAGGCTGTAACCTAGACTACACAGTGAAGTTTGCTCTGGGAGCCAAAATATAATAAGTGTCAAATTTGCCTTTTTTTAGGTTTTTAGAACCTGGTGTTTAGGGCTATGCAGTGGCCCTTAAGACAGATTGAGAGCCACTCTTGGCGAGTCTCGAATTATTGTGGTTTTTCCAGTACTGTTGGCATCAGCAAAATTGTTCAGGATGCTAAAATAGGAGTCCCAGGAGGTTGTTAACATCTGTTTAAAAAATGATCTTTGTGTTCTAAAATAATGCTTCAGTTTTTCCGTTCTTGTTATATCTGCATTTCTACTTTAATATAAGTAACACAAATTGCAGCTACAGTATATTTAACAGAGGACGTGACACTTGGAGGAGAGTATGACTAATCCAGCCCTCTGTGGTACTAGTCATACAAAGCATGCTCTTTTTTTAAATTTAACAAGTAAAGCATTTTTAAAATGAGCATATTTTGAGTGGCACATTGCACATAGCACATTTTGAGTGTGATTTCGATTAAAAAATGTGTTCGCAGAGATTTTTTTTTTGTTGCTCCAAACGTTTATTCACCCGTGGGAATGTCAGTGTTCAACAGCGTTTCTGAATTTTGTTTGAAAATGTAATTGTCACTTTACTGTACCCGTAGTTGCCGAGGTTGATGGAAACACCTACTGGCGCTACCCGTTCCATAGCCTCTGCAGCCCACGGCAGCTGGAGGAGTTTATTGTGATGGACGTAGAAATTATCCGCGATCACAAGCAAGGAGCTGGTGCCGGAATGAGGTCGAATAAAGTAAGGGCAATCTTTTGGGCAGCTGGGAAACATTTCTGGCCTGTTTAAAAATATAATTGACACTCCAGCGACACTGATCAGGCACTGTGCATTGTGTCTTGTGCCGCACAGTAGATCGTCTGGCTGAAACGTTGAATTGCCCCGACGAGTCCATTATGGGAAAGAAAAGTGAAGAAACAGAAAATTGTTTGCCCCTGCACTATATGTATTGTAGTCCTTTTAGGAGAGAAGGATGGCTTGTTCGTATGTGCACTGCAGATAAATACGTAGCAACTTGAATTCATTAGCAAATATAATGTTGGCATAGGTTTGTTAGTTTTGGTATATTGTAAATCTTTTGATGCCACCCTCCTCCCCACTGTCAACAGCAGTGCAGTAGTATTGTTTTTCAATTTCTCTCTAATGCGGTGACAAAAGTTGAGAACAAAAGCTCATCGTTTTGGCAATTTCAGCACACCCTTGCTGAAGTGTGGGTGCAGAAGACCTCGGAGATGAACACGAGCCAGCAGTATCACTGCCGCACTTTCCTGGGACACCTGCTCAACCACGGGGACCTTGTTTTGGGGTAGGCTTAAGGAAACGTTGTGCAGTAGGGTTGCGTGTCCCAGCTGTTGACCAAGTTGTTTGGAAACAAATTGTCTACACAGTCCCTTTAGCATTTTAATAACTTTTCCTAGGCTTCCACCTTAAAAACCTGAGTTGTTCCTTTAATTCAAAAGGCATGAAATTCCCTTTCTTTGTGCAGGTTTGACCTGGCCAATGCCAACATCAATGACGAGTTTGTGAACAAGATGAACCCTCATCATGTTCCTGATGTGGTAAGTTTGAGAGATTTTCCTCTTTTTCCTCTTTCATCATTCCTGATGATAAAAATAAGTTTTTATTGTATTCAGTGTTGCTGGCAGCCTCTGCAGTTGCTCCCCTGGCATGACATGGTCACATCTTAATATTGGCTCATTTCTACCAGCTCTCACTTCATCTTGGGTGTACTTCGCTAGGAGACTAGGGCTGGGGGTGTGGGGTGTGGGAAATGCTGTTTTGTTTTGGTTTTGATCTGTTTAAACACAAATAGACTGATACTTAATGCATAATACTGTAGATTGGGAAGTAGTTCCAGCCACAGTTTTTTTTGTTTTATGTGCTGTTTGTTTTACAATGCTAAATTTTTGTATGTAGGTAGCTCTAGGTTCTTTCTTAAGCTCAAAATTAATTTTACATAAAGCCATGTAGCCACACATGGCCAGCAGCCATATCACCCTGCAACTCGCCACTAGCAGCCCACTGAAGCTCAGCAGGTGTGAGCCTGGTCGGTACCTGGAGACCTGCTGGGGGAAAAAAAAAAGGTTACTGATGGAAGTTGTGTTAGTGGGGCCAGTAGAGGGCGCTCACCTGCAATCTGTGTGGGTGACAGGAACACTATACTGTAAAAAGGCGCCGTCCTTCGGATGAGACGTAAAACCGAGGACCTGACACTCTGTGGTCATTAAAAATCCCAGGGTGTCTCTCGATACTTGAGTCCTGGCCAAATTTCCCCCTGGTCTTTACCAATCATGGCCTTATAATAATCTCCATCTATGAACTGGCTTTATCACTCTGTTCTCCTCCCCACTGATAGCTGATGTGTGGTGAGCGTTCTGGTGCATTATGGCTGCTGTCACATCATCCAGGTGGGGCTGCACATTGGTGGTGGAGGGGAGTCCCCATTACCTGTACACCACTTTGAGTGGAGTGTCCAGAAACATACATAAACCAGTTGTAGTGATTAACTTTTTTCCCAGAAAGGTTTTGTGGCTAATACTGACCTCTTGTGGCCTGTTGTTGTCACTGAGACATTTGGTGATTGGATTTGGCAACATAATAATAATAATAATTATAATTGCTTACATTTATATAGCGCTTTTCTGGACACTCCACTCAAAGCGCTTTACAGGTAATGGGGACTCCCCTCCACCACCACCAATGTGCAGCATCCACCTGGCTGATGCGACAGCAGCCATAGTGCCATGATTGATAAAGGCCGGTGGGAAATTTGGCCAGGACGCCGGGGTACACCCCTACTCTTTTCGAGAAACAGCCTGGGATTTTTTTAATGACCACAGAGAGTCAGGACCTTGGTTTTACGTCTCATCCGAAGGACGGCGCCTGTTTACAGTATAGTGTCCCTGTCACTACACTGGGGCATTAGGACCCACCTGAGCCACAGGGTTAGCGCCCCCTGCTGGCCCCACTAACACCTCTTCCAGCAGCAACCTTAGTTTTTCCCAGGAGGTCTCCCTTCCCAGGAGGTCTCCCTTCCAGGTACTGACACAGATGCCATTGTCCCTCTTTTCTTTGTGTTTAATAACCATGTGTGAAATTCTTGACTTTTTCCTTAGCTGTGATGCTTAGAGTGAAGGAATGTGATATTCACGTGATATTTACATTTTCTTGCAAGGTGTTGTTGTGTGAGGCGGACACACGGGTTTTGAGACCCTTTTCTCTTGGCTCTTAATTTAGTTGTGACCCTTGTGACTAGATTTGTTGCAAAACCGATTAACCATGGCTGTTGCTATAGCAGTTCACAATAGCACTTCCCAAAGACGTGGAAAGGAGAATGTGAAAATTTGAATTTCATTTTGTGCTAGGTGCTGATTAAGAAGAGCTATGACCGAAACAAGCGCCAGAGACGCAGGAACTGGAAGCTGAAGGAAATGGAGAAAGACCGTGAGGGGATGGAAACGGATGATGAAAGGTACAGCAGAATTCTTCCGGCCTGCTTTCCTTTGTCTCCTTTATTAAAAGTTTTGCGCTGATGTGGTTGAGCTGACGTGTAATAAATCTGACACTGAAATTGGTGTAAAGACCCTTAGAGCTTTATGTAATGTTAGTTAGATATTAGATTGAAAAAGTTCCTTGGCTACTGATCCTGTACAGGAGTTTGTACAAACTTCTTCAAAGCTACGTTTGGCTCACTGCTCTTATTAGAATTAATGGAATGCTGATCGCAGTACTACAGTGCACCAGATTTTTAACATTGTGTTAATGCTTGTTTCCCTGTTGAGCATCACCTTTAAGTATACAACTTTTCCTGGTGTAGTGGTTAGAGCTCTGAGCTTACTGGAAGGTTGTGTAACACTGAGGTTGCACCCTTGAGCAAAGCACTTAACTCAGATGCTTCAGTATAATGCACGGCTGTGTAAATGGATACAGGTGTAAGATAGGAGAGGCATTCTGACAGGTATGGAGCACTTTATATTTTTGGCTCCCCGCACCCTCAGTTTTCACTGCATGCAACATTTAAAGTGTTTTTTTTTTCTTTAGGCAATATCAAGATTTCCTGGAAGACCTGGAAGAAGATGAAGCTCTTAGGAAGAATATTAACATTTTTAGAGGTAAGCAGAGGTGGCACAAGTATTTCCTAACAAGTATTAGTAGTAATGATAATAATTCCTTACACTTATAAGCCAGCAGCCATATCACCCTGCAACTCACAACTGGCAACCCACTGAAGCTAAGCAGGTGTGAGCCTGGTCAGTACCTGGATGGGAGACCTCCTGGGAAAAACTAAGGTTGCTGCTGGAAGAGGTGTTAGTGGGGCCAGCAGGGGGCGCTCACCCTGTGGTCCACGTGGGTCCTAATGCCCCAGTATAGTGATGGGGACACTATACTGTAAACAGGTGCCGTCCTTCGGATGAGACGTAAAACCGAGGTCCTGACTCTCTGTGGTCATTAAAAATCCCAGGGCGTTTCTCGAAAAGAGTAGGGGTGTAACCCCGGCGTCCTGGCCAAATTTCCCATTGGCCTTAACCAATCATGGCCTCCTAATAATCCCCATCTATGAATTGGCTTCATTACTCTCTGCTCTCCTCCCCACTAATAGCTGATGTGTGGTGAGCGTTCTGGCGCACTATGGCTGCCGTCGCATCATCCAGGTGGGGCTGCACATTGGTGGTGGTGGAGGGGAGTCCCCATTACCTGTAAAGCGCTTTGAGTGGAGTGTCCAGAAAAAGCGCTATATAAGTGTAAGCAATTATTATTATTATTATTATTATTATTATTATTATTATTATTATTATTATATAGCACTTTTCTGGACACTCCACTCAAAGTGCTTTATAGATAATGGAGACTCTCCTCCACCACCATCAATGTGCAGCCCTACCTGGATGATGTACACCAGTAGACTCACCAAACATCAGCTATCAGTGGGGATGAATGATGAAGCCAATTCATAGATTGGGATTATTAGGAGGCCATGATTGGTAAAGGCCAATGGGAAATTTGGCCAGGATGCCGGGGTAACACCCCTACTCCTTTCGAGAAACACCCTGGGATTTTTAATGACCACAGAGAGTCAGGACCTCAGTTTTATGTCTCATCTGAAGGATATTGCCTTTTTACAGTATAGTGTCCCCATCACTATACTGGGGCATTAGGACCTACATGGACTGCAGGGTGAGCGCCCCCTGCTGGCCCCAGTAACACCTCTTCCAGTTGCAACCTTAGTTTTTCCCAGGAGGTCTCCCATCCAGGTGCTGACCAGACCTGCTGAGTGGGTTTCCAGTTGTGAGTTGTGAGGATGATATGGCTACTGGCCTAAGTACTAAATCTTTACACATACAATAGAGAATCATTAAAAGCAACCACAATTAAGTTATACATTTTTTTATGCAAGGTGGAACATTTACAGTTGACCCCATAAACTTTTGTGCAAAAAATCACGAAATGTGCTTTTCCAGATGCTTCAAGAATCCCAGTGGAAAGCGACACTGATGATGATGGTGCACCAAGGATATCTTTGATGGAAATGCTGGAGGATCTGAAGATTTCTGAAGATGCCACTGGTGGAGAGGGAGCATCGATGATGACTGAATAAATGGAATATACTAGTTTTATCTTATTTTTGCAGATTAGATCATGATTGGATAATACACATTATCAAGTGCTTTGACGCTTGGCCAGTTTCTTCTCTGAATAGTGCTTTTAATGCATTACTGATAAAAATCCATCGAAGTGTTTGGCATGGTTCTTTCTAAAATAAATGCCTACATGCACCTTGAAATGGGATTTCTTTAGCGCAGTTCTAATCCTTTTCTCAATATAGGAAGTGGGGGAAACGTTTTAAATGAAGAATGCAGGTAGTTGAAAGTTGAATAACTGAACTAATTTTAGATCATTCGAGTAGGGAGCTGCATCAGCATGCGTAGGCTGCAAAGGAACAAGTAAAGGTTTATTCTATGCTGGAAAGAGAAGAAAAGAAACAACGTTTCGACTGTGGAGCCTTCTTTGGAACCTTGTATTTAGGTTCCTTTTTTTTATTATCCACTAGGTGGCACCAGTGCAGCAGTCACTTGGATGATCTGCTAGACTAGTGAGACCTATTCTATTTTTTTCTCTAGTCATTTGGATTTCATTATACCAATAGCACTTTATTTGTAGGCTTATTGAAGTTGTTTCTAAGGGAGAAAGGGAAGCTAAAGAAACATATCTACTTTCCACTCCTGTGACAACTTGCATTACTTACAGCTTTCTTCTGATTTCACGGTACAAAGTGAAAATGTTATAAGCCTCTTTAAGCTTTTGTATTATGACTGGTCCATGGTCTATTGTTTTTGTGAAGTACAGAATCTGTAAAATAGCATCATAGGAATCCTTATACCCGCGAAATGTTGTGGTTACTCTGACTACATGCAGAATCCACCAGTAAATGATAACTTTTTTCTAAGGCCAGTGTAAACACCATTAGCTCAAAGGTTTATAACTGAGGTTATAAAGTTGTTTGTAGGGCCAGGTGGATCATTTGCACAACATTCTCACAGACTACCTTGATTAACTCAGAAGGAATCTCAGAACTTATTTTTCTGCTCACTTCTAAAATATAGGTAACAAGAACAAGAGACCTGCTAACATCACTTGTGGTGGCTGAAGTCACTTGCTGTTGAACCCATGGGATCACATTACAGTTTCTAAACCTTATTTTTACAAATGGAAAACCTAAGATTCTATAGCAGAAATGTAATCTGTTCAGTTAAAGAAATAGGATCTACTTGGGAAAGTTGCTTTGGAGTTTGTTGGACGCTACACTAGAGAATGAAGCGCAGTGGTTCTTGTGTTACCTGAGCAGTCAATGGATTTTTTGGGAGGAAATGAGTTTTGCAAAAAACATTATGACTGTAATACGTTTGATAAAAGCCGAAATACAGTAGCTTGTTTTTAGTAAGGCTGAGAATTAAACAGTTTTAATTATTTCTTATTGAAATGACAATAAAAAGAAACCTCTGTAAGTACTGGATAAATTTGCTGTACGTGTTCTCCCATCTTCCTCCACAGAGGTGATGTAAACTACTGTTTGTCAAGACTGATGCTCTTTGTTTACCATGTAATTAGACAAAAAGAAAAAAAGCATCAGGTTTTTCTAATCTGCATTTGAAAGAGCTTACTGTATGGTGCCAGGATAGTTTGAATGCTGAGGAAAAATGCAACTGCAAAAAAGCTTTGGTATCAAAATCATTCTTTTTATTGTTGTGCAAAGTACTGTGAGCTGGCAATAGACGTTAGCACAGTTGAATAATGTAAGTAAAGTGACAATCGATAAAAATACAGAAGTCGTCATCTGCCCTTGCAAGAAATTTGAGGATAAGGGATCATGATTCATCTTGAAAAATGCAATGCCAATCAGAAAAAGCAGGAAAGTGGTGTAAAAGTTGTATGGAACAAAACTATTGGCTTACATAGCATCGAAACCTGATCCAATATTGGATCTTGTTTATAAAAATGTACAACACAAAATCAATAAATATCAGGGAATTATAGACCACTACACTGCCTGGAGATAACCTGAGACTACCTGAAATGTGATCTCACTGTTCCTTGGTTACTATTTGTGTTCCTTGAACTTCTTTTATGCCAAATAGCCTGTTTCTGTCTCCCTTGGTAACCATGCCACATGCCACTTCTCTAATTATGAGCTACGTATCTGCACTGCACCCTATATAATAAAAGTGTAAATGATTGTTAAGTAGTATGAAAAGAAAAGTGGGCTATATTAAAAAAGATTATAGCATAGCCAGATGCTTTTTCCACCTCTCAATTACTCCCCTCTTCTCCATTTTCTTGTGTGAGAGCCCATTTGGTTTTTGTTGGCTTTTCAGAATGTAATATGTTTAGTTTATCTTCACAATTAATATTTTTTCAAAGGTAAATCAATTTCTGCCGTGATTACAAATGACCCAGTTCTACAGAATCAAAGGGAAGCATGTTAAGCATCTCATTAGCTACACTTAGTTTTAGTTTAGTGGCAAAGGTGGCTGAATGCTGCCCCTTAAAGTCTGTTGTTCTTTTTGAATAAGCTCTCACGGTACTTATATAATACTACAGCACCCAGTGTTATCATTGTACCTTCAAGCATGTTTTGGACATCAGGAGTACATTCACTTGCTGACAACTTGTCATTTTCATTAGAGAGTGTAATTAAGGGAAACTTTATAGTATACACATCAGATGAAACGTCATGTAAGTGCTTTAGGAGGATGTCTTAATCCAACGGTATCCAGAATCTGTCCTTAACAGCCAAAGTGGGTTGTGGTCTTGGTGCACCACTCTGATGATTTACACAGCCATGCAACTATTGAATATTAATTCAAAGGTCTAAGCAGTCAACAGACAAGAATGTGCAGCATAAAATAGGCCTTGTATTTTCCCAATGAGGATCTGGCTTCTGACCATTTTACCATAGTTTTCTAATTTCAAATGTAGCCCAGCCCTTAAACAAAAAGCAAAATTGAACTCTACCAAGTCTCCTCAGTTATCAAAAGTTACACTCGCACTCCACAAAGCTTTCTAAAAACAGGAGCTGTCATTTTTTTAAGCTAATCCTTGGAACTATCTGAATCTTTGGATGTTGTTTGTTCACCTGAATCGTTTTTTTTATCCCATGGTAGTTATTTTGAAATAAAATTAATGCTTTGTAAAACCTATCTGTAGTATCAGCATCCCCTACAAGTACAGTACGTTATGGGCAGTACAATGCGCAGCAAGACTAGGGATGTGGGAAAGCTCACTGAACTGTTGGATTTGAAGTGTGCACTATTTGGGCGGAGCGGTGGCTCTGTGGCTAAGGATCTGCGCCTGTGGCTGGAAGGCTGCTGGTTCAAATCCCACAGCTGGTAGAGAAATCGTACTCTATTGGGCCCATGAGCAAGGCCCGTAACCCCAACTGCTCCAGGTACAATGGTAGACCCTGTGCTCTGACCCCAAGCTTCTCTCCCTGTCTGTGTGTCTCATGGAGAGCAAGCTGGGGTATGCAAAAAGACTAATTCCTAATGCAAGAATGTAAAGGGTTAATAAAGTGTTGTTGTTATTATTATTATTATTATTATTATTATTATAAAGACAGAGGAAGGATGTAGTGAAGAAAGTAATTCTGACTGTGTAATAAGGACTGCAGATGTAGTTTTATGCTGAAGATGTGCTTTTTTGATCTGCAGGCCTTATCTGATCTTTCACTGAAGTGCATCACGATCACGATTGCCCTGTGTTTCTTTCCACACATAATCAGGACATCTTACATGGGTCATATCAACTGATTTGAAAAATACCTCCGTATTCCTTAGGCCAAACAAAACTTTCCACAGACAGGATGTCTTAAAAGCTTTAAGATGTTGTGAGAAAATATAAATGTCCAGTGATTCAACATGTGCTGTTACCTTCAGATCTTAGGTTTCAACAGTGTTGAGGGTCATTACCATTGAAGGGAAGACTTTGAAACAAGTTAATTCTATATTCAACGTTGAATATATTCAAAATCAAAAATAAGCATCTGCTGTTTTAATTCTGAATCTTCTTTCAAATTCTTGTGCTCTCTTCTTCCGCCTGGGTCTTTTACTGACCCCTGCTCTGACTCATGTTCTCCTTCACAGACTCTTCACTGAACTGCAGCATCTACAGTAGCTTTGTAGAAAGGCTCCTTTTCACAGGGAGCTTGCTGGCCATAGAGCTACTAGGGTTAGTAGCTAGGGGTGGAGTGGTGGCTCTGTGGCTAAGGATCTGCACCTGTGGCTGGGAAGTTGCTGGTTCAAATCCCACTGCTGGCAGAGGAATCCCACTCTGTCGGGCCCCTGAGCAAGGCCCTTAACCCCACTGCTCCAGGGGTGTTGTACAATGGCTGACCCTGCGCTCTGACCCCAAGCTGCTCTCCCTGTCTGTGTATCTCGTTGAGAGCAAGCTGGGGTATGTGAAAAGATTAATTCCTAACGCAAGAAATTGTATATGGCTAATAATAATTGCATATGGCTAAATAAAGTGATCTTATCTTACTAAACCTCTAAACGCAACTGAGAAACCGGCCTGAAGTCTCAGCTGTTCAGCTTCACTGAGATCTGAACTGAAGTCTTTCTGAGCCAGTTCTTTCTACGGCCTTAGACATGTTTGCTGGGGAAATTGCAACAAACAGGCTACATATGTTACAATGTGCCACATACAGCATTAATACAAATGAGAGGAGACTGGTTAAACTGCATTCTGTTTCTAAAACCTGTGTTCAAATATGGTCCTTCTGTCTGTAATCAAATACTTAAATAATTTATGCAGTAGATGGCAGCAGCAATAAAGTGCAAACGTCTTCATTTCTTTACATCTTCATTCCTGACAAACTTAAAATATCCGATTCGTTATTTACAGTACTGTATAAGGTTTAAAGTTTTGTAGTTGTTCAATATTACCAATTTCCCTTATCTAATACTAATGAGTATCAGAGCTAAGAACTTGGGGATGGACTGAATGATGGATTGAATGATTGCTTCCTCTCCACCAGGCACAATCAGGTATTTTGCAAACCCACCCTTTCACTTAAATATAACTTAACAAGGTAATACCTTTTCATACAGTCTTTTGTTAGAGCATAAGAACAATTACAAATTAGAGGATGCCTAATATGGTTAATAAAGTATGAATATTGACACGGGAAACTTTTTCTTAAGGCCCGGATTTAAATCAAAAGAAAGAGAGTCTCTTAGTTAAATTGTGAAAAGTCACTCAAGATACTGGGTTCTTCCATCTCCCCTAGAACTACCCATTGTCTGATGCAATTTGACTAAAAGCAAACTATCAAAACAGGGATGGCTTTTGATGTGCTTTGAAGTAGTCAGCTGAGCTGTTTTTGGAAACGTCATGGCTGGCTGTCATCTTCGCTCTGATTCTACAGACTTCTGTCACAGAACAATGTCCTTGTGGGTTCAGGGATGTTGTGCATGAAGTGTGGTGCATTGGGGAATGCAAAGTTACATGTGTCATGCTTGAGGTGACGACCGGGATCTACCCCGTGCTAATAGCTGCCTGTCCTGTATCTGACCTTGAGTGACCTTGAGTGAATGTTTGTATCACTGATACTCAGCAGAGTAATGAATACCGGGGGCATCATAGGCCCACGATGACTACATAAATAGTTTACTGTACGTAAATCAATAATTTACATGAATCATGTATTTTCTTCACATCTGATAGTGATTATAATTGATACCAGATACCATTTGTAACTTTTTAGATTTGATCAACTTTAATGTCTGAAAATATTCACTGACTCTTTGCCAAATATGAGATCTAAAGGTACCGTGTCCTAATAACAGACATATCATACAGTAACACAAGGCAATATACAGAATACGTCTGAGTTGTTTTTTTGCCCAGAAATCTCCTTTTTGTGCATAATTATTAAATGGTATTTTCTCTGGGACTACACCTCATACAATCAGTGTCAATAAGTGGACCACATTGAATTTGAAAGGAGTTTGAGATACTCTGTAGTATTCTGGTAAAATTGTCATTATCACCCCTCAGATGTGCAATTAATTGCCTAAGAACTTAACATATTAATAAGAGATCTCTGAAATACAGACAAGTTTAACCAATTTAGACTATGTTTTAAACCTTTTGAATAATCTTTACATAATCTGTTTACTAGTGGCCTTTCATTTTTCTCTTACGTCTATATTATCGTCTGTTTTCTTCCATGTTTATGTCTATCTTTATGTCTATTCTGCAAACACAGGTCAAATAAACGAGAATATAAAAACAAGCTTAGAGTACTGTATATGACAGGGTGCCTCAACGACAGCAAACAAAACAGTCACACCACTTGGTTTGTCCCTTTAAAAACTCATTTCAACTCTAAAATGCACGTTTCCCTTAAAGGCTTTTATTCATTTCCTCTTGCAGTGTTTCATTGCAGAGTTCTTGGCTCACCTAATTTTTCCCTTTATTCTCTCTTAGATTTTACTTTTCAATTGTAAAATTATTATTTTCTGATTTCAAATATAAATTCTGCATATATGAATGGCATACGAATTCAAGGTGGGAGATCTTTTTTTAAAAAAAAATAGCCGATATTACAGCCTTTAGGTACAGCAGCTCTTCTAATGTTCCAGTGTTTTCTGTAAAGAAGATTGGATTTGATGGAGCAATGAATCAAAGAGGCAGTAAACTGTCCTTCATTACTAAACTCAGCACCTGCGTCTTTCAAGCACAAAGACAAAACAGTGGCAGCAGTAAAGCAAGGTCAGAGAAACTTCCTAGAAATATTGCCAGATGGCATCAACTCTTGTGCATACCAATCAGACAGAGATGGCATCCCAAACCCAGAAATTTAAACCACTGTAAACTATACATCAGCAGCAGAATTAATTGTTCTGAAGACTACATTTACAGCTTTTACTGTTTCCAGAAAATATTTTTTGTGTAGCTTTGTAACTTTTCTTCTTTTCCATCTTATTTTCAAAAGATTTTTGAAAATTTATAGAACCTAAATTTGCTCTACCATACTTCCATCATAACTGCTCTGTAGAACTATAGACTGTTTTCCCTGCTTTTCATCCAAGGTGATTACGCCTTTTTATCTTGCATTCAGTTACTAAATCTATCCTATTTCATACATTTGTAAGTGAATAAGCAATTATAGTATATTAAAATATGGCGATAAAAGTCATTTCAATAATTACTCATAGAAAAGTCTTAATGTAAAATCTAAACATTAACTACTCGACAGGCTGGTCACAAGGGCAAAGTTAAATATGAAGCATGATACAAAGCTATTCTTGTTTGTTTTTTGATTAATGTATGAGAAGGCATTTATCACATTGCAGGTCTACAGTTGTAGCCTGCTGATATTAGCTGTGTGAAGCACTTCCTGGATTTTTTAATTAGCTTTATGCTGCTCTTGTAATATTATTTGGACTTACATTATTCTTTAAGATGCTTCAAATGCTTGAAACAGAAAGGTAATTTCTCCTACTGTGTTACCACTGTGCATACCAATGTCTTATTGGCTTCTTAATGTTGAATTTCCCCAGCATCATGGCATGCTGGTGTGGTGGGCAGTGCTGAAGACTCACAGCTCCAGGGTCCTGGCTTTATGGTTTGTCTGTCTGTGTGGTATTTGCACGTTGTCTCCGTGTTCGTATAGATTTTCACCAGCTGCTGTGGTTTCTCCCCACTTTCACTGACTTTCCTAACTTGCCCTTTTTTCATTGAGCCTGCAATGGAATAGCCTCCTATCAGAAAGGAGAAGAGACGTGTTCTGGGCCCAGCCTTGTACCCTGTGCTTACTGTGACGCTCACCATTATAGTGGTCTTAGAGCTCGTCTATTAACTGACATCATAATTTGTACCATACAGACAGTGAGGGATGCAGTGAAGTCACTGGGTCACCAACGTCACACACACATGTGGGATGGCTATTACATTTGGGAGTAAATGATTTATAGTCTGTTTGGTTTAGATGCTGAGACAAAGGAATTTGATTTTTAATGTTTGCATATTTTCAGGGATAACATCTCTCCTATTGGCCCCGCCTGCTTAGCTATTAATGATTAGGTTTCCAGTTGCTTTTGTTTTCGTAACTCACTGCACAGCACACATTGTTTTGTTCCTGAGGCTGTTACCTCCTGGATTGCTGATCATTATCTACACAGAGCCAATGAAAATCAGTTTTGCCCAAACGGCACAGATTAAAACCATGTTTTAAACAGTCAGCAAGCTTCAATAGACCCAAAGGGCTCTTCAGTCATATTTATTGAAAGTCACTCTGCTTTTCTGTTGTTTTTTATTTTGGTTTACTAAATACTAACCTAGACAAAATGTAAAATACAGGGTTTGTCCGTTTGAGGGTTTGGAAGGATTGAAGGCAGACTAGCGCATATTGTACAGAGCCTTGTAAAATTAAACAGATCATCTTCAAAACAAAGGCGGTGCAAACACTGCAAGCAGACTGGGGTCTACACTGGCTGATCCCAGTCTGATAGCACTGCCCCCTGTGCCATGCAGGGTCAGGTGAAATGGCTGGTATTCAGAGTGTCAACAGGAGAGCAGCATGGGAAAAAATGGACAATTAGGTGATTTTCAGAGATGTTCATTATTTGGCTTTGCATGGAACAGAAGAGCAAGATTAAGGTGCCTGAAAGAGGAAGAATGCAAAAGCAGATGAGGCAGACACTTGCTCGTCCCATGATGCAGCCACGACTCTTCACCCCTGTATACAATCATGGGATGCATGCAGTCCTTGATATTTTTCAAACACGGTTCCCACTTTTCTGTTTTACTTCTGTGGCACCCTCTAGGATGCTCTTGGAATTAATTATTAATAATTTAATAATAGTAAGTGATTCATTCAATCATTTATTTTATTTTTCCCTATATTATAAAATCTATTATTTTAAATCAAGCAAAAGGTTCCAAACCGATTTTTTTTACCTGCTTGAATTAAAGAGGAACTTTTAAGCTACATTTGGAGGCATTTAGATTCCTTAGAGAGGAATTTAGCCAGGACGTTGTAGTTACCACCCCTACTATTTCAAAAAGTGCTGTGGCTAAATAGTCATCACTTCAGTTTAACATCCTACAATCCTAATCCTCCTACAGCACAGTATCCCAGGTCAGTATGCTGTTTCATTAGTATAGCCATTCTGTTCCACAGAGAACAGCGCCATCTCCTGGAGTACTAACACCACCAACACCAGTAACCTGGTTTTCCAGGTGAGTAGTACTGGGAGGAGAAACGTCCTGGCTGGAGGTCTCCCCTGCCTGGACAGATAAGGTCAAACGCACAGGAGATCATTTCTCCTGATTTGTGAGCTATGTGTATATGTATTCAAAATTGATCTGAAATTCATCTGGCTGAATTTAAATTGTAACACCGTGTTTTAGCCAGCACAAACTTTAGAGCAGTGAGTGAATGTGAATGTAAAAATGGTGCCTGAGCAGCTCAATGCTGAAAAGGCGATCCAATTCATCCAATGATGAATGAAATTTCCCTAGTGCACAGCATTATAGGAGAGCAATGCAACTTTCTAATAGCTATTCATTAGTTCCTCAAACAATTTTAAGGTTAAAACGAACTTTTTAATTTAAATGTCTCAGTTCCAAATACTCATCAAAACCTTGAGCTCACACACTATTTACATGTCATTTAGAATGTAGTTTAATTGACCACAATTGCACGTTCCTGTGCTTCGATTTACTGAGCTCAGAATTTACCCTCTGTTTCAACAGCACCTGCTGTTCACAAATCACTCATTAAAGCTCTCTAAAACAGAGAGCTCCTTAAGAGCACAAGGGAGAAAACAAGCCCCTTGAAATATGTCCCTGAGATTAAACCTGCTTTCTTCTTTGCAGGTGTAAGCCATATCAAATGAAAGAAGGAATTATTATTCGACAAGACCTGTTTATCAGGAACACAAGGAAAAAACATTTCCAGTAAACGCCAGGGAAACATATTTAGATTTTGTTTTCATAAAAAAAAACCTCCCGAATGCGCTCTAGCTAAACATATTTAAGCTTTTTATTGTTGTTTGAGGATCACGACTTTCTCTAGAAATCCATCAATTATATTGTTATACCACATACCAACTGAATTTAAGAGCAAAGGTGTAAGAGGTCTTCCAAATACTCAGAAAGTACCGGATCAATGGTAAATATTAGGAAGAGAGTTAAAAGAAGAAAAATATAACAAAAAGAGGGACTATCAAATGCTTTTAGTTAAAGTGTTTTAAACATTCAAAGCTTTATTTCTGATTTTCTGATTTCAACGTTAAAAAATAGTCTTTTTAACACACGTTCACACAAAGCGGAAAATGCATGTTTCTTATTTCTCTTTTGTTATACCATCCTTTATACTTTATGAAATGATCCGGTATATTAAAAATGTCATGGAGCCTAAACTTGATGTCTTTTGAACCATCCATTGTAGGTGTGGTCTATTTGTCAATCCTTGAACATACAGTACATTAACATATGACATGATAAAGCACTAGAAAGCAACTTTGTATTAGCGAGTCTAAATACAGGTTGAGCTCATGGTAAACAAAAAACAGGACTCAAAATATCCACTGTTTATGTGTATGCGTGCAGCTACAAGTAAAACAATATAAACTGGAGTTATGTAAGTTGTCAATGTGGACATTGCTAGTTATTGCCATAGACACTCGGTGTAGGATTTCACGTTTATTGTCAACTGTCTGCTACTGGAACCACATGTGTTTGCTGACAGTACAGGAATCAATGTGCTTTGCTAGTATAATTGTGGACATTGTCTGCCAGCTGAAAGTAGGATGACCTCTAACAGGAAACAGACTGGCAATTATGAGAGTTTTAGCATTTAGAAAGCTCAAACAATGGCAAACAGAAAGATGCAAACATCAAGTTAAGATGTTTCTTAGTTACCAGAGAGCACTAACAGCATTTTTGAGAGCCTCACGAAGCATCTTTGTTAAGTCATTGTTAGTGTGTGCTGGAGGCACCATTCAGTTATTCCTCTAACCACATACAGTTGAAAAAGAGACCAGATTCAGGCCTAATATTTACATTGCATGCAGCACTAATGTTTTATGTATTTTAATTTAAAAAGAAACTAGGTGTTATCACCAGCGAATTATGATAAAACCGTGAAGGAAGATGAAGAACATAGGAATCATGAAAATTAAATATCAATTCATTTCACGAGTTTATCGTTATTTCTATATATTTTTTGTATTAATTGGCATTAACCTACACCCTAAAACCAAATCACTTTCTTCCTTATACTGTAAGGCGTGGAGATATAAATGCTTAAGATTCACATGGAAAACAACAAATAAAAATTGAATATTTCTGAACGTACTTAAGTTAAAGTTTTATCTAAAACGAATAAGCCTATTATTAACTCTAGATGTCAAATACAGATACTCTTTAGAAACAATATTTACAATAAGGGTAAAGTATCAGAGACTGGACAATGCTGTGTTTACAGTACATTTCTTAAAGATGACGCCTTCTTTCCAAGTACAATTAATTACAGTGAGAATTTTTTACATTTGTATTTCTTAAAACAGAAAATTCACAGTGGTTTGAAATTTCATACTCATTCTATAACTTTGGTTGGCTTTTCTGTATTGTGTTTTACAGGTTTCAAGTGAAAGGGTTTAGTATCTATACAGATACTAGACCAAAGTACAGATCATATGTTGTGAAGTTTTATGACATGCTGAGCACTGATCTGACTGCTACTGTATGTCTCCTTTCTAAAAAATAGATGCATTATATGCATATACTGGTGTGATTGGAAAACACATACTCCATATGTTTATATTTAAATTTGTCAAAAATTTCACTCTATATATTTCTCTATATTTTGATACAATGATCTTCATCTTAAAATAAAAATGAAGGTTTTATCCTACAATCTTAGTAAAATACAGATTATTAAAGCAGTAATGCTAAAAACTGTAAAGGTCTTTTGGTAATAAATAAATAATAATTTAGGCAAATGAGTGTAATGTCTCCTGTGGCTTCTTAAGTCTTCACTGAGAAACTACATTTTAATATTAACATTAAATATTTCAGCAAACACAACCAACATGTGTAAATGTTTGTTTGTTTTTTAATTTGTTAATGAAAAAGGTCAGCTCATTCTGTTTTCTGTTTGGGAACACCTTGTAATGAAGATATATTATTTCCCAACAAACAGGACAAAAAAGATGACCATATCAGACTTTTTCACTCACACTGTCATTGAAGATGAGATTTCAAATTGATCTCACCACACATAAGTGGTTTTACTTACATCTATTTGCTCGGTCACTGCTGAAAAAGCAGATAATAATATAACTGTTTGACAATAATTTAGTTGTTCAGATAGAGGAGTATCAGATGTATAACCACATTTAAAGACATAGGATAATAATATTGGACAAAGTTTAAGGTTTGTATATGATAGTAAAACAAAATATTTTTTTCTTACTTGAAGAGTACAGAACAAGTCATATTTGGTAGGAGCTAGCATGTAAATGAGGAAAGAAGTTCTGTGACAGAAATAAAGGAAGCGGTTCATTTTACCGTGCTGTACTGGGTTCATGCAGAATGGCATCTCAATGGAGACATCTTTCCCTTTTTTGTATTTACTCAATGGTTTGAGACAACGGTAGTCTATTGATGCTTTCAAATTGGCCAGACAATGGTCAATTGTTAACAGGTTTAATCTGACCACAGCTTGAACCAGATCTGTAGTGCATTAATTTATTCAGTATGCTTAGTCACTACATTTGATAAACTCCCCTTTCTTCTTGGAAGTAATAAAACCTTTCCATTCCCATGGATCTGTACTTCTCAAACACTGGAAGTCAAGAGCAGAGGGGAATTTCTTTAGCATTTTTCTCAGTTACCTCTAGCAGTTAGGAATCCGTCTGACATTACCTGCTTAAGAAGTAAGGAAAATGTTAGAACAATAAACACGATACTGTTGCTGTAAATAAACTGTTCTCTTTCAAGACTTGATGGTCAGGTTAAAGTCAGATCAGGAACTGGATCAGGGAATTTGATTTTTATCTGCACTGTAAAGGACAGAGATATTGTATTACAGTTAGCTGCAAATTATGTCAATTCAAATTAAAAATGGTTATTGTTTATATAAAAATAACCCCCCAAAATCATAAGAATTTAAGAGCTTACCCCAAAAAATCAAAACAATTTAAGAGCTTTTCACTATTATTGGAAGAAAATGCATGCAAGGCCTGGCCTTCTTTACCGATTGTTTTTCCAAAAGAATTTGAGATTCTTTGTTCACCATCTTTGTTCGTATCATTCACCAGAAAGAGGTTACACACAGCTTGGCTCAGAAACCAAGAGAAACATTTCACTCAATACAGATATAAAAATGCACTGTCATGCTGAATTCTTATTTACTTGATGAAACATTGACCTAATGCTTTGGCACACTGATTTTTTTTAAAATGTCTTTTACATCAGTAAGAATTAAACCAGTAAGAATCCTCCACATTAGTTTTTTTGTCATATACTGTATACAGTATGATACAGTATATGGATATGTAAAGGAAAATATAGTGTATATGTATAAACATACATCTCCATTTCAGGTGAAAAAATTTGTGGAACATGGGTATAGATTGTGATAGAACCTTCCCTGTCCAATCTGGACCTAGTGTAGATTTTCTTCTTATTTTCTGAGGAAATTCAAGTACTGATGTTTATCCTTATCTGGTCAGCAGGCATAGCTTCATTAAGTCATCAGCAAAATGTTTTGTTCAGGCCACTGAATGGTCATAAAAGAAGTTAGTTTAATAATTAACACTACACATGAAAAAAAGTGTAACTATAGTCTGTCTGCTGATTGGGGTAAAGAAGCAACCCAAACTATTTTTAGTTCATTAAGAAGTTGCTAAGTTGACTAAGGACAGTTTAGACTCATTGATGGCATGATCTTGTGAAATGAAGACCAGTTCCAGAAATATTTATATGTCAGCCAAATGGCCAGACATCTTACATTTTTTATTGAGCTTGAGTTAAAAAATCATTAGTGTTATAAAGCGATAAATCAAATTTTGTTTCAGCTACCCACATTCAAATAACAATGATAATGATTATTATTTTAAAAAAGCTGAGACTTCACAGAAGAGTTTCCTTATTGAATGTTGTTAAACTGTGTCTTGGACGACAAACATACGGCAAGGCTTGCAATAGAAAGTATATAACAAAGGAAAGAGTGCACTCCAGTGCATTAGGCACAGCACAGCCTTTTAATAGTTCAGTTGTTTTTGGACAGCAGAAGTTCTCTTACTGCCACACTATATGAATAATTGATTCTCTACAGAATATTCTTAAGAATTTGTACACCTGCATTTTGTAATACAATTTTGTAATACAGTAGTTTGTAATCGCCATACACCTGTGCTGGCAGTACTGTGGACAGATGACGCACGATGAAGCACAATTTGCATTTCTCAAATAAGAATCACTTATCTTGAATACCAGCTGCTTATCAGTGCTAACATGCTTTTACTGTATGTGTCACATAATGCTGCATAAAACTACATTCACCAAACGTTCCTATTAATTGTATGAAGTGATTATGTTAAATTGCTTCTCTTTTAAATGTTTTGTTGAAAATCTACCTTGTATATTTAATGTTTGCTAACTTCACATTTTAAGCCTGCCTCCTGGGCACTGATTTTGTAGATGAGAAAACTGGTTTGTTTAAGAAACCGTTACTTTTGCTTTATGAAAGAAGTCAGGTTCTGCAACCTTTCACTGCAGGCATACACCAAGAATGCACATTTATCTTCATTTTGTGAAACACTTTACACATTAGAGATGTCTAGAAAGTTTTTTTTTCCATCAAGATAGAAAACAGTGCTATGTGGAACTGACAAAAGCAGGTTAGACAGGTTCTACAATATGCCTTTTGTCCATAACTTACAACGCAAAATGCCTGGTTGGTAACTGATTTGCATTGCAAAATCTCTTCTGGAAATAATTTAATGTGGTGATTATTAATAGAGTGCCATACCTTTTACTGTACATAAAATATATGATGACAACTGGTTACTTAGCCTGCTAAAGATGTCTGTCACTATCAATTAAATTTTCACATAACATTGAGTTACAGTCCCAAGATTATGAAGAAAAAAATGTCTTCATAATAAGACCACATGTAAAAGTATTTATTTATATTTTATTTAAAGTTCAAGAAACATTCATACTTGTAGCAAAACTACACATTTTTCTTAGAAACTGTAATGATTCTAAGAAAAAAAAAGCATAATTTAAACAAGACAAACATCATTCTCATAAGATTATTACAGAAGTGTCTTCACTTGATAGCAACCTGTTCATTGAATTCTCTAGTTTTTGCCATTTACATTCATGGTTTTAAATGATATAAAAGATTAGTATTATACTACCCTTCACATTGCTTAACACTATGACAGCTATCAAGTGAACAACACATACTGCTCTAACCTAAAGATACAATAGGTTTATAACATTAACCAAAGTGAACATACTGTACTTAGTGATTCATAATAAATAAAGATAAGCATACTCTGCTAATTAACACAGTAACAGATCAGACATTAATAGTTATCTATACAGATGCATATTGTTCAACCACCCTTCACCATAAGGGAAAGTAAAAAACAGAAATAGAAATAACTTTACACTTATGGAAACTTTATACTTTGATCTTTTGTGTTCGTCCATTTTTTAGTTTATTACAGAGAAGTTAAAAGAGACAAGCATAAGAAGATCTCTCAGTTTGGCTGCTTTGAAAATATTGCAGAATTACTTCAGTCCATCAAGTTCAGCAACCAAGGCTAACAATCAATAATGTACAGTAAATTATTATTCACAGTGTTTAATGCAGTTTCAGACATGTTGAGACTTACACAGTCAATATTGCTCTGGGCATTGCAAGATTATGTAAAGTTGTAGTGACTATAAAGTGTTATATAAAGACAGAATGTATTTTGATCAGCGTTTGGGCTCATGTGCAACCCTGTACTACAGTAAAGACAAAACATACTCCAAGTGTTTGTGTTTACACATACTGTATCTACATGAGAAGTGCTGAATTTCACGATGCACAATATCAAACCTTCCCGTTACTTTGAAATTCTTATTCTTACTGAAAGCAGAAAATCGGATTTAGTCATTCCTCTTTATATAGTTATAGTCAATTTATAGATAGATTCAAATTATATTGGATACAGTCAGAGCAAACAGGTGCGATTAATATTTATTCAGTTTCTTTTTTCCGAATTGATAGTTCAGTCAACATGAGAGCTGCTTATGTGCAAACTTCAGTGCATCTTTCAGAAACAAATGCCTTAATATGGTTTCAACACAGGACAGTGATGGGAAGAAACAGCTGAGAATGGTTGGACTACTGGGAAACCTCTACTGCTGCCAAGTGCCAATTCTGGCGAGACAACTCGAATAAAACATGTTCAGTCCTTCCTTGACAGCGAAAAGATAGAAATGAAAGTTGTGATCTGCTGGCAATCTTCCGCGGAAGAAATTATTTCTTAAAAAAAAAAACCCAACTCATGCTCTAGAAGTCCGCTGCTGTCGAAAGTCAGTTCATCAAGGCAACAGTACTTTTGTGTTGGCCTCCAAAGAAGCCAGAGAAAAACTCCAGGGCCAGACGGACGTGGATTGGAATGAAGACGTAAGAAGTGTAAACCACCATTGCGATCATCGTGAATAAAACAGTATTGAAGATCGACTGTTCCCAAGGTTCCAACACATAGATTCCGGTGATCAGCAGGTACTGGTAATAAAGCCAGCAGAGATATTCCTTCAGGCTCTTCACATCCATTGGGCCACTTTGAAATGGACAGCCACACTAGAGGCACAAGAGACACACAAACACACAAATACACAAATATATCAATTGCATGAGCTGTTAGATCTGGTCCTTGGGGGCTATGACATTTTTTTTTCATTCCATCTAAGATCTTCATTACTACATTGATCTCATGGCTTGATTTATGGAAATCTATAAAAAAAAACAGTGTGTGTAACTCTACCCCTTGAGCTGGAAATGATAAATCCACTGACTGGAGGTCCTCGGCTACACAATTGAACGCTGTACTGACTTAATAATAGGTTTAATTTGAACTATTTGATTTTTCACCATGGTGGAGGTTGCCTTTTAACTATTACCTTTAGAAAAAACACTATTCAAAACTTGTGAGTAGACTAAACAAACTTGTAAATGTGCCAGTCAAGCAGCTCGTCGGTCCAATTACGGGCTCAATGAAACGAAGAGCTCAGATGGAATGAAACCCTGTATGTGTCCAGACTGTTGAGGGCCATCAGGTCTTCTAGCTCTTCTTCCATATGAGCTTTAATTTGCTTAATTAAGCCAATTACTTGATTCTACCATTTCCCCAGGTCAGGGGCTGTTAGTTATTTTTGACACACAGGCCCCAGATTAAAAGAAAACAAGTTAAACACACAGCACTTTATGATCGCTTTTTTGTTTGCCAGAGGCTCCTCTGTCTTGTATTCTTTCTTGCTGGTTGTACATTAATTTGCAGTGTTTTTTCCTGTACTGGCCACAGAACCTCTGCTGGTTTGCAGCTCATATAGACTGGGACTGACCCACCCTGTTTTATAGGGGATCATTTTGAGGATTTAGATGGATTATTTTAAACTGTTAGAAGAATTATACTGTTAGAGGAATTATTTTAAACTCTTAGGAGAATTACACTGAGGTTTGGTTCTGTACTGTGTCACTAATGGGTATAGGTTCATCTAATAAGATTCATAATGGCCTAGCTTATGACTGATAACTAAGTTTACTAGAATAATGAGGTCATCCATTAGGGAGAACAGTTGTTTCTTTAGTTTGTTTTTTTACTCACACCTGGGACAAAAATAATTAAAAGCTTTCTGAATGAGGAACCAGGTGTTTCAAAAATTGATTTTACAATGTACCATGACTCACTGACAGATTTACGCTTCATTTATTAATGCATAAAAAAAGTTAAAATGAAAGAGTTTGTGGTATAGATGATATAATAGATAATAGTTGTCAAACTGCCACTAAAACACTTGAAAAACTGGAAACGAGCACATTTGACATTTCGTTGTAACGGAACATACAGTATATCGTGCCTGCTTGTAGGCAGTGTTGCAAGAAGGCCGGTGCCTGCACTTGTATCCTGATGTCACCCCGTGCCCTGCTACCCCTGTTTGTTACAGTTGCAGGCTCCTCAGAAACCACCTTCACAGAACCAGCCCACAGAAGCAGCAGAAAAGTAGCCACAAGTGAACATGGAAAAGTGGCCATTCTGCACCTCCAGCCTGGGATGCTAATATCGAAGGGTGAAGAAGATGTGAGTTCTTCTTTAGAACCCGTCTTTAATCTTGAGTACCCTAATATGAAACACGTTCCCCCTTGAGCTTTTAACACACTTTTGTCCAGCGTCAGAGCCTGTGCAGATTTCTGCTTCAAACGTAGCGGAGGACTGCGCTTTCGAAAATACGGCAGCGTGACACATGAGATTGCACGCAAACTGCCTCCACTACCTGGCAGCGATTCGCTGTTGTTGTTTCTTAGCAATTATTTCATCGGCTCGAATTAAAAGGGGGAGCTGCACGGCAAAGGAAAGAGACCGGCAAGGGATTCTTGTAATGCGAAACTCGCACACTTTCCAATCTTGTAACAGTAGATTGGACAAATCCATTAACTTGGCAGACATGAACGAAACTTTGTGAAGTGCTCTTCGTGATCCATTGAGGGTGAAAAAAAGTGCTATATCAATCATTATTTTTTACTGTATGTTTAATTTACCGGTATATATTTTGTATGCATTATTATTTTTAAATGCATATGCAGGCCATTTATGCTGTAATGTTTATTCCGTAGCCTTTGGAATACGAAGCCTTTTCCAGCACTAGGCAGTGCCCCAGGGCTAAGTGTGCAGCACCTTTTGTTAACTAGGAATCCCAGGGTAACCAGAGAAGTGCCACGCAGAAATCTCCCGAGTCTGCCCTGGTGTTCTTCAATACTCTAATAAGACACGAGGGGGGCTAGGTGTTACATCCCAGCAGGCAGACTTGATCAAATAAGCCACTCGATGACAGTTTCCCTTTCATTTTAAACAGGCCAGACATAAATAAAAGTACGTTCAGGTTTAGGGAATCTTTCACTGAATTCCCACCCTCTGGGGGCTAGCTGTACTTTTGACATACAGTACAGTTGCTTCAGTAAAATCCCCCCCGTTTGCTTACAAATTGAGCCTAACACCCTTTCCAGCTGTAATTTAGGAAAACGCACGAACAGCATTAACAAATCATACTGTAACTATCTGGCGCACATTGGTAAGCCGCCTTTATTATTATTATTTATAGAGTATAATTAAATACTTTACTGTATATGTGGGAGAATCAACAGTATGTTTCTGACATGACACTGCTTGCTTAGTAGTGTACAGTTGAGCAAAGTGGCACCAAACCACTCATGAAAGTCGACAGGACAAAGCAAATTGGGCAACCGGTAGATAACCCCGGTAAACTCGTCTTTTTATTAGAATAAAAAATATAAATATGCATAATAAAATGGTTACTTGTCTGCCTAATTTGGATGAGGAAAGGTAATGTATTAATTGGAGAAATAATTATGATACATTGTCGAGAAGAACAGTATGACACGTGTTCTAACTTATACGCGTGGGTCCAGACGGGACAGCAGTCGTCAAGAGCCCAGCTGAATTGTTAAGACTTCAATGGAACACAACACAAATGACTAAATAAGTGATATAAATACGGATATTAAAGGACAGATATTAATCCAGACACGTTCAAAACGTGTCTGAACGTGTTAAGGCGAGCCTTCTCTGAAACTCGTTGTAAATGTAAATTGATGTCTCATTTACACATTGTTCACTGAGCAAGTGAACAATGTGTAATGCCAAACCCTGTGACATTAATTCTGGTTGATCTGTAACAGAAGAGAACAGCACAGATGTAATACGTTTAAATGGAAATATTTTCTTAGCGATAGGGGTAAAATTTAAAACCCAGATTCAAGACCGGGTGGCTGTATTTGAACTGTATTCAAAGACATTCTTGGTCAAAGTCACCCCCTCCTCATTCAATTCTGTCAGTGTGTTAAAATGGGGGAAAAGTATTCACATTTTCCAAGTGTATCATTAAAAAAAACACACACATATATATATATATTTGGGACAAATACTTTCACTTTAGCGTTACCCCGAGACCAAAGCCTTTGATTACTGATTACAGTTTTTTAAAAAAACGATAGCAATAAATATCAGACTCACCTATATCACCTTCCTTTTAACTCTACTGTTAGTGGGCAAGGTTTATTGCAAGACGCCGAAGCGAACTGACAGAATTCCACCAGTGTGCCACTGCTTTATGGAATCTAAAAGCTGCCCTACCTGTTCACCATCCACCAGGTACCTTTCTTTTACCACACCCACTATTCATGTTTACACTCACCTGTGCGTTAGATGGGTGTACAGTACTGTATGTTTAAAGCACACGGAAAAGATTACAGATGAACCCCTGCGCGCCTCGTCCGAACACAGGCTGAGTACAAAACAAACTAAAAAAAAAAACGCTTGTTTGAAGCATTGTTTGCTTTTCCGAAAACCGTCACTTCCACACTGATACAATTGGGACCTGCAACGAAATTACTGAACTTTCCCTCTGTAATATCCTCATAACAGCCTGCCATCACACTGATGATGCACCGCAGTCATGCGGACCCTGGAGTCCGTCTGCAGTATTTCAGCAGAGGAAACGCTGTAACAGCAGAAGTATCACTTTTCTTCTAATTTAAAGATGCTGCAAAATTTGGCACAAGCGTCAAATATAAATATGCAAGCGATGCTAGTAAAGTGCATGTGTATAAAACGCCAACCGAGACAACCCCCCCATCCCCAGTGATATGGCGAAACACGCAATGGCGTAGGCTGCAAGGACCGCAAAGAGACACTACAAAGTCAGCCGGACATTTGACATTTACGTTTTGAAAAACGTTCCTGATCCGTTATGTCATAGACCATGCAGTTCCGCGGCAGACCGAAAATAGGTATCGCAGAAACAGCATGAGATAAAGGTGGTTGTTTTCCCCCTTACTGCAGCAGAATTATAGTACAGTACCGAGTTCAGTTCCCCATAGAAATCAGCATCTCACTCCAGTCATTTCACGGGCTCCGCTGGCTGTCGAGGCGCGTTCACGGTGTTGCTTGAAACGCAGCAAATTCTGAGGTGAACGCGCAGACGATGTCGATAGTCTGGACAAGGACAGTAGACTTGAGTATCTAGAGGGTGCATACAGCTCCAAACTCAGCTATCGGCGGCAGTATCTTTAAAAAAAAATACTTTTACACATTAAAACGTAAAGGGTATAATTAAAATTTACAACAGAGCCAATGCAAACATAGCTTGTAGTGACAGTATTTTTGAAGACGGTCGAGTACGGAGCTGAGTCAGCTCTAAGTTTCGGCTTTGGAGCCTTCTTCAGGTGGTAATATTTTAGTCGTTAGAGTTAACAGCCATCAAAGCACACATGCTTGCTGGTGGGATCCAAGATGCTGTCTTGTCAGACGGTGATTAATTACTTCAGTAAACCTGTCTGCCTGGTGATACTAAGGTTTGAATTGTAGTGCAAGCAGCGTTTTATTACTATTTGTTATTATCACTCAACTGATTGAAAAGGTTCAGTACATGCGTTTTCTCCTAAGCTAAAACTGGCTGAGATGTCAAGACTGATATACGGTAAAACTGTGTTCTTCTGTGCTCTTTAGGTATAAAGTTTCTATGCTGTGCCCACTTTACATATTATAGTGTAAAGTGGGCACGAATTATAATGAATTGGGGTTCTTGAACACTCGCTGCTCCTGCCACAATTCGTCCTTCGAACCCGAAGTCAGAAAAACAGCATTCTTAGCTTTCAGTTCAGTTTTGGCCAAGGACAAGCTGCAGACCTCTACTGAAATAATTGTGGACAGTCAGTGCAGTGTGAAATGGCAATAGAGCAGAATAAGTGTTTTCATAAAAGTACACTGCTGGACACTGTACTCCTCTGAATATTATGCCTTCATTATTACTGGGGTATCAACAAGGGTATTAAATTCAACAAGATGACGGGTGGGTAACCTGTTCCAGACACCAAGAACCCTTTGTGTTAAGAAGTGCCTCCTGTTTTCGATCTTAAAAACACCCCCCTGCAGTTATCGCTTGTCTCTATTCTATTCTGGAGAAGTCCATTAGGCTGACTTTGTCAAAGCTATTAAGGTTTTTGCCTGTTTGAATCAGTTGTCCTTGTCCTCCTCTCTTTTCAAGCCTGAAAATAGACAATATGTAAATGACATGTGTGTACTGGAGTTGCATCTTTTCTGCGTCTTCTAAGCTTTTCACGAGCCCTTCGGTAAGGCCTTGCATCTTAAGCATGGTGCTGAATTTCTTCAGTATGCAAGAGTACATTTTGTACATTTCACCTGGGGATTTTATCACTTGGAAGAGAATATAAAAGTCAACAGTGGAGTGTATGGCATACTGTAATTTCACCTACTGTACACACACTGTCTTGAAATGGTATTGTTATTTCTGTATTCCATAATTGTTGTGATGAAGATGACACGTTTTTTTTTTGAGAGAGATATAGACTATGCCTTTAAGAGACCTACTGTAGGTAGTGTAAATCCAATAAGACCATACAGTATAATGATATATAATATATTTGCACATAGCTCAGATACAGAGAGGGAAGTGTATGGCAGGGTGAAGTTTGGCCCTTAATGTGAAATGCTAATCTAGTCTGACAGTGTGTCCCTGGGATGTGGCTATAAAGGAGCTCTGCCCAGACTGCTGATGAGATTTTAACCTGTTTGCCATTCTTCGCAAGGTAACATTTCCAGACACATAAAATGGTATGCCTGCCCCAAAGAAGATGTAATTCCTGAAGTCTTTCTGCCCTCGTGGTGGATTTACTGTTGGACTGATGAATTTGTACAGAGAAAGAAAAACTATTTTTAGGCGTGCCTTCCTGTTTCTTAGAATACAATCTGTGCTGCAGCTCGGTTAGGCCAGTCAATCCAGTCCACACTTCAGGTATATGCATAGATAGATAGATAAGACTTTATTGATCCCAAAGGGAAATTGAGGTGTTACAGCAGCCCAGCCCAAGACAAGCAAAAACAGACATCAGAATAGACTACAAATTAAAATAAGTACAGCAATACAAAATAAAATAAAGTTAGGTGTGCAAAATATGCTAATAGTCACTGTAAAACAATACAGTATATACAGATTGAAAGTAGCACAGTATAAACAGTATATTAATGCAGTGTCCAAAAAGTTCATGCATGCAACATGCTGTCCATAGATGAGCAGATGAAGGGCTAGCAGTCCTAGCCTAGGGCAGTGTTATACACCCTGACAGCCACCAGGAGGAAGGATCTGCGGAAACGTTGCCTTGAACACCGTAGCTGGAGCAGTCTGTTACTAAAAGTGCTCCGCTGCCTAATAACAGTCCCATGTGGCACATGAGAGGCATTGTTCATGATGTATTGTATTGCTTATGGTACACAGTACGTACAACATGTTATGTATTGCTTACGCCAGGAACAGTAAAAACCTTCCCTGGCTGGAGGTTCAAAATGGTATCTGTGTTTGCAAGCACTGCAGGAAGAGAATCAAATAGCTCCGGGCTCCTTCATATTGTCGGTCTGCAGCCTGCCTTGCTCAGAGTGCCCAGTGAAACTGGACAGAGACCGCCAATGGTTTTTGTATTCACCAGTTACTTAATCTAATTAGCTAGAAAATGAAAACTTCATGTTTGTGGTTTTCAGCTAATTTCTTGCTACTCTGAAACATAATACGGATAAGGCTGTATATACAGTATATATAAATTCCAGTGCTCCAGGACAGCACATCTGCACATTTTTCACTTTACTAATTAATATTTCAGTTAGACTACAGCTGAACAGGCATTTGCTTAAAAATAGCAGCACCGGCAATGCTCAGCAGGCAGTTTGTTGAGGGGAAGTCCCACATCAGTATTTTTCTTCTTCAGTTTTTATGGCAGATCTAGAATCCTTACAGACCTGAATACATCTTAAAATGTATAGGTATTCATACACCACCACCCATAAAATCAGATGGGTAATAATGGTGTTTGTAACAGAAGTCTGCTGGGGGGGGGGGGATGACAACAGCCAAGTTCAATCACACTCAGCTGCCATCATTTCCTCACCTAAAACATTATACAGACTGTACGTGATCCCCTTCTCTCCCTCACATACTGTATATTTTTCTCCCATCTCCATTTCTGCACTTACCTCTTGGTCACTCCTCAGTCTGCATATGGGACTCCCAGGCTCCTCTCCCTATGGCCAGGAGGTTAGCCCTCAGCCTAGCAGTGTAAGACATTTTTTTTAAAATTAAACACTCCATAATCCTTTTATTACCATTAATTATTGGGTATCGTTATTTCTAGTGAAATGTATATAAATCAGTTACCTACAGCAGACTGTGAGAGTTGTAAGAATACGCTTTTGCACGTTGTGTACAGTATATGCTTTTGTATTGTCGTGGAATGTGTGTTTTTTCTCATTAGCATTAATATTTGTGATCCATTCCTGCAGAAAAGTGAGACGATGTTGGCTGACGATCCTGGTCACTTGGAACTGGAACAGAGTTTCAGAGGTGGTGAATGTGACTAAGGGGTTACAAGACGTGTCTGTGAATTCTACTGTGCAATTGGAAATGCAACTTTGTCTTTATTCTTTACTCTTTGTGTCATTTTCTCTTATTGGTGAAAGTTCAACATTGCTTTTAAAACACAGAACTGGAATTGACATAAGAACATAAGGAAGATTAGAAGGAGGGGAGGCCACTTGGCCCAGCTAGCCCGTTTAGTAGTGTCCAAGAATCTCATCTAGCTGTTTTTTTAAAGAAACGGTGTACCAGTTTTAACAGCATGACTGGTTTCCTTGTTCCATATCGCTACAACCCTTCACGTAAAGGAGTGTCTTCTTCTCTGACTAATTTTGAATGCACTATCGTGTAGGTTCCAGCTGTGTCCTTTTGATTTGAGGTACTGTTAGTTGGTAGTTGATTAATTGCTGGGGAGTCACTACGGTTCCTGATGCACTGTCACATTATATTAACAGCATGTACTGCATACTGTATATTAGAGGCTTTCACAGAGACGTGTGAAACCAGCACAATTTAACTCTTTCCTGTTTTTTTTAGCACACGGTCTGATAAAAGACTCACGTATCCACTGACTAACCATAAAATGTATTGCATTTAGCTTTGTGTTTCTGATTGTTGTGCACAAATTGTCCAGATTGTCTTTGAAAGCATCAGTGCTTTCAGACTTGTAAAACATTGTCATGGATGCCTTAGAAACTAAAATGACTTTCAGAGGGCAGTCCTTCTTGTAAAGTATACTGTACTTCATTGTGAACGACATCATATAAACAATGTAAAGAAGTACTGCATATTGGAACTTGCAGAAGCTCTGTGTTTGAGATGATTAATTCAGTGGAAATAATTTTTTATACTCACAAAATATTAGTGGGGGGTCCTGAGATGGAGCCATCCATCCATTTTCTAAACGCTTTATCTATTAAAAGGGCAGGACAGCCAGATGCCTATCCCAGCAAGCAACGGGTGTGAGGCGGGATACACCCTGGATGGGATGCCAGTGTATCACAGGGCAAACACACAGACCCAAACACACACACTCACACCAGGGCCAATTTTCCCAATTAACCTGAGACAGGTCCTAATTTTGGGAATCTGTGACATTGTAAATGTTCTATTGGACAAAGTCAGACTAGGAGTCTGATTAAATGTCATGATCATGATGTTTCAACCTTAACCTAAAAAATTATTTTCTTGTAGGTGATAAACATTACTTATAATGACAAAGGGCTGGCAATTTCCCCAGTTAACTTGTACATAAAATTTAGTGCAGAAACATAAATGATTTACCAGTCTGATTTGTTTTATATTATAGAATGAAAGATCTGCTCTGGTTACGAACAATGACGTACAGATACTAGTGAATCTCTTTTTTGTACAAGCCTGCCACCTGGCGATTACTGACAAAAAGTCAGTTTGTGCTGAGTAAATACTGTAGTTCTTGTTTGAACCATTAGTGTTTCTAACACCTCTAAACAGATACTTCCATGTCTTCTTGACATTGTTACAGTTAAATATCACAATGGTCATATCCAAGCATGCCCAACCAACTTTATAAAAATCCCTAGAAGTTTACATATATAAGAACCTGTTTGGTTCTGACAGCCCATATCAGAGACAGACACTGCTCATTTAAACAAATGGGTTCATTCATTAAAGCCAGGGAGGGAAGTTAAGAAGCTACAAGTACATAACTTAAAAGTACTCATGTGAACCGTGTAAGGTTTCAGGGTCAAACCTTAGAATTGTAAATCATTTTAAGGTCCATTATGAAAGTTCGTGGAGCATTAAAGCATAAAGGATGGACCCACCCTTTGAAAATCATTAATGTTACAATTACACAGCAAGCAGAGCTACCAGATCTCTATACTGATTAATGAAGACGCATCTCTAAACAGGACATTTGGTCTTCGACTGGAAAGTGGATGATCATCTGAATATCCTTCAGGTAACATTAATTTTTTTTTACATGAGTGGAGGGGTTACTGGATGTGTATCAAGTGTTGCAGTAACTATTATGAGGGTGAATTTAAATTAAAGCTTCATTTCCAAGTTTCCTCCATCTGGTTTGTCAGCCACACTGTTTGAAAAGAAGGCATATAATATAATTGTTCTGTGTCATAAGATGATTAAATTATTTGTGTTTGAATGAGCTCTAGAACACCAATTGAAATGTACAGCTATACATTTCTATGTGGGGGCATTTGGATGTGTTGTTTTTGGCTGCCCTGTGCAAGGCATGTTTCTTCCTCGTTTCTGTATTTTGTATTTTAACCTGAACCACAAATGAAGCAGAGTAACAAGTTAAGAAAATAAAATAATGATTTTATTTGTCCTACCATTGTAAAATGCATTTAAATTAGGTTAATATATTTTTTTTTTACTTTGTGAAGGCTTTTAAAGGAGATATGAATTACCTTTACTAATAAAGCCCTTGGAATGATTTCAACAATGGATTTGGTAACAATAGATAAAACAACGTCAAGCTCCAGTGGAAAAGGCTTCAGTGTCTCTTTTTAGAGTTGCTTTTTAATATTCGAAAAGCTACAAACTTGGGGAATAGTCTCCCTCCTGTGGCAAAAAGAAGAATATAAAATCATTTCATGATTTTGTGTCATGTATTCACACTCCAGCATCCTGCTGCACAGTTCTATAGTAATCGTATAAGAGACTTCTTTCATACACGATTCCAAATACTGTTGTTCCCACAGTCTAACAAAATATTTACTAACTGAATAAATTTGTTACAATAGGATGCAATGTCTCTGGTGTGTTTAAAACGGCTTAACAGAAGTTTCCAATTGAAATGACATGTTTCCTGCTTAATACACAATATGATCTGCTGTGCATTAATTCTGATACTCCTACACATTTACAGTTCAATTTAATATGATTTAAGAGGATTCTCACCACATATAAAGACTGCAACAAACATAAAATTCCACACATTCACAAAAAATAAAGCTTTGTACAGTAGATAGTGATTTTACTCTTTGTCGCATCACCATATTTATATTACGAAACCCTCTTTAACACATACAGTATGATATGTTCCTTGCAAATTACCAGAATGTTTGGATGTTTACATATCCTCTGTTCTTAACCTTTGCTGTTGTGCATTTAGGCATGCAGGTGTGTCATCTAGCTGAGATGCAACACATTTAGATGCATCACTGAAGTAGGAAAAAAAGAGCCTCCAATTACAATTCCGTGGGGTAGGGAGGTTGAGAAAAGAACAAAGCATATGAAAGAGCAGACCACTGCAGGCTGGGAGCAAGAAGTAACGATTCAAGGTTTTAAGCAAACCTCTCAATAGCACTGCCTCAGCTTACTCCTTCTCTATTATTCACTTCAGCAGAGAAAGGCCCACTAAAAGCCTAACGCTTAGGCAGTGCTTCCACTTATGACAAACAGGAGTAAAGGGTGATAATGGAGATCCAGGTAAGAAACCCCATTCTGAGTCTGTTCACTAAGATGAAAAATGATATGAATAACATTTTATCATCAGTATACCAATATTGGCAAAGAAGTTTGCTTCCTATGTCACAATGATCCCATGGATACATATGGGTCCAAACTACGCATAACATCTGACACAGATTTAAATTTTGTTAACAAAGTGCAACTGTAATTTTCTGAACCACTGTACCAATTCACGGCAACTGAAATATTTCGCATGCTTGACCATACTTGTGGTTAAAGAAGGTCCTGAGGATCTGAGTAACTGGAGACTGGGGGCACAAAACCTAGCAGGAAGGAAATAAAAATCCCAAGAGTTGAACGGACACATATTGTCCCAGTTCAATTACAGTACGTTTTCCTTCTGAGAGGGTACGTAACTCGCACACATTTTCTTTGAACGGAACCACTCGTTCTGATATCTAATTAGCTGAGCCTCACCGAATATAGGTAAAAGTAAGCTGATATTTCTTTTCCTGCTGCATAAGCTCCACAAAGCAAAATTTAAAACAATCATTTACATTTAAAGCATGTGCCCTTAACATGAATCAATGATATATGTGTGGAGGTCAAGGCTATGAAACCCCTTTGCTGACAGACAGAAGCCAGAGCATCTTCTGGGTTTTGGTCTGGTGAGCACTCATGTGATATGTGAATTCATTTAATATAAATTCAGCGGTTCAACATTTTGTTACCTACTGTGTGTATGTTTAATTGAAAGCATACTTTCCATGAAGTATTACTCTTAAAGGGGAACTGCAATGCTATTTTTATATTTGGGGTTAGAATTAGCAATGATGAGTGCTTGTCAAACCACGGTAAAAGTCAAATGTACTGTACACAGTAACTTGTAACTCTCATTCTCGCCGTGGTGAGACCAGTGATTTGCGGCAACAACGGCGACCATACAATACTTTCAACAAAGTTCCCGATTTTGTGCTTAATAAGAAATTTGTAATCTACACCAATCTCATCTACATTTTCTATACCATTCATGAGAATTTATTTTGTTACTGAGATTTCATAACCGCAGCTCCCCTTTAATTAATCAGCATCAGAACAGCTGACAAGGAAAGCAAGTTGCACCGAGCTGAGCAAATAATGGGACCAGTAAAAGGAAAGACCTTTGCACACTGGGTTTGATCTGTCATCCCATCATTGATGTGTAAATTCTACTGGATGGACATCTTTCCTGGATTAGAGGTGAAGATGACAGATCAGGTTCAGTATACATTCTGAAATGTACTTCTGATGGGAAGTGCTCCAGAAGTCAGTGAGAGTCTTCATGACTGGAAGTGATATGGATTATGTACTGTAGGCTGTGGGACTTCCAAAGGAGGCTTTTTTGTTGTTTGTGATGACCTTTACTGTATTTTATCTAAGGTGTGAGACCTTTGGTTTGGGGGTAGTTTTCAAACCATTACTGATGCAGTGGTCCCTTCCAGATGCATGTCTTGTTTGGAGTATGGAGTATTGTATGGAGTGGGTCTTGTGAGCATGAAAATATACGCTATGGACGAGGAAAGGGGCTGAAGGCGGCTCTGGACCACAGTGAGGCTTGGGGACCGACACTGTGTGAGAATCTTGGATTTTGAAGCCTCCGGCCTTTAAAAGAGAAGCAGATTGCAACAGTTGTTTTTTTCAACTTTGACATTCTCCTTTTGTCAACAGAATGAATTAAGCCCTCATTGCCCTTGAACTTTGGAAGTGGCATTTAAGTTTTAATCAACTAAAGCGCGTGGATACAATTTCTGTTTTTCTTTCTCCGTGTAATTTAAATGAAAATAATGGAATGGGCTTGAGGTATCGAATGGAGATCATGATTGCCTCAGAACAGACAAAGACTTCTCTCTCTGCTCTTCCTGGATTCCTCATACACTGTAGTTGCCTGTTTGACATTTACAACATGTCCTGTGGTTTTTGATAACATTGTTCTGTTTACGTGTGATTGTGCAGCACACTTTTCAAAGGTGAATGCAACTGACAAGACCAGGTTGTACCCCATCAAAGAATCTATTGCGCAGTTCCAGCCAACCCATTCAGAATTTCAGAATGACACATAGTTTATGTATTATGAAACAAGTAATATGTTTATTCCATGCTGAAAAAAAGAAGAAAGAAAACACAACTTTTCGCCCATGGAGCCTTCTTCAGGTGTATGTATTGTGTCTTTTTATTATGTACTTTATTATACTTTTAAAGGTAAAATTGTCAATTATTTTTTATTTTTTACACACCCAACATGAAATTACCATAAGTGTCTTTACATTTCAGCTCACAGCCTCTCCCTGTACTCCCATGGAGAGAATGAGAGCATACATACAGGTTCCCCTGACCAACTGCTCTTCAGAGCCATTCATCTTTCATCAAGCCCCACAGAGAAACATAGGAGACTCACTGTGGATTGGAGGAGTTTCGCCTCTCTCAATGACATCACAAATGGGCAGTTGCCGTGGTCACCAGAAGCCAAGAGAGCCCAGTAATCCCCACCTCTCGTCCTGGTGGAGTCGAGCCAATCGTGTGCCATCTCTCAGGAAATCTGCATCGTGATTGGCTGGTAGTGACTGAGGATCACATATGAGGATTACAGATGTGTTGTTTGAGCCACCTGATGAAATATGTTTTGATTTGTGAATAAATATTCATATCCTAGAGATTTTTCTTTTAAACTTATTGCAAATAGATGTACATGATGGAAAAATGATTTTAAAGATCTGAAAGCAATTTTTTTAAGGATTTTTATTGTTTTATGGTTTATGGTTTTAATTAATTACTTAATTGTTGAAAAAATTAGCAAAATATTATTGCACCTGAATGGTAAATTCCATATATATAAATCCAGTACAGTAACTGGAAAGAAACATTGGTATAGTACAGTCCGCATAAATAAAAGTAATTTTTACAAGCATTTTGTATACCTGTGCCAACTACATTGAAGGCAGCTAAACCACTGAAAATAATAATAATAATAATAATAATAATAATAATAATAATAATAATAATAATAATAATAATAATAATAATAATATATAGTACATACTCTTAAAAGCACAGGAACTTCAAACTGTCACTTCAAACAAGATTATGCAATGTAACTTAAGAAATTAATTTGATTTATTTGTGTTTTATCATGATATTCATTAAATAGCAGGCAAGTACAATACTTGTAGTTTTAGAGAAAAATAAGTGTCCTACTGTAAACTGACAGATATTTTGAATAATACGTGGTCATGAAATTTGAGCTTGTGTTTTAGGTTTACATTCATTAAGATGCACTTAAGTGGTACAGGAAAAGTAAATTTACTTTATTAAAATAATTATTGCAAACTTTAGTTCACTTTTCACTTTTACTCAAGAGGAATCTAAACTGATACAATTTACTATTGTCATATCACTACTTTGTTTTTTATACTAGCTTTTATTCAATATCCACTCCTTGGGCTAGCTCTCTTCTACTGTAAGTGACGAGTATAAAGTTCTACCTACAAATTACAGCTTTTTCCAAAAGAATCCATTACAGTGCACTGGCTTATTACTGGAAATTTCCTTTAATTTAGCCCAATCCCCTTGATATATGGTAGAGGGATTCTTAATATATCAAGTGACCAGTGCTTCTGCTCCTGTGACCAACTGTTTTATTGAACTGAGTACATGAGAGTGGCATATCTCATGTCACAAAGGCGAGGAAAACAAGAAAACTACAGAAATGAGCAGTTCAATTAAGTCCTACCTGTCTGCAAACATTTGCATGTCCTCAAGTTTCAGGTCTTTCGTAGAATCTTGAATAATTCACCAATCCCGTCCGTCCAAAACTTTGGTACCCTCCAATTGGTCAGGATGTAAAGAATTCCTGAGAAAAAAATTAAATCAGAGTGTGAATGTGGATGATTCTAGTTCGTACAAAGAGCCATTAGGGGATGAGGTAAATTATAAACAGTTCATTAAGAAGGTAAGTGAGAATAATGTTAATTCCTTAGCATTAGAAAGGAAAACTGCCGCTTGGTCTTTTCTAATATGGTCAGATAATTCGGCAAAACTGAAATATTCAGTGTGATTTGTTTTGCTATTGGTGTTTTAGGAGTTGCAATTGTATTACAAATACTTAAGATTATTAAGTAGATGTAGAGGGAATGTGCTTTTGTATTTGTATAGGTTCGTATCGGATAAAAGAAACTAGTGCCTGTTCATTTTTTTCTAACCTGCATGGATGATAAAGCTTGGGTATTCAATCACTCACAAAAATCTCAGAGTGGACTGGTATTGAAAAAGAAAACAGAGCTAAGAGAGAAATTATTCCAGTTTTATATTGTTGTGCTGAATTGTTCAACTTCTGAAAAAGCACTATCTAAACCTAAGAAAAATAAATGAGAAAAAAATGTATGTGGCTGTTTCGATGTACAGAGCTGTCAGACTCCAAAATTCCTGCAGCTTAAATATTCCTACACAAAGCTGAGATCTGAGGTGAAGTTAAATAAATCAAACAGTTATACAACATTCCCAGCTACAGGAAACATTCTTTTATACAGAATTTGTATTCACTTGGATTTCTCTGCGATAAGAAACTTTTTTGTTCTTTGTTTAACCTTCTCTGTCTGGTAGTCCGTGATTGTAAGTTTACCGAACATAGAAAAATCTGTGTTCTGACATTTTCAAATATCAGAATGATACAAATAGATAAAATATTTTTTTCAGTCTGATGTTTTACTACATAGATAAATGTACATATTTCACAGATCCTTTAGGTTTTGAATATATGGGCTGCAAAGATATGTATTCATAATATTCAACAAAACATCTTTCTTTCTAGAAAAAAGGCTGCATTCGCACGCACCTTGTCAGTTTTATTTGTTTTATCAAGTGTTATCTTCCCTCCACCTGTTGTCAACGAATTACCTACAATTGAGCTTTTCTCCTCATTTCATCCCACTGCTGTATCCTTTCCAATTTCAGATCAATACTCTCCATTCATTTCTCAGCGCAGCCAGGCTTGTCTTCCTACCTAATAAACCTAATAAGCTCTTTTCACCAACCTAACAACCCCAAGAGAACCTCGGGAGTTCATCTCAGGCGTGCGGCTCTCTCCAGGCACATACTCACGGGGGTTACTGTAGTGCTGCAAAGCAAATCTATACTCTGGTCAGCTTGCTCTCCCAGTCCATTTTTGTCATCCCCCAGTCAAGACAGTGGGTTAGAATAAGTGATCTCATGATGTGCTTTGCTTTCCATACCATGCTTTTTTGCAGTGCTTTACTGAAATTCAATAAACAGCTCTGTACTGAAATTCAGTGCACTGATTGACACTTTCAAGGCTCCTTTGCCTCCTAATGATGTGTTCCAATAGACCCAATGGATCCTTATTATGGATCTCTTCATCACACTTCTCAAAAACGAGCTGATTACATTATATTGGCACATTCTCCCTTAAAATGTTGAGGAATCAAAATTAATAATATTTTTTACGCTTTTGTATTGTTAATTGCAGGTAATGAAATGGCGACCTTTTCCTTCCCATCAGTGTGTCTAGTGGCAATTGTAATTATTGCGCACATATCAGCTAAGACGACTCAGTTTCCTAAGTACCTGTACACAAAGAAGCCCTTCCCGGAAGTCCATCAGACTACCACCACGTTTTCCAGCGGCGTCACGGATGAGACGACCGACGGCACAGAGACCTCGTCCTCGGCATCCACGGACAGCACCACCTTCGCCAACAACCCCTTCCAGGGCTTCAAAACTATCTCCACACCGCCTCCCAGCCTCGATCACGAGAACTTCACTCTCGACTACAACGAATGCTTCTTCAATTTCTGTGAGTGCTGTCCTCCGGAGCAAGGACCAAAAGGACAGAAGGGAGACAGGGGGCTGCCAGGTACTATTTCAGCGGTAACTGCCTTGTCACAGGTTAACCCATGCATTGCAGGGAAGTCAGACGTACCAAATTAGCAAACAAAAAAGACCGCATTCAGATCGTAATGAGTTACAAAAAAAAAAGAAATGAACAACTGCATTCGTATACTGCTGTACCTCCCTGCAATTTCCCTAACGGGATCAATAAAGTCTCTATCTATCTATATTATACAAAATGCACAGCTGTTGTGGAAAATATTGACACCTTAAATGATGAATTTCTATTTTAGAAAATAAAAATGCACATTTTCATTCTGAGTACAGAATGTGCACTGTGCTCTTGTAACCCTATTAAATTTAATCCTTTTATAATTTTTTTAAATAACTTTTTATTTCAGTAGTAAAACATATACTGCATTCTAGGATTGATATCTTACTATCAACACAGACTTGTAGCACATTATGCAAATTAGTTTGTGCAATAATATAACTATGAGTTGCGGTTAAATGGAGACAAGTATCAGGAAGATTAGCACTGTTGCCTTGGGGCCTGGGTTTCTTGCCTGGAGAGCCTTCTATATGGAGTTTGTATGCTCTCCCATGTCTGAATGGGCTGGTATTCCATCTAGTGTACAGGCCTTGTATCAATGCTTTCGGATTAGGCTGTAGCAGACTAATCCTTACAAAGAATAAGGGGCTTTATGGTAATGGAAGGAAAACGTTTTGGAATACACTCCGTTCACATCTGTGCAAGTATTCTGGAATCCACTCCTTTCAGAACATTATATCCTTGAAAATAAAATTCTGTACTATTTTATCACCTAAAGTGTACATTTGTTAAACGACTATTGTACTGCTCTGTAATCTATTTGTTCTTGGATTATTAACGAGAAGAAGCAGCGTTTTCTTCTTTATTAACCCCAAACTGTATTTGAATGAAATATTAAATCATGAAGTGAAATCTGCCACTCCCATTTTGTTCAGAATATCTGACACATTTGATTAAATGCGGGTTTGAACGTGTATATTAAAACTATTACAGGGCATCGTTTAGACACGGCAACACAGATATTTGCTTTGTTATCTGAGGCGATTGTCTGGAGAGGCTCTAGTGCTTGCCAAGTGCTGAGTGGGGATGTTGTGCTGTTGCAGGACCTCGTGGAGACAAAGGAGAGCCGGGATTAAGGGGACTGCCTGGACCAGCAGGCATTTCTGGGATCAAAGGGGCCAGAGGAGAAAAAGGTGACTTTATATCCTATCTTGTTTTTCAGGAATTTTTATTGTAACCCTTTTTTTTTCAAAAAAGGAGGCACTTAGACTTTTTAAGCACATTCCAGAAAAGGGATTTACACTGTTAGATTAGAGGATTTGAAAGCACTGCAGCCCTTCACAGTCCAGTTCCTCATCCAGAGTCAGATGTCATTCCTGATTCAAACAGTGGGATTTTTCTGATATTTGATATCACGTTAATTAAAGATTAGCACCTTTTGGTTTCCTTTTAACAAGGCTGTAGGACTGCAGACTATAATCTCCCTTCCCAGGCCTGTGATCAGTTAGCTCTAAACAAGGACTTCTTTGAAAACTGGGAACTTATTTCAACATTATGATATCAAATATGAGAGGTATTTCGATCAGTTATCGCATCTACCTATGATCCTGTTGAATAGTGTGGTGTCATTTTCAGGGCCACATGGATTTCCAAGGAAGTGGCTTAACTCTAGGATGTGTTAGGAGACACAACAAACAGGAAAACCAGTAATAGTATCCTGGCATGGCATGGTGCTGTTGTTAGAAGTGGAAAAGATTCATACCGATGTGCCATTTGACAAAGTCAACATGCACTTAATGTGATCATCAAAGAGGATGGACGGGACTGAAAATACTAATACAATGAGTGTACTGTAGGTAGTACAAAACCGCTACTGAAGTGTTTGTTAAAACTTCTTGTGCTGATACCAAAGGTCATAGTCTTTGTGCTTTTAAATATGTGGCATGAATAGGAGCAGTCATGCTCTTTTGTGCACATTGACGTTCGCTGCTGGGCTAGACTGTATCTAATATAAGAACAAGTAATATGTTTATTCCGTGCTGAAAAGAGAAAAAAGAAACAACACCGTTTCGGCCGTGGAGCCTTCTTCAGGTGAAGCTCCACGGCCGAAATGTTGTGTTTTCTTTTTTCTCTTTTCAGCACGGAATAAACCTATTACTTGTTCCTTTTGCAGCCTATGCATGCTGACGTAGCTGTCCACCTGTATCTAATATATGTACATACCAGAAGCAAGCAGGTGCCAAAGGAATGCAAGGCATACATGTGATTGCCGCTTTTATGTAAAAACACAGCTCCCAACACGAACCAGACTGCACAAGTGGAAACTGTAGGGAAAAAGAGAACAGGATTGTTGTGACCGTGTGAAACTTTTGGTTTAGGTTTAACTGAGCCCTTGTTTATTTCAAGAAATGGCTGGATGAGATCATTGGATCATTGGAACTAACTACCTGAAGGGCTACATGGGATGAGTGGCCAACTCTCGCTTCAACTTTTCTTATGTTCTCATTGTACATTTTGCTCTAGACATCAGTTTCAGGAGTCATCTGTTAAGAGTGGCTGTATGGACTCTGCCAATTCTGAAATATAGATGTGTGGTTATTCATTAACTTATAATCGGAACTTAATGAGGGCCTCGCCTTTGGATGGTATTCTTTAATTGTGCAATTAAGGTACACTATATACAACTACACCCAGAGACTTGACATTGGTAAAAGCAGAGATTCCATGAGCCTTAAGGGATGCTCTTTTTATAAATACAAGTTGCTACCACAGAGGAAAATAAGTTACAAGGTGGAAAACACAAAAAAATTATTTAACATTTATGTGCAAGCGTGCAACAAATATGTAGGCTATCGGAAATCTTGAATTAAGTGCCAGCATTGGGGCTGGTAACTTTTATGTTAAACAAATGTGCAGTATAGCTTTACAAGTTCTTTCAGTTAAAATTGTGTAAAGTGGAAAAAAATAATTGAAACCCCTTACCAGCTTTAATCGTAATGTGTTACAGGATTTTATGTCCTGATTTTTCTACTCATTGTAGAAAAAAACAAACATGTCCTGAGTGACAATAAGATTAAAGAGCGATCAATACAGTCAATCACATGTGTCTCGCACTTGTCAAAATTATCAGCAGTGCACAGAACAGTAGGAACAGAATACAGGACACATTTCTATTTGTTAATGTGAGTTGAAAGAAAGGCATTTTTAAGACATTCAAAGTGTTTCCCATGTTCAATATTTAAGAACTTGAGAAAGGATTTGGTCTGCATGGTACCCCTACCCTTACCTTTGTACGTGCAAATAAGTGTGAGTGCCGTATTTCCTTTCTGGATTTGGTTTTCTTGACATTCCTCTGAACAGTTTGGGCTCTCTCACATCCTAGCACTGTGGTTTAGAACAATCACCACCGAGCTAAAGGTAGCTAAACGTGGCACGAGTGTGCACGAGCATGAGTGCAGAGGAGTAGCATACACACGTACAGTGTGTTCCCGCTATTCCACTCGCGCAGTGTGAGCTCTTGAGAAGAAGTGCTATACTCGGATATTTATCATTCATTTAGTATTTCATGCTGGTTTAGGGTTGACCTTTGAAGTTGCTAGTCTGCCCAGGCTTGACTGTCTTCATGACAATCTTCTCCAGGCCTAGAAGACACAGCATTTAGAATTCTGGGAGCAGTCCTTCCGGAAATGATACATATTTAGGAAGCGTTGATTCTTAATTATTATTTTTTAATAGGGGACAAAGGTGATCTGGGAGAAAATGGAATTAACGGACTTCCTGGGATTCCAGGGAAACCAGGCGAGAAAGGTGAGTCATGAAAAGTATTTCAGGCTTTCAGAAGCCGAGTTCTATCTCCTGTGAGATATTTTTAATCTGTATTTGACATTGGGGGTATTTACCGTCGCAATCCCTGTATTGTATCAGCTATCGGCTTGAAAAATATTTAGCATAATTGGTTCTCATTAATCCTCTTTAAAAGTGTGAGATGGAAGAATGGCCATTTTAGTTGCTGCAACAGTGCTTATAAAAGGCGTTCACACCATCCATGCTTAGCAATTGCAACAAATAAGATGAAATCCAGTATATATAGGTGAAATATGAAGTATATGTAATAATGTGGTATACCTATTGCATAGTCATCTTTTCCTTCTGCAAATGATTGCCCCTTTTGATTACTACAGCACATTATTAACAGATTCCCGTTCTTTAATTCTTGCAGGTGATATGGGGTCCAAAGGAGACAAGGGAAACGCTGGTTTTCCGGGGTTCAGAGGTGAAAGAGGGGAGAAAGGGGATCAGTGTGAGAATGGCACCAAAGGAGAGAAGGGGGAACCTGGAACTATGGGCCCAATGGGGTTTCCGGGGCCGACAGGGGAAAAGGGGCAGAAGGGGGTTTCGGGGGACAAAGGGGATTGTGGGTCAGGGGGAGAAAAAGGAGAAAGAGGCGAGAAAGGGGACACTGGTCCGAAGGGCCTGAAGGGAGACAAGGGGGAGGCTGGCATGGACGGTCCCGCTGGCGCCAATGGGCTGGACGGACAAGAAGGGAAACCTGGTGTCCCAGGAGAGAAAGGCGAACCGGGAGTCAGAGGTTTTCCCGGCCCTCCTGGACCGAAGGGGAACAGTGGACCGAAGGGTGACCGGGGTCCCCCGGGAATGAAGGGGGACCGTGGCCCGAGGGGTTTTAAGGGGGCCAGAGGTGACAGCGTGGTAGTGAAACGGTCGGCCTTCAGCGTAGGCTTGTCGCCCAGCAAGTCCTTCCCGCCACCTGGCTTTCCAGTCAAATTCGATAAGGTCTTCTACAACGAGGAAAACCACTACGACATCGCCATTAGTAAATTCAACTGCAGCATTGCCGGAGTGTACATCTTTACCTACCACGTGACTGTGAGGAACAGGCCCCTTAGGATCGCCCTGGTGGTGAATGGAACAAGGAAGCTGAGAACCAGGGATTCTCTGTACGGCCAGGACATCGACCAGGCGTCTAACTTGATCCTGTTGAAGTTATCCCAAGGTGACCAGGTGTGGTTAGAGACACTGCGAGACTGGAATGGAGCGTATGCTAGCAGTGAGGATGACAGCACGTTTTCAGGATTCCTGCTGTATGCAGATAAGGCCTGATTTATTAATATTAGGATGTTATCTGAGAGTGGAAAACGGAAGAAGTAGCCGATAATAAAATAAGATATGTCAAATTAATTATTAATGCAATATTCTTATACTTTAAACATTTTTTCCTTTAATTTAAATTATAAGAATCTGAGGTTTTATGAAAGAAGAATAACTTTGAAATGATAGTAGTGGACAAAGTCTTGGCACCATTTGTATGGAGTCTTGGTTGATTTAATACGGTACTTACTGTATGTGTCAACAGTAAACTGCGTTGTCTTGTTAACTGCTTTGTTTTTACGAATATTAGAACACTGCAAAATAAAATCAAGCAGTAAAGTGATGTATTTTTTATTGCTGAAAGAAAAAAGAACAGACACTTTACTAACAGGCATTTCCATTTAAATTTGGCATCACAGGACTCAGTTCACTGGGGACTACAGCATCCAAGTCTTGAATGCTCTGTGAGATAGCTTGGTTTAACCCACTTGGGTAATGGGCAGCCTCTGGCCATGGGACAAGGAGGCTCGAACCCAATTCAGAAGTTAACCAAGGGGCAGCACCAAGGTGGAGATGGGGAGGAGGAGGGATGATTGAGATGAAAGGGAAGGGAAGCGTTTGTGTTTGATATACGGCGCTAATTTCCAGCACTGGTGAATACGGTAGATACAGCTGTGTGTGATTACCTACAGCTGTGTAGTTATCCCTCCCCGTCTTCCGTTAAGAACGTCTTTAATTCATTAATTTCTTACATAAATGTCTTTAACCAAGTATAGCGATGGTGGTTTGTGCTGCCATCCCACAACTCCATGGTTCAGATCCAGATTTAGTCAACTGTCTGCGTCAGGTCTGCATGTTGCCCCTGTGTTTGTCTGGAGTTTTTGCAGCTGGAGGTTTCCTACTACAGACCTAAGACATGCTGGCTAGGCTTGATTACCTCTTTCATATTGCCCCTTTCCTGGTACTGGTAGCCTGGCACCATGTCTAGGAGGAGAGCCGTCATCTGGCAGGCATTGCGCTCAATGCTCCCAAGACTGGCCAACGGAGGCTCCTGCTTGTTGCTGCCCTTGCCAGGGAAAGTGTCATATAATGTCCACCCATATTCCTGATAATGGGTGGACATTATATGACATTAATAAGTGACCCATTGCTCAGACATTCTTGAAACGCTTGAATTAAATCCATTTATTATCTTACTTGTACTCATCATACCACTCTCTATAAAACACTCCTCAAACTACTGTAACAGTCCTACAGTGAGAACCAATGGTCTAAGATGCAATGTGGAAATCTTCAACGAGATTGATCAAGTGGACTGGCTTATAATACATTTGATTTGGAGCTTTTAAAATATCAGCTTGAGGTCATTATAAGGTATGGTATGGTAAACAATAGATACAAACATAAGACTTAAACTTCACAGAGTATCAATGTGCAGCATCTCATAGCAAAACTGAGACATTTTTATAGAAAGTGTGAGAAAATGTGACCACTACTTTCTACACTCACACAAAAACACCACCCTCAGCTAGAAAGAGTGCTTTTCAGATTGCTGTCCTTGAATTCTTGAATGTGAGAAAACTTACAAAACAAGCTCTCAGCCTCAATGCCTTTTTAAGCAAAATAAATGGAAACTAATGCTGTTGACAAATATATGAAAATGCATCAAAATGCCACTGGGAATGATGACCAAATTGCTGCCCGTTCACAGGAATGAAAATGCAAATACACACCACATATCATGATTTACGTTATGATTTGTTTATAATGAAAAACTTTCTTAAGGTTTGTGTGTGAAAAATGCCAGCCCTGCAGCGATGCACTCAACAGAACAGAAGCATTATTGAAACAAAGCCACAAAATCATTATGTATCAAGCCATTTTTGTTGTTGATGCTGTGTTTTGCAAGTTGATTTAGAATCAAGGATAGAGATGTCAGGTTTAATTTCAATTCCAGCATCTCAGCGTCTCTCCACCTTAAATTTAATTAGAGCTGAGACAGCCTGGCTTAGAACTTGTTTAAAATATGACCCTGCCAAGCCTGTTGATCTTCCCTGGATTTTTTAATTCATCATTGAGGTATCAAGGAAAATTTGAAATGACATTTCAAAGCTGTAACAATGAACAATATTTCAAAATTTGATGCTGTCACAGGGTCTCATTAGGATTCATGCAGATGTTTCAGGGGTTATCTGAAGGTCAGGTTGTTAACTGGCAGTCGTGATACAGGGATGCATTTTCAAAGCAACATATTCAACCTTTGCAGAACCCTAACTGTACAATAGCCATTACATTTAAACTCCATTCCCATTTGTCTTTGTGACCTTTTCAGATTTGACACTGAAAAACAAAGAGCTAACAAGCTGCTAGAAGTTGTGCCATGAAGAAACACCACACTGCAAAGAAAACCCCCACAAGACACAGCTGATTTATTTACAGGGATTTTTCTTCTTCCGAAAATATGCAGCAAATATATTCTGTATATCCACACATGTGTTAGGGTGCTACAGTTATTAGGAGAACATTTTGCCTAGTCAGTTATGGCAGTTTCTTGACAGAAATAACAAAAATCGAGCGGACGTAGAAGCTGTCGGAGATGTTGCAACAGCCATAACGAGTAATGCAATACATTCTGATCTGCATCATCTTTGTGGAAAAGAGCATATCCACACCAGCATGCATATTGTTTCAGATGTCATGTAAGTGTAATAAATCTGTTTCAAAACAGGAGATACTGGAGATTTCTGTCTGAGTTGCAGTATATAATGCTTATCATTGTCAAACATACAAACAACCAAATCTCCTATCCTCTGTGATGAGATTCCCGTTGAGACACTTATTGGGGTACACTCGGAGAGCCAGTTTAGCCACTGTCCATCCCTGTTATGAACAAATTGCATGGTCATCGTTTAACAGATAAGTGGAAATGAAAGCAGCATTTGAGCAAAAGCTGAAGGAACAGATTCATGTTCCGTTTGCCTGCAAAGCAAAGAAACCAACATGGTCATGTCATTATATGGGAAGGAATGATATTTTAGATAGTGCCTTTTGAAACAATATTCTCAAAGTACTTTACATACGTCAAAAGCACGTTTAACAATAAAATAAATTTAAGGAAAATTACAACGTAAAACCTAAAATAGATACAGATGGTAAAATAATAATAAAACTGCCTTTCTGAGAAGGCTAGATTTCAGGCTAGATGTAAAAGCACCCAATGGGGCCCAGTCCCTGGATCTCTTTGGGATGGTTTTTAATAGCTTTAGGGCACAGCAACACAAGGCCCTGTCTGTCATGATCATCATCCCTCCTCTGTTTTAGTTTCATCATCACGTACACCTGTCCCTGGATTCACCGATATTATTTAAACCTCGTGCCTCGTGCCTCTGAAGCTCAGGGCTCTGCACTGGGAGACGGACACCCGGAGGCCCGCCTAGCGTCAAGTCGCTGTACGTCCGTAGCTTGGAGGCATATTGTAGGCTTCTGATCGGCGTCCTGACCCAGCTCGGAGCTCCTGGCCTAGTTGTCCTTTTAACCTTTGTGTTCCTGATCAACATCCCCCTTCCCGGGGATTTTAATCGTCTTGTTTTGGATGGATCACCTGGTTTTGGATTTCGGACTGATTTTCCCCCTTTTGAACTGTTTTGGACGAGTTTGCCCGCGCTCCCCCCTTGCACCTGGATCACTGTGGGCACAGCCCTCCTGTTCGCCATCCCTTCCATTCCTCACCGTGTTTTCCCTGTAGGTACTGTATAGGTTTAGATATAGGTCATCTAATACAGTTTTAGAGACTCCAGCAAGTAGCCCATTATAATATTCAATCCTTGAAAAACAAACCGCGTGTCAGTTTCTCAACTATAGACACAAACGGCACAAGGCAGCCTGGCACTGTTACTAAGATAGAGAAACTACACCCTTGACAATGAGAAATCCCATAGAATACATGAGGCTCAAATGCCAATCTAATTTGTATCAAAACTCTGTGCCATTACCAGTCAATGTTACAACATTGGCTTTATGTAAATAATGGGAGGAACTCAATAACATGACCTCAGTCTGATCACAAGTTAAGTTAAGAATTTTGAATCATCCAAGCTAGTACATCAGCGGTGCAACCAGTGACTACTGAAACATGCAGCTTAGTATCAGGTTTTAATGCAGACATGGATCTGAAAATCGTTAGCAATGATTCAAACATATTCATTTTAGTATCGAGCAAGAGGAAACATAAATACTAAATAAAAGAAGGTGCACTCATGAGCCCATACAATATACGATCTAATGGCCCATACATCAGAACAAAAAGCACCAACTGAAATAAAATGTTGACACTCAATAAGGTAAGATTTAATCATTTAAGGGCATTAGAAAATATACATATAAGTCTGTAGTCAAATATCATTGTTTAGATACTGGACCAGTCATAAAGAGATATTTAGCAACACTAAGGACATTTTCAGTGTTGTGGAATTGTCTAAGCCTTTACAGAAAGGTTTGAAAAGGTTTGTAAAGGCTTATTAACAGATTATTTAGTTGCAAGACAACAGAATGTTTTGGTATTTTTGCAAGAAATGGTATGTTAGATACTGTATAAAACTGAATGTACTCAGATTATCTCAAGCTACTGTACATTTGGTGTTTTGCAGTAGTGTAAGAGTTCCCATTAAGTAAAATAACTGTACTTTGGTATTCTGCATTCTGTTTTTCAATTTCATCTTCATTAATATCCTTAATTAAAGCTAACGTGCAGTATTTGCCTGAAAATGAAGTGCCCCTCCCTGTCAGAACAGTTCACAAGTACATGCTTCAGCAATCATAATTAAAGGATATTGATATCCATATCTGCTTTCATGTAGAACATTCTTCTCTAACATTCTAAACATGAATTGATATTGCTGTGAAACAACAATATTTAGGATCTAAATAAATAATAGAACCTGGGGAAAAAGCACTAAAATATTCTCTTCCTTTGCTCTTTCAGAAAATCTAAGTACAGTAGCATTCTATCATTCTCCTTCCTTTTTTTAAAAGAAAATGTGTAAAGGTAACACATGGCTGAGCAGCCTAATGGAGCATAATGAGATTTAATAATCTCAACTAAAATAAAATGACTTAATCGCTAAAATAAAAAAATATATATTTTGCAAGAAAATGGGCAGTTTTAATTTTAGGTGTGAGATTACTAATACGCCTGCTTGTGTGGCAACAAGTCTGCCTGTAATGTTTATATTATTTTTCATGTTATTTCAACCACTACACACTTTGCTCTGTGTTCTTTTTGAGCAAATGTAGTGAGCTGAGGTACCATTAAAAGCACCCTGAAAGCCTTATCTCCAAGGTGTCACATTTGATGGGATCATTGAACTGAAGCATGACAAGGGCTTGGCTGAAGGAAAGAAATCCAAACCTCAAAGACTTACCATACCTCTTCAGACAAATAAAGCCCTGAAGCTACGAGACTCTTGAAAGGAATTAGCAATGGATTTTCCATATTTTCCCTCTGTCTAGTCTTAAAGATATGGGAAATAAGGTTCATACAGGCTGTGCATTCAGTGTGAGCAAACATCATTACCATCTTGTACTGTATATCTCATGATGGAGATGGTTCCTAAACAAGCCTCACGGGAAAATTTAAGACACAGATAAAATCTTTTATCCGTGGAAATAAATATTTTATCTCAGCACTCCTGACTTTTGAAACTTGAGCGGTCAGTAGGTACTTTGACAGAAGGTTTCCAAATGGTAAAACTTGATTTTTGAAAACACAGAATTAGCACCAATCTCTAGAGAAGCCTAGAACATCCCAGCACTTGATTTTTACAAACTTGTGATGTGCTAGGCTTCTACAGACTGCTTATAGTCATAAAAGAAAGGGTTCTCCCCTCTTAAACCTAAAAACTATGAGCTGTTGTAGAGTAGTGGTCCACGTTCAAAACACCGGGATGAATCTCTCAGTACTAAGCTTTTTAATTCATCACTGTAGTAATTCCCTTTCTCTTTCTATTGTTGCAATTTTGTAACTATATGCTTTACAACAGGTCACATATACTTCACAGTGGGTAACATTTAATACATTAATTCATTCAACTTTTAGGTTCTTAAATATCATCAGTTTCTTTTATGGGGAAATGTTTTTTTTCTGTGCTGCATGGCCTTGAAACCTTACTTCCATTGTACAGAAGCAAAACAGAAAAGCGAGGAGATCTAAGAACGCAATGACGCCAAACAGGATTCAGGCCACCAACATAGGCAGGAAAAACTCTACCCTGAACAAAAAAAAAAATCATTCTTCCATAGCAAAGTAGAGCGTCTTGTAATCCACAACCATAAAACAATTCAGCTTTGTGTTTTGTTAACTGGCTATGCATGAGAGGAACATGTTCATTTGATACAAAATAAAAGCAGCAGCAGCAAAAAAAAAAAGAAAAAAAAAACAGTCTCCAAAGATTTGAGGAGCTTTTAATATATGTAATCACCTACAAGAGGGAGCTTATTCAGTATTAACTGGACAAAAACTGCTTCCCCAAATCCATCAGGCGCACTGGTTCCCTCCTCTCTCTTAAGAACGAGCATTGTTTGTCTGGGTATCTCAGCCCAGCAACATCAATACATTATAATTTGATCTTATTTCCTTTTGCAAAACAAAAAAGGGCTTTCAGATTAAATGGGTCTACGGAGAGAAAAAAAATAGAAATCACTGAGGCAGATACCTTCGAAGTCCCAGAATAATGAAAAGGAAATAAAAGATCTCATGTTATTATGTACACCTTCAGCTATGTAAATAATTAAACCCTGCACAGCCTTCAGAGGTAAGCCTGGGATATTACGCAAGGGATATTAAAAACAGAGCATGTTGACTGCATTTAAAAATATGTTTAATTGAAATGAGATTCTCAGGAAAAACTAGGAAAAATAGGCTTTGTTCTATACGCTTGAATGCAAACCATGATGCTGAACAGTACAGATAGAAAACAGACCACCCAGAAATTAAGAGGTCAGCGTGGAATACATTTCAGCCATGAACTGCAACTCTGAAGCTTCGAGTAAGTATTTTGATACATTAAAGTGAGAGAAACCTTTTATGTTAGCACAAAAAAATGGAACCTGCAGATGACAGTGACTTCATTTTGATTGTAAATAGCATGAGCTTCCTTCATGTAAACTGGTGCCCCACAATACTGGCTTCAATGTGTGTGTGCATTGGATTTTATCAGCAGCTCATAGTACCATCATAGACAGAGATTCACAGTAGAAACCCCAGCAAGATACTGGAAGGAAGAAAGTCAGTGTATTATTTACTGTATGCAATCTCTGCTGCTTGTTTTCTGGATCTAATAGAAATTTGCTCTTGTAACAAATATGTTTGCAAGAAAGAAACTGCAGCCTGCTTCAAGGACATCTCGTAGGGAGTTTTGTTTTGTTTTTTTCCATTTTCCTATGGAATATTAAATTTTGTGAATTGTCAGAGTCACCGTGTTAAATTCATAGGGAAATTGACCTGGGGTAGCGTAGCAGAGATTACTATGATTAATGGGCTCTTCTACAACTTTGCTTCTTACCCTGTCTCACCTCAGGCGAAGGAGTTAATATGTTGGGCCTTATGATTGAAGCCCATGCTCACACGTCATGTGCTATTTATCATTACCTCCCTAGTAGGGGCACTTTTCATTCATTTAGCATGCTGCAGGACGTGAGGCCTTAAGATCTAACAGAGAGCGGAATCAAATTCTGCCTTAACGATAAACGCAGAACATCAACAAAGCAAATCGATTTCAGTAATCATCTATTGTCGCATTACTTATTTAAAATATATACATGTGCACATGAACAGGCAGAAGAAAATGCTAGATTTTTAAAAACAAGACTATAAAAAAGAATAAACGTGTCATGTATATTGTTATATTTAGGTGCTTTTCTCTAGAGAAAAAAAATGCAGTATGTATTTAATTTCAAACGCAGAAAAACATTAGTATCTTTGATGAAAATGTGGCTCTGGTGTTCAAAAAGAGATTTTTTTTTACTTTCTGGAGCAACTGAATCCTAGCACCCACACGAAGCAAATGACATATTTGTTTTATGGCTGATCAGCCACCAGGGGGCACTAAAGATCCACTGACGAAGGGAACCGCGGGCGCGCCGAATCTTTGAGCTTTTTCAGTGGGGAAAAGAGCTTTCAACTCAACCAACCGAACAAAAAAAAAAACCTCAACAATTCAAAATAATTTTTCAAAGAATGATAAAGATCGACAGATTGCTTAAATATTTACACATAATTTGAAATCTACAGAAAGATTTTGGAATTTACATATTTACCAATGGGATGACAAACTAAAAGGGAAAGAATGATTTGTAATTAAATTAATTTTTTTTTTATTTCGCCTCTTCTTACGAGCATTTTATTTTGGTTGGTTTGGTTTATTTTGGTTCAAAAGCCTCAAACCACAAACAACAAGAGGAAAAAGCAGATCTGGAATGCACAATAATATAATGAAATTTCTTGTCTGAAACAATTTTAAGGAACTTAATTTATTCTGGAAGATTTGTGTTGTTTAGCCTTATATTTCAGGAAATAGCCAGCACCAATCATGTACACAAAGTTGGAGAGCTGCAGGAACCTGACTGGCTGATATTCAGAGATATCAGCAAGGCAAAATTTCATTCCTCAGAAAACTGGGGACTATAGCAACTGATAGATGCTATTATCCCTGAAAAACACGGGGGATGGAGTTTTTAAGAGGAGAGCAAGAACTGTTTAGCAACTCTTTTTGCCTGTTCAATGTACACATCTCTATCAGCAGTGTCATCAACTCCCCCTCTCCACCCCCACTAATGCAAGACATTGCACAGAATGCCTGTGCAGAAAATTGCAATTTAAAGACTAAAAAACCAAATCACAGGCTGAAAAGATAAATTCCTTGATAGGGCTACATCATTCTAGTGGCACTGCAGAATAATCTTTTAATTCAGCACTGAACAGAAGCTTAGCATACTCCTTAAAATATGCTATCCTACAGATGAGCTACAGTTAGTCCTCTTGATTCTAATTTTTGGGATTCACAGGGTGTTTGTGTGTTGTGCTCTCACACTAGACTTCAAGAAATAGTTTTCTTTCTTCACAAGGACCAGCAGAGCCTGAAACTCTCACCACTTACTGCTTTCGGGTCATGTAGAAGCTATTTAAACAGAAAAAAACGAAACGATCAAAGACACATTTATTCAGAGTCTGGAAGTCTAAATCTTATGTCTCGGCTTGTCTTTTTTTTAAAAAAAGAGGCAAAAACAAGACAAGGACTACCATATTATCTGCAGCTTGAGCACAAAATGCTCCTGTCTGTGTGCTAGTTCACAACTATAGCTTTGCCAGCTATAATTAGATTTTATTTTATTTAGTAAAACAACAAGCATTGATAAATCATTAGTAATTGTGTCTCAGTAACTGATGGTATTCATAGATGAACAATTTTTTTTTCATTGCACTTAAAATGAATATTATAAAGATGATAACATTCTGTGGTAGAATGTGGTATAACAATGCTGATATTGAAAAACTGACCTTGATCTCCTCAAATGTTACCAGAATTCTATATGATAGATGTTCCACAATATTATGTAACTATTTCCCTCCTGATGAACATGTAACATATTATTGTTTGTTGTTCATTATATTTTTTTAGATTTGTCCGAGTCCAGTAACACAAGCCTATAAAACATTATTGATTTAAAAAAAACATATTCACTGTATATTTTCAGATCACCATCATAAATATTGTTTGGAATCTTACATACAGACAAGGGGGTTAAGCTCGTTAGGATTTTGAAACCATCTGGTGCATGCCAGATTTCATTATACACGATTAACATTCAGAATAAGATTGCATTTCAGACCTGTACTCATCCTTGTAAAAGTCAATTTTAAGAATGGAGCTTGGCCTCTATAAACTTTTCCAAGCACGTCCCAGCTATCCCTGAGTTTTGACTTGGAAGGTACTTTGATCATTTCTTGTTTGTGCTTTTCCATATTATGATAGAGACTAAAATAGAGACTCCATGTTCTTCTGTCAGAATGGAGTCAGGGGGCGTATACTGTACATGATGGGTGTTCTGGTGACATGAAAAAAAATCTTATGGATTCTGCAGTGCCACATTGAGTTGATGACTTTATAGGTAAAATGGAGAGAAGGAAATGGGGCACCATTGAACACAGTGACCACATTATCTTCCACTGACAGATCAGTAACAAGTGAAGTAACAGAGTCAAGGTTAAAAGAGTGAAACTTTTCCAAATCCCCCAAAAGGTGATGAAGATTTTATTTATAATTAGTTAATAAGAGTGATTGCATTAGAACGCTGTTACTGTAGCATTAATGAAGCATTGTCATTGTTAACAGCTACAAATGTGGTATCAATATACATGTTACGGTCAGTAATTAAATCATTACGCATTAATAGCTGGCCATTTGCAAAGTCTGAGCTCATCTTGCCAATAATTCTACAATATTATACAGAATAGCTCAGGGCTGTGGTGGCATCCATGAATTGCTCTATACCTACTGTAGCTGCACAAAAATCTATTCTGTGCTTTAAACAGAGTGCTCTGTCTAGGTCTAATTAGCTTTTAGCTTTTAAGCTGGGGTAGGTTTCATCAGCTGTAGTCCAGAGGGACTCTGTGTGAGATTGGATTCTTCAGTGCTTCATTATTTATTTTAAAGCCTTCTTTACATTATCTGCAAAATACTGATGTGCTCTACATTTTGAAATGATTGAATACGCCTGTGTCCTAAACAATTGGTCAAACCATGTGGATTTTTAGTTTAAGAAGATGGACTGATGGCTGGAACAAAACCCTAATGGTCAATGCTTCCGTGAGAATGTTGCTGCAAACATGGTGGATCTTTTCAGCTTCCTTTAATGCATCTTTAATGCATCTTTAATGCATCTGAGATACAGCTCTCATCTAAACTCCAAAGTCCAGCCCATAGTTATTTTCTGGTTATTAGTTATTTTCTCTACAGAATGCAGCCAGTTTATACAGTGGTTTATACGTTCTCTGGTAAATTTGGAATTGGACACTCCAGGGACAACAAAAACTACATTTTAACAGCTACAAATATGATACCCCTATAATCATTCACAACAGCCCTGACTTTCTGTAACTCTAGGAAGCCAACGTTTTGTCACAGCTCCTGTGAAAAGTAACTCCAGGATCCCAACTCTATCTCTTCATTTTGTGCAAGAGGTTTCTGTTTTGCTTTCTGCACCAGTCATGTGTCTTTGTGCATGTCAACATAAAAAGTATAGAGGAAACAGGCTGGTACCAAACAATCCAAACAATCTTTCATTGTCAACAAAATGTGATAATATATCACTAGGTTTTGAAGGCTCCTCTGTTAGTCATCAGATACTGAAAGATGATGGTAGAACTATAATGTTAGGGACATACAGTGCGTAGAAAGCTAAATTGCGGATTAATATTCTTTGGTACACACCGTGCCAAATGTGTTTCAATCTGCTGATTTTTTGTTTGTCACATTTTAAAGTCCAAACCTTACCAACACCACTGCAATTTTGGAATGGGGAAGATGACACATTCTGGAGAAGAGGATCCCATCCATGAGGCGATAATGATAAACCACGTGTTCACTCCCTTTTCCACATGGTGGGCTGTGGTAGGGTGGCATTGCCAATTAATGGGAAAGGATTTTGACATATGTATCAAACACACAGATTCGGGGACTCAAACCAGCTCCCTCAGTTCCTTGAAAATGACACTAATTCTGTCAGTGTCAAATTCACTAATTGCAGCTTCTGATTCATGAGACTGGACTGTTCCCTGTGTTTTTCAATTTTAATTGGAAATGCTTATAGATCAAAAGCCAGAATGACTTATCAGGGTCAAAAAAGTGGAGTACCAGTAAAAGTCTTCTAAGTCTTTTAACAACATCAATTGGTATAATGCATTGTAATTAGCTGCAGACCATGTAAATGTTATAACCTTACCTTGGACGACAACCATAGAACATATATTGGCTTCATTTAGTCAAACAGAGGTTTTTATATCGATGTATAATGAGTACTAAATATTGCAGTCATTATAACTACTTATTAGGAGAAATCAGATTAAGAAAATGTTTTTTTAATGTTAAATTTTAAAACAATTGGCAATTCAAAAAATAATTTCAGGTTAAAATATATATTTGCATATCTATTTCTCATACACAATGATGACTTCACATTAAACTCATAAACATAACTTCAGAACAATGTACTGTATTATCACTCAAAATATGGCTTGCTTCAAAGAACTAAAAAGAATGAGGCATCAAAATAACTTTTTTAGCCAACAGGAAGATCCTTGTCTCCTTCTTTATGATTTGATGAGATTATTTTTGACACTAAAATAAATTATTTAGAATCTCAGGCTCTCTGGGGAAGCACATAAGGCAGGTGCTTTTTAATGGCAGGGAAGTCGATTATGCTGAGAGTTGCTGAGACTTTCATCAGATTTATGAAGAATGCAGATGAGATCGAACCAAAGTTCACAAAGCTGAAATTTGAAGAAGCTGTCGTCACAGTCATGAAATAAACAGCAGAGAACCCAAACGGTCTTTCTGATGTTGTCTGGAAATGACTTCTCTCTCAAGAAAGTTATCTTTCTTACTCTGGGGTGAAAGTGACCTGACTTTCTGCCTCCCTGCAGTTCAAAGAGATGTCATATCGCCTTCACAATCATTATTAATTCACACCACATAAAACTGCAAGAATCACTACACACACCAGCAGTTCCAAATCGATAACTGTTGAATAAGTGATTTGCTTACCTGTTTTTAAACAGTTTACTAAATGGACGTTTTGCTGAAGTTTGGGGGGGGGGGTAACAACGATAAGACACAGTTGCAACTAAGCACCATCATTATTGAAATTAGCTCTATACATATATCAAACACGAACACCTCCCTTCACAATCATCTGAGACATTCCTCCACCCCACATCTCCACTTTGCAGCTGCCCCTTGGTACACTCCTTCTGAATGGGGATCGAGCCTCCTTGTCCTGTGACCGTTAACCAAGTGGGTTATGAAGTATTCTAAACATTCAATTCTCAGACGTTGTTATTCCTAGTGAAGTATTTTCTCTAAAAAAAGATCGCAAGTGTTAAAAACTGTGTAGTATTTCAGTAGTTTTAGTCAAAGATACTGTACGGAGCTTGCTTAACTTTTAATTCATTGTGAATTTTTACTTACTATATATGTATAGCATTACAGTAGTCAGTTCGGGAGAAGATGAACCAGGTTTTCAGCAACAGTTAGTGGTAACATAGGATGTAGCCTGGCAATATTTCCGAGGTTAAAGAATGATGTTTGGATGCACATGCGGGCCGAATGTCAAGCCTGAATCAAATATCACCCCAAGGTTTTTCAATTTAGACTGAAGCTCAAGTACAGTACCATCCACACACAGGGTTACAGAATTGGCTTTACAAAGTTAAAGCAGGACTTCAGTCTTGTCACAGTTTAGATGAAGGATATTTTGAGTCATTCATGTTTTTATGTCAGCGATGCAATTAGAGAGAACAGAGACAGCCACATCAGTGTCTGGTTTGGTATGGATGTAGGTTTGAGTACCATCAGCATAGAACTGATAGTTGAGGCCATGTGATCATAAAAGCGACCAAGTGGAAACATGTAAATGTGAAAAGTAGGGGGCCCAGAATTGAGCCCTGAGGAACACCAGACTTAATGAGTCCAATTTCAGGGCTAAATCCTCCAAGAGCAGTTTCAGAAACTCTAAACACAGTCTCAAGACTAGAAAGTAAGATAACATGGTTCACGGTGTTGAAAGCAGCACTGAGATCAAGACTTATCTGGCACATGTAAGTTTACACAGTGTCTATGTTTTTACATGTGTGTAAAAAAGGCTCTTAATCAGACACTTCTTTCTGTGCATCTTGAATATGACATTTCATTACCCTTTTTCTTGGCTTACATACTTCTAATCTCATTATAACCTTTTGTGAGTGAGGGCCTATATTGCTAAGCTGTAAAGTTGTAATAAATAATCAAGCCATTCCCACTGGCAACTAATTTGTTTATTGATTTTATGTACTGTTGAATCTTTTTCTTCCTAACGAAAGAATAATAAAAGAACTGAGACATTGTTTGAATTGTGCAACTGGCAACACAGAATCTTGTTCCATATGGTTTGAAATGTGCAACTACATTAAGTTTGTTTTATTTTCAAAGAATTGCCATCAAAAGCACAACAATACAATTGCAGGCTGCAAAGTCTAATAAGGAGTTTCTTTTAGATCTTCTTTATACAATTCATCTGCTAATGGCAGGAAACCTTCTGAAATTTAAGCCTTTCAACTTGAAATGTCTGCATCATCATTTACATTAGTCTTATGAAAATGTTTAATTTACAAAATGAATACAGAATCTTATTGGAGAATTCTAACAATCCTGACTCACTTCATTGTAGGGCCTTTATAAATGCAAGCTAGGATTAGCAAATGCATTGAGTGGATATATTATCAAGTTAACAATGTTAGGATTCAGAACTGCTTACGTGCATGATGGAATAACCTACAGGAACTCCTTTAACATAACCAGTTCTTAGGTAAGAAACATGCAGACAGACAAGAGAGTGTTAAAAGGCTAAAACATAATTTTATTTTGAGATGAGAAAAAAATACAGTCAAAGCTATAAAAAGAAATTAATTTGTTTCCTGAAGAGCTAACTTCTGAGCGATTTAGTGGAAACAGTTTTACAGCAACATGTCACAAGCAACTTAAATCACTGGACTGTATGACTCTCCTTGCTGCTTATTAAGGAGAATCTTAGGCTAAAACTCCTCTTTAACCTACGTGATACAACAGACAATGAAGAAAACTAGTGACACACAGAGACTAAAATGCTTTGGGAAAACTTTGGAACATGTTGAGGAAATAGTATCTTACACTGAGTAAGACATAGCTCCTAAAACACTGCTGCTGTCTGAAATAAAACGTCTCATTTACAAGCCTTTGGACACTAGAATTTGCAATTTAAATCTGCATACGAGTACACAGCAATTATACACAATCTTTAATGCAGTGCCTATTAAATCTTCATAGTGAGCAGGGCACAAATGAGTTAACCATTAGTGCTGACCGTGATTGTCTCATCCAGGCTGGTTCATCTCCAGAATGAGTGCAATGTGGAAGAAGCTGAGTGCTCCTTTGTTGTTTCAGAACAGTCGCCTTTTAGTTCTTGCTTTTTTGTCGTCTGAAACAGAAGACTCTCTTTGCAAATACAGCATCTGCAGGCAACGTAGCTTCTTGTTTTCTTGTTAGCGTTTGTACAGAATGTGAATCCTGCAAAGATAAAGTTACTCATTTGTATTCAGTATAAATTTAGGCAACTTGTAAGGATATATATAAATCAGCTTTCCTTCTACATTTTTTAAGTTTTTCTCTTACACTTTTAATATATTTTTTTGACAAAGATATTTACAAATATTCTAGAATCTAGGACTGTATTCGATATGGGCTTTTCTATAATATTCCCCTGCAACAATTTTCAATTAAAAGAGGCTTATGCTTTTAATAGCACATTTATATGGTGATGAGTGCTTTTAATTTAAATTTTAAATTGCCAGGGAACAACTAGGTGTGTTTCACCTCTTATCCTAATACTAACAGATAAGACACTAGCACCATCAATGTAAGTGTAGGGAACTGTTTCCAAAATAATCTTTTCAGTAACGTCTTTGAGTAGCTACTGTATAGCACTTCATTTGAATAGCAGAAATGAACCCTGATCATTTCTGGTGAGGTGAAGTGATTGAATAAAACAGGAATCACATGGTTTACTTCAGCTTACAACACAGAACACATTCCCTTACCGCTTTTTTCACACCAATGAATGAGCAAGTATTATTGCTAATTAATAAACACATTTAATGAATGGCAAGATGGCTTCACCATATAGGCTAGATGGGCTAAATTTATACCTCTGATGATGCACACTGAAGCACTCTGATGGAAAACATACTGTAAGCTGGCTATTCTTTACTCATAGTAAAACTGGGTCATAATAACTTGACTCACACTAAACTTTACTGCCTAATGAAAACCACTCATTGCTGTTATTTGTTCATATTTAAGTTATCATCACATTTAAAATTGTTATCATGTGGAGGAACATGTAGGAATTCAGCCCTCTATGGTTTTTGGTCCTCCTTACATTTTTAACAATGATAACTTCTTTTGTTTTTCTCACATTGATCTCCAAGTCGCTATCTCAAAAATAAAGATTCCAAGCATGCCATCCTGCACACCAGACTCTGGCTCGTTTGCATTTTTAATCAGTCACACAACAGTGCTGTCATCAGTAAGTTTTAAACTTCTTCAGAGAAACCCAAGAAGGAACGATCATTTGTAAACAGATTACAGCAGTAGGGAAAGTTTGCACCCTCGAGAGACACCAGTGCTCAGAGCAATTGGTTTCAATAAGCTGTTGCTAACTTTCAGCCTTATTAGATGTCAAAGCATCAGAACAACTAATAAGAAGACAGAAAAGAGTGATTTAGGATTTGGTGGTCAGTTTGTATGAGGAAGCCTTTTCCTTAATCCAAAGATAAAAGAATCTTGCGGCCTTTCAGCAAATCATTGTCATATTTGCGCTATACCCAATCTTATTAGGCACCAAAACGTTTGCCTAGTTCCCTTTTAGACGGAATGCAGTTGTCACCACTTGGGAAACTGCCTTGTCACTATCTCTGTGCTTAGTAACCTTCCCATTTGGACAATCTCAGGTCCCTGGACTCCACCTTTCTTCTCCTAATGAGGTGATGTTGACAGGGTTGCATTTAGCTTGTCCTTCCTCATGGTCTTTACATTACATTCAAGCTCTGAAGGCTGCTTCCAAGTCAGGACACTGGCTCAGGCCACTGGCAGGGGATTTTTCTGAACTCTCATGGCTCAGGACATCCTTCATTTGGGCCTCCTGGATCCTCTTTCTAGTGGTGCTTACTGTACATGAAGCTCAGAATATATAACTGCTATCTATGAACCCTAATTTAAAGTGTTACCTCTCAAATGTTATGATTTTAAAAGATGACCACGACTGGAGAAAGCTCATCTAGGCAACAACTATTTTTGACATTTACTTTTCCTTTAAGAAATACCACTATCCCTCAGGCTTCACAGACATAATTCCAGACATTTTACTGTATTCATCAAATAACAGGAATTAATCTCCCATGATAAAATACACAGTGTGATTAATGGACTATATAAGGCAGGCAGATTCCAGTTCTAGCAAACAATCTAAAAGTTTCACTCTAAGTATATTTTTCTATTTCTGTTTACTCACACGTCTTTACATTTGACACCTGAACACCTAGCTAAAGAACATGCTTATAAAACAGTGAAATTACTGGTGCATGAATATATATTTAAACTATAATTTAATTTATGTCTGAACTGAACTTGTCAGAGCATGTACTGCATGTGCGAGGATTCTCTTGTATTTCCTGTATTATATTTTCAATTCTGGATGTCTATTACCATGCCATTTGCCTCTTGGTTAAACAAGCATGGCAACATCTTAAAGACAAAGGTAAAGCAATTGAATTGCATGTTTTCCTGCAATGACAAAGACAAGGTTTTCAAATGGATGGGTTGAAACAGTTGTGTAAAGACAATACGGGGTGTTGATTGCAAAGTGGCAGTTAGTCAGACAGAAACAGTTAAAAGAACACGCTCCTCTCCTTGTCACATAGATAGTCCTTTTCTTGATGACTTTGTCAAAACATGACCCGTGCTGGTTGTGCCATCTTTGTATTTTTTGTACAGTTGTCACTTATTTTTTATTATCAACCTGATTTAAATCCTCCATTTGATTCTGCTTTTTCTTATCCGTCCAGTAAGACTCTCAGGCAGATCTGGCTTGCTTTTTCTGGATTTGAAATATTTTTTTTTATCTCAGTTCCTTGTCATTTTTCACCAGGTTTCCCATAGATAATCCAGGCAGTGTTGCTATGGTATTGGTTATCATATCCAGTCCATTGGTAGGGGGAGTTTGTGGGAATAAGTAGGTCTCTGAATGACTTATGCCATATGTTGCATTCACACGAGTTCCTTCTCTAAGAGCTCTTTCAAAGGCAGATCTGTCTTGAAGACATGATTGATTTAACAGAATTCTGTTTTCCTACTGGTTTGAGAATCAGTAGAGAGCCTGATTTGCAACTGTGAGGATTTTTAATTCTTTCTACTGGAGGATTCCTTTTCTTTTAAAGTTAAGTCAGTGACACTCTGAGCCTGTCTAATACAACAGGTTATTTCTTGCACATGTTAAAATCTGCTTCCTAATAGAATTTGCTGATTTGCTGATCTGCTTTCAGTTGATACAATAAATATATTGTTCTGTATTACATAAAATTCCCCTTTTGTGCCAATTTTCCTTGAAATCTCCTTCCCATTTAAAATAGAGGGGGGAACTGGGCTTAGCAGAAATATTGCATACTATAAAAATGATCTGCAGAGTAATTTGTTGTGAAATAAAAGACTAGACAAGGGAAATATATCATGGCATCTTGGGACATTAATTTTGGTGTGCTGTTTTTTGGATAAATTTTGTTTCCAATAGCTTCTGGGAGTAACAAGGACAACATAAAAGAATTAGAATGGGCTACTTTGTCCAAGCACAGTAGATAAATGGAAATTTGAAACTTCTGCCAAGACTTCAAAACATCAGATACTGTTATATTATACAAAAAGACATTTATACGGTACTTTTGACCAATTCTCTTAACTGTTTGCAGTGGCAGGAAGAAATTGGATGAAGCTAACGCAACAAAGTCTTTTTTCAGTGTATTCTATGAGATCCCAACTTTTAAATCTTAAATCTAAATAAATAAAAAGTCTGGTCTTAATAGTGTTTAATTTTTCAGTTTTTACAGTACAGAAGACATTTTTTTATGACCTCTCTAACTCACAGTCAAAGTCCAATGTATGTTTTAATGCTGACTTAATCTAAAGCCCGAGCTGTGTCAGAACAGTGACCTGTCAGAATGTTTTCTTGCTGGCTCTTTCACAGGTTTCATGAAATGGTGAGGTAACTGTATGCTTCTTCATGTGTCAGTATAATTCATCCTTTTTTTTATGTGGGATAGAGAAGAAAATCTCAAACATTGTCACGGTGTAAGAAACAAATTTAAATATTCCTTTGACATTTGTATTCGACAGCCTCTGTGATTTTGGCAAAATGAAAAAAAAACATCTTAGGGTTAATACATTTTGAATATGAAATTTGACTTAATATGTGATTTTCAATTTAAATTTAGCTAAGAAGAAGAATAGAATTGTCAAATCTACAAAGTATGGAATTCCACAAAGGGACAGATTGGATTTTTCGGGCTACAGAAAAAGGTTGCAATGTTTTAGGCACAAATCTGTTTGGAGAAATAACCAATGGACTTTAGAACATGATTTCAGGAGAAGGTCAAACCCTAACTTTGCCCTAACCCTAACATTTCCACCTAGATATCAGGCTTGTTGCTAACCCAAAACGACTTCCTCCCTCTGCCCCATCTTCACCCTTGCGGGAGCTCCCTGGCTCATTCCTAATGCAAGGGGGAGGGGGGGATTCTGACAGCTCCAACCTGGCCATCTGTCTCACAGCCAGTGGAGATACCCCGGTAAAGCTCTCTGTTCAGATCATGACCTATTCTCTGTCTTAATTAGCGTTTGACCAAACTATTTTATTTATTTTTAAATTTTATTTAGGACAGTAAAAATGTTTAAAGCTCTCAAACTGAGTTTCTTCTTGGCAACTATTCTATTTTACACTACACAAATTAAAATGTCCCGTTTAAATGGTACAGTATACAGTATGTAATTTATGCATGTTTCATTATTATTATTCAAATATAATAGTAGTAATAACGCGCTATCTAAGAATCTTGCCCAAATATATGAGAGCAGTTCACTAACTGGTATTTGAAACCATAATCTTCAAGTTCTAAGTTCAGAGCCCTGATAACTACCATTTTCTTTGATGGAAAGATGAGTGTCAAAGAACCTGTGTCAAAAAAACTGTGACCAATAAGCAAACTATCAAATGGAACTGCATGTACCAGTTCATCGCTGCTGAAATGACATCAAGTGCACTTTTAATGTTTTTTATTAAGGAAAACCTCTCTGTGGATCAGTATTCAGGAGTACAGGGATACTGATTAATAAGTAGTTTATTATTTTAGTGAGATGTAACGAGTTCAATTGACTTTAGGGATTGCAGTGAGACCTGAGAACTGAACTAAAGTGCTGTAAAACTTTGTAACACATTTTGAAGTGTGCTATCAAACCCATTGTTTAAGAAGAAATTAATTATAATGAAGATCTGATCTTTGTTAAGAACAAAGACATATTATGTGTCAGTCTTGGTCCATAACATACTGTCTTTTTGTCAACAGTAATTAATTTGATCTTTTGATAAAACCACCTACCTAACCAATACATTTGCATTTTTATTACAGGTTTACTTAATTAGAAAAATATGCCAATTAACATGTTGCCACTGCCTTCCTTTTAAATACATACAATAGAAAAAAGATATGTAAATATCAAAAGAAATTAAACAGTAATTCTGGATAAAACAAACCCTCAAGGTGTCTGACGAACATGACATTTGATAGCAAAACCTTGGCATATTTTACTAATTGCTGAAGCTTCTAATTTATTTATTTTATTAATTTTTACAGTGAACATAACACAGTGATAATTAGTGGGATGCTCATTAAATGTTCATAAAAAGGTCAAAAAGTAGTGCACACTTTAATAGATTTGAAATCGCTAAACAACACTTGCAAAGTTTGGTAGCTGATTATTAATTCATTAGAAATACTGTGGAGTGTGTCCCCTAGATGGACTTTTATCAAAACACACAGTATAAAGATGACAAATCATGGTCATCATCATGACCTGAAATTAGTTTGGAGAAGGACAAGAACATAAAATCCTTTCTTTAAATGTCTTCAACAGAGAGGGCAAAAGAACCTGTCACAAATAAAAGAGATCGTGAGGGGACATCATGCAAGAGTTTGAAATCTGAATGAAAACATTCAACCCAGAGGATAACTTCAGGGGCAACTTTTAAACAAGGATCTGGGTAAACAAGAGCTTGAGGACTGAAGCCTGAGAGCATTGTTAAGTACAGGGATGTTGGTGTCTGGAGAAGATACCATGTTCTTGAATATTGCTTGAGAAACATCTGGAGGATTATTAAGATACTGTACTAGAAACCAAAAGAGCAAGATGGGGACAAGAAAGACTTATTTATTACTTTATTTCTGTTCTTAGTGTATATTTCTATTTGTTGGTACATTGCTAATAAAAAAGAATAAACAATGAAAAACATTCAGTGTATTTATATGATCAGCGAGTACACCATGCATAAGGATTAATTACAGTAGATTAAATACATCATATGCATGTTCTAAATGAGATAATTTAAAAAAGTGTTTTCATATTTCATCTATGATGTTTTATGAATACATTGTATATGTTTTATTTATGATCTAATTGAAAAGTCATGAATTAGAACCTCCGTAATATAAAATGCTATACTTATCATTACTTTTAATGAAACAAATGAAACCAATGTGAACCAATTCCAGGAGATTCATTAAATCATGTCTAGACAACAAATTGCTCTGCTATCATGACTGTGTACACTTTCTTCTGGAATGGGTAAAAATGTTTCAGCTGAGCCCTGGGCTTATATCAGCAATCTTTCACACCTGACGGTTAATGTGCCAACCAGGTGATAGATGAAGAAATCATTCAAGCTTAGCTAGGGCTGAGAATGCCAGTGGACTGAAAGTGGATAAGCATTTGACATAGCTCATAACACGGTGGTGCACTAAGGCACCAGAGAAGGCTCATAAAATATGCGCTCAAGGATGCCGAAAATATTTGATTGCTGTGGACACTTTGCAGTTTTCTCATTTTTGTTGACAACATAATGTGAACTTTGTTGGAAATTAGTTTTGCTGAAATTTTTTATGTTTAATGCAATTTTGATGTTATGGTACCAGCGGCTCTCTTAAGAGGATTGAACAAGATTGGAGAGAAGCTGCTGATTAATGTAGATGAACAAACAGATGTTCCATGCGTCTCTTTATAGGATTTTAATGTGCTTCTGTGTCCAAAACTCTGAAAAAAATCTGAAGTGACAGATTGCTATTTATAAACCATATTTTAAAATTTAACATTTGTATTTACATATTTTATTCATGTTTCTGTTCAGGAATTTAAATACAGTTCCATTTTACATTTTTCACAGTAATAGCTTGTTAAATTGTTTGAGGTTTTCTGAGAACTGATACAGGTTACCTGTGTAAAAACAATAGTGGGTTCCCTTGCAGCAGGCATTTGGCAAAAAAATATCTCAGCTTTTAAAGAGAGCTGTTGAAAACCGAAAGGTTAATAGTTATCTGTTCCAGTTTTAATTTATCGCAGCATTGTAAAAGCAGTGAATTTTAAATGTATTTTCATTTTGAATTTTTATAATGTATTTTGTGCTGTGTTTTTGATAATTCCCTTACAAAACCAAGCTCCAGAAAACATGAAAGGGGGAGAAAATTAAGGTTTCAGAAAAGCAATCATAAATGACAACAAAGGCGTGCTGAAGAAGCTGCCATCCTGAATTAATAATTTCAGTTCAGCTATCACAAATAATACTGGATTCACCCTCGGTGCCTTGTCCTAAAATTGCTCAGGGTGAATTCAATGAAGCAAAACTAAAGAGCCACAACTCATTTGCACTGAACTTGCAAATGAAAAAAACAGAACAAGCTCCATGTATGCACAGATCCAAAGCAATGCTGAGGCGTGTTTAAAGGTCCTGTCATTCCTGAGGTGCAGCTGCACTGAAGGTGGAATATTTTCAAAAGCCACTCAAAAGTGAATTAGCCGTACTGTACTGGAAAAGGAAAAGGAGGAAATAATGGTTCATTTCAGGCAGAGCTTTGTTGTAATATTTTATACTTGCTGAATAAGCTATTGTCTTTTTTTAAAATGAGGTTACTTTGTTTAGGAAGATTATCGGTTAAATATATGAATATAAAAAACGAAGAAAATAGCTTTGGGAAAGGGGCTTAATAGTATGATAGTACTGTACATGGGAATAGAATGCAATGCTCCATTTTTCATTATTTCTTCAGAAAAAAAGAACAGATGGATGGACATCTTTAAAGGGAAAAGAAGAAATTTAATTATTAACGCCATCAGATTGGGTCAAGACACAGTACAACAGATGAGATTGTAAAAGCTCTTTCAGTTTTATTGGTAATTCAGATGAATTTCTGCAATGCAAAATAATGGTAAGAAGAGCAAAAAAAAAGACAATAGTTGAACTGAAATATCTAACCTAACACAAATTAAATGTTTAATTACACCACAGCTGCATTCATTTGGATTGACATATTTGCAGTAAAATTAAAATACAGATGCCAGGTAAACTAAACAAAAGCTCTATAAGGAATTAAACCCATTTGGAGTATCATTGCAGTAACGGTTAGTGCATTGAAAAAGATATTTTAACTAACATAAGGCTCGGAGAAACATATGAGGTTCATTGGCAGTTTCAATTTATTTTATAGCCTGCCTTTTGTTGTCTTTTTTTAAACTTTCTAATTGCTTTAGAGCCAACAAAAAGAACATTTTCTTCTTGTACATGTGTGCTCTGGCACTCAACAATAAAAATACCCAGTTATATTTTTTTAAATGCCCTCATTGATCTCAAGTAAAAAAATTAAAGGCACCTTCTATAACTTCGGAAATTATTTGAAAACATGAATCACGAAAGAGGACATAAATGCTGTAATGCTGCACTATTTAAAACAGAAAGCATATATTCAGGGTGAGGTTTTATTATATATCATTACATTTATTATTAAGAGGGAACCATTCCTCATCGAGCACCAGAGGACATGCACACCTTTAGTATCATAGATCATAGTATCAGAGCATATTGTAAATTCAGTTTGATTTCTAAAAGGTTGCAGGGACTTTTAATGCATGCATTTCGGAGACTCTGTACAGCAAAGTGGAATAGTAAGTTTTGCATTGTTGATTGTGAGAAATTTGTGAGAAAGCCACCATCTTGGCTCAAAATGTAATCCCTGTGGTATGGTCTTGAGCCAAGATGTCTGCCTGCAAATTGGGTGAATCTGAAAATGAGGGTAAGGGGTTGTCAGGATAGGCTCTGCATTGAATTAGCCACTCATCTGGGCTAATAAAAAGGTTTATAAGACCAGTGATCAGGTAAATGACTCCGCTCTGTGTCTGGGCTCCAGGCTGGAGGGAGGTAAAGTGAGTTTCAGAATAGAGTTTTCATTAGCAATTGATTGAGCTGGTTTACAGGCTTATGGGACTTTGGGTATGGAATGCATGAGAAAGTACAGCTTACTGTAGGGTGTACTGAGGGATGTTAGAAGTGCTGGACAAGCAGGATGTTCATTTGTTACATTCAATGGGGATGAATGCGCAGCCAAGGAGCAGAGTTAGCTGACTGGGGTCTTTAGCACCTGGAGTAATAAGATAAGATAAGAAGTCTTTTCGCAGACCCCAGCTTGCTCTCCATGAGACACAGACACAGGGAGAGAAGCTTGGGAATGCATAGGGAAGTAGCAGCGGACCCTTAGCCACAGGTGAGACGGAGGAGTCTAGATGGCAAATGTCGAGTCCCAAGTATTCCCTGGGCCTCACCATGAGCAGGGAGATGGGCAGTGAGATGAGGCCACAAACCAAACTGCTGCTGTATCTGGGAAATAAGTGTTGGTTTTAGAGCACCATCGGCTGGGGAAGATCTAGGGCCTTGCATAAGGAGAAAATTAGCAAGTTAGCAGCCAACAGCTGTTTTACCCTTTTTTAGAGCTCATCAGCGAGGCATAGATTAGTTTGGCCAGAGAAATGTGTGCATGTACTGTATCTTAAACACCTTTCCATAGAAAATTAATGTTCTTTAAGCAATAATATTCCCAGAATTCATATTGACTACTTGCTCTTACTGTACATAGTACTGAAAAGTGTCCCTTGTCATCAGTAGTATTTTGGGATTTATTTCTATGTTATTTTCATTACTTTTTGGTAATATATTGTGATTGACTAAATAACCCTTGGCCCAGCACATAATTGCACCGCTTCACTGAAAAACTACTGGAATATAAAGTCTTGGTTTACAGAGGCCAATCCAATCTTGTGGTACATTTACACTTTTTATAAGCAGGACTGCTGGTGTTATTTGCATTTTTTTCACACCAATTCAATATAACTGTCACTAGATATTTTTTTTCCAAATTAAGGTGGGGATAATTATGATCCATTTATTGTAACTTGACTATTCTGAAACTTTAGCACTTTCTTATAGTGGCGCAAACTTGCAAAATGCTTCTAAAGCACGAAGTATAATGCAAACAGAGAAATGATTTATTATTGCAGGATGTTTTAGTTATATTTTTTTCTTTTCCCCAGCAGCTCCAAATAATTTCCATGTTATTGGGCAGCGATATCAATTAAGTAATTTAGGCTGATTAAACAACTAAAAAACTGGTTGGATCAAAACCAGGCAATGGAATGGAGCATATGTGCCAAGGTTGACTACTGTATTATAACAAATTTCTCAGAATGAACCCATCAAGTTCATCGCTACTGTAGTTACTTTCTAATTAAGTGGAGACCGGGACCTACTGTAGAGCATTAAATTCCTCCCCCTCCCCCCATACACTCAATTTCTCATTACTAAACAAAATTGATTATAGTGTCTAAGAATTCCTCTGTGTAAATGTGCCACTGAATTATAACAGGGAGCCAGTGCATTTTACAGAGAATAGGGATTATAGCATGTGCAAATATACAGGGCTTTTGTTTAGCAGATGCACCACAGATTTTTGGGATACTGAAGAGTTTAATGCCTTACATTTTGGGATATATAAGGTGTCACTGAAGTGTAATCCTAATTTAATAAACCCACATCAATATTTTTGCATCAGACACAGGTACAGGAAGAATCTTACCTGAGCAGTGTTTTGCAGTCGGAGATACCTTTGCGTTATTGTAACACATTACTTCACATGACGACAGAGTCATATGTGACAAGGTTTCTAACTTCCATCAATCATCATCAATTTTTTGACCCTCTACAACACTGAAATTGCCATCTGTCAAAACTTTACGAGCATATGAGCATAACCTAAGCTATATCAGAGCTTAGTTTAAAGCGCTGTTGCATCCAAGTCAATATTTAACTGTTTTGCTTGTGAGATGAGGGAACCACAGCAGTGTTAAAATTTGTCTGCAGATCTGAATGTAATCAGCATAGCAGTGATACCCAATTCCATGGTGGCAAATCTAAACAAAAGGCAGCATATTAATACTAAAAAGTAATGGTCCCAGGATAGAACCCTGTGGAACACCCTGAGTACAACAGATTTAAAACAGACAAGAGCTATTTTTGAGTAGGCAAAGGTAAGGGTGGTTTAACGCCACATAATACCCCATGTGATTAGCATCCATGAGTGCCACTGTTCATTTATCTTTTGAATGAAAAATCTTAGTGAAGGTTGGGTAGAAGTGGATAGTATTAAAGTTACGATTCATTTCATGTTGAAAATGGAGTTTTTACCTCTTCATAAGTTTACAAATTCCCTTATTTTTTCATTTTTACTCGGTGGTGTTTAGACTGTTGTGTATCTGTTTTGTGGTTTTCAAGTTGAGTTAGAAATGACTGTGATGCTTCACGCAGCAATGAAAAGCAATAAAATAAAAAAATCAAATCAATAAAAACTGGAATTAATTCCTTAGCACCAGGTCTTGGCCTCTATACAGTATGCATAGTTTGGGTAAATTTCACTTGACACACACAGCTCTGCTACTCTCATCATTCAAAATCTAAAATGCACGCAGCTCTCACTTCCATTTTGCTACAATGGCTGACTGGCTTACCTTCCACTAGCAACATGGTTGCAGCTCATGAACACTTCATACTGCATGTATGCATGGGTGATGGCAAAGTACAGTACGTGGTCTGTGCCCTTGGTCCCCTCATGCCTGCGGCCCTGGGTGGTGGCTTGGGCTGTGTGCACATAAGGCTATGATTCCTGGGGTTAGGAATAGGGTCTCCGACGAAGGTAGCAGGTGTCATTTTAGCCACTTGCTCACTTCCAAAAGCAGCACTGGCAACAGTAAAACGGTAACCTGTAACCTATGACTGCACAGGCATGTTGGGTTTATGGGGTCAGAAACCAGGTGTTAATACATTAATATGATACTATTGTTTTGTGAACAAACTGCATGAATGGCACACTGTTCAGGAGAGGAAGAAAAACCAGACTTATTGTTTGATGTGTGGAGTGCTGATTCACGGGAAAGAGGAAGTGAAATGTTATGGAGTGTAAGACAGGGAAATTAGTTTGATTCCTGGACCATCGTGTTGTTCAATTTTTTGGACTGTGAACTCATGTGCCTGCACTCCTCATACATATTACACAGTAGATATACCTCTGGTGTAATGTGGAAAACATCTTGCAAAGGAATAAAATCAAAATGCCGACAATTGTATTGTAGTGCTTTGTTGCTTTGATTTGAACTAAAACACAAACGGGTATTGAAAATTAAAAATGTGTCTTGAATAAAACCTGAAATACACAGTCCTGCATGTCATCTAATTTGTGTGAGAAATACTGAAACAAGACAATCAGTGTGATCCTAATAGCACATTTACCATGCACTGGATCCTCATCAGGCTCTCTTGATGAAGTACTGGAATTTTATTTCTTTTCACAAAATGTATATTTCAATAAGGGCATTGATCTCTCTCAAAGAAAGCTCCATGGCTGCCTTGAAAATCACAGGGCAATAAAGACAAATGGCAGCTGTGGAAGAGGTGATTTGGTCTCTGAGGGAAATATTGTAAATGGAGGCAAACCAAAGTCGTGTCCTTGTGAAAGGTTGACAGCTGTTGACAATCAGCTTTTTAATAGCGCAGTCAACACGTTCCCTGGCCCATCACACGCTGAGATTCAAATCTGTATGCCCAGGAAAGAGAACAATTCATTTCATTCTGCCAGCGAAGCCGTGACAGAATTTTCCTCCTTTAAAAAACAAGTGAGAAGTGATGGCTACCAAAAATATGTGCCTAAATTGGCAATTTATTCAGTTATTTATACAGCAATACATGGAATTCTGTAAAGTATTGCACTTGGGTTTCAGTTTTCAGGGTCACAAATTCTGGTAACCTTAGATCAATATTCTTTTTCGATTTAGATTATCATCCCAAGGCCTAATTCATCGAGCTGTAAAAACATAAAGGAAGAGAGCAAGAGGAGCTCAGTTGGCTCACTGGCCCCTCTGGCCCACTTGATTGCTAGTAGCTAATTTATTCAAACCTTTTCAACTGTTTCTTGAAAACTAAGATATTGGCATCAATAGCATGGTCAGGTAGCTTGTTCCAGACTACCACAACCTTTTTGTGGACGAAAATATCTTTTGTTCTTGGGTTTTAATGCACTTTCACATAAACTCTGTATGATTACCATTCATTCACTCATTGTGGTGTTTTCTTTAGCAAAATGCTATTTTACAAACACTCCTTGAGTTTCTGTCTTTTATAAAAGAGACATTCAACATTCAAGCAATCTACTGAGCAAGACTTACTGCTAGTGGAACTTTGGTAATTGATGATTTTAGCACAGCAACATCAACATTTAAACTCCTCAAATCTTTTTTTCCTTGAATCAAATCAAAATACTGTAGTGCATCCCAACCTCTTTTCACTCCCAAATCTTGCACTGCTTGTTTCTACCTGTCTCAAAAGCTAAAAAATGAAGTAACTCAGGCTGAACTTGACTGAGAACCATAAAAAACACAAAAGCAAAGGAAGAACAGACGCTGTTAAACACCAGAGAGAACACTTGAAATACTGTAAAATTAAAAATGTATGGATGACTTCATCTTCACTTTTGGGAAACAATTGTAGATCTTGCAGTGAAATTGACTTGTAAGGTTCATAAGAAAGAGATGTAACTGGTTTGTCAAAGAAGCTGTGAAACTACAGCAAGAGCAGTTGAAGAGAGTTGGTCTGACTTTTTGAACTGCGCATGATTAATATCAGGCAGCATGCATAAAATTATGATGAAGCATTCTTATTTTACAGAAAATGTCAAAGCTAATCTCCTGGATTTTTATGTACTTGCTGGGTACATTGAAAACAAAACTCTGAATGTCAGGAGACTTGGAAACTCAGCAGAGCAAGCTGACTGGCAATGAACAGAGAAGCAGAATGAGGGTCAGTCTGAACATATTGAGGAGGTGAAAAAAGCAACATGATGAAAGATGAAAGGAACAGCGTTTCAATGAGCCGGGACAAGATTATAAATGACTAACAAAACCAATGTGTTTTAGTTTAGAAAGTAAGATACGAATGAGAGAGGACCATTGGGTTCATCTAACCCGTTTGAAGTTAGTGATGGATCCAAGGATCTCATTCAGCCATTTCTTGAAAAAAGCCAGGGTATCAGGTTCAACCACATAGTTGTGTTGCTTGTTCTACACACCTCCAACCCTCAGAGTAAAGAATTGCCTCCCATTCTGTTTTAAATGCTCTTCCAAATAGTTTCCATTTTTATGCCCTTTAGTTTTTGTTTCACAGTTCATTTTGGGTTGCCTTTGTCTGTACTTTTGAGTTCTTTTGAATTCACTATCTTGAATGTGAATTCAAAAGAATAGTATCAGGTTCTACGTCAATAACTGAAAATAAAGAGATTGTGATTTAAAAAACACACACACACACACACACCTTAAGTCTGAGTACACAACCTGTAGTATCCAGGATAAGAAATAACTTTCCTTGAAATTAAAGTGCTCAGACATCCAATAGTCTGAATCCAAGCAACTCTGAAAAGAGAAATCAAATATAAAGAAGCTAAACCAATTCTACATGCTTCTAAGCCAAGGGATTTAACAGACTACTCTTTGTCATTCACAATATAATGCACCATTTAAGAAAGCATTACAAAAATCCAGGTGGAATTTACAGTGGTCTGGCCATGGTTTGTCAAACAAGGTGAGAAGCTTAGCAGCAAGCTGATATCTGTTTATTATAATGCTGTATGTCAAGAAAAACAATTTTATGTTTATGTTCACTAGTTATGACTCTAATTGTCATTCGGGAGTGGCGGATAGCCTGGGGGAGGTGCCCGGAATGCAAAAAGGTGGACTGGCAGATTGGAGCAGGGAAATCAAGTGCAGGACGGGGATGAGCAACCAAACTCCAGAGCTGTGCTGTCCAGAAGGCGGGGTCCACCCTCCCATGCCGGGCAGGAAACTCTGAATATGAGCGGTCAGACCAGAGGGCACCAGGAAACGAGCCGATTCCAGGTGCACGCCCTCAGGGGGGTCTCCTCTATAGGTCAAGCCAGACGTGCGCTATCAACACTATCTCCCGGAAGGCGGTCCTCCGGGGAAGCGACTGAAAGTGAACAGAACCGGTTTCCGATGTACCTTCTGGACACCAGGTCGACAGACACATCTGAGGTTAGGTCCCCGCTTCAGACATCTCATCTGCCTGCCGTTCTCCTTCGCATCTCATCTGCCTGCCGTTCTCCTGCTGTTTCCCCTGCGCATCTCATCTGCCTGCTGTTCTCCTTCGCATCTCATCTGCCTGCCGTTCTCCTTCTGTTTCCCCTGCGCATCTCATCTGCCTGCCGTTCTCCTTCTGTTTCCCCTGCGCATCTCATCTGCCTGCCGTTCTCCTTCTGTTTCCCCTGCGCGTCTCATCTGCCTGCCGTTCTCCTTCTGTTTCCCCTGCGCATCTCATCTGCCTGCCGTTTTCCTTCTGTTTCCCCTGCGCATCTCATCTGCCTGCCGTTTTCCTTCTGTTTCCCCTGCGCATCTCATCTGCCTGCCGTTCTCCTTCTGTTTCCCCTGCGCATCTCATCTGCCTGCCGTTCTCCTTCTGTTTCCCCTGCGCATCTCATCTGCCTGCCGTTCTCCTTCTGTTTCCCCTGCGCATCTCATCTGCCTGCCGTTCTCCTTCTGTTTCTCCTGCGCATCTCATCTGCCTGCCGTTCTCCTTCTGTTTCCCCTGCGCATCTCATCTGCCTGCCTTTCTCCTTCTGTTTCCCCTGCGCATCTCATCTGCCTGCCTTTCTCCTTCTGTTTCCCATTACAGCATTGTAGTCCCCCAATTAGATAATAAACTCTGTAATCTTCACCCCTTATCGGACTCTGAGGACAGTTACTTCTCCGTGCCCTTTTTTCTTTCCCCTTGCAGGCCCGGCGTAACATATAGGATATGGATACACACCATTCCCAACCTGTTTGGCTAGTGTGATGAATCATAGCCAGCTCCCTTCTCAACAATCTTTCCACCAGCAGGATTGTTTGGGGTTATGGTCAATGTTGGATTAAGTACTGAACGGTAGAGAGAAAGATTGTTCAAAGTCATGTCCAACGGAAAAACTTGAAATATCAGAGTGCTATGAATAATCACAAAGGTCATGAATGTAAAAACATCTTTGCAGACCTTTAAGTGCTGTTTTGTGATACACTTTTTAAAATAATTTCCATAACACATATTTTTTGTGTGTGGCAGGACTATATTAATGTCATGTGTAACCTTAAATGTGGTATATTAATTGAAGGATCTTATGAACGATTAGATACACCACATTTTGATCAACAGGGACTTCTCTGTTCAAAGAAAAATGATCCTAACTGTCTAAGGGGTACTCGTCAAAAAGTCATGTGTGATGCCTGCAAGAAAGGTCACATTACGATAAGAGTAAATGTGATTCCAGGTGAATGCTGGAGATATCTTCTTAGACTCAGACACTCCAATGTATCATGGTGCCCTTAATATAAAGCTTCCCAAAGGACTTTTAAATTGCGTCATACAATTAAAGCTTTTCAGAATATACAGCTTTCTCCTGCTGTTCGCTCCGTGCTTTTTCTAAGATTTATGTTCCAAAGTGATGCTTATTAAAAAAAGGTGGAAACTCTTGGGGAAATTGATAATGAGATGCAAAAATCTTAGTCTAACTGTATGAAGGAGAAAATAAAGCAGTGGTAAATTTTAATTAAAAATGGATTAACAGTTTATCTATTCTTTTGGTGAAATTAGAATCACATGTTAGGGAAAAATATATTAAAAAACATACAGTATGATGCTTCTCAAGACATGTTTTCCCTTATAATTAAGAAACATTTTACTTATAATTATATGTGAAACATACTGTATGGCCTGATGTACTGTACATCCAAATATTAAACATTTATCTTTTTCTCTTGAGACCAATTAGTATGAAGAAAAGTTCTTGTTCCAAAGAAAAAACAAGTCTTTCTTGAGAATGCTTGAAGGGGAACTCCACCTTTTTTGGGTCTTTTTAGAAACACTTCACTTTTCTGTACAGATAAAAACCACCCAAGAAGATGCATTTTGTTTGTTTTAGCAGTTGATGAGATTAATTCAAAGTTACATGAAAGGATTTGAGAATCTGTTCAGAAAAAGCAATTTCACTTTACGTTTTGATTCATTAATTTTATTTTTTTTGCTTCTGCTTCTCCTTACTCCTCATAAACCAACAAACAAATACGCCTTTTAAAATCTGTTGACATACTTTTATGCTGTGATAACACATGCTGTAGGTGGAATGTGGGCGGGTTCAAGGGTTGCAGAAAGATTATGGTAATTCAGGTTTAGCTATTAGAAGATTATCTGAGAAATATAAACTAATTCTCTGTTACTGATTGGATTTGTGCATTTTTTATCTGTATATGGATAGAGATGTGCCTTATTTCTTTGTTTTAGCTCTTCCTTAAGTCTGCAGTTTGATCAAATAGAAGCTTTGCTTTATTGCCTTCTAGGGATACCCCTTCCACCCCCAAGTTATAAATTCTAAAGGTCTCTTCTGTCTATTCTGTGTGAAGAATTTTCATGTTTATATTTTGTGCTACAGTATGTTACTTTGTATTTTTTTTTATCTGCTAGTACCAGGCTAAATCGAACCTGAACTGGTGTGGCTTTTTTTTTTTGCTCCTATATTAACTAGGAAGGACAACAAGGAAAATTGGATCAGGTGCCATATATGGCCAATAAAGTGATCTCATCTTATCATTCATAATCATGTAGTGCTTTTTTAGTAGTAATCTCCTTATGGAGACAACACTTGCCTTGATCCACCTTTCCACTTTTCAGCCACTTTGTATTATTATTATTGTTTGGTGATGCTTCTAGCAAAGGTGACTTACATTTGCACCAGACTCCACAGCGAGGTATTTGACAAGAGCAATTTGCATACGAAGCACCAAGCTTAAGAGTACAGCATCTCGGATTTGAGCCTTGTAACACAAATTGTAACACACCTACAGCTCCTAAGCAGTACAATACACTGAGCAAGTGTAAAATGCTGCCACACCAAGAGACCTATCTATGGAGTGGAGCTGAGCATACATGGAGCCCATGGGTGATTGGAATTAAATCTTGGCATGCCTGGCAAGATCTGTGCTTTGTCACATGAGATTCCTTCATCTCTTTACTCTAGAGGTCTTGACAAGGCTGTGACACTAAAAATAACCCATAAAACATAATTGTTGCCAGTATACAGTACTGGATGTGACACTTTAAAGTTATTGAATGGTACATTTCCAGAGGAATACTTTCTCTTCTGCATTCTGCTGCCTTAGAAAGTAAAAGGACATTCTAAGGTAATATCATTTATCCCAGCATTTGATACCAGAATCTTATGCAATTGATAATCAAAGACATGTGGCAGGTCATGCAAATTTAATTCCTGAAATTTTAAAGGTAAAATAATTAGTGTTAGTCACATATTCATTTTTTGAGGTGCAGATATTGAATTTAGCTATTTATTTAACTATTGATACCCTACAATAGAGATGGGGTTTACAGTAACCATCAACTACTGTACATATTTTGCACCATATGTATAATGTAATTCTTTAGGTATGATACTAAAATAGTTAATTCTGCAGTTCAGGGAAGAGTTAAAGTGACTTAATCCATGCAATTAACTGGTTACTAATGAAAGTTAGGAAGTGCAAGAACCATTTTTGTTAAGTATTTTTAAAAATCTTTATTTTAAATCTTTGTTTTACTTGAAAAGCTTGGCAGCATATTCATTGGTACTCCTCTAAATATAGTACGTTTAAAAAACATGGAATTAAAATTGATTTATAAAAAAAAACAAAACAAAATGCAAACAAACCTTTCTATCACTTTTGCTGTAAGCATTCAGCATTTGTAAATGTTGACATTTCCTTTGGATTTGACCATAATGGTTGTGAATTTTCTCATCTTTTATGAGCTTTTTTGCTTTCAATTATTGAGTATAATGTAACAAAGGTTTAAAAGAACATTTGCCAGCAGCGTTTTTAAAGGAATGTTTTCAATTTGAGGTCAAACACCCTCAGTTTTGTTTTCTGACATTGGAACACCAGCACTACATTTAAAGTTCTTTTAAATGTTCTCTCAGGCAATTCAGCTTTCATTTCAGATTGAGACTGCAGTGCTTTTCTGATATGCCCAGAAGCCCACAGACCAACCCTTAAAAAGATGCCGAAATCCTGAATCAACAGTCTGCTGCTTTTTGAGTAGCACTTCACTCTGAATTTACTTTTATCCTACTTTGCTGTTTAAGTACAGTGTATCATGTGCTTGCATTTCATTCTGTTATATTTTATTCATAGTGCACTTGGAAGTACAGTATGTACACTAGTGCACTTACCATTTCACTACGTTACATATCACTTTCTGAGGATTTATGTATTTTACATATAATGCATTGAATTTTCAGTATCTTGTAATCAGTGTAATCACTCTGGATAAAAGCATCAGCCAAATTAATAATTAAGTAATAAGAATTCCAGGTTTTGTCTCTTGTCCTCTGGTCTGTGATGTGCCCTTCAGAATGTAAAAACACATATACTGTAAGAGTGATTACAAACAATGGTTGTTGTAGTAGCTTGTTGATACAAAGTTCTTTGTTTTCAGCCACATAGTGGGACGGACCTTGTGATGACTGACTTCAGTTTTACTACTGTTTTGGTCAGGGATGGCATCCTTGAATTCTCATTTTCTCCAGTTCCAATGGCAAAAAACTACAAGAAAAGCCCTTCCCTCTTCTTCAAATGTGGGCAGACTTTCACAATGCATTCATTTAATTTATTCCCTTTAAAGCCACATTAGAATAAGATTGCATATAACATTTGCAGAGTAAATAGTGTTCATCTGACTGAAAGGGTGCTTTCTTGACTGTATTGTTCCTCAGTGTGTTTAGGCAGCCAGCTACAGTAATAGACATCTATTGCAGGATAGATATATAATTAGTTTTCCATGTCATTCTTCATGTCCTCTTGTAATTTAAATCATCCATTTTGAAGAATGATTGCAAATATGCTTGTTATTGTGCTTCCAAATACTTCTTGTACTATGAAGCAACACAATTGTTTAATTAATCTTGGTCCCATTTGGGAAGGTGACAGAACGTGTTGCCATGTGTGCATTACATAATTCTGTACTTACTTAGTCTTCAGTTAATTACATTGATTAAACTTCACAAATATTTATGCAGAATGCATTCCTTTTATAAAGTAGAAAATCAAACTTGGAATGAAAGTTAAAAACAAGAGTCGCTCTAGCAGCAAAGAATGGTAGGGTTCTGAATGCTTAAAGAACAAGACTTGTTTTTGTGCTGAAATCCTAATGTTTTGTTCATAAAACAGAGTTACTCTCCATTGCTAGTTACTGTACATGCTGTCATGACTTTGTTAAGTTATTTTTATAAGCGTCTCTTCATGAAAACACAAAACATACTGCTCATTTAAAAGCTCATATTTCTTGCTGCGCCTTCCCAAACACAAAGTGCGTCTCTTTAATACTTTTAAAAGTACTTTATAATTTAATATTTTGATCATTGTGTGAAGGTTTGAGGGTGCTTATTATTATTTTGTGCTGCAAAAGCCATGAAAGGCTTAAGGCCAAGGGTGGAACAAAACTTAATTAATCTTCAAAAGGCTATTTTCATAAATTAGTATGGTTTCTTTGTCTGCAGTGATCACTCATGGATGGCAAAAGGGCACAGAATTAATTTCAAATGTGTATGTTATACTGCAGGGTTAATGTGATCTGTCTGAGTGAGCGTGTTATTATGAGTGTTGAATGAATGAATTTGTGCTGCTGGTTTATATGATATTTCTTAACCTGCCTTGGGTATAATCATGGGGTAAGAGGCAGTGAAGCTCTAATTGACTATGAGGAAAGGAAGAACATTATTTGTTATACAGAGCTACCTTCTGACTTGTTAGTCACCATGACAGGCAACAGACGTGTGCCTGTCACAGAAAGAGACAAACTGAAACTTGACAAGACAAACTGACACAGTCTGAAATAATGGGTCAAATGGGTGACGGCCCTGCCTTATGATAACGCTCTCATATTTTGGCAGGTGATTTATGGCTATTGCGGGTTCATTTTCAAGCTGGAAGCACCGATGCAGGAAAAAATGTGTTTTGTGCCACTATCCAGTTCAATCAGCAAATATTCTTCAATGACTTTGAACTTTGAACCGTTCTATTATGGGACCAGTTCCAGTAGATCAGGGCCATCTGGTGGTCATTAAGGGACCTGTGAAACATTAACTTAGCAGCCAAGTGATTGAGACTAGTGATTCACTAGCTGGCACTTAGTGGGAACAATAAGAGCCCCTGGAGAAAGCTGCCTTGTCTTCTTCAGATTTCCTGGGCACTGTGAAATGCAGAGCTGCGCCAGGGCAAGTGGAGAACCACAAATAAGATACAACGAAGAGACGCCACTTGGAAAGAGGCTTGTACTGAGCTTTTGATAAGGTTTTGCGGCGTTCTAAATATTGAAGCTTGGTTTCAGCCGTTCAAGTTTAACTACTCTGTGCTTTTTATTTCATTCGCACCCCAGGCAAGTTTAGAAGTGTTGCCTAGTATTACCAAGAAGAACAGGAATATTCAGAGAGACATTAAAGATATAACATACGAGTATTAGTTCCATTTTTAATCTCAGAATACAAAAGGAGGAAACTAAGCATTTAAAGAGTATGTAACGAACAGTTCTTTCCGGACCCTATGCGGACGACACAGTCCGACGGAGTGGGGAAACACTGGGGAAACGTCATGCAGGAAAACGGGGCTGAAGACAGGGGGGCGTGTCCAAGGTGCGCTGGTGCACGGGGAGGTGTGGCCGAGGCAAACAATCCAAGAGTAATCCTTAGGGAAAATCCAAAACACACGAGTAAGTCCAAAACCAGAAGATCCATCAGAACAAGAATTAAAAACCACGAAGGCCGGGTCGGAACCGGCGGACGGGGAACAGGAACGGGAACCGAGGTTAAAACCTTAACGGGACCAGGCGCTTCCTGGTCCCGGACTCGCACGATATGGAAATCAGATGCAGAGCCCGGAAGAGCGTCAGCGCCAGGCTTATAAGGTGGGCAGGGAATAGGGCGCAGGTGCATGGAATGAAGTCTTTAGTGAAAGGGCTGGAACACCCTTAAGGAGGGGGGACTATAGTCGTGACAGAGTAGTGTAAAATTATTTATTTCAGTCATTTGCTTCACTGCAAAACAATGCACACTGTTGCACTTTTTAAACATATTCATGATAATAGAAGTTAGTGCTTTGCCTGGTAACATGGAAACTTGTGTGTGTGTGCTTGATGAATGCACTGTGCAACACCACCGCTCCAGACAAGACAGCAATCTGATATTGTAGGTCCACTGCTGCCAGATTCAGCAGGAGTGGGTGAAATTCTTGAACAGAGAACACATGACAAGGCAGATAGGTATTTTACTGAAGCCAAGATGGCACATTTAAGGTAACATTGTGAGGAAGGAATGTGGGCACAATGTGTTGTACGTGGGCACATGATAAGCTAGACAAAGACAAGAGGCATCAGATGATGTAATCCTATGAGACTCTGTGTGTCTTGGAAAATGAATGTCCAGAAAGAGAAGGCTTGGGTAATCTCAGCTTCTAACTGAAACAGCAGCAAAAGTTCAATAGGCATGAACTCAGCAAAATCAAAACATAGTGCCACACTTGTCATAACCATTCAGAACCATATTGGGGTTCTTTGAAATGAAACACTTAAAACCAACACATGGAAATCCACTGAAAGCTACATCAGATGAGCTTTTGGTGATTAAAATTTAGTAACGGAGCCTTTTTCCAGTATTTCACCCTCTAAAACAGTCATCCTCTCTGGGTTAATTGTATGTATTGAATTGATTTCCATAAGCCTGGTGTGGGAATTAGAAGAAAAACATAAAAATTCATTCATTTCAGAGGAATAACTATAAATTCATCACTGGTCTATGCAATAGGCATGTCGTCATAAATAACAGAGTTACCAAGGAGGCAATTACAACCAAATAACTGGAAAGCAAGCTAATTAGGTAAGGAATGTTCAAGCAGATATATTTCAAACTAGACTGGAAAAAAAATAATTGGTCCTGGCAGCTATGCCATCTTGTGGCAGAGCACGTCCTGGTCTTGGGGCATAATAACGATGACTGTTTCACCATCAGTGCTTGGGCTGTGTCTGGGAAGCTTAAGTGAAGTGTCTTCGGGAAAGCTGTAATGTATGGAGACAACATCTGAAGAAGAAGGATCAAGGCAATTTAAAGCGTTATAAGCCAAGACCTTAAAATCAACTATAAAGTGCTCTGAGTGAACAAAATGAACCGTACACAGAAGGAAGAGTCCAGTGGTGTGTGGAACATTTTCTAAGCTACAACTGTGGTTTGACGATTTTCTAAGATATGATGACCTTCATGGAACATTATAACTTTTGCAACTGAGATCTTTCACATTCATTGCAGATGTAATGCAAATTCCTGGTTTTAAATATTTTTGTCTTAAAGCTATAATTCATAAAATGCTATCTGCCACCAAAGAATAATAAATCTTCAAAATGTGATGCTAAACACTGAAGTCATTTCTTACCATGGATCACAGTTACCTGTATGTCATTTCTAAGTTTAAAATGAACATTTTATTAGATGTTCCAACAGCCCTTGGAACATATTTGAAGAAACTACTTTTAAGACATATACTGTAGATTGTTGTGACAGGTTTACAAATTGTACTGCCGATCAATCATCGTTTATTCTTTTGATTGAGAAACACAATTGAAGAAAATGGAAGAGCACCAGATGAATCTTGTAACACTTCTTAAATGAATGAGGCTATAAAACATTCACAACTCCTTCATAAACAATTCATGATGTAATATAACAACACATTCTTTACAACCTACCTTTTGTGCAAATGTCTTTACAGCCATGTGATTATTTGTTTAAAAAATTGTTTAAGACATAGTTTCTACATAGGTATAGAGATGGCAGGTGCAAATTTTGGAAGACAGGCCTTGAGGGCTGACAAGGACCTTCTGCAGATGCTACTCAGTATCAGTGGTCAGTATCATGTTTATGTGAAACTGTAGTAATATACTGTATATGGATCTTGTATACCTGCCTGGCCTTCGAGCCATTTGTCATTTTGTCACACCACACATTTAGCAGAGAAAAACAGAAAGTTTGGAGTTCAGAGGCAATTCCCTTGCATATATTGCAGCCAGAATGCAGACACCCACAATGTAGAAGGGGCCTCAGTTAATCCCAACAGCAGCCCATAACTCAGACTCAAATTTGCAAAATTCTAGATCAAAGAGCCCAGCCTGGGCTTGGAGAGAGCACCATTAACAATTGAGCCACTTGGGAGACTCTGCATAATCTTAGGCAACACAGAGGTTGTATTGCTTCATTCCAGGCCACCTAATTTTCTGTTTTCTCTAGTCTCATCTCAGAAAGATTAAACAGCTCGATTTTGGGGGGGGAGTTAGAAGTGCTGCCTTAGCTTTCTGAAAATGATCTAATTAGACTTTACAGGAAGTGCTTAGCGGTTCTTTGTTCTGGCAAAGTGATTTAAATATAGTGTTGGAAAAAGAAACATGCGGTGTGTGAAGAAAAAATGACTGCTTCAGAGAAAACCTAATTTTGATTTTCTTTTGTAAACAATTACTTTGAACTGCCTTTCCCATAATTGTTTTAAGGCATGTCACATTTTTTTTTATTATGTTGCCTCAGGCTGTTCTCTTTTGCATCCTTAAAGCACACAATGCATTCAAGAATGTTCAAAAATCAGAAACGGCATCCATGATAACACTGCACAAATGGCTTAAACTACTGCTTTCTGGCAAGTTGGCAGTACTATTCATTTTCTTAGAAACAAAACCAGATTCCTAACCTTTAGCTTCAGACATGCATTCTCACAAAAATGTCTAGCATTTTTATTAGTTTATTGCCAATCAATCTAGCTTATTTTACATAATATGATACTCATTTAAAAGACGGTAATATTAGGAAAGCATGTTAGTAGGTGAGGATTTAGCATGTGAGCTTGAAAGATGTCTCACCTTTTTTCAAAAGAGGGAAAAATGTCTTTTATTTGACCTTTAGCCACAGCTTATATTAAGAATATAATATTCTGAACCAGACAGTTTTTTTCTCTGACTTGGTTTCAATACGTTACTTCACAGAAAATTATACAAATCATCTCCTTGACTTTTATCAAGTCCCATATTGACATATCAACAGTGTTATCACCTTCTAGCTTGATGTCAGCAGATCTCAGACGTTAAACAAGATTGAGCCTGAGGTCTCTGAAATGGGAGACCTTAGGGAATCAAGGTTGATAAAAATGCTGCATGTGGTCCTTTTTCCTTTGGTCTAAAATTTCCAAACCAATGCCACAGTTTGCAGTGCAGGGACACTGTGCTGTAGGAGGTGTCTTTCTTCAGATGAGAGTTAAACTGAGGTCCTGACTACTCCTTAATCCCGTGGATCTGTTCAGAGGAAAAAGGGTATTAATCTTCTTGTCCTAGATACAGTCCACGACAACTTTACACAATCTAGCCTATCTAAATTCCTTATTACAGTACTTCTGCTGGTGAAGTAGTTTCTTACTTGTCCACTTGATCTGATCTGTATTTAGCTTGCTGGTGTATAATGGATTCCACTTGTCACCAAAAAGTCCTATATGTCTAAAGTGCTGAGTATCTTTTGGGATGAAAAGTGCTATATAAGTTACAAATGTGTTATCATTCTATGCTAAAATTGTGCTCTAAGGGCACTCTAGGTAGTTCCTTACCTACGATACAAGGAGTTCTCCCACAGCACAGTAGAACAACTACTCTAATCTAATTCAATACATTAATTGAATAGTCAGCTGCTGATAGAAACATACAGTATTTACATGCTTACTAGACAACATCCCTATTACTTTACATCAAGGATGAAAAAGAATTCCAAACTCCTTTTTTACTTTACAAACCTGTGATATTAAAATTAAGACAACAAGATGTTTTGTCATGCACAAAAAATACTGCATGTTCTGCAAAGGCTAACTTCTCGTTATTGATTTCATTAAATAACTCTGCTCTCACCGCACACATAAATTATTGATTGACTGTATGGTATATTTGGGGGTATTTTTAAACTTAAAAGCTGAGAAAGTTAAGAAATTTATGACATCCTTTTTCAATAAGTCTAACTGGGCACATTTAATGCTTTCCCAATAACATGATTGCTTGAAAATAATTATATGTTTCTTTAATTACCACAGTCCAATTACAATGTAAACAAATTAGTCAATTAAAGAATAAACTATAGTGATTGCTGTTCTCTGCTTGCCTTGAGATTGGTTATTCTTTTTCAAGTGTCAAAACTTTTATTAGTGTCGGCAGCATTGAAATGATTGAACTTTTCCTGATTAATTCATGGATTCCTATGCACACAGCTAAATACTTGCAATCTGTTGCACATTTAGCTCCCCTTAAATAATCTCTTTTCTTTATTTGTCCCTCTTTAACCAGCAGATACTGTATGACTTCGTCCTTCACTGGGAGTGTCAGGGATTATCGAATCGGATTCAGACAATCGTTTTTACACGTTGTCCCTGCATTGGCTTATTATAATTTGCAGCTTTAAGTGTTGATTTGGAAAAAAATATTTTAGGTTATTGGAAAGAACAGAATATTGAAGCAATATACCCTAAACCAACATGACTTACTGTATACACTAGGCAGTATCAGATCCTCAGACTTGGCAGAGAAGTTGGAAACTGTTTTGAATCCCTCTGAGACCTTCTTTCAGCTTCATGGATTGAAAGTCTTCTTCCATAAAGCTGAGGCTAACATCATTTGACTAGGGCCTAAAGGATATCTGAGTTCCAAACTACAAGAACTGTTTCTTGAGGTAAAAAAGCTAGCACTTTGCTTGCTTAATAGCCTGCCTGCCAGTGAGGTAAAACCACTGTAATAAGGTTAAATTTAACAATCGAAACTGGTAACTGCGGTAAAAGATATAATCTCCCAAGAACTATAATGAGGACTGCAGTTCTGTTTTTTATTATGTATTTTTTAAAACAGCATACTGTAAGAATATTTGAAAGGATAAACCTCGCTGAATTATATGTCTAGGGAACTGAAGGCAAATTGTGAAAAAACTATTATTGACAACAGGAATATTGGATATATAATATACATTTTGGTGTTCTTTGTCTGAGGAAGCCGTATACTGCAGTTTTATAGCTGTTTTTTCCTTTTTATATTTGAATTATATATTAAAAACACTCCTCTTCCAGTCATTAGTTCACTAAAATGACATAATCTCTTGTCCGTAGTGTAAATACAGTATGTACGGTAGTTGATTTGTAGCTGTTAATATAACTGCCTCCAATTGTGATGATGTGATGCGTCTTCATCTTATAATCTCTCATGGGGTCTAACATCATCTGCACACATACCCTTCCGTACATAGACACTTAAACATACAGTATAGACTCACCAGTGTATCGATGTTCCAGATTGTCGCCATTGTCTATTGTATCGTTATCGTTCCATCTGTCTTCTTTGTATTATGTCATATTTCCAGGGGCACCGTAGAAATGGCTGACCCTCCGCTCTGACCCCAAGCTTCTCTCTCCCTGTCTGTGTGTCTCATGGAGAGCAAGTTGGGGTATGCGAAAAGACAAATTCCTAATACAAGAAATTGTATATGGCCATTTAAGTGATCTTATCTTATCTTATGATTGCATTGTACTTGTCCTCATTCAAATTAATTGTTGTCTTCCATTTTGGGTGAAGCTGCGGACTCCAACTCCTGCTGGGCTAAAATAATCTTGCCCGGCCCACCAGGGGGAGACAGAGGTGCGCTTTAGAGTTTCTGTCCCAGCATTTGCACTCACTTAGATTTTGCTGAATCTGTGGTGTTGTAAAATGCTCCGACTTTCTCTGAGCTGCATTTTGCTGCATAACAGAGTGCTTTATTACTTATCAGAGATGGCTTTGAGAATTATTCACCTTGTTATCAAATCTTATGATCTTAGTGCACCTGAAAAATCGAGTTTATCCCATGATCCAAGTAAGATACAGTATAACTTAGTGGTGACCAATTCACATACATTATATCCAAGTGTAGAAGTGTCTGGCTTCTTATTTTTTATAAGTGAATAAAGATTTTGAGTTATCGATTCTGAGAAAGTTCTCTTAAATTAACTTTGCCAGCTTACTGTATTTGTTTTTTTTTAAATGAAAGTATTGTTTGTCATGTCTGATTTGCAAATTTATCCTTATTTTTTATTCTAGTTTAGTGGACAAAAAAAGCTTCCAGTCAAATATTTTAATCAAAACAGACCTTTTGAAGAGTTGTTTGATTTGTTTCCAGTAAATGAATAATATACAAAAGATTAAAAATCAGAGGCTTGTTTTTTACATCCTTATGCTTGTGTTTAGAACATTCTTCAAAAGGATGATTTTAAACAACTGCCTTGTGTTTTTCTTGTTTTTTCATTTTTGATGATGCACAGATTTCACTTTATATATTTTTATTTTTTGTGTATCAAAGGGATTATGTTATAAACTATTAATTATTAGAATTCTAACTGAAAGAGTTTTGGCACAAAATCAGCAAATAATATTTTATACAATTGTACATAAGGGAACTGTGAGAAATTCATTCTATTCAGAGTAGTAATCCTCAGTTACGTGTGAAGTTCCAGATAATGTCTTTATTTAATAATTTATTATACTTTAAATATGAGAATAAAGATGAGCAAGTGACTTTAGGATTTCCTAAGATAAATACTTTCTTTTACATAGGTGTTTAATTTTTGCACTGCAGCAACAAGAATGGTGTAACAGAAAAAGAAACCATTATCTTTACATTATTAAGAACAAGAACAGATAAAGATTGTGTGGGACGTATGTAATTCACGGAAAGGATTTACTGATTTGCATCATACTGACAGGCCTCACAACATGCATAGTAATTCGGTTATTAACATTGAAAATCAATAGGAGACTCTCAGAACCTTGATCCTGCCATTCGGGAAAGTTTTATTCCAGCCTATCAGTCCAAACTGCAGAACACATTTGCCCAATGTCAGATCAATATATGTGACTCAGTCCTAACTTTATGTAACCTGATTGTACTGCATTTCAGATCAGAAATGCATGTGACAGGTGCTTGCTTCTAACCCTGTGATGCACATTACAAGAGGAAAACAGTGATGCATTGTGTAGAAAAGACACTGGAATCTGTGTTTACGATCAGTTTTGATGCAGCACATTTTAATTTGGTGGATGACAGTAAATCTTAAAGTTAATGTTACAGAATAAAACTAAAGACAGGCCAACACACACTTTTGGACCATGTAATGCTTTAATTCAAAAAGTGTTTACATTTGTAGATGCAGGGGTGAGCTTAAATATATGATGAAAAGCATTCTAAACTGTTAGAATGTAAAAATCACTCTATTATACGAACTGTTGCGCCTGGATAGTGCAGCAAAGTTGATATGATTTGAGTTTTTGATATGTTTTTTCTTACAGAATGTTAATCAAAGAAGGAAATACATGTGTATATTTAAAGGGGCAGCTTTTAATGATGGCATCTATTTAACCAAAAGCATTAACGTCCATGAGCAACCTTTTAAAGGCAAAAGCTAATAGGGTTTTAAAATCGTATCGATCAGTCAGACTAATTAGAATCCTACAATTCCTTTGATGAAAGAGATGCCAAAGATTCCCATTTTAATAACTAATTGATTTGGTCTTGTAGTGAGACCTAAACTTTGAAGAGTTTTTAATGGTCCAATTATCACTGATCCCCATTTCCCTTAAGACCTTCTTGATCATGGCAACTTTTAAATATGTCTTAAAAAGGGCAAATTGTGAAAATGTACATCTTACAGCTAGATACTTTGATGTACAACTCCTGATGTCTGTATCTGAAACCTGATGCTGAATCAAAATTGACAAAAATGCATTATTTTTCCACTATATACAGTAAGATCTGCATGCATTGCATTTAATATCTTCCCAAGTCAAATGCCTGACAGTATGTGGACTATTTACTGTATAAAGTATAAATTAATAAAAAACTAGAGGTGGAAAAATAACATTTCAAAATCCCAGAACCTTCTGCAATTCTTTTCTGATACATTATGTATAAACACTCTGACAGTTATATGTGCAACTGAGTATGAAAATGTTAATATGTGAATATTGTAACTGCTGTCTTACAAGCTTATAAGACTACATAACAAACCTAACATCATGCTAGTTTTCTTTCATTATGGTAGAGCAATTTATAAATGCGTATATGATTGAAAGGTTATATCCTACAGCCACTCACTGTCATGCCACATAATGAATTAGGGTGTGAGAATGTCCTTCATTCTGAAATGCTGGGTGCCCTGCTTCTTGAGAAGGGTAGCAGATGGCGAAGGAGGCACAGGCAAGAACAAATTTAGATCTGTGCAATGGCAGTTTGACAATTTAAGTGTATTGCTTCTTCTTCTTACTCATACCAAGGATAAATATTGTAATGCCCACGGTAAAGTAATACTTGAAATCTGAATCTGTTGTTAACCCGGTAATGCAGAAAGTCTTCGATTTTTTTTTCTGTGTCTGTATTAGCTTTATGCTGCTCTCGTTGGCTTCTATTAACATGCTTTCACAAGACAGCACTGGAGCTCAGATGTTCAGCTCTGTTTTGCCCACAGTGGCAAAGCCTGCATTTTCTCTTGGTCCTGTGTTTGGGTATTTAGTAAGCACTCTTGAGCTTTCAGTCTCAATGCAGTTATAGGATTCACAGGCTTACAGTATGTCAACTGGAAACAAAAGAACACTAGTTATAGTACAGCTTGGCACTGCTGTAAAGTGCAAATTATATAATTTCCACCATCATTAACTTTCCAAGTACTGCTCATTCCAAAGGTGATGACGATTCAGCAGTGATGATTGGTTTGCCTAGAATTGCTATTGATTGCTGTTCCGAAAGCTTCCATTTCATCTCTTTCAAAACACTCACCTAAAGCTTGGAAAATGGAGAAACCTCTCTGTGAGGGAATGTAACACACTTTGGTTGAGCATCGATACCAATTACATGCTGTCACAGACATACTACAAAAGAAGGCTTTGGAGATAAGAAACAAACAAAAAAGAGCTTAAAATATCCAGCTGAATCAGGGCAGCAATGCTGTAATCCACTGTGAAAATTAGTTTATAGGAGCTCTCTCTTCAACTAAGGCTTGGATTCCGGCTTTTGATAAGCAGGTTTTGTTTATTTGTTTGCCAATAGCTGTTTTTATAAAGTAGGATATGAAAGCATACAGCTGCCCGCATTCAATAAATTGCTTTTACTTGTCTTTTAGGCACTCCCTGCTTGCAGTCACTTGCTGCACAGCAGTACAGTATATATGATGGAAGAGAATTTACAACATGCATTGGCAGGGAGAAGAGATTATCTTTCTAAACACCTTATACCATGCATTCAAAGGACACACATTTCCTCACAGCAAAATAGAGGACAACAGCAGAAAACCGGGTGCATGACATGGTTATCAGTGTCATTGTAATACGACCTCATGAAGATGATAATTCTGTATTTGACTGCACGCAGAATCTGGTTGTTTTAATCATTCCTGTAACCATGACCCAAATACAACAAACAAAAACCTACTACTTTCTTACTCCTACTACTACTACCACCCCCACTGCTGCTACTTGTTGTATTGTCTGCATATATGTGTACTATATGTCCCGAGAGATCAGGGCGGATAAGAATTCCAATGTACTGTACAGTACATGTACTTATGGCAATAAACTCCTCTATTCTACTCTACTAATAATGCTATTAAATCCTCCAATCACTCATGCATTCAAGTACAGTAACTAGTGTCTCTAAATTATTATTGTGCATGTCTTGTGATGGGCTTGACATCCAATCCAGTTTGTAGTTCCATCTGGCATCTTATAGCTCTAAGACAGACTTGGGGTTGCCACAGGTGGTGTAGGTAATGTAGTCTCATCATAACTGTGGAAGATACATGACAGAGAAATATCAGTATTTTTATTATTTATTATGACTGTCCTTGTGGAGAATTGTTGATTCAGACTGGGCAACAAGGCCTTAGCAGCAGCGAACACAACACATTTTCTTTATGCCCACGGATTGCATCTTTATGACTGTGTCTCTCTTCGGGGAGGTTGGTCCTCCCTCAGCCAGCCTTAGTTGACCTCTGAGCGCATTTAGACAAGACATCTTAATTGAAAGTGTGGTTGTGGGCAGGCAAAACCTGCCAATTGCATTTCACACTTCTCTGTCCTACGTTCCTAAGGCCAAGAGAGCACTACACTTACAGTATGTTACCAGAAAAACCTGGAATTTAATTGAAATCTGTTGCTTTTACACTTTCACTGCCAAGAATGTTTTTCGTTCTTTTGTTTTGGTATTAACTAATTTAGTTTAGAATTCACAAATAGTATTCTCAAATTTAGTGGAGAATATTTGTAAATATAAAAAATAGAAGTGGAAACTCACTGACAACATTGTACAGTATGCTTGTTTAGCTAAAGTGTTCCTTTGTCATTTGACAAATTTCACATGGCAGTTAGAATCTTAATTGATTGACTGATGTTGAGTCTATACCACAGATGGGCATCTGTGTCCTTCCAGTTTTACAAATAGTTTTTTAAATTGCTAATTAAGATGTAAAAGAAACAGATGATTTGACATCTTATCCTAACAATTAGTTCAATTAGGTAATTAAGACCAGAGGTGGAAAAAAAACAGCTGACTCATAAGGAGGACTGAAGAGGCCCATAGAGTCCCATAGAGTACACAGTTATTTGCAATAAAGTTGCTCAAAGGTTTATTTCATGTCATGTTTGATAAAAAAACAAAAACTTTTTCTCAGTTTTCTTGGAATCTGTCTGTTAGAGTTCTTTCAGCTTAAGGCTGTGTCTTGACCTTATTAGCAGGCTGTTAAAAAGTAGTGTCACATAATAGCTTTCTGTCCTAAAGACAGAAGAGAGTACATAAAAAGTAGACAATTTACACCTTTGCCTTAGTTTGAAGCGGCATATTCTGAAAGGTGAGTTGTTTTTCTACCTCATGCACCTCATGAAAATGTTTGCACCTGTAGTCCTGTAATGGAGAACACACTTGCAGATAATCTATTGATTTTAATTTTAAGAGTATAAGAGAAGATACACATGAGAGAAGACCATGAGTTTCATCTACTCCATTTAGTAGTTAGTGGCCTAATTATATTTCTTGAAAAGAAACCAAGCAAACAGCTTCAGCAACATGGCTAGGTGCTGTAACTTGTTCCATACACCAAAGTACTCTGATCATATTTTTCCCCACATATCATTTCAGTATCAATTATTTATTTGAAATGAGAGTGTATCTGGAGTACAGAATGTATTTAAACATCTATTAAACTCACAATTGCAATATCGTGGACAATATAAACCAGGTGCTTAATGAAACAAGTAAATGTGTCATTTGAGGAAGACCCAGATATTTATTTTATTTAAGTATATTTTTACCCCTGAAAGCACAAGGAATGAAAGTAGAATGGAGATTTTTTAAGACAGATATTAGTAATTGTGGTTTAAGTATTTGATAATAATAAACATAAATAGTAAGGTATTTTATTTATTATAATACTAATATTATCAGCCAGGAAAAAAAAAAAGTTATATCTTTGAAATGCAGTAATCTCAAACTCATTGAATTATTGTGGACAGCAAATATTTCCAGAACTTCTGAGTATGATTTATAACTTTTCTGCAGTGTCACACAGTTCATTTATACAGTACATGCATCTTCATATCAATTACAAAATAGAACATTCTTGTCAATCTTGTGTGCACTATTTGGTGTGACATGCAAAGTAAAACATAGCTGTCAGGTGTAATGGAATTGATGCAAGAGTAATTTCCTTGAATCAGGTTTGACAGCTATGAAAAGTACAGATCTTAAAAAGCCTACATATAGAAAGAGAATGTAATGTGACCAAGTCTAGATTGTTACCCTGGGATAGTTCTCATAAGAAAAAAAAAGCTTGTTGTGAACATGACAAATTGCATACTGCCAAAACCAGTGAGGTGCTATGTTGTTTCCTCTTTTTGGTGTTCTAAGTGATAAAAGTCTTTATCAGATGAGATCCATCCTCCGAATAGCATTGTAATGTGCACTTTAGTAACTACAGTCATTAATTCTGGAATCGAAAGGGCTTGTAGAATCTTCTGATATTTTCAATGTAAAGCCTCCCATAATGATTAAATTACTGTAGCTTCACTCAAAACTTGTAAGACTGAAGATGATAAGGTCAAGGTGGGGAGCCGGGTCAGCATGCAGGCTGCAAAGGAATGAGCAGAGGTTAATTGCATACTAAAAAGTAAAAGGTAAAACCTCTTCAGGTGTTTGGGGAATGAGGAAGAGAACAGTAATATCAGGATAAGGAGAACATAATAAAGGAGTATAAAAATGGGTAAGAGAAGATGAGAAAGAGAGCAAAGACTGGGTGATGAATTCCATGGGAAGGCAACAATTTGTGGTTTCTAAATCTGTGGAGATATTTAGAAAGAAATTAGTTGATCATTGTGAACTGGGGGAAGGTGTGACTTAAGAAGTGTGGCTTAGGATGTCTTATTGTTATTAATGTCTTATTATTATTCTGATTGATGTCAGGAGCAGCAGTCCTGGAATCCCTGTGAAATCCATTCTTCTACAGACAGAAAATGTATCCCAGTAAATCAAACTCCTGGGGCCGTCTATTAAAAATGCTGTGCTTGGAATGGGTTGAAATCCAGCTGACTAATAAGGTATTCATTTTTTGACACCTTGAACATCTATCATCCTAGAGTCACTTCTCACTCCTATTGTCAGTGTCTTTGCGTGATGTAAATGGTGGTACCAGAAAAGTTTAGCACTGTTTAGTGCTAAACATTTTTTCTTTTACACCTGAATGTCAATCTACTGAGATCCAGTATTTGCTCACCGTCCATGTAATGATCTATCTGAGCTTATGTAGTTGTATTTTTTCATTCTTGCAATAAGATATGTGGTTTTAAATCTAAGCTCTGTATTTGATTTGAATTTCTAGAAGACTACAGTTTTCAAAATTTACCTTAGATCTCAACATACAAAAAAAACATACTTTAGGATGTTTTGCATGCATTTTTTTGTTGTCTTCTGCAAAAAATGTTATGTTTGAGATGTTTAATATATCACATTGAGCAAATACTACTGTAGGGGCATTTTTATTATTGCATTTCTAAGATTAGGTACAGTACATAAATGTTATGCTGAGAAAAGGGAAAGAAATGACACCTGAATGACAGACTCTTCTTCATTTCCACCTACTTAACCTTTTATTACAAATGCTAAGACAGGCTGCTTATTCTATATTTTTATCTTTAAGAATGGTTTTAACACTGTTTTTACACTACCTTGTTGAGAAAGATGATAGTGTGGGCATTGTTCTGACACAGTTTTCACTTTTTAGCAGTTGCCCAAGATAATCCATTATGCTTTCAAAGTACAATTTCAGGACACTCTCTGAAAGGGCAGATCCATTTAAATGTTGTTTTTGTTGTGTTAAAATGTGTCTCAGTGGGGCCAACGGGAAGGAACTGTGTGTCCAATTGATCATAAAGCCAGAATGAGCTTTACTTTTCTGAGGGCGATTCTTTCTGACAGACCTATTTCCTTCTCTTGTTCTGATTGATAAACCTATCTTGATGTTTAAAGAAAAAAAAAATGAAACTCCACTGTTTCTGTAGACTGTGAAGGTCGTTCTATATGATTTAAATAAAGTGTATTCTCTTAGTGTTTTATAGTGTCATTGAATTGTGCATAAAAAAAAAACCAATATGAACAAAATGCATTTCTAGTAATGCTATAAAGAATCCTATTCCAAAGTCCTTGACAATCTTATGTGGCTTTAGAAGTTTTTTGTAGTCAGCATCACATCAAGGACTGTTTCCAATTCTCTTTTGTAAATACATTGTCCAAACTGAAATCGAAGGTAGACTCACTGTGGCATTATGCGGGGTTGTGTTCAGTGTGGGGGGTGGAGCTCTGGATTAAGGGTGACGCATTACATTCGCAACCACAAATGCTTTGGCTAATTAATGTCAAGCCGCAGCTATGGGGGCTCTTTAACACACACTGAGCACCTCCCGGAGGGATGAGATGACCCCGCAAGGGGAGGACCATTCCACCGACAGTCCCGGAGGGGATTGTGACGACAGCGTAATGCCGTTGTTTTCCTTCGTTTTCTTTTCTTTTTGTCCGTCTCACTGTATACCTCCAGCGGGGCAGGGTGACCCTTTCGCGCAGTTTGAGTTTTTATTTTGGGCCTTGTGCTCCCTGCTCTTCCAGACTAGACACTGCTGAATTGGGCAAGTCCAGTCTGGTTACCGCTGTGCTAAGCGGGTTCTTTTTCCCAGGCTGCACCTCGTTAGATAGGGTTATCTATGATGGGGCGTCGACTTTTACTCCTCCCACTGACACACTACTCTAATACATGATTTTGTGTATGATTTGTGAAAAGCCCTGAGATACAGCACTTCATGAATTATCGCTCAAGAAGGGCGGTGCTTTTAAGTAACCTTTCAGTACAGCTTGTGTTTGGGTGTTGGGTTTTGAAATGTTAACTTTTTTTCCAACACAATGTCACAGACATTAAAGAATCTATGCAAACTCTAGGTTCCCCCTTGAAGGACTAGACATGTCTGAGCTGCAAGAGCATATTTTAAGGATAAACAGCATTGAAGGATGCTAATTTAAATGCAACAGGTCTCTGTAGAATATAAAATCAATTTTGGTATCAAAGTATATGATTAACCAGGCACAAAAACGGACAAGTTTAAGGGAAGAAAAGAAACACTAATTTCACTGTCTTGAATAACTGAATTTCTTTTCATTATTACAATATAATTATTAATCATATCTACAAATATCAGAGCATAGACTAATATTTACACTCGACTATGTGCAGCTGAAGTGAATTCCAGAACTCAGAAAATACACTAAATCTCTATACACTTAATTACTAATATCGACAAACTCTAATACACCCAGAAGTAGACAGAAATCTAAAAATCTTTATCTGGGGAAAGTTAGACTGTTTTCATAAGATAAATAATCCTTCATGAGTAAGCTTGAACTCTGGACCGATGCTAAAAAAAGATAAGCATTGGTTTCTGCACAAACATGCATCCAAATACCATTGAGAAGGACACATTTTGCTTGGTACATTTAAAAGGGAAATTTCACATATTTCCAAATCAGAAGAACATATTTCCTTTTCCTGAGATTTAAGTCACTTCAGTTCCAAATATGTGACACTGTACAGTATGTTACTTGCGGAATACAAGTGGTAGTAATTGTAATTGTCAGAAACCTCTCTTACTCATGTATGTCTGTCCCTACTTTTTCTTTCTTCTCTATATTTTTTCTCTCTGCTCTTTCACTAAATACAGTGCTAATCACATGTTCTGGCCCTCTGTCCCAGATTCGAAGATGTCAGAACATTTGATTGTACAACGCATTGGCCCTAAGCCTATTAAAAGATGACTTGGCTGCCTTGGGACCTGGATAAAGAGGAATTCTCCTTTGTTGGGATAACCAGTCCTACTTTTCATACTTTTTTCAACACATTATTGCCATAACAACTAGTTGCATGGAATTTGGACTGGTGAGCTTATACAATTAAAAGACATACAATACAAACACACAACATAAAGCCAATAATAGACCACATTAGCAAAACTTATCTTCACATACTGTACCCTCCTAAACTCATACCAGTAATAAAATAAGAAACAGGGAGACCTTATAGAATAACCATGAGCTGTGCATAAAATTTCAAAATGAAAGTGCAAAGTTTATGCATCTCACAGCCTCTGTGTAGGTGCCATTATGCAACCTAGTAGTCCTTGTCTTAAAAGACCTGAGCTGCCTACCAGAGGGAAGAAAGTACACAGTGGTTGGGCCAGGTGGGAAGGGTTGGCAAAAATCTTTAGAGCTTGCGTTTCTGTCTAGAGAGGAAGAGTCCACCGAAAGACAATTTTGGAGACGATATACACTACCCTCTCTAACTGCTTCATCCTAGGCTGAAGTGTTGCCATACCAGACGGTGATAGTAAAGGTCAAAACACACTCAATGAGTGTTTTTTAAAACAGGGTCATTTCTTTCTGTGACAGTGGCCATTTTTATCTGTCTCAGAAAGAACAGCCTCTGGTAAGCTTTCCGGACCATAATGGATGTGTTGACCTCCCATTTTAGAGCACTAAAGATGGTGGGGCCCAGAACTTAAAATTCTCCACCACCTCTACAGTCTGACTGTTTGGCAGAAAGGGGTGTTGTGCCCTCAAGGGAGTGGCTCCGTGTGTCTCCAAAACTGGAACTGCGTGGATCAAATCCCTGCAGTGGCTGAGCTGCAGTCGTTACATTTGCACAGTCGGACGGTGCTTGTTTCAGCAGATGATCAACCCCCAGCAGTTCAGAAAGATCTCACCGCCTCTCTGTTTAAGCAAATCAGATTACACCAGTCCTACACTTACATCCTGTTTTAGAGCAAGGGGCAATAAAATAAACAGGATATACCAAACACATAACAAAAATAATAACCTGCTCAGCACATATAATGAATATCATTTATAATGGAACAGGTTAAGGTTTACTACATGCTGAAAAGAAATGAGACAACGTTTCGGCTGTGGAGCCTTCTTCAGGTGTGTGGACAGGTGAAAAACCTATTGATGTTTTGACTTTATATATATTTATATGAAGCAGAATTCCTTGTATCTATCAGATAAGATATCTATCTTTCAAAATGTAATCTATAAAGATCTCACATCAGAATTTCACTTCATATCATTGTCCTTGCTCTTTGAATGACTTTCTTGTTTGGAAAGGCTATGGCAGTCAGGCAAAATGTAGAAAAATCTCAGCTAATAATCGTTGAATATAAATAAAATGACTAATAATACAGTTTATGATGGCTGTTTCAGAAAAAAGACACAGTCCACAATGACGGTCTTGTCTTGTATGATCTATCTAAAAGACATAAATGGTCAAAAGCAGTACAGGCCTCTTGACCAAGCAGTATGTGACATGGCACAGTAATTGCAGCAGTCTGCACTTGAGAAGTACTCATCAAGGAACTGTAAGCAGGAATATTTACTGCTACAACACAAGGCAATCTATGGAGAGTGCACCTAAGAGTACAATTTCAATATGTATACTGTATACAGTACATTTTACCTGCTCAGTGTTTTATTAATCACCTGACCTTGTTAAGAAAAAAATGTATTTCATACATATCACAGTTATGTAAGGCAAATTGTCCAATCTTTGAAAAAGATCTTTCTGCCTGAGTCAAGAGGTATGGTATTGATCTGTGAGAGTTACCTGATGCAGTTAAATTGCAGTATAGGAGTGGAGAATTGGTGTCAATGAGGTTGAAGAGGATAGTGATGATAAGGAAAAACTCCAGAGGACATGTTTAATCACTCCTACACACTCCAGTACCGAAAGAGGAAAATAAACCATGACATTAACTTGAATGATCTTTTTCTGTGTTTGTGTTACCGACACCTGGAGTGACATTAGCAGGGGTTCTAGTTAGTTAGCTCTGGGAGCTATCTTTGACTTCATATACGCAAATCAGAATTAGAAGTGTATTTAGATGGTTCAGCTCTCTGTTGTCCAGAGCAAAATCATATTCACATTGCCATAGTTAATTAAACAGGACATGACATTATTTTTATTGTGTTTGTGTTACTGTCAGGTGGAGTTTCATTGAGCAGAGGTATAGTTTCCTGTCTTTGCATGAATCCCAGTATTGAAGTGTAATGTAATCAGCCTGTCAAGGTGAAAGCTTAAATTAAAGACTGTGAATTAGTGAGGGCAATAGTCACTTTACTGTACAGTATATAGCTTTGTGCTATAAGTCTCTCTCTGAATATAACAATATTGGTCATACAATGAGACAGTATAAGTCAGTATCCAGTAACCAAGGTGCATAAAGTATTTTTCATTCAGATTTTTGGAATTCAGTGAGTGTATGTAAATTCATGCTAATTCCAATTATTCATATTTCTGGTGGCAAAGAAGATTTTTAAAAGTAATTTATTATAGGTACCCCATGTACCTAGACTCTTGGTCATTGATGTACAATACCCAGTAACTGGGTGTTTTGCCATTTATAGTGGTAGAAAGAAACAGTGGACAATTATCACTTACAGTATCAAAGCATTTTGGAAAGCATACAATCAAGGCACACAATCAATACTGTTTTTTAGTATTTTGTTCCTGTTGTTATTTCATGTAAGTCATTAGGAGGTATAGCTCCCTGTTTTCTGTGTTATCAGAATGATTTACTGCTTTTTGCAAAAGGTTTATTTTATATTGTGTAAGAAAGAAAACTGGATAAGCCAGACATAACAGCAGGTTGCTTGTAGCATTATCACAGTCTGGTATCTTCTGCTGGAGAGCTGAAAAGAATAGAGATCTTAACACATTATTATGTGAATTAATCTGGAATCTTATCTTCATCCTGTGACGTATACTGCAGATGTATTGTACATATCTCCTTAAATTTGGTTGAAAAAAAATTAAGTAGGGCATTGTGTTCATGCTATTCTAAGAAACTTTTAAAGACAGTTCTTGTCTCCTCAGGTTTACTGTGGTTTGAGTATCCCAATAGCACAGATGCAAATTTGCTACCACAGATGTACTCTACATGCTAACACCAGTGAATTAAGCTATATAAAGTTTACACTTTGATTATATATTAAGCTGCACCTTCTGCTGTGTCATTTTATTCTATTCTAAATGCTGAGTAATTCCGTGGAAAGAGTTTGGTCTGCCAAATTTTCTTAAGTGCATTGTATTGATTAGGGTTTGCTTTCCTAATGAAACAAATTCAATCATTTAATAATTCCACAACAATGCATTTACACTACTTTGACGGATGAATTACACCATACAAAAGCTATAAAACTCAACTCAGAAACTCTGATAAACTTCAAATCTTCATGTAAATTGCAGACTAAATTTGCAGAGTGGCTTTAGATGCTGTCAAATTCCATTTTCAATAAGGTTTCAAGGTTCACTTCAACTACAGTACATGAATCCAGAAATGAAGTCCATACTTTTCATATATTTTTGTGTAACTGCTGTCTTTGCTCATTACTTGTTATGATTTTATCATGCTCCATGTACTGCACATCCAATTAAAAAGAACTAAATTCTACAAAGGGTGGAGCAAACCTGGAATTTTAGTCTAGGAAATGTTTGCAAACGTTAGACCTAAAACAGCATCCCCTTTCTGTCTCCAAATGACTCACTGCAGGAGGACAGATGAAATGTCATTCCATACTACAGTCAAATTCACATTTGGGGATAAAAGCCTGTAGTTCATGTGATTTGACCTTGTAGTGTTAACCACCTCAAGCACTCCAGGTGTTAACAGGCATCCACAATAGGAGTATTTGCTGCAAATGACTTCTACAAGTAAAATAGTTTCATAACAAATGGTTACCTTTCTCATCATGGTTTTGTAGATGTCCTCTAAAATGTTCATATGAAAATATTTGTGTGGGGCAAGTGGAGGTAGATAAATATCAGAGGAAAGAAAGATAAAAGTACATGGAGAGAGAGAGAGACAGAAACAGTTGTTATTTTGAAATTCTGGAATTGTTAGAGTTGTGGTCTCTTATGAGAGCTGCACAGGGGATTTGATCTGTATCACAGTGGAGCTCCAGAAAAGTTATTGTATCATTCTTCTCTTTTTTAGTTGCCGAGGTACTTGCACTTCTTGAGAAATTACAGCTGCATTGAAACTCAGGGATCAGAAGCCTTTTTGGTTTGGAACAGCTGCAATGCTACTGGACTGTATGTGTGCTTGGTACTTTGTTCGGATACACTTCATATCAAGGTTGTTTACACCTGCAAGGTGATCTATCTAGAACAAAAATTCCCAACTCACAGTAGCTCCCAAGCTACGGATTCCTGTTTTGATCTTGCAAAAAACCCAGCAGCAAAGGATCATTATGATTTTTGGCTTTTGGCAAGATCAAAACAGGAATCTGTAACTGGGGAGCTAAATGGGGAGCTAACTATAATAAATATCCACCTCATGTGGTAACAACAGAAGGAGAAAAATGAAATTGACAGTAAGACCCATGAACCAGAAAGCAAAAAAAGAATAATGTATACTTAGATTGAAAAGGATGACCCTGTGGAATGTGGAATCTTTTCTAGCAGACGTGAAATATTTTTACCAGTTTTTTCCAGTTAAAAAGATGCTGAAAAACAATTGAAAATTGTTTCTGCTTAAAGAATACATGAGTTTCTGTCTTGGAACCAGCAACTTTGTGACACACAGAATGACCTGTTGTGAGCTAAGCGCACACTTGGTGTATATTTAACAGCTGTGCCAAATCAAAACATCTGTGCATTTTGCTTGTATTGCAGAAGATGTAATATGAAAAGGGAGAGAGGAAACACAAGAGTGTGATACATTTAATAATTTATTTTGTAACATTATGTAATCCATAGATGAGAAACACAGTTCCATTAGCAGCCTAGAAGTGTCACTGTAGGATCATGAATTGTCATATCACTGACTGGACACAAAAACATTCACTCCACATAGTTACTGTAGTGAGCTGCAGGGGTATTAGAGAATACAAACAAACTTAAACACATTTCCGTGCACAGAGATTAAAGATACCATGTGCAGATTTCAAACATTAAAATATTCACATTCTAACAAGTGTCCACTATAATGAACGTTTGAATTAATTTCGAAGGCAGTCCCTAAATAAGAACAGGGAACAATCATGTAGTAGACCTCCTTTTCTGCTACATTGAAGTTGTTTCAGTACACAAATCACAGAAACAAAAGAAAGGTTGCTTTAGCTGGATGTATCCTGAGTTATCTGAGCTTTTAACAAGATGCCCTTTTAATGGCAAAGTAAATGAAGCTGAAAGAGAGTACCACAACTGAAAGAGCTTCTCCTTTTGAGACCTTTCCTACTAGAAGTGCTCTTCTTTACTTATTGACCATTTCTTGATGGGCTGGAAGTGCCCTAGCAACAAACAAAGGGCTCCATTATGCTTGCTTTCTTGGAGGACAGAGACTTTCTAGACAGAAAATAACGCCATTATAAACCCGGAGGGCTTTGCACAGTGGTTAATTATAAATCTTTATTCATCACACTGCCTCTTTTGTGAGAGAAGGAAAGTATCTACCCTAATAGCATGAAAGGAAAAAATTTCATCAGCATCACAGAATGACACTTTAATGAAATGAACATTGGGCTCAGAATGAAGACACCTCAATTATGTTAACATAAACATAACAATACTAGGTATTTGCTGCAAGATCTATTGCCTTTTCTTTTTATAGCTGGAATTCATTTCACTTACAGTATTTGTGTAATGCTTAATAATATGTAGTTATTTTTTCATCTGTAATGTTGCTTTGCTTGGAGTCACCATTTGCCAGCAAGTTTAAAATGCCTTACTGCATGTCTCTGTTCTGTCCAGAAACAGAAGGTCAATGTGGACCCAGAGTTTATAGAGAGAGTTAAAAAGCATATTCCCAGCATTTTCTTTTATGAAAGCACAGATAGTATTAATCACTTCAACCAGAAATCTTGATAAATTATTGATACTGTAGTAAATGGTTTTGTTTCCTAGTTTTTGTTGTTTAAGAATACAGAAGGATGGTGACTACGTGTCTCTCATAGATAACATTACCACCCATTCTACTGTAAGTTCCACACGTGGCTGCAGAGGCATTTGATCTTAAAACGCGATTTGAAAGACTCTTAAAACATCCCAAGTTTTGTCAGCAAGCTGCAGGAAAATACATAAAATAAAGTCTTTGCATAAGAAAGAGGGCACATTTAGTAGATTCAAACTTGGCACTTATTTGCTCAACAGAGCTCATAGCTATTAGTGTGACAGCTGCATACTGTGCTTTGAAGTATTTTCAGCCAAACTACCTCTTGCATTGTGTGATTGATTTACGTTGAAACCAACAGTGAATTAATTGCTTTAGAATTAGGATGATGTGTGGAAGGCAACATGTGGCAGCAGAGGAAAAGCACACACAACCTGGAAGAACCCAAGCTGAATAAAAACAAAACTGATTCCGCTGAATTTGTCTAGAAATAAAATCTTATCTTCAGATTAGTGCTACAATAATTGTAACATTCTTTAATATGTTACAATTTAAAATGTAATTTATTGTTTTGTATTCTTTCATTTTTTTGTTAGAACTTGCAATGTTAATAAACATAGATGTTTTGTATAACTTTGTGTATTATGAACTAGTAACATCTTAAAAATGTTGTTGTTATACAGTAAATATGTATAAAAACTTGTGCATAATAATGAGTAAGAGTGATACTCTTAGCAGATTATTTTAGCAGGCAATTTTCAGGATCTGTACCCTTAGACTTCAAAACGTTGAAAAGTGGTATGTCAAATAGTAGGATGAACTAAGTATGAAGCAAAATCATAGCTTTATCTCAATTTTTTGTTGCTGTTCATATTACGTGTTGATTGGAGAGCAGCTTTTAAACTTGTACCAAAACCCAAGAAACATTTGGTTAGTAAATCAGAGCCCCAGCCACTACTCTGCAGTGAACTCTCTTGTTCACTGAAATGGTTTACTTTGTAGGTGGCAACTAGTTTCCAAATAAAACTGCTGTAGAGCACTTTTGCACCACAGAGTTGCTTAAGGGTGATGCTAAGCTTGTAATGCTTAAGAATCAATATCATTTTTGTGCCTTAGGTACAAGATGCTTCTGTTCTGTGTTATGTTTTTCAAGAAGTATCTGATAAGCCTCTGAAAAAAACCCAACACTTCTTTGTTCACCAACACAAAAATAAAACCTGACCAGCATCACTCAATCTGTATCTACAAGATATAAATCTAGTATAATTTCACATTTTTGGAATTCATATAGAATATAAGAACATAAGAAAATTTTCAAATGACAGGAAGCCATGCGACCCATCTATTTAGCAGTTAATTGATCAAAAGATCTCACCAAGTTGTTAAGCCATGGTATCTGCTTCAACAACATAGCTGTATAATGTGATACTTCAATACACATTTAAAAACAAATATCTTTCTTCTTATTGATCTAAAAAAATGATTTAATTCCAAAAGTTACAATGCAAAGTGCCCTGTAAGTTATATAATAAGATTTTAATTAAAGAGGTAATATTTTTGCTTACTTGAATACAAAATGAGGTGTTCTTGCACCAGCTTGGTGTATTTTTTGTTTAGTAGACATGTACAGTAGATTCTATTTTAAATATGGTATGTAACAGTTAGGAAGTTAAGGGTGTTGAGTTTTGCAGCCTCAGCTAAAATATGTCTGCTTGAGTTATACTTTTATTTTTTTTTAGTTATATATTTAGTGTATGAAAGAAAATTTGGGGAAAATTACTGAGCCATAGAACTGTGAAAATGAATGCATTTCAGTGTTCTGGCTATATAGCTTATTCATGAGTGTACAGATTAGAAAATGGCCACTTTCTGAAAGTATACTGTACTCAAAAAACTGTATACATGTTGTATTGAAATTGCTATTCAGAACTGTGTAAATGAAATTAATGATTTTTCTAATTGGAAACTGGCACTGTGTCAAATTCTCCATTATTCTCCATTCTCACACCTGAATAAGGCTCCACGGCCGAAACGTTGTGTTCTCTTTCTTCTTTTTTTCAGCATGGAATAAACCTATTACTTCTCCATTATGTACTGAACTGAGAATGACTAGTGAGTGTGACTATTCTTCCCAGCATATTGTTTTTTTAACCAATTTGCCTTATTTATTAATGGGATCAGTGGATTTGTGCTATCAAAACCATTGTTCTATTTGCATAACAACCTCAGTTCTATGTACTGTAGAAAAGGAAGAATAATCTCCATCTGGATTATGAAAGTCATTCTAAAACTCTAAAAAGAGAAGGAATCAGAGCTGTGGTTTAAAGCATTATTGAATCTTGGCACTGTTATCCTTTAAAATATTTAAATACATTTTTTTTTCATTTACCTGTAGATTCTAGGTACACAAAGAAGCATACTGTTAATACTGTACATGTATATTATTCTTTCACAAAAATAAATGATCCTTAAATATTTTCCAATCTATCCTTTTATAGGTGGCAAAGAGGAAATTTCACAAGCAAGCAAATACATTGCAAAGGTACTGAGGTTTTAGCACAATGCTGTCATTATGTGGGAATGGCATTGGTACAGAGCACTAAAAACATAAAGACATAAGTGGCAAACTCTACTTAAAACTGACAAAACACTCAATTTTTAAGACATACTGTAGGTGAAGAATCAGATTCTTCAATTGTAAAAACTTGATTGCTGAAGTTTTGTTCCCGCATCCTTGTTAACAGTGCCTTCTGGGGCTATCGTAACATTCTGGATCTAGCCCTTAGTGTTCAGAATGATTTCTTTCTTTTTCACATCAAAATGCTTTTGAAAAAAAAATCTGTAAAGAATACCTGGCAGTACAGTGGCTGTGCAAGTAACTTAATCAGAAAAAAAATAGAGCAGGCTAAGAAGAAAACAAAAAGTTTGCTGACAAATCAAAAAAACCCAACATAAAAGTCCAATGTACATTAATTAAATATTCATTATGAATTTTCTATTACTAGTAGCTGAACAAAGGACTAATGAGGATCTTTCTTAAAATACACAACAGAACACATTAATGAGGCCAAATATATTCAGTTTAATGTGTCCCCTACCCAAAATATATTGAAACACTATATTACATGCAATTTTATAAAAAATGTACATCTACAGAAATAAAGATATTAATAAGAGTGATATATTACTGATACAGTCTACTTTAAATTATAGCAGAAAAATGTATTTTAACTTGGATTTTTTTATATTTAAGCCACACATCTCTCATAAACATTTCATAATGGTGGTGTCTAAACTCCACATTTCTAAGGTAATGTCATTAGTGGAGAAAAATAAAAAGCAAAGATGCTAATAATGCAAAAGCTTGTTTATCTGTGCATCATCACGCAAAGCAGACATTGCACCCTAGCTGGAGCAGCAGGGAGAAAAGTGAGCAAAGGGAGCAGAAATCCACAGTCTTTCCAAAGAGAAAATGCTTTCTTATTTGCTGGTCACAAAATGCACACAGAACTAAGCAATGAAAGAGAATAAGTTCTTGAAAGATACCACTGCAGAGAGCAGCACTGTCACTGAGACAGAGGTATTGACTAAGGTCTTTTATGTGAACCACCCCGCAGGGGATACCTGCTTGAGTTTGGATGCTGAGTGGAGCATGACGAGATTCTCATTTCTAAACTGTGTCATATTACTGCAAGAACACTTAATTTCTATTAGTGCTACTTTTCTCCTTTGAGACAGAATTATTGTCATTTAGTATTAAATGGCAAATTAATTGTAATAACACTGCTTAGCCCTTTTTTTAAAACAGAAGAAAAGAACAACGCACAAAACTATAATTGTACTGCTAATACTAGACTTCAAATTGCTTGATTACTCTTTTTAATGTAACTTGGTAGTTTTTATTCACTAATTGTGAAAAGTAGGATAATTAATTATACTCTGGAGCACTATATGGATGGCATTTGAAAGGGATTAAATACTGATATTGTTATTTTCATTTATTGTGAATGCTTATAATTTGCATTTTCTTTGCAAAGATTTACTGGCATTTAAAATTACATTTATATTTAGCTTCTGTAAGAGATTAAGTCTATGGTTTTAGATACCTACAGTGCTGCAAAAGAGTAAATTATTTTGTGTTGCAATAGAGATACTGTATTGTTCTAAACAAGGCTCAGCAGGATCAAGTGAAAACTACATGGAAGTGCATTTAAAATTGTCAACAAGAGACATGTCTTTATCCAGAGCACTGTGGGAATATGGAACAAGCTACCAATCCATGTTTATGAAACCAATACCCTAGTTTCCTTCTAAAAATGGCTGGATGAGACCCTTGAATAAATGAAGTACTATCAAATGGGCAAGATGCGCTGGATGGTCTCCTTCCTTTTGTAGCTAGTTTATGTTCTCCTGAAAACAAAAAAAAGTGATCATTTCAAAGTGTGTTTTTAACACAGTGCCCATCCATACAGTCTCAGAAACGCTCTTATTCCAAACCAGTGTCACGCCCTCTGCAGGCGCTCCTTCTCTGTCCTGTCCCTAGTTTCCGGTCTGCTGTCCTTCCTGTCCCTCTCTTTCCCTTGGGCTATATATTTCCGGGTCTTGCACTCTGTCCTGGCTCAGCATTGACGTTCGGATGTCCTGAGACCCGCCTAGCACCAGGGCGCCCCACGTCCGCTCCCTGAGGGCATAGGTTTCTATACGGCATTCCTGAACTCTTTGCACTAATGAGCCCGGGCCTTTTTCCCGTCTCGCCGCTACGCATATGGGTCTTTTTCTGCTCTCCTGCTCCCCACGGTTAGTCCCTTTGGATGTCCGTGACAACCAGGGCCTATTCCTTAAAAACAGCACACAAGACAGCACCTTAAATGGGATGTCAGTCTGTCAAAAGACTCTTGCATGCACAATAAAGTGGCTCCAAATTGCCCACCAAGCATGCCCAAACATGGAGGGAGGAAGAGACTGAAAAGTGAAGCGAACATAGTGAGAATGGACAAGTTACACACCAGAGATATCCCAGTCCAGACTAAAACCCAGGACCCTACAGCCATGAGGCAGCAGTGCTAAGCAGTGTTAATCTCCACTCAACAACCAGCAGTGGCATGATAAGCTCTCAAACTACATCAACCCTCTGAGCAGAGCTTGAGGAACAGAGGTATGGCTTCCGGCATATTTAAGGACATTTCATTTCTTTCTCTAAATTAAAGCAATTATGCTAGATTTATAACAGACAGTAAAACAAGATTGTAAAAGTCTTTTATCTATCCTTGGAGTTCCAACATTTCTTAATTTAGATTAAGTTTAGAAGCTTTCCAACTGAGGTCATGGATATGGCTCCTCCTGTTAAATAGGTGCTTATGTTAATTTTCTTTCTGAAACATTGCTGTATCAAAATGTTACTGTCACATACTGTAACTGCAGAATCTTGGCAGAGAAGCAGAGGTGAACAGATTTACATCTTGGCTCACAAGGGGAGAGAAAAAAGTGGATTTCACATTAGAAATTCGAAAGAGGTTAAAGCAGGAAGCTGCATCAACATGCAAGCTACAGTACAAAGGAACAAGTAAAGCTTAATTCTGTGCAGAAAAAAAAAGCTAAACAGCTTTTAGACGGAGGATGCTGTTTTACAAACGTGAGGCAAAGAGAGGCGAGAGAGCAGAGATTCTTTCTGCAGAGTGTAAACAAAAGCGTGGTGTTGTAAAATGAAAGAAAGAAAAGGTGAGAATAGGTAGGGGGAAGTTGAAGAGGATAATGTGTTACCCATATTTCCCCAGAGGTAAAACCGTAGGGATAGGGCAGACATCTGACAATAACTGGTCAGGTTATTGAGGAAGAATAGAATTGGAGGACCCACCGTTTGTACAAACGTAATACCTACTGTACCTTTATCGCCTTGTGGTCACTTATTCTATGACTAACATTATATTTTTGTTCTTCCTGGATCTGCCTTTTCTTTTTGAGAAGTATTTAAATAGGATAGCCTTTTCTGGTAGTACACATGGCTAGAGCTTGTGTTTCCATTTCTTTCAATTAAGAGGAGTATCTGCTTTCTCTGTCTTCGTTCATGAAAGAAGGACAGTCTCTCCCCAGTCTTTATCTGGCTTTCATGCCAATAAAGGATTTAAGTTGTAATTTAGAAACAAACAGTTTTTCAAAGTTGCCACTGTGGGTAGCATTGAAGGTCTCTTTTCTTACTCTTGAATTATTCATTTATGGTCTTTGATCAGAAACAAAGTTCAAAGATACTGTTACCTTGCTTCCATGTTGTACTGTACATTAGAATAATTTATGTTTTATAGAATGTTATTTAAAAAAAATCATACTCACCTAGGATTTCTGCTATATTAAACATACGAGAAGACTAAAGTCTAAATGTACCATATAGGTTAAAAATAAAAAAAGAACATCCTGGTATTTTGTTTTTATATCAGATATAGCAGCTACAGAGAGAGGCAGATCTTTTAAAACATTTGAAGTTGAAAAGAAGCTATTGACTTGAATGTTTAAAATGAAAGAGTTAACCTCACTTATGTGTAAACTTCTAACATTGTTTCCATGGGAACTTTGAGAACAAATTACAAAAGTAACATGTACTTTTCAGCTTCAGTCACAGAAACTACAGCCTTTAGGCCAGGACAAAACAACACTGTCTTAAAGTTTTTTTTTTGCTGCAGGATTATGATGTAACTAGTACTTACTCACTGAAATTAGACTGCTGCCAGACTTCAAATAATTAAGGACTGATTGAAATACAAACTTAAAATGGAAAATAATTTAGGAGCGCCAGAGTTTCATACCCTTTACTTTTATGAAAAAGACATCTCAAAGTCTTAAAGAAAGAATCATTAATATTGATTTTTTCTTATTTTTCTAGTGGAATCTTTTTGCTTTACAAACCAAATGTTTGTTCACTTTGTCAACATTGTTATGGTTTTGTCTGTTTCATGGAGAGTTCCTTTTGTTTTACATCCTGGTTTACACAAAAAACAATTCAAATGGAGAATTGCACTGCAGAGGGACAATAATGGGGTGAAAAAAAGTTATTTCATGCTTCTAGATTTTTTTCAGCCCTTATCAGCATGTAAAGCAAGTTGTGTGGTAGGAGCATTTTATGCGAAAACAAAAACAGTTATTTCTAATTTCAGGGAATCTTGATTCTGACTAGTGGTTTCCTGTAATTCAAAAATTGTTTGTAGTATGTTGTTGAAAGCTTTTTGGATTGCAAGGTAGAGTGTATCAACGATAAAAATGTGGGTATAATAAGATGTTGTAATTTTAAGTTTAACAAAAATAGAATTTCTCTACTGCATATGAACATTTGTTTTATATTGCTGTTGACAAATGGCACCACAGTGAACCCCGTGCAGGGTAATATAGGAGTCAGTTCCTTGTGAATCTTTCTGGACTGTACTGTTGCCTTTTTAACCTGTCACATGCAATCACTCCATCAAATGTGACAGTTATACCAATGGCTGTAGGTAAGGCACTAATATTTGTATCAGGGTCAAAGTTTTTCTGCTGGCCATGAGATTGGTGACCCATACAGAAAGCTCCTGTCAAATAGATATGATCAGTCTGTTTCTTCAAACCTCTCCTGTCACTCCCTTCACCTTAAAGTTTCTGTTGGGTCTCCAGGCACTAGCATTACAGTGAATGCATTAATGCCTGAGAACGACCGAGAAACCTTTTTTAAATTTTGATGCTGATAGCCTGTGAACTAGTAGGCTTAAGCTCTGCCAAACAGAAATGATAGGCACTCAATATGTTGAGCAAGCGGTGATATTAAACGCCAGTGTGCAGACCAATTTCTGATGCCGTGAGTGCAACAAATCAAGTGTAAATGTGATTCTAAAATACCATTTCATCTTTTGCATAAAGATATTACAAAATACAATATTGCAACCAATATTCCTATTACTAATTCTAAGCAACTGCTACTTACTTTTAAAGTGTATTGCTCTCAAGTTCTAAATTATTTGCCTAAATCCTCCATTTCTGTTGAGCACATTTGGAGAATCTGCTTAGTGATAGTTATTATAACTGACTGTTTGAAACAATTGATATATATTCCTATAAGATATATATGGATATTTATTCCCCTTATATATAAGATATATATTCCCCTGTGTAGGCCACTGACATCAGACAAGCAAAATTAGTTAATAATTAAATTTCTGAAGGATTAATAAAAAAAAAATCACAAGAAGGGTAAAAAAAATAAAACTATAACTAGAACACTTCCTTATGGTTGAGTGCAATGTTTTTTCATATTAACAAAGAAAATAACAAAACAGTAGAAAGAGGAATTCAATTTTCCCTTCTTTATATCCATAGATTTTAAACACAATCTGTTACATGAACAGAAATTACAAGTCAGCTTTTGAAAGATAGGAGGTAACCACGACTCTCACACTCATAATAGTTTATTTTTCTTTTCTATAGAAGTTCTAAGTACAGTTCTGAAAATTATGTTGTGATTATATTAAATATATAACTGACTGTATCTGCAGGAAAGTGGAAACACGAGGTTCAATGTGAAACTACTGTATTTCTTAACAGATGTTTACTGTACATTGTCTAAAATAAAATTTTTGTTAAAAGATCTAGAAAATATACTGTAGATTAATTGCGATACTCAAATCCTAAACTATTTGAAAGATGCAAACATCATGTTGAGTATTCTAAGTAGTTCTCAGGATTTGCTCTACGTCAAATGAGAGTACAACTGTCCTTGAACTTAATTTTACCATTTTAAGTTTACCATCTTAATCTTCATTATTATCTCTCAGTAGTGGGGAATAAGGGATTTTCAGTATGGTGTGGTAATATTTAACTGTGATAAAGATATCCAGCAGCCAGACCTGAGGTTATTGATAGTTTAGTAGATTACTTAATTGGTAGGCCCATCAGACAGCAGATCTTTGGAATATCATGTTGTTTGTAGGTGAAAGATGGCTTTATGTAACTCTCAGAGGACTATTGGGATCTGGGAACTTTAGGAAACTTGAAAAATTTAGATTTAAAATAAACACAATGCCAAAAATATGAGAATTTTCTTTGAATTCTATGAATGACCTTGCATTCTTCGGTAGACCTTTCAGAGAAAAAAAATAATGATTAAGAGCAAATATAACAGCAAAATCAAATTAAAAAAGGATCATACAGACTTGTTAATAACTATCATTTTAAATAAGGTGCTTGAAAATAAAATAAATCAACTTTAATCTATTTGTAATTGAAATTCATAAACCCATCACTGATGATGAGTTATTAGGACAAATAAACATGATTAATTTAAAAGTGATGATTCAGCTCAGGTAACCTATTTAATTTTTGGTAATTGCAGTCACTGGTACAATAATTACGTGTCTTCGGTTCAAGCAATCTTTGAAATAACACAGTATTCCAAAAAAATAGGAAATATTTGTAGAGAATAAATGTTTAAAATATCAAACATTAGCTCACAAATGTTTACTTTTTACATAAAGGACAAGAAATGATGTAACACACATACACAAATGTAACATATTTAGTATCTGGGATTGCTATAAAAAAGAGCTTTTTCATGAGTCAAAGCTTTTGACTAAGACCTGTAATGACTTCATTTTCGAAAATGTATTTTGAAGATTTTGCCATTTAAATTCATTTGATGTACTTCTGAAAGGTTCATTATTTTGAGTCTCCTGAAGAATATAAGTGTCAGATTTGAAGAGCTGAGAACAAGCACCAGCTGAATAAAGGTTTAGGATTGAGCACATGCTCAAATGCACACATTAGATATGAGCTGCAATGTAGAAACGCAAAACTCTGGTCTAATAGATTTCGCCAAAAAAATTAAATATTGGTATCAAGCAAAATCACAGATAATGTGAGCAAAGCAGGTCAAAGAAATATATTATGTTTTAGTATTTTAGTTAGATCCTAATGAATGTGACAGTGATAGAAGGATGATTGTGTAGAGAGTAATTGACTTGACTCACCTAGGGAAGAAAATGGCAGTCTAGGTGTGAGGCTCCTATACCTCTTCACTGATCTTCAATACCTCCAATACCTCTTCACTATTGAAAGGCTTGAGCTAGGGAGTTTCATGCAAGGCTATAGATAGGGAGGCAGGAGAGATACGAGTAAGATATGTGAAGGGAACACCAGGGTGCAAGACTTGTATACTGCATGTAGTAGTTCAGGTGGGTATACATGCTACATGCTATACTGCATGTAGGTGACCGGAAGTGTGCAAGATTAGGATCTAACTGTTACTGTTCCAGCTTGTCGCCACTAGAGGGCACCTGTCCCAGCTGTGCGGCAGAGGAGCGGACCACACAGACTGACCAGTGTACATAGGAATTCACGTCTTCCTTCCCTAGCTCTATATATTAAGTGTTCTTATTCACTTCAGTGCTCAGTCTTGTAACCTCTGGTTTGAGCTCTGGTCTGTTACGTACCTGTCTTTCCCGAATCTTGTATCCTGTTTCTTGCCTTGTTCCTTACTCTTGTCCTGCTTCAGCTCTTTCTCCAATTGTTGTTCTTCTTTCTTCCATTGTTTTCTCCTGGTACCACTGTGTTTCTGTTCCACTGCTTTTTCTGTTGTTTTTTTTTCCTTGGATTGCTTTCCTGGTTTTGAATTTGAACTTCATCCATTGATTTAGTCTTCTGGTTGTTACTTTCAATTCCTAGTCTGTTGGCACCTAGACTAGGCAGCCAGTCCACTACTAACCTTCCTTCTCAATTTTGCCATTTTCAGAATGAAATGTTACATGCTGTCTGAAAGGAAAAAAATCCAAAGTTACCAATAGGAAAGACATTCCTTAATAAACAAGTCTGGCACTTTTGATGCATGTTCCTGATCTGCCTCTGGAAAGACTGCTGTTGGATGCTTTGCTGCTCTTCTCGTGCAACTGCAGCCAGGTGGTGCAGGTTGGTCAATTCCAGTTGTCATCATTTTGATAACTGGTATTGATGAGCTGGTCTCACAGATGTTCTATAGAACTTGAGTCAGGGCAAAACAGTTGGTCACAGCAAGACCTCCCAGCCCTGTGTGGCCTTGTGTTGTTCTGCTAGCAACTAGATACATCCGGATTGGCTTGTAGGAACACAAAAACTGTTGACTCATGGAATTTGCCCTGCATTGCCAAGCAGTAATGTTGCTCTCAATTTGCACTATAAGAGTTCTTCCATTCAGGAGAACCATCACACTTTTGCCACTTGACTTGTTTGGGTGAATAACATAGCAAATCATTATAATGCTCACCATGATGTCTCTATACATACTGCACTCTATCTTTCATTAGGTCTATTAAAGGCAAAATGGCCATTATCAGTTAAAAAAGCACTTCATAACATTCTATAATTCCATCACAGATGTTTGCTGGAACACAGATGATGGTGATTTTGTCTCTCAGCTGTCAGCATGTTAACTCTGAATGGCCTCTGAGTATGCAGATCATTTTCATACAGATGGCAACCTACAGCTGTTATGTATTCTGTATTCTGTACTGTATTCTTCCTGGAATTTTTCATGCTGTAGCCACTGCAGTCTAAAAACAATTATGCTCCTAGATCAGACAGATGTGTGGTTGGTGTGGTGATGGGCTGTTCCATGTCACATCCAGTTTTCTGGTTTCTTTGGAGTAGTCTGCTGATTATTGGAGCATAATCAGACAAATTCTCCAGACAAATTCTCTCCTAGTCAGGACGCCTTCAATTATCCCGATGGCTACATGGCTCAAATGGGGAATGGCTGTATCGTTTACTGTTTTTGTAATAAATGTATGGGAAATAAAGAAAGTGAACTGCATTATACACATAATGTAATGGTAAGTAATGGTTGCTTCTCAAGCTTATATTGAAAGCAGCAAGGCTGGATGTGTTGTCTTAATGCATTTTCAAGTAGATTCTGCATGTTCAGTTTCCATAAATGTGAGTTAAGCTTAACTTTGTGATGGACATGAAGTAGAAGACCTGAACATTTGAAATTGAAAGTATGAAATATAAAAATCATAACATTTTTACTGATGTCTCATGCTCAATAAATTCGAATTGGTAATATATACAGATGATTTTTAAGACTTGAAAGAGGGTGCAGGTGTTAGGATGTCTCTGACTGAAAACTGGGATGAAGTACATGTACTTCAGTGAAAAAGGAAAATGTTCTTCTATCTCAGTTGTTGAATAATCCTGTGGTGCTTTAATTACAAAGGGTTTTGACTTAAACCCTATCTATTGAATTATTGCAGTTGCTTTTTGCATCACTAGAATTACAGGAAGATTAACAACACTGAATAATGAAGTTGTTGGAAATTTGTATGGAGTGCTTAATCATGATTAGTTATTAGTCTTAATAAAATTAAGCTTAACCTGCTTGGCTGAGGGCCAGCTCCCTGGCCACAGGGTGAGATTGGGACCCCAAGCAAACTGAGGGGTTAACTAAAGTGTGGCTGCAAAAGTGCAGATGTGGAGGATGGAGGACAGATGCATAAACTACTGTGAAGAAGAAAGCCTCATGGTATTTATATCTTTCAGGGAATTCAAATCAGGAATAATTACAAGTTAGCTGAGGTGAAATTAAACTTGGTTGCTGTCATTCATGTCTTTTGTAACCTCCATGTAATAGTATCAGCCTAATACAATGTAAATGGCTTTCAAGAAGAGCTATTTTCAGTTTTAGGTCTTTTACAAATATTAAGTACGATAATACTAATGTATTGAGTGATAAACTAACTGTTTATCCACAGCTCTCAAATATATGTCCCCTATCATTTGGTTTAATGCATTGGTAAATCTGTGGTAGTTAACAGGCAGTGATAGGGTTTGTACAGGACAGAAAAAGACATCTTCCAACTTTTGGAACCACATAAAAATCTATTAATATATTGTGCTGGAATTGTTCATTTTGACAGCTGCCTCTGGTGTTGGTAAATATAAGTTTTCAAAGTAGACATAAAAAAATTCAAGGTAATTTGTAATGGAAATGACATTAATTTGAATGATGTTTCATGCATAACCCTTTAGTGGATGTGCTGAATATTTTTTATTCATTAATTTGCCCGCAACCTGCCAGTTAACATTAAATCACGACTATTCAGAGACATTTCAATATGCTGGGTGGTGTTATTCCTGATGAGCACACAGCTGAGATGCAGTTACTGTAGATTATAGCTCCTGAAGAGACAGTTTTACCCTAACTGACACTGGAATATGCTGTAAATCTTTAATGTAAAGACATTTTAAATCTTTTCAGTTCATATCATGGAGTTGTCTAGAAAATAGATCGGTGGTATTCACTTCCAACAACAGGTATATTCAAATTGAAAATTGTGGAAATTTAGATTTTGAGACGTGAAGTCCTCCAGTAAGCAAATAGTGAAGATAGAAGTCATGTAGCAAACTAAGTGGTACCACCTCAAGGAAGCCAGGCTCATGATTAATACAAGATCATAATGTGGAGGTGAAGGCACTGCTCTTCATTTGACAACATAAAGCAGCTCTTTTCAGATTCACTGCAGTGTTCAAGGTGATCTTTTAGCCAACAGCCCTGTAGGCTTGAGAGAGCAGCCTTTGCATAATCACAGTTAGTGTCAATAAAGAATCAGGCAGTCACTCTATTAAGAAATATTTACCTATTCTAAAAATATTATTCATTATGTTTTTGCTGATCTTAAGTATTCAGAATGTATACAGGAACTGTACATCAGGTTTGTTTAACTAGCAGCTAGCAGCTTTCTTGCCTTCTAGAAACATCCTTCAGTATAATAATAAATATTGTGTGTGTATAAAAGATATTAACTTTATCTTTAACTTTAACTTTAAGCATCACTTGAAACAAAAGTGAAACATAGAATTAACCAACATTTTTAGTTGCATTTTGTTTAATGTTGACATAGACACTTGGTGTTTCCTGGTTAAATAAAAATAGACATACATGCCGTCATTTCTTTTGAACATACTGTCTCACCTGAGGTGTGATTTATTTACAATATAATGTAATTCTGGCCAGTTACAAAAATCAGACTCAGATCAGTTTGCAGATACAATAAGCTTCCAATACTTCACTAAAAGATTTAACATTTTGCATGTTTTAATACGTGTCCCATTCAGGCATCATAGTGGCACAGTGGTTAGCATTAATGTTTTTCAGTGCTGTGGCCATGGGTTCAATTCTGGACCTGAGGTGCTATCTGCATGAAATGTGTATGTTCTACCCATAGAAAGATATTTCTTCTACACCAGAAGAAGGTTCCACAGCCAAAACATTGTGTTTCTATTCTTCTCTTTACAGCATGGAATAAACCATTACTTGTTCCTTTGCAGCCTACGCATGCTGACGCAGCTACCTACTTATTCTACACATGTTTGCTTATGTTTCCTCTGGGTGCTCCAGTTTCCTCCCACAGTCCAAAGACATACTGGTAGGTTAATTGATCCTGGTTTCTCTGTGTGTTCTGTGATGGACACGTGTCCCATCCAAGATGTATCCTGGCTTGTGCCCAGTACTTGCTGGGATAGGCTTCAGGTAAATCAATGTCAAGAATGAGGTTTGACATTTGAAGTCAGAGTGTTGGGTAATATTTTTATTTGTTTCTGTCTTAAGTCAGCCAAACCAGGTTAGGCAACCTTTTGAAAATTTTCAATGGAATGTAAAACAGGCACTATTTCCTGTTTTACTGAAAAAAAATCACATAACCACTTATAAATTGAATGCCATATTACTTGTCATTTTTATCCTGTAAACCTGTAAACCTTTTATAATGTAATTCATAAATCATTCTGCTGCACACCTAGCTTCTAATTCTTCTGAATTTCATTTCCCTTCTGAAAAAGCTAACGTTTTAGTTGCAAAGTGGCAATTAATCCATTCGTAAATGAGTATATGATGAAACATTGTTTTGATAATTTATCATAATGAAAAAAATGTCCTTCAACTAAAATCTTCCAGCTTTAGGATTTTGTCTGCCATCTGAATTCCATTTGGTCGAAATAACTTGAAGACTGTTCTAGTCTTTTTGGAAGCATTGGCTCAAACCCAATGAACAAGGCAAGTTCCCCATCAAGCTCCCCAAGGTCCTTTAGTGGGGAAGTGACCAGATGCAGAATCCCAAAAGGATCAACGAACTCTGGATCTCATGTCATAATTTCAGCCTAGTTTCTTCTGTTAGATTCTCCATGTATGAGGAAGGCATCCACCAGACTGGGTTGATTAGCACAATCATTATTTTCTTTTAAAAACAGAAATAGCACCAACAGCTTGAGGCTGGTTAAAAGAGAGATTAAAGGATATTTATTGTGTGATAGAAAAGTCATAAGTCCTTTAATATCAGTATTTCCAACTATGATGGTATTTCCATAAACCACTTTGCGGAAATGACAGTAAATATTAGACAACAGCTGTTTTGCACTGCAGAATGCAACCGGGAACCATCAGTGAAGAGGGCAAGGTTTCGGGGCTCCATGAGAAAAAAGAAAATCAGCAATTCCTTGCATTTGTCTAGTGTACAGTAGTGCGGCAAACAGTCTGTGTTAGCACTCCCACCACGTGCAGATCAGGCAGTGAACTGACAAATAACGTAACTTATTACATTAAGAGGGAAATTAAGGGAGCAAGCCCAAAGTGGAATTTATCCAGGATGCTTGGGTTAACAGTCCTACTTCAGCGAACAGCGCAATGGGATTTTTAAAGATGTGCAGTGGACCTTTCCCCTCTGCATTGAAAATAAATTAACAGTGGTATTTACACAAGACAAATAGGGAGCTGAACAAGTGCAGGTAGAAGTTCTTCAAGAATTGTACATGATCTGCACTGAAGCCAGGAGATAAAAGAGCAAAGGAAAGCCAGGAGGGACGTCAGTCAGACTCTGGGAGGTGACTCAGTGAGATGGTGTGACAATGCTCAGGGGGACAGAAAAGACAGTCCCTGGTAAAAAGTCTGAACTGTGAAAGGACAACCTGCAGATATCAGAAGCAGAGTTGCTCCAAACAAAACTCCAGGGCCCAGACTCACCTTCTGGAGAAAGTCAGACACATCTGTGTTAGAGGTAGTGTACCCTGGTAAAGTGGTTGGGACAAGAAAAGGCCTGACGAACAAAATCCCAGTAATCTCACTAAAAAGAAAACAAGTTAGCCAAACCAGCCCACTACTGTACTCTGGTAACTTTAGTATCCATTTTTATGGTACATCAAGATTTCCTTGCATGTTGTTTGTCCATGCGTCAACATAGGCACCCATAAAAGGGATAGAATATGTAAATCAGAATGCTATGTATATTGCTTTTTGCAAGAGGATCTATATTGTGCATCACTTATGGTTTGCTAAACAGTACAATAAAATGACTTTTCATTACAGATAACATTTTCTGAAGATCCAATCTAATGTGATGGGAGTGCAATTAATAGGTGCAATGGCATTTGCCTTCCCAGCTGTATCATAAAACATCCCTTTTACACCTCCAATTTCAATCACAGGAGCAATACACTATTTTTCTATCTCAGTGCTCCCCACTCACCTTTTGAAATATGTGGGGCTTTATTGTTTGTTTAACCTTTAAAATTCCAAGAATTCAGTGCAGTTACTTTCGTACATTAAATTCTATAAAATGCTCAATGGCTTGTTGGTAGAGTATACATCCACTGTACATTGTTACACTTTTTTCTTCCACTGTAGCATCGGTTCCTATAAATGAACACAAAGGAAACATATAGACCAATACTATAACAGTACTACATACATTGATACAAGATATTTTGGGAGAAAACAGGTGTTTCACTGAGAATAAGATATTATAGGAATGAAGGGAAAGTTACTTGGATCAGATAGCTTTTTAAATTTCATATTTGAAATATACAGCTTTGTTACATCAGATCACCAGAGCACTCTTAATAAAAATGTTCCTTTATTATTAATAAATGCATTGGCACTTAGCACCTCTCCCAAAGATACTTGTGACCATGACATTGACTTTTTCTTCCGCTTTATGCATCCCTTGGACTGAAGTTCCTGTCATGCTGATTTGTTTCTGCATTGTATGTTGTGTTCTGCAGAAACCAGGATTTTTTTCTACTTAAGTTTTCTTAGCCTTCTATTTCTGAACTTCCATGGTCTTGTAAGTATTTGAATGAACAATACATTAAAAGCAAACAGCTTTCATTCTATTTACTGTTGAGTTCTGGCATCTATGAAGGGTTCTGCTAATGAGGCTTACAGAGCACTCTTAATGTGGATTAGCTAAGAGTTTAATGTTGTGTGATTATTTGGCAGCTGGTGCTGTCAACCTGTGTACTAATTAAGCAAGGTTCAACTGAATTTAGATAGGAGAGTAAATGCATTCATTTTGTCAGTTGAAATTTTGACATAAAAACAATAGTAAGGAATTAACAGTGTAGCTTCATTACAAAAAAGGTATTAACAGCTTCACTGTATAATTAAAGTTACTAGTTTCATTAAAGGAGAACGGATGAATAAGGAGACCATTCCTTTTTTTCCATATATGTATGTGAATTGACTTGTTTTGCTTCAGTGCCACTTTGGAAAAAGTATTCGGCATTTTGTGTAGTTGTACTGTTTTCATTCAATGGTTTTCCTTCTTCATTTCGAAACACAGTTCTATGGGAATCCTTTACTTAACATCTGGTCAACAAGTGATGTTAATGATGAGGAACAACTATTAATGAGTCAAATAGGTTTGACTGGAAATGTGATGAATTAGACATCATTATTTGGTGTTCATGAAAAGTTTACGTTAAGTTATTGTGATTAAGTTTTTGAAGATTTTCATGTGAATTAAAGAATTTAAAAAAAAGTTTGAAGTCAAGCTTGTTTTCTCCTCACCAGCACCCACTTTGTATTCATTAGAGATCAAGTTCTTTACATAGTAGAAAATAGTAGTGCAGGTTATGAACAAAATGTGGATACTCATAATATACAATGCCCTCCAAAAGTATTGATAAACAGCAAAGTGAGAGTTTAATCTCTGCATTTCTGACCAAATTCTGCAGCATGGTCGAGATAATGTCACAGCCTGGACATGCGTGGTCAACTTTGGAACTGGCTTGCCTCTCTAATAAAGACACTCTCTCTCTCATCAGTGTAACTCATGATGGCAACTGAAGAATTAATTCTGAAGTTTACAGAAACATATTGTCTGTTTACGCAGAATAAAATGTTTCCATACTTATTAGGTAGCATTTTTCCATGGAGCATGACAATGACATTGACCACACAGTTAATGCCACCAAGAAGATTATCAGACTGGCCAGTCAATCTCCAGATTTAAGACAGATTGAGCATCTTTGAGAATAGGTAAGAATGCCAAGTGGCTGCAGCAAAGCATCTGACATGATTACAGCATGATGACATGATGAGGTCAATGGGTTGCAGACTTCATGGAATTATTATCACAAATGGATGTGAAACCATTTACTTTTACACTCTGAAATGTAATACAAAATTTAAATAAATGTTACTTGATGATTACTTGAAAACACTTTACTTGAAAATGTTTTTTTTAATTATATGAGCAAATGCATGAATTTAATTACCCAAAATAAAATCTATAATATATTGCATTTATCATTCATGTTAATCTCAAGATTACAAATACAGTTGTTCCACTGTAAAGCAAAAGTGTTTTCATTTGCTGTCTCATTTCTGTTGGAGTGCACTGTATGTATGTTGTTATACCCAATTATTTCTATGTCTGCTGTTTGCTCAGCAGCCTATACAGTATGAAGTATAAACTTTTCTAAAATAAGTTTCAAGTGTTGTCCTTAGTACTCAAGGTTAATGCATAAGCATTGAGTTTTCTATCTTTCAAAAGTAATTTGCGGAAAAAAAATGTAAGCATTTTGAAATACTAGCTAGTGATAAGAGGTTTAAAAGCATCTAAAACCTATTCAGAAAGATTCTAGCAGAATTTATACTACCAGGGCAGCTTAAATATTTCTGAACTCTCTGTCCACCACTTCCATGCAATGACTGCTTTCAATTAGCTTCATTCATTAGATTGTGGAATTGAAGCCTAAACAATTATTGTCTCACTAATTGGCTTGTAAAGGTGGTAAGAAATCAATTACTTTCTCAATGCAGTTGGTCATAAATTGAAATGACTAAGCTTCTTGCTGGATGAGGAAATGAAGCTGCATCAGAAAGTAAATAAGGCTACCACTTAGCCCTAAGACTACCTTCATTTTGCCAGGAGTCAGTGCTGAGGAATATTATGATAGAAGGGATTTTGAAGATGGTACGGCTTCAATACTAAATCATGATGCTTTATGTTTAGGCTGTGCTCGGCTTACTTACAGAGTGACTTCTTGTGCCATGATAGAGATACCCTTCCCTGGATGTCATAACACTTAACGTATGAAAATTTGACATCACAGAAAATTTCACTCTAAATGATTATACTGTATATCTAAAGTCTATTTAATACATTCATGTTTTTTAGTCATTTTATTGCACAATATAGTGCATGTGTTATTTTACAATTTTACAATGTGTTCATGTGAAAGTCCTGCATAGAATAGGATAGAAACCTACTACCATCAAAGTATCAACAGTAAATGTGTATAGCTTAAGAGTGAAATCCAACTTATTTCATATTAGATTTAGTTATTCCTTATTGATTTTTGCATTTGGAGATTAAGGAGAACATTGAGGGGAGCAGCCTACTGTATGTTTTTTATTGTTTTATAATATGCCTCTTTTCTTTTTATCTATTCTTAAGATACCTAAAATCCAGAAATTGTTTTCCCAAGATATGTTATTATATTTGACAGCACAAACAACTGGATCGCATAAAACCACAATAAACACCTGCCTAGTTTTCACTTCAATATGGCCATGGTGTATTACCGAATTCATTCAATTGAATGGCAAGCATTCCTAGCAATTATTCCAAAAACAAAACGTGCAACATCTCTGTGATTTTTTTATGTTCCTATTCTAACAGCTCATCGATCACCACAGTTGTTTAGTTAATCTTGCTCTTTGGGAGATTTCCTCCAGTGTAGAATAGCAGTCCTGGCACAATTTACTCCCAGACAGCACAACCCCAGTCTCCCATATGAGTCACAATGTACTGGACAAGCAATTTCTGTGGCATAAAAAAGATCAAAGGGACTGCAGTGAATATGCAAGTATAGCTGAAAAAGCATAAAAATGAAGATATTTCAGCTAAAATGATTATTTTAGTGAAGCTGCAAGTTTTATTTACACCTTGGTATTATAATAATTTTGATTTTGTCAAAAGAGGGCACCAAAGCATTACACAGTCACTAATGTACACTTGCTTGGGTTTTGGCCATCCATCCTAACTCTGGGCTATCTCTGCAAAATAGTAAAATGCTTTGGAATAATGTCCATCTATTGGTAATCATCCATCTAAAACTAGTATTTATATGACTTACTGTATTTGAGTTTGAGTTTATTTTTAAAATTCAGAGATCATGTCAGCTACTTCGTCTCCTAGTTATGTTTAAACACCTTTAACACTTTCTGTGTGATTGCAAACCTTTTCAATTTTAATTTGGGATTTTGGATGCCAATAAATGACAAGATATATAACGACTATGTAAACAATTATCTCGTTGCTAATAAGATAAATTAAGTTTATAGGAGGCAAATTAATTATTATCTTCCAACTGCATCCAAAAATAAAATACAAGCTGTTTAAGTTTTTTTTTAATAATGTACCCTATTAAAAAATAATTCATCACATTTGTCAGTTTTCAGAAAGCTGCCCACAGTAACTTTAATTTCCTCATAATTTAAATAAGTTATTTGTACATTGTTATATTACTAATTAAACATCATTATCCATGGTTGTCTCCTGAGTTTGTGCACTTTGTATTTATTTTCAATTTACAGAGCCATCTGATGGTCATAAATATTCTCAAACAAGGCATTCCTCTCTTTACAGATTGTGATGTACTGTACTTTGCATGCCTGACTGGAAAATTCACTCTTGCTGTCCCTTAGTGGCCTCTGTAGAAAGCAGCCATGTTGGCTCAAAGACAGGCCATGATTAGGCACGGAGCCAGAATGGCTGCTGGGAAGTCAAACAATTGGGACCAGCTGTGTGTTGTTAAACCAAACCAATCTTTATAAGTCCAAAGAAACAAATATAAAAGAGACATCTGAATTGAAAACTGAGAATTTGCTTGTACAACAAGTTTTGGTTTTACTAAAAAAAAACAGCACTAGTCTTACAACAGTTAATAATGATTGAACATCTGTTTAGCACAGCCTCTAAAACGGTGATAGGATTTGTCCATTTGTTTGTGTGTAAAAATTAAAATAAACCCCAAAAAGAGGATCAAATTGATAAGGAGTTTTTTTTTCAGTCCTGGAAGAGGTGTTTTTTTGCATTGATGAGAAGATGAACATTGGACTCGGACATTGACAGATTAGGGGTGATTTATTTATATCAAAAGCATGTGTGTGCTTTTATCAATTTTGCGGTTCCATTTTTAATGTTTGTTTATCCAGTAAATCTGTTTATGTCAGGCCTTTTTACTTTCCAGTTTCATTGATTTGCTAGTCTAATGCCCATCTCCTGTTTTTCTTGTGTGCATACATTTTTTGTTTCAATAAAATACACCTACAGTATGTAGGTGAAATGTTAGATTCTAGTCTTGAGGAATAATAAAATTCTCTGAGCTTTCAATAAACATTGTTAAAATGCTGCAATTCTGACAGAAGGGTTAAATGTCAGAAAAAGGAGCAATTTCACATTGGGATAAAATACTGTACTGTATGTAGCATTAATTCATTAAAGCATGAATCCCTCAACACAGAGCACCTTGAGGCATTAAGACTTATGTGACTGTAATAGGGCCCTTGGTTCTTTCTTGCTCTTTTAATTATAACTAAAAAGACTTTAATGCCCTCTGTCATGTCTTATTCTGAATTAGAGTCTAAGGTTTTGAGTGCTTAAAAGTAGGAGAGTTGTACGTTCACTGAATTTGAACGAAAAGATCCTATCATTTGTCTCCTTGTATGAATAGGAGAAACATTGCAGTGTACCCTTATTGAATTTCAGATGTTTTTTTTAATCCTGTGGTGTTTCTTTCACCATGTTAAAGCAAATTGTTGTTGAGTGAGGTAGAACACTTAAGGTCAGTTTTTTAAACAGTGTTAGACATAAAGTATGGGATACATTGAGAGTCTTCTTATGCACCGAATGGGAAACTGGGGAGAGAATACCCTATCACCAGAATCCCAGAATCACATAGAGTCTATAGTGATGTAGCATAGGGATCTGCTTCACAGGGCATGGTTTTCCCTTTTTTATGTCTGTTTTTTTCTAAGCTTTCCCCTTCTTAGGATGGCAGTGTTGACAGGCTCAAAAATCACTGATACAGGATCAAGTACACTTCCTGTTCCAGACAGAATAAATGGAGTGCCAGGCTACCAGGAAGATAGGTGTGTTTTCCAGATGGAAGGCTACACAGATCACTCCCACCCTGTCTCCGCACAGACCAGACCTGTCTCTTCACAGAAAGTTGGCCGAAAAAGGTTTACTTTCCTTACACAGGTAAGTAGGAGAAGAACTGCTGCTGTGTTATTTCGTTAGCACTGACAAAGAGCACCACTGTTACTGAATATTATTGCTGATTAGTGGTGATAAAAGAGCAGTGTTGCTGTTGGGATGGTTTTTGCAGTCTAGCTAAGAAGAGTGGTACTCTGGCTGGGTGGGTTGTTATTTATCTCTGGTATGTAATTTTCAGTGGCTCCTGCTTACTGCAGAGCCAGGTTTATTTTCAAATTTATTATTATTTTTCCCAATAAATCTTGTGTTTGGGTTGTGTCTGAACTCGGGGCCTTCCTCAAATCTATGCCCCTAATTGTAGGCTGCCCCATGTGGCATCACACTATATTATTGAACACCACCAAACACTGTTGCATGATACAGAAATGCATTAGTTTAATGTGTCATTTAACGTATTGCTTCCTCTTCCTTTTCAGCAGCTCTTTGCTTGAGAAATGTGAGATATTCTTTAGAATGTTTATTTAATATTGTCAAGTTCTTTTAAAAGATCTATCTATTGTCACTGTAACTACAGCATTAAATGTTTTAATTTAATTCTAAATTGTTTGCTTGTCCACATGACTAAATTTGATCAAATTTAATGAAATCTGATGTTTAATTAAAACAGATCAATTACAGAAAACCCCTCTATCAGAAACAGGTAATAGGACAATTACAGCACAGAACAGCACAACATATTAATTTGTTAGCTTTGTTGATAGAATGGATCAATTATCATGTAGAATAACATAGGGTAGAATCTCAAGAGTAGAAACAATTTCTAGCAGTGTACATTTGCCACTACAATGAAAATGATGTTTCTCATTCTCATTGGAAAAGAATGTTAGAAAATACAGCTAGAAAACCATGCTTAATAATTTGTAAATTGATTGCTGTCCATAACAGAATATAAGGGTTGCTAAGGGATGTAGAATCTTAGAGGTTGTACCTCTATTAATTGAAAAATGTTTGTCATGCCTTTAAAAATGAATTAGTTTAGCCTATCAGTGTTACTGTAACACTTCCTACTGATAGAACAATGTTAAATGATGCTGATACCAAGGTAAATAAAGATAGAAAAGGCAATTCATTTGGATTCTGTTTATCTTTGGCTGTAACCTGTGCAACTGCTCACTTGGCTCAACTCTCTTGAGCATTTGACAGGCATTGGGGAATCAAATTTGGTATGGCTTGACTGCAGCCTTCAGAAAAGACTCATACCACCTGTGAATAACGTTTGTAGCATAAATGCTATGTCCTTTTTCATTGCAGAGGATATGTGTGCAGTACAGAAACACAAGCTCATGTCTTCAGAAATGAACATTTTGATATGTTCCACGATCACATCACTATTCATGGCAGCCCCTGTAAGAAGAAACAAAAGCAAAACACAAATCAGATGACCTAGATATAGAAACATAACTGTACTAGCTAAAACAGCCTGCTAATAAACATATAAATTATTTCTATGCATTTTAACAGAGGGTGTTTATGCCTTATTTAATTAACCCCTCTCATTTAAAAAAAAAACCACAGAATTACAATATTCCTTTCTCTGTTCTTTTTCTTGAAGATGACAGAATGATTAAAGTCCAAACACATATGTGGACAACATTTAGGTAAAATGTAAATAAACATTGTGTACAGCAGAGAGTATGAAAACTATAAAATTAGTCCTAATTGTCTCAAGTTGATGGATCTGCTACTTGTCCTTTTCTAGGGATGGCTCTGTTCCAATTTCAGAAGCTCTGCTTTGACCTCTTCATAGTCATGATTTATAAAACCAAGCTGAAAGGGTGTAAAACTCTGAAATCACACTTTCTTGGTCACTTGAGCCTTGCTTTATGAGGCTAAGGTATGAAATATCAGCTTAGTGACAGGATTGTCATGGTGGTGCCTGTGTATAGAGTGTTAGCACCTAAAAAACACAGCCTTGTCAATAATGACATCTCCAAAGCATAGAGTCAACTTCAATAGCAGACCACATTCATTAAAATCAAGTTAAATTTGCACTTTCTGTACTTTTTACTTTCTGCTAATTGGTGTCGGTATTAAGCCTTTTATTGCTTAATAAATTAACATTTTTAATGAGGACTAATGGAGGGAATGAGGTGGCTGGAGGGATTGTGGTGTACTTGAAAAGACTGGGGCCAATCAAAGACATGACTCTGAATCGTTTTGAGTCTTGCATATATTTGTGCTTGTGGTGCTTGAGGTAATATCGTCGTGCCAGAAGTGTGTAGTGAACAAAAAAAGAAAATGCCTGTAAGTTTCTCTTACAACATGTTCATAGGCTTATGTTGAACACAATAAAAGAAAGACACTTTTTTATATTTTTTTAGGAATATAGTGTGATTTGCATATCAATGCAACGACTCACTTGGTTATTCGTATTAATGAGCAATTCTATTTACTATGTGTTTATGTGTCGATTTTATGAGAAAGTGTAGATATGTTCAAGGGCTTTTTTCCACTGACACAGTTAAGGTTGCCAAACTTCATTGTAGAAGAAAAACTTTTCACTTTGTGCCTGATTTATGTACCTGAGAGAAACTTTGCACTGGCTTCAATGGAAACCTGATAAGAGCGTTAGGCATGTCTACGGCTTTGGAACAAACGTTGCCCCTGGAAAGAGAAAGAAATGCAAAAGAAGTAAATCAGATACCCCTTGATATTTCTGTGACATGTAGCTAGAAGTGTAATGAAGCAAGTACAATACAGTTATTAAAATGTTAGAAGCACAGGCGACAAAAAGAAAAATATCACCCAGAAAGCTTTGTGTGACTCCTCCAGTACTCGCAGGAATCAAGTATGAACTACTAAGGAGGAGCAACTCTTACAAAACACTGGGTCATATCTAGTAGTTAGTGTACTGTATAATAGATTTTGTGTTGCTTCATTAGCTGTATTAGCCTAATACATATGCTTAGTCAATCACAAAACCTGATATTTTAAATTTTATGATCTTCTGCTATGACTTCAACAGCACTCTGTGCATTTCTCTCTTATTTGGTTTCATATTCTTCTGTCTATTTTCTAAATGCTTTAGCCAATATAGTGTCACAGAGAAGCCAAAGCCTATCCTGGGAAGCATTCCATATTCCTCATGGATATGACATTTGGGTCTCTGTTTGTAATAGCTTTCTTTTTGGACTATGTGAATGTGTAACTGAATACTACTGCTGGCTACAGTCCAGTGGTTAGCCAGTCAGTCACTTCCATCCATTTCAAAATGTAACTTCTGGGATTGTGCAAATTTCATTTCAGTACTATGGCCAAATTGTAATTATAATGTTTTGTAGAAATGAAAAGTGTCAGAAGTTTATTTGGCATAAATTGCCTAGTCGGAGGACAAGATGGAATGGCTGACCGAGAAAAGTGAAGGAATTGATAAGAATAAACACTCGTAGAACTAACATTGGAATCAGGCTTGAAATGCTGAATGGAAGCATCCTGAATCATCCTGGTCTGATGAATTTGCTGACTGAATGAATGAGTATGGATTCCAGGTGGAACACCAGAAAAAAAAAACATGTCAATGTGTTGATCCCTGAGGGCAAGTAGGAGTCCAGTATTGGCTACGTCAGGATAAATGAGGATGGGTTCCTGGTGGAATCCTCCAAGAGATAAAGACTAAATCAAAGGTCCTTTGCTCTCTACCAGGGCTGTGGGTGAAGGTGGAGGGGAGGGGCTGACAGAGTCATGACCTAACATTGCATTGCGCTGATTGGACTGGCAGGGGTGTGGCTAGGGGGGGCGGGGAGCCCATTGCTGATGTGCAAGGGTGCAAGTGGGGTGCAGACACCAGGGCTGGCGAGGGCTGTGAATAAGGAGCTCAGGGCTAGCAAAGACTCAGAGGGGCAGAGTGAGCATCAGCAGCAGGGGAGCCTCAAACTGAACACGGCAGGCAAGACTGAGGCTGCTGGTGCAGGGGCTTTGACAGCAGTGAAATGGGGCAAAGGGGGAGTGAGAAGAGGGAGCAAGAATGGTGGGAAGAATGAGAGAGGAGGAAATAAGGAGGGAGGACAGGAAGTAGCCACAGTTGTACCAGAGCTGTGGGGAGCGCTGGCAAGAAAGAGTCTTTATTATCCCTTAGGGGGGCAAGCTGTTTACAGCAGCAGTGTTGGTGTACAGACAGAAGAAAAAAAAACAACAGGAACAACAATATACATACTGTACATCTTTGCACAGAAAGTCAAGTGTTCAGTAACGACAAGAAAGAGATGAAAAGCAGACATCTTGGAGTTCCAAGAAGCCGGCTGTTTTCTGTGGAGAGCAGAGAAGTACTGTAGAAGTTGAAGCGCTGGTTTGTGGTGGAGCGAAGCAGAAACCTCACAGCAACCCTGATTGCTGCAGTAGCTGTGGGGGGATACATAGGAACGAAGAGGATGAATGTTGGGGATGGGGAAAGGATGGGGAAAGGAAGGAAACATCTGTCTCTGGCAAGAGCAAGTGACAAGTGTGAGGAAGGATGCACATAGCGATGTTCAGGAGGGAAGATAGCCAGCAGCCATATCACCCTGCAACTCACAACTGGCAACCCACTGAAGCTAAGCAGGTGTGAGCCTGGTCAGTACCTGGATGGGAGACCTCCTGGGAAAAACTAAGGTTGCTGCTGGAAGAGGTGTTAGTGGGGCCAGCAGGGGGCGCTCACCCTGTGGTCCACGTGGGTCCTAATGCCCCAGTATAGTGATGGGGACACTATACTGTAAACAGGTGCCGTCCTTCGGATGAGACGTAAAACCGAGGTCCTGACTCTCTGTGGTTATTAAAAATCCCAGGGTGTTTCTCGAAAAGAGAAGGGGTGTAACCCCGGCGTCCTGGCCAAATTTCCCATTGGCCTTAACCAATCATGGCCTCCTAATAATCCCCATCTATGAATTGGCTTCATTACTCTCTGCTCTCCTCCCCACTAATAGCTGATGTGTGGTGAGTGTTCTGGCGCACTATGGCTGCCGTTGCATCATCCAGGTGGATGCTGCGCATTGGTGGTGGTAGAGGGGAGACCCCATTACCTGTAAAAGCGCTTTGAGTGGAGTGTCCAGAAAAGCGCTATATAAGTGTAAGCAATTATTATTAATTAATTATTATATTTATAATTAGGGAATTAGAAATTAGAATTTGACCACCTCTTGAACTTCTGAACTTCTTTAAAAAAAAAAAACTCCATAGGTTGAAATCAGGTTTTGTGTTTACCTTTATCATGACCCTCATAGTTAAAAAGATCAGTCTTGGTCAGTAAGAGTATCAGTGTGAAAAAATGTATTTACCGTGCGTTTAATCGGTTACAGGCTGTCTCAGTGAATTGGGAATAGGTAAAAAGCAAATAAAGAGACAAATAAAGAGAAATGATCAAAAACTCAAATTCAAGAACATTTTTACAAGATGGTAACTTCACCCTGTACATTGGAGAAAGAAAAATTGAACTAAATAAAGCTCAACAGCCAAAGCAAGGTACAGTATTAGTCTGGGCAGCGCCGCTGAAATTGGGTGTAGTTAAGAGGAGAGCTTTTTGTCAGGTTTCAGGTGTGAAGGTTTGTCAGACTTTTGTCAGGTGTGAAGAAAAAACTAACAATGCCCTTCAGGTGTCAGAGTTAGTTTACTGGAGATTTTCACCTTTTACAGTTGATACTTCTAACCACACTTATCAAGAGGTCCTAGAGTGAAGAAAACCCTAAACCATTTTGACCACTTCCAATGTTATAGATTTTCATTGAACTTCCTGTTTTGGTTAAACAGAATCCTTCCTTAGCAAATTCCAGCCAGATTCCTTCTTCACCATGCTTCTACAGTGTCCATACCATGCCATGCAGATGTTTTGACTAAAGAACATAGGAGATCATGTGAATTATCCTAACCTCAAAAAGCCAGAGAGGTTGAAGAAGTGAGAATCTAGTACTTATATTGACAATTGTACTGTAAGTGTTTGAAAAAAAAACGTGATAATTTGCATCAAATTAATATCCTCATCAAGAAGGACTGCTTCACTTGGAATACTGTTTTGCTTGTGTACTGCAGCTTTTGTGTCTTGTGTTTTGTAAGTAGCTGCTATTTTTAGTGTCAAATGATTTCTAGTATGGGATGAGTTTACTTCCTTTCCGGTGGTTTGCAGCTGCTGACCCAGATCTGTCACCTGACATTTTAACAGCAAAGAAACCAAATTCATGGGGAGGGAGTGATAGAAGACAGAGAGGAAGGGAGAGACATAAAGACTGATTAGGAAAGAGAAAAAATGAAGAGTAATGAGAGAAGATACTATGTTTATTTGTATCACTGAAATTTAAAAAATCAAATCTATCAAAAGTAGCACAACATGTACGAAAATATTTCACTAAATGAAATTTGCAAAGTAGCAAAAAGAGCGTTTTCTGTTGTAAAAGCACTTCCATGAAGGAATAACACATTTAAGCAAATTATACAAATAATGAAGAATTCCTAAGAGCTTAATTCGTAAAATCTGCTTGGTAGAGATGGATTTGAATCACAGTGGGACATCCTTTAAAAAAGAGGATGAGCCCTACTACAGTTTACTGTATACTGTACACCCTACCACAATTATTAAGCCTTAAAAACACATTTTTATACTTTCAATTTGTAGTATTTAATTTGTTGATATTGAAATCTATCTGAGATATATTACTCAAGTAAAGCATAAGAAAAATACATGTGCAATTGCTTGCTGCTACAACAACAATTTTTTAATTTTAAAATATTTGCTTCACAAGGATTCCTACTAATAAAAGCATTTACAATATAAAAACAGGTAATTGGTTGTTAGGCATGATGGATCCACAGAGGAAAGGATAATCAAGCTGTAATAATCTAACCACATTTGTTTCACAAATGATTTTGTCTAAGGATCAAGACTGCTGGATTATCAAAACCTTTTGGTATAAGCAATTTAATTGCAGTACAAGGACATACTGTAGGTAATGAGGGTATTAAGTCGTTAACAAGGGATGTGATACTGATTGAATAGGTTTTTTTACATTTCCAGATAGCAGCACATCTCTAATTGTAATGTGTGACATATTATTAGCCCGTGTTAAGTCTTTGTCAAAGCAGTCTCTTAAAACGTATTAATCTTGGCACAGTTTACAAAAGTTCCATATAAAACATATCAAATTCATTTAGAAGCACTTACCACAAAATTCAATGAAATAAAGTGGTGCAGTGCATTTATGAAGGGTTTTGAGAACTGGATGAAGCTGAGGCTAGAAATTAACTATAGGCAAACTAGGCTGCTATTGCTTCACACCCTGATGTAAATCTGATAAGAAGACAGGGAAAAAAACCATGTTGTAAGTGATCACCCAATTATAATGCTTTCTTTGAAAGGCCTAGATAATTAATCAGGACAGAATAATCACCACTCTAAGAAATCATTAAATGAATGGTAATATAATGATTTCCTGGAGTACAGTGCTACTTGAAATATAGTACTTTACATTGATTCATGGGATACCATGACTGGAACCAGAGGGAAAGATCTGTGAAAATACACAAGTGCAATGTTCAGACATGAATTGATAGCTGATTATACTTCGGTCTACCAACTCTAAAAACAATGTACAGAAACCACCTAAATGAGCAGGATTTAGAACCATCCCAGGCCTGGTCTGGCCAGAAACACCATCCATGAGCACATCTGTTATGTACACCCATCCTACAGCACATACGATCCTTCTTTCCTTTGGAAGCAAGAGCAGCTCCTGCAGTGCAAGGTGATGTTTTCACCAGGCTTGTGGAGATGCCATCACTTTTGACCCGACCTTCAAAACGGCTTATGCTCCTGGAGCTGTGGATCATCGGCTGTACAGTATGTACTGCAACAGTAGAAAGTGATGCTTCCCTTTTCCAGCCTTGCTGATGACATTGTGCTCACTGTATCCCAGTGGGGGAAATTCAGATGTCTGCTGGAATGTCTTCAGCTGCCACTCACTCCTTGGCAACTCGAGGAGAAGGACAGGATAACCCTGGCCCTCATCCTGACACTCATCTGAATCAATGGGGTAGTACAGTATGGCCTGCGTATGCACTAATAGGGGTCACACATGGGACCGATGTAAAACTCATCTGCTGTACTGTTCGGAATTTCAGAACTGAAAATAAAAGCAGATTAGCATTTGCTTTCAGTCTGCGCTTGAGTTAATTATAAACAATCCACTTCAAATTCTGTACACCTTTGCCGACTTGAAAAAGATGCATGTGGTTATTAAAACTAGCCAGTATACAAAGACATGTTTTAGAGGCAGACATACTGTATTCTGTGTGTCCTAGTGTCCAAAATTATTGCCTTAACAGAAATGTCAGAGATTTTGACTGCTTGGATACTTGATATCACTAATCACATTACTGTAGGACATTCAGTTTCATGTTTGGACTAAGAAATATTTTCTACCATGTAAATGCTATTAATTGGGTGATTAATGGCTGTTGTCAAAATGGAATCTCAAATATCCTTTACTCAATTACCTCATGGAAAGAGATGTGTAAATCCTTGCTTTCAACAGGGCTTTTTCCTGTGATAAATTCAATACAACATATTGAATAATGTACTTAATAGACATTAAAATTACATCTCACAAGGATAAAAATCTTGCTCAGACTGCCAGCAATCAAGGACTGAATACTCATTATAAAGCTTGCAGCTGAAATCCTTTTTTAAGGAAACAGATACGGACGTACAATGTAATGAAACATAACAGTGGTATGAAGAATATGTTTCTAATACAATATAATGTATGGTTGTTCTCCTGCTACTTGCTTCTTACTGCCCAGTGGTGATCACTCACCAATGGGGAGAGTGATGGTGGGTAGACTGGTGGCACTGTGGCTAAGGATCTGTGCTTGTGGTTGGAAGGTTGCCAGTTCAAATCCCACAGCTGCTAGAGGAATCCTACTCTGTTGGGCCCTTGGGCAAGGCCCTTAACCCAAGTCGCTCCAGGGGTGCTGTATAAATGGCTAACCCAGAGACCCTTAGCTCTGACTTTGAGCTTCCCTCTCCCTGCCTGTGTGTCTCATGGAGAGCAAGCTGGGGTATGATTAAAGACAAATTCCTAATGCAAGAAATTGTATATGGCCAATAAAGTGATATGATCTTATTGTATCTTCTTCAAAAGAGACAGACAAGCTGTTTTCTGTGAGCCTTCTTAATTTTAACTGAGCAAAAACGTCTTTAGTCAATTTGCAATGTGCAAAATTAGGCTTAAACCCCAGAAGAGAAAATTACCAATAAACTGGGGCTCAAGCCAAAACTCACAACCTAGGCAGTTTATATACAGTAGGTGAAAGAAGAACAAGTTGTGGAAATGACGGTTAACGTGACCTATTTAAAGAGGAGTTTCAATTCTATGGCTTATACATGGCCCCTGCAGCCTTTCAGTTGGTCATGAGCAACTTTCCTTGATACAGCCCAGTTGTATTCTATTGGAAGCTGTCTCAGTTTCCCTAGCTCGGATGGCACCATTCTGAACAGTTTTTGGCTGAAACAATGTATCTTGGGATTACAACATAATCAATCCTAGACAATTTTATCCCAAGTAATTAATGATATCAGTTACCAAAGTTACTTTTTAAACTTGTTTGCAGAAGTAAGTTCAGATAATTGCACAGCATGGATGGACAAACAAAGAAAGACTTATACTGTATATGAAAGTCTGTGCAGATACTGTATATTGAATATATATTCTAATGATCTATCCCTATATACAGTACTATATCTATCTGTTGTATGAAATGAGTCACCTGTCTGAAATGTTATAACTTTACAAGCTATTCTAACTTTACAAGCTACTATGGATCTGAAGTCAAAGCACAGCCCTCTGTAGAAATTGAAATGCAATGGATTTGCCATATTAGAAAAGTGTTCATTCCAACTGTGCCACAGTTTTAAGGTTTATTATTTAGTAAGCTATGCAAGTTACAGTGTGCAAAGCATAATGAACTGTGACTTAGAGATTTTAGTGTAAAATAAGTAATCAATCTACAGTAATGCCTCTACAGGTATTGTCTGTTTAATTAACTTATAGAGCTTGGTTTATGATGGTTTGATATGCAAAGCTTTTATGATGAAATGACTTCATTATTTCAATTAAATGAACTATGATAAATTGTAAAATTCAATATTAGCCATGTAAAAATAACAAATGAGTATCTGCTTTGCTACCAGACATGCTGGTAGATGATAAAGCCTTTTTGTTTTTCACCTCTCACAACACAGCACCAGGCTGTACGATGCAGGGCAGGTACAGCCTGATAGACAATGGATGACCACAGGGACACTCTGCAATGCATTTTCAACAACTGCTTAGTCGTAGTCCAGTGCAGGGTCAAGGTGAGCTGGAGCCTAACCTGGCAGACAATGAATGCAAGGTAAGTTACATTTCGGACAGGACAGTCTATCACAGGGCACACACACATGCACTAACAGACACATGCAGGGGAAAATGCACAGGTGCCAATGAAACTAGACAGCACATCTTTGTACTGTAGAAAGAAACTGTACAATGAAGAAAGCTTATCTTTGTGGCTGAGGGGACACAAACTCCTTACAACAGAGGCCCCTGGCTGTAATGTAATCCAAAAGCCAAGAGCTGTGGTAACTAAGGAGCCAAAGTTAACATCCATGCCCAATTATAGGTCTTGATTATGAAATTCAGACAATGTGGGGTTATGAATAAAACACTCAGCATAAACTCAAATAACTGGTGCACCTCAGAATGACCTCCTGGGTTCTCCTGAGTCACTGTGAGCCCATACTTTTACAGCTCAAGCCAGGCTGTCACCAGCTGGCTCTAACCAAGTTCCCCCAGGATCAAGCAACACACAACTTGCAGAGCATTTCTGCAGTAGGATGGGACTTTACAACTTTACACGAGTCAGGGTCTTTTTGTCTTGTCAGCCTACAATTACAGTTATAAAGTATCGAAAGGTACAGTATGTTGAAATAATTAGCTATCTTATCATTTGACAGAAAGAATTACTGTAATATATTGTAAAAAAATATCTGAGAACATTCACACACACACACACACACACACACACACACACACACACACACACACACACACACACACCACTATCTAATAAACTCGGCAGGATTCAGTAACTACCTCTTTCTGGACAGTACACAATGTCTCCAGTTTCCATTCAATTCAATTTGCTGTTTCCTCTGAGGGTTTTCTCATCAGCTCACAGATTACCTGCGGCTAAATGAACAGTTCAGGTACAGAAAGTGAACTAACCAGCATAACAGCTGGAAGCTGAAAACTATCAGGAGGGTTTGTAATATACTGTCTCAGTCATTTTACTACTACTGTAATGTAATAGGAATTTTGACATTATGAAAAATGGCATGAGCATAATTTTTGTTTGCATACAATACATATCCACTTTATGTTTTATTGATATTTAGGGCTTCATTGACCAAAAATAATTATACTTGGTGACAACAAAAAGACTTATTCAAATGATTTTCACATGACCGAATTCTTATTATTCATGTAGTAAATGTCTAATTGTCAGTACAATCATCATTTGTACTGAAAACAAAGACATTTATCAGTTTCAAGTAAAAAGGGAGAATAATATTCTTCCTTCCAGGGGAGAAAAAACGTGAAAGGGAAAATTCCATATCTGTGAAAAAGAAATCTTTGCTTGGTGAAGAATTTTCCTATTATTATTATTTAAAAAAAAATCAGAAAATTGAAAACTGACAGAAAAGGAAATCATTTGAAAACAGTCACAAAGAATGTCATTGTTCTATACATGTAGTAACAGTATATTCCTGGAATCTGGAAGGTAATGGAATGAGTTGAAATGAAAATGGAAATTGTATTTTCTGGAGAAAAGAATCACAGATCATATTGTCAAAAAGACAAAAACAATGATGGAGCTATAGAACAACAAACACTTCAAAGATGAAGTCTTTAGAAGCTATATCCTGAAATAATTAGCAATAAAAAAAGAAAAGGAGTAAAGTTCTAATATACACAGTTATTTTGATAACATATAGTTTATGTTTATGTAGTTTTTGTCCACCTTCCCCCAAAGCCCTCCCAAAAATAAAAACTATTACCAGCATGGATGAAATTAAAGTAAACTCAAATAAGGTATTAAAATAATTAATGCAAGCAGAATGGAACTGGGAAAAAAAGGATTTTTATCTTATAACATCTTAAGTGAGTAAGGATAAATCAAAGATTTAATTATCCACAGACCACTTGCAATGTATGAAGTCTACCAACATTCATGCATTAACTAAACCTGATCAAAACTGATGTTCACAGTAAGTGGAGCAAAAATGCTGATGAGAGTGCATGTGTTTAATTCCACCCCAAATTATAGTCAAATAAAAATGGTGTGAAACTGTGTCAAAAACATTTTTGTCAATGAGGCCCTTACAGACTAGTGACAGTCTAGATCAGTGTCTTGCTTCAGCAGTCCTTTTCAAAGCAAACTGAAGGTTAGCTCTTATGTTCCGATTGACTCACCTTACTGAGAGAGCTCTGGTATCTTCATATGGTGAGGTGCAGAAAAAAATAAAGAATCCATTGAATAGCAGCAGTGCAGAAGGTGAAAAGTAAGACTCATAGAGGACAGGTAATCACTGTTCCATGGCAGCAGTGAGACAGACTAAGAGAACAAGAATAAAGCAAAACCTCTTCTGTGAAAAGGAAAAAAGAAGGCACTGTACACTTTCTTGTAGGCAGAAATAAATAAGTAGATTGAATAAAAGAGAAAGATGTGACATAGTTTAAACATTAGGTTCTAAACTACTGTTAGATGTCAACTACAGTATTTAGATAGGGGACTAATGCAAGTACAGAGAGGCACCATATTTGATGACAGTCATTTAGCAAAAGAACACTGTTGTGGTAAGCTTAAATGATTGCAGTCGAGTCTGCTACAGCGACCCCAGTTATGCTGTTCTTAAACTCCTTTGGGAATTCCAGATTTCCATTTATGTTATCTATTCTAGCAAGCATGCATTTATCTACAATAATAGCTGTCCCCTGGTAATGCATCACCAGCTGGATGAGACACAGACTGTAACATTTCTTATCCTCAAAGCAAAATGTCCAGATTGTTTTTCAGAATTGTTTGTTGACTCAAGGGGCTTTGGACATGGCCAAAAATGCAAAAGAACATCTGGAAAAAGCTCATTCATGTCACAAGTAGAAGAACAGCTGGTTTGCATAGCTGTGATCTTTACAGGGAGATTATGTATATACCTTTTATGAGGTGAAATTAAGACCAAAGGAAAGGTTACAAATGTGAGGAAGTCACTCGGCCCATCTGACTAATTTGATTGCCTGTAGCTAATTGATCCAAAGATATCAACTGTTTGTCTCAGTTTGTTTTGTTTCTTGTTAAAGAATGTCACTCACTCTTGTCCAAAGTCAAAAGCCAGAATGTGATGAGAACACTGGGAGTATTTTGTGCACAGGTTGTTTTAAAGCTGTAACACACCACCGTAGGTTTTTAAGTTGTATAAATATAATGAATTACAATTAATTGGAAAATTAGATTTTTTGGAATTGTGAAACCATTAATTGTGTAAATTAACAGTTATTAATTCTTACGTTATTCAAATTTTAAGTACACAAATATCTTTACTATACTGTGAACCCCCTATTGGATGAAGGATCTAGAAAATAGATGGATATTTTTACTATATACACAAATCTTTCTGAAAGGGATGAGTGTACTATCCTCATAGTTTCATGAGCTCTATTACTTTTCGATAGACAACACATCGAAGTTGTTACACGTGGCCGAGCCCAAGCAGACAGCCTCTGGTCTCCACGGCAACCGGTGTCAAATGTCAAATGGTGCCGTGAGGACGCGATTGGGTAAGCTTTCTGTGCCACCTGCCTCCACTGATATTCCATCAGAACCCCCCAGGAGGTCAGTGCCCCTGTCTTCCCCACTAGTTCTGAACCATCCAGCTGACTCCACACAATTGGACAGCACTGACGGGGAACCGATTTAAAATGAAAGAGTTCAGATCTTACTAGCTGAACAACTCTGGTGCTTCCAGGAGGGCCTACACAAGTACTTGTCATGACCATGTCCTTCAGCATCACATTCTCATGAGGGCTCAAGATTTGCTTCCTTCCTGGAACCATAGCCCCTAGGGGCTGTCTGTTCACTCTCTTTCCTCCTGACCGGAAAGCCATTAATCAGTACATTGAGAAAAATTATCAAAAGGGCTTAATTTGCCCTTCTCCTGTACCTCACCTATTGGTGCCGGGTTCCTTTTTGTCCAGGACAAAGATGGCTGCCTCTACCCCTGCATCGACTACAAGGGACTAAATAAGATTACTAAGAAAAATTGTTACCCCCTGCCTCGGATTCCCTTACTGCTGGAGAGGGCTGGCCAGGCCAAGCTCTTTATGAAGATTGACCTGAGGGGTCTATACAACCTGATCCAGATCCAGGAGATGGATGAGTAGAAGACAACGTGTTACGAATATCTTGTTATGTCCTTCTGTCCCTGTAAGACCTTGGCCCTCTTCCAACAACAGATGAATGAATGTTATCTTCCGGGACTATCTTGATGACAACTGGACAATTTTGACTTTCTCTAATACCCTTCAAGAGGCATATCATATAGGTGTTAAATTGTTTACGGCAACTCCTCTATGCCTAGCTTGAAAATCTTCTGAGGAATCGCAACACCTCCTAGGGAGAGACTGTGCTCTGAATGGTTCCTGCCTTCCATGTTAGTTTCCCAGGAAGCCTCGTCCAGCACCTCGAGAACACCTGTTGGGGGGGGACACCATTACACCCTCACGAGAATGCAAGAACGCACCTGCTTCCTGTTTGCTGCACAGATGGTGCATGCAGCAACCTCTCTGATTTGTTTGCCTGGCTGGCTTTGCAGGTTTTTTCTGTTAAACCTACAGTAGTTGTGCAGCACATCCCCTGCTCAATGTGTCTGCCCAGCCTATCCCCTGTGCTGCCTGTCAGTCTTCTGCCTTGCCTGTCTGCTTGCTTTCACACAGACCTAGCGATTGGATTTCTCAGCCTGTCTTACAGCTGCAGCATTTCCCAGGTTAGTGCCATGCTCTTACAGGAGTAGAGTACAGCCTGTGCAAAGCAATCACAACTGCCATCACTGGGCAGAGTTATCTGTCACAGATGTCTTTATGTACCAATGCTGGGTCTGAAATTAAGATTCAGGACAAAATGTGGACATCTGGAGGTGTGGGAAGGTGAGCGAGGAAATACTCCTTTGCACATAAAGGTACTCCACACCTGTCTCATCTTTCCTGCTACCCACATCTCTCATATTGTGTCCTTAAATTTCTTTCAATGGTATAGAATTTTAAAGGAATTTGTCTCTTATCAAAAAATCTTATCAGTAATAACAGCTACAACATGAACCATGCTATTTTAATGGTCTCTAGAGGAACCATTTGTCTGTAAAAACCTGCTGGAATGTGATTGTAAATTATATATTATATTGTATAGGAAGGCTTTTATAAGACAGATCTGAAAGGATGCAACTGTTTTAGCACCATTGTAAATATTTCTTTTTATTTATTTCCTGTCTGTCACAGGTTACTAATGTGGAAAAGACATTTACAGTACTAGGTCACTGTGAACTGGAAACACTGATTAACCTTCGTGTTGTATTGCAACATACTGTATACTGTAGTGGTTTTCTCTGTTCATACAGATAATTCAATTGCACATTGTCTTTCAAAACTAAGCCTATTGCATTCTCCTTTGGGTATTACTGGGGACATGAGCAATTTTGCATGCCACACAGACCAGAATTAATAAAACTTTCAGGCAATACAGTAAGCATGAGGCCTGTACAATGAATCTATTATGCTGATGTGCTTGATTCAAAAGATTCCAATTTAAAGATGACATAGAATTATTTGTACAGGTATTGCTTTAAAAAACTGCATTGAAGTTCTTACTTAAGATCTGATTGTTTATGCCAGCATGTGCTTACATGCGTAGGTGTACTTTTTTGTGTTTTTTAAGTTTTTGATATTCCTTTTATTGTGGTTGCACTGAAAAAAATTGATTTGAGAGCTGGCTACAGAAAAATAATATCAGTTTCTGCAATCTCCTAACACAATATCTGAAAAAGAAAGCAAGCGTTATGTTCCTGTCAAACAGTCACACAAAAGGCAAATTTAAAGCCAAAATAGAGTGTCAGCTTTGAAGGTCTGTTAAGACTCTAAATGATGTGTCTTTGTGTGACCAACAAATCACAAAACAAGCAACAATTTTATTTCAAGGACAGAGGTCGATTGCTTTGCTTTGTTCTAAATGTATTCATAAATGGCATGTTGGCTTTCAAAGAGCCTCGGCTCATTAGGGCTAGATTGTAGATGGTGGAGACGTACTGTATAAAGAAGAGCTGAAGTGAGGAGCTGCCACAGAAATTAAAGGTCTGAAGATCAAATAGAAATAGTTAAGAAACCCCACTGAGCATCCAGAGTTTTAAAGGCACAGGAGAAGGTCTCATAAAAAGGAATTGTATACCGGGCCTTTTTCCTGTCCATTTCTTAGAAAAACAAGTGCATAAATGCTGGTAGCATCCATTAGACATGGGCCATAATACATAAGGGATTTTAGCTGGTGTGTTATGAATATGCGACCTTTTGTTGTATACAAGCATGTCTATGGTAAAGACATCATAAAAACTAAAACCCTGAAGCAGGAATAGCATTATTTCCCATTTCTGTTGACTTTTCAATATTGCTGAAAAAATGAAAAGGGTACACAGGCTATTAATAAGATTCAGTATGAAAATTTAGTTAGGATTCATTTTCGTAGGACAGTTTTTAAAATGTAGTCACCATTTAATGATGATAAATAATGGTGTAATAAATGTGTGTGGCATATGGTCTCTTCGCCACTTCACAGCTACATTTTTGATCAGTTTTTGTAACTGATGCTTAGGTGCAGTTTATTTGAATTCATTAGCTTGATTATTTTTAGAAGAATACTTTAGAAATTTAGAAAAAAAAATTGTGCATTTCCTGCCAAAAGGCATGCTCATTGAATGACCACAGCAAGTCTTTGTAAAAGATTCCAATGTCATTTTAAAAGTGAGCTTGGACGAATTCGGTATGCCTTTGCATCTTTACAGGAAATAAGTGTTACCACAAACATTGCAATTAATAGAAGTCTGTTTTGATTAAAATAAATACAACTGTTACAGCATGACCTTTGGGTATCAAAATAATCATTGAACATTCAGGGAACATAAGTACTGTTGAAAAATTAAACAGCATTACCTTTGCAGATTTAGGACATTTAATGAGGTACTCTTTAATTTTTAAAGTACATGTATAATTTGTCAGTGTCAATTCATTTTCTAAAAATATATTCCAAATGCAGTAGCCTGTATGGGGCCTTGCAAGCAATTATGTTGCTGCTCTCAGCTGTTTTTATTTGAGAAACTCCAAAGAGAAGGCAATTATCAGCAACACGCAGGGATACGGACATTTATAGGAGAATCTGAAAACCATTTTTCTTTTTTTTTCTAGCAACAATTAGACACTTATAGAAGTTATGCCAGTACAACGCATGACACCAGGCCAGTAAGTGATCAACAAACCACAGGACTGAGGCCAATAAATATGCTATGAATAGGTTAATCTGGGCTGGACAACAACAAGGACAGCAAAGAATAATATTAACGATTGCCGTATGTTCTTCCTGATAAATTAATGGTCTAGAGAGAGAGGGAGAAACATTAGTCAATGTAAATGAATTTAACAATTAAACCTAGACAGTTGGGAGTAGAATAGTTTTGATAAGAAGAATGCCCTAAGGAATTTAATCCAGTATTTAAAAATAAACAAAAATAATCAGAAAGGTAACTTTATTAAATAATTTTGAATGTTAATGAAAAAAGGGACTTGAGGGAGAGAATTTGAGGGCAGTTTAATAGGGAATAACATACATTATGCTGCATGTTAACGGTGTAGAACATTAGTGAATGAAACGTAACTGCAGTACTAAATCAATGAAAGTACTGTATGTAAACAAAGGCATTTCTGTCTGTCTTTCACCTTGTAATGACTATACCTTGACAACAACGCACTGGCAGAAAGTAAATCTCAGATGAAAATGGTTTCTTCTAAGACAGCAAAGTATAAATGGTCTAGTGTTACAGCATGGGTGCATCTCAACATTTTTGTTGTCATTGTTGCCTTTTTACTACAACAGCCAAAGGCTGTTATCGAATACAGCAGCATTGTCCTCAAAAGCAGGTTGAAATCTATAAGCTTTAGCCTTACAGCTTCAATCAAAGGCATGACTATGCTAGGACTTTGATGTTGCATTTTCTCCTGTTAGTTCTCTTTCACATCTCAAAGGGGACCACTGTGCCAGTGTACCTTTTCCCTTCATGCTTTAGTTTAATATATGAAAATCTTTGAACCTCCTGCTTTTAGATGCCCATTTTATAGCACTCAGCAAAAATCCCAATCTGTAAACTGCTTTCTAACACAACTGCATTTGAACATTTTGAGGCTTGCAAGCCACATTTACTGTATTTGCTACATTTACTGTAGTAAAAAAGAATACTATATACTAAAAAGACCTACCTTACTATAGAAATGTATAGTTGAAAAAAAGAACAAAATCACTTCAGGCTTTTCACTTGAAGAATGTGATTTTTAGTTTCAGAAGCCTGTTTTTCTCATAATAAAAGACAGCCTTTTATTTCTAGAATTATTAATTATAGTGAACTAAGAGCTTTACAGTTTCATCTCCAAAACCCCTTGCTTCCAATGAAATCTATCTTCCAATTTTGCACAGTCTGTGAAGACCTGGTCTTAATAAAGGAACATAATTTGGAAGATGAAAAGAAAATAAAAAGCCTTTGAAATAGATTTGCAGGTGCAAAAGGTTACAATTTAGATTTAAGCACTGTAGGCAGCACCTGATCTCTTTGCACTGAATTTTGATCTGTCCTCTGGGCTGTAATCCAAACTTAAAGCTTGGTGATGAAACACTAATTTACTGTGGCAGCACATTAATCATTTGCCTATCTAGATTCTTTAAGGTGACCGAAATGTGATTTGTCAAAAAAAAGACCATGCTGTAAGGAAATAGTGTTTAATGATTTTTTTAAAATGGTGTGAATGCATTGCAAATGTTCTTCCTGTAACTAAGGCTATCTGAAGGCTAAAGGTAAACGGCAAGGATGGAAATGAGCAATCTCACAATCCTTTTTATTTTTAATTAAACTGAGAAATGTTATAGCAACTAAGCTACAAAGTGATGCGCTATGCATAAAATGTTAAAAAGAAGTGTGAAGTCAGAAAGTGTGGAAAATAAAGTACTGTGAAGAACTACTAACATGTTTCACAGTTCTATTAAGTTTTATTTTCCCCCTCTCTGTTTATATGTGAAGTGACAGATTTCTACTATATATTATTTAACTTCTATCTTTCCTGCAATATTATACATTATTTTTAGATGACTCATTATTTCAAAATGGCTTATTAATACTGTATGTACAGACCATTAATGTCTGTTTTTCAGTAAGCACCAAACTCATTACATTTTTTTAGCATTTTAGTTACTCTTCTCACTTTTAATTAACATATACAAAAGGCAGGCTGCCTCCCAAAAAGAAATGTAATTCCACAACTGAATTTAGGCACTCAGTATTTATGAAAGACAGGAATATGAAATTTAGAAACCTACAAGGACACTGCCAATACTCATATTATTTCCTCTTTGACTTTGTAAAGTTTTCTTATTTCAAAGCTGTTTCATTTTTCAAAACAAAATAATGTAGATTTAATGCTATCTATGGAGAACATAATGTTCTGTAATGATAACTGTAGAAAGGAACTTTGCTAATAGTAGAGGAACAATAGAACTCCTACATTTAGAAAGCACAGTTGTCTAAAGATCAGACTTGAATTTACTCACTATTGAATTATTTATCATCAAGGACAGAAATGATTAAATCAATTTTTTATTAAGAACATAATGTGGGTTTTTCAGAACTGACAGAACTGAATTACCTCTAAAACTAACTCACTGGGTAAAAATTTGTAGGTACCACCGATAGTGGTGTGTAACAAGGGTGGTTACATTATATATCTATAATGTTTTTCAAACTTTAGAACTGGTAATATCTGGTTCACAAAAATCATGCAATTTACAAAATCAGTTGAAATAAAATTTCACTTTTAAATTTCCTAACAAACAAACTGGATAGATTACATAGTGAAACAAAAACTAAATAAAGTAACAGTGCCGTATAAAACTAAGAAAATGAACTGTTTCATGACAATGTAGTGCAATACATTAATGGTAGTGATAGCTATATTTGAAGCAGATATAAACACAAAACAGCATGAAAAGGGGAGCACAACTGCAACTAACATGACAAACATAATTTATAATTTGTATTAAAATAATGGCGACAGGCCAAGAGACAGCCATTCATTTGGAGCAAAGACGTTAGATGAAGTACAAAAATTGCCACTGTAATACTATGTTTGTGGCTCTGAATTAACATTTTACAATGAATTAACATGGCATGTGACCAGCAGGTTGTCTAGAAGTACTATCTAGTGATTACAAATTGTTTGAAAAGCTTGAAATTTAAAAGTTTTAAGGAGGAAGTGTTATGTAATTCACCACCAATAGTGAAAGAGAATAAGATATTGTGCCACAGCCACAGGCACTCTTTGAACTTTAAGTATACACTTTCTTCAATCATTGATCCAGCACGACAAAGAATGTGTGGTTTTAAAATACTGTTCAGCTCAACATAGTTGGCTGTGTGTCTGTGTAGCTAGTACAGACCAAAACATAATGAGAGGTGGGCTCACTGATCTACAAGTCATCCGATGAAAAGTTGAGTTCTGCATGCCAGCCTCCATATTCCATTTTACTTTATGAATGACTGAGAAAACTGAAGTCCCAAAATTAATCATTTGGATATGTCATTTTTAAAGATTTATATTAATGTGTGAATATTCATCGATACAGTTATAAAATAAAAAAAAATGTATTACTATAGAAAATGCATATAAAAAGCATTCTTCTTTGCTATTGCTTTATGCGCATCCTGATTTGTCAATTGTCGAATTGTGTCCACAAGTTTCTACTTCACCGGCCTGACAGCAGTAGGCTGCAGTTTCATTGCTTCAGTATAAAGTCAATCTCTTAAAATACACTTCAGCCAGCCTGGAACTGCACAATCAATTAAGCAATGATCCTGACATATCTGTGCAGAGAAAGCTGGGAATGCAGTTGCAGCGCAGGAGTCAAGAGAGAGGGGAATACATTATTTATATGTCCATGAGATGCAGTCTGCCACCCTAATTCCAGATGCACATACAATACAGGTAAAATTCAGTTTGCACTATAAACCCCTTCAAGCGTTAAAGTACTAGTGACAATTGTCTGTTTTCATCTGCTAAGAATCCCATTGATAACTTATCCTGTTAGAATGAAAGAGTTTCTGATTACAATCTTTATTGAAAAGAAGTAGAGTACAAGAAATAAGGGACATAATGCAAGGAGTAAGTGTCTTCCTGAGACAATTCATACGCATATAAGCATAAGAATGGTTACAAAGGAGAAGGGGCCATTCAGCCTGTCTTTCTAATTTGGTCACTTTGGTACAATTAAATCTAAAACCAGCTGTTTTGGTTTCTTGAATGATCCCAGGGTTTGAGCCTTAACCTCCTGCTGGAAAGCCCGTTCCAGATGTAGTACCTACAACTCTGTACTAAAAAGAAGCAATTTTAATTCTCTGTCCTAAATAAATACCCTTTTACTTTGCAATTGTGTCTTTGTTTCACTAATGCATGTAAAGCAGGTACCTAAAACAATACCACTTAGAATTTATATGCCGGAATCAGAATTCCTCTAAAACTCCCAACTGATGAGAATTAGCTTCCTTAACTTGCCTGTATGAACAACCTCAAGACCAGGAATTATGCCTGTTGCTCTTCTTTCCTAGGATATAATATCCTCTCTGTGGTCCAGTGATCAATATTGAATTACATTTATTGTAAATGAGGTCCTGAGGCAGACTACTACTTACTTTTGTCCAATTATCTGTCATTGCATATGAAAAACGCTGTTCTATGTACTTCAGCTAGAACAACTAATTTGAAGCAATTTATTCCGTGCATCAAACTTGCAGATATTAGTAAAGTACATCTGTTAAAGTAAAACGCAAAAAGAATGACATTTCAATGCCACTTCAGAGCATTCTTAATTAATTATTTGTACAGAAATGATGTGTTAATTCTTCATATATGGTCAACCTCTGTTTCTTATGTCTTATAAAAAGAAAACACAAGACCTCAGCACTGTGCTAGCACCATTGTTCTCATACCAGACAATCTCTGTTAAATCATAAACACAGATAAGGAATTGCTGCAGGTTGTTGATTGACATGGAATCCTTGATCCAGAAACTGTAAGGCCATAAGTGTTCTGACACAGCATATAAGCGACTTGTAAAACCAGTACAATGTATATTATGTTAATTCTAAAGGAAATGCTGTGGTGAATCAGCCGAACCCCATGCATTTATCCTAGAACTTTTGGATACACGACAAGGTCCACAGACCTGAATCTTCTCCTGGGGACTGTACAGTTGGTCCTTCTCCCTGACATTGTAATTGTGCCAGAATTCTGTCCTGTTGTGCGAGCCTGCTTTGCCAAGAACAGCTGTGCCACCTTAAGGAGCTGTTGCAGCAGGGCAGCTTGCTCAGGGCTCACAGTCATCGGCAGATGATCCGGTCAGATGGAAAATGCCATCTCTGTGGGGGTCTGCAGTTCACACTCAGCTATAAGGAGAGCAAGAATGCACCCTGTCAACTCCGCTATACGACATGCCAGGAGCACCAAGGGCAGCTGTCGTTCCCAGTCCTTCTGGTGCTGGTCTCCACAAGGGGTAATTGTGTTCCTAGCATCCTATTAAAATGCTCCAATTAGCTATTTCCTAATGCAGAAGTCTAGTTTGGGTTCACTTGTTTTCCAGCCACTGACACATAGCAGAGAACTCTGAACTCGAAGTTTTCTGCCTTGGTCGGAGTCTCACATGGTCTCGACCTCCTGGTCCAGCAGGAGCGTAGACTTCAGGCTAGTGCATAAAGTGGTCCAACGGCACTAGTAAAAACCTCTTGAACCTTGGTATCCTAGGCAGGGGCCCAGGACTAGGCAGGGGCCCACAGTCATGCACTCCATCAGCATGCTCACAGGAAAGGGTTGGAAGGCAGCTCTCGACTGCCTGGTGGCGCAAATGTGTATAGGCCACGCATACTAGATAGCGAATGCCTGTGGCGAAGGACCTTGGCCATTTTCCCAGCTATTGCTCGCTCAATGTTCGAGTTGTTCACACAACACTAGCATAGGTTTGGCCCTGCGGAAAACAGTGATCAAAACCTGCCAAGACAACTTCATAACTCCTAACCTAGTCCTATAACAGCTTGAGCAGAACCCCCTGGGGCCTCTCCATCTATGCATGCAGCTCGATGTACTGTATGACCTTTTCCTCTTCCTTACAGCCAATAAGGTCAGTGACTAATTCAAACTTCTTCTTAAATGTATCCCAAAGGCCTTGCCCCATATAACGCCCCACCGAGGGTAGTGCAACCCCCTTTGCAGTATTCACTCAGGCTCTCTGCTTCATGGTCTGTTCCTCTAGGCCTCTCTATGTGCGCCAGCCTTTCCTGACTATTGCATCTGGCCTGCTCTTCTCACTTCAGCCTGCCGTTTTGCCGAATCATTATGCACCCATCTCTCTCTTGCCAGTCTCACACTTCTAACACTTTTTCTTTTTTCTTTTTGAGGAGTAATCTAAGTCTAAAAGCTTTCAAGTAATTCAGCAATTGTGGCCCTAACTCTCAGACAGTCAGCTCTTCCAGCACAGCTCTGGTGAGGATTCAGCTACATTCCTCGGTTTTCTGAAGACAGCTAGGTGAGTGGTCCTAGCTTTCTGCTGTCTGTTTTTTGGCATCTGCCATGCTGACTTCAGTCGGAAGAAGTCTGGATCAATCCCTCTATGACACCAATGGGTTGAATCAGCCCGAACCTGGTTCAGCAGAGAGGATGGTGACCGAGAATAGGCAGGTGGCAATTTTGCAGCTTCACAAAGGCCAGGGGATTTATTTCCCTTTCAGTTTGAGAGGTGTGCTATTCACTAGGAAGAGATACGGAGAGAGAGACTGCTGGGGAGAGAAAAGGCACTTCCCAATTTCCCATAGTTTGCCATGCATTATTCAAGGTCATGGGGCAATAGTACAGTCCATACCTCCGGTGGGGGAGGGACAGAACGCAACAATACTTAATTTGAAACTTCATGGAGGTGCCTATTTTTTGCTGCTTTAATGCCTTATATGTTGTTGCGGAACAGAAAATTGGATTAGTGATATCAGCTGGACACATGGGATTTTTCTTCCTTTCCCTTTATGCATTGAAACAATTGCTGACTCTCTAAACCTCTGACCATGTATTTTTTTTAATGGCCCTGCACACTTAGAAAATTATTGGAAGCATCTTGTGGTCTCATTTCTGGTTTAAGTAACTGCTGTAATGGCAACAAATAGCTTATATTCCCGTAAAGTGTGTGAGTGAATGCACCTGGGCTTTCAAGGATCTGACAGTGCTACCATTTAATTTTAACATAAACCTACGGAATTACAACTGTGGCAATTTCCATTCATTCGATTTTTGACTTTGAATGTATATAAAGCACTCATAATTTTAAAACTCATAATGTTGCTTTGATAGTGACTGGAGAATAATGTAGCAGCTGCCTTTAGAATAGGGGCAATTAAGGAAGTGTTTTGATGTCTCTGCCAAGCAGTGATTTAAAATCCACTCCCCTTTATGTTTCAAAGGCTGATGTTTCCTGATAAGTTCATGCATACATACAGTACCATTACTCTTGATAAATATCAAGTTGCGTAACTGTTTTACAGATATTGACAATAATACAAACCAAAGCACTTGACATGTTTTTATTATATTTTACAATTCTGCAAGGGTGATAGAGCACACTGGAAAACTCCTCCATTTTGAATACCTAAGAGCAGAAAAAAAGACATTCTGAATAAGAAGTATTTTACTGTGGAAAGAAATAATCAGAAATATAACTCTAGAAAGAAAGAGTCTTATGCTACTTAAGCAATAACACGTAAGACAGTATAATACAGTATATTTCACAACCCTAATTTTTATTCTTACATTATAGGTTATAACCTGGTGTTCTAAATTAGAATAAAAAAAAACAAGAAAGCAAATAAAAACACAGTACATTTCAAATGTGTTTTTAACTGTGCCATGGTTTTAGAAGACAGATGTGGCACTTTCTTATTGTTCTGAGGCTGCACATCCTCTTCAGTAAGAATTAGTTCTTGAGCAGATAACTTTGGATTGCTCTGACTCTTTTTCTGAAAACCATGATTTCCTCCAAGCTATAGCATCACTGGATAGAATATACTGTCATCTATATAATAATTAATAATAATTGCTTACACTTATATAGCGCTTTTCCAGACACTCCACTCAAAGTGCTTTACAGGTAATGGGGACCCCCCTCCACCACCACCAGTGTGCAGCCCCACCTGGATGATGCAACGGCAGCCATAGTGCGCCTGAACGCTCACCACACATCAGCTATCAGTGGGAAGGAGAACAGAGTAATGAAGCCAACGGGAAATTTGGCCAGGACGCCGGGGTTACACCCCTACTCTTTTCGAAAAAAAAACCTGGGATTTTTACTGACCACAGAGTCAGGACCTCGGTTTTACATCTCAGAGTTGCAGAGTGATATAACTGCGGGCTATGCAATGTATATATTGTGCATATGTTGTGTTCAATGTAACAATTTTTAAATTTTACTTCCACTTATAAAATATGATTTTGGGCTTGGAACTTGCAATTTCCCTTATTAACTAAAGGTTCATTTATACTGGTGTTGGTTGTATTATTCTGACAAAATAATAAAAATGTATCTTTAGCCATAAACCCATGCACTTACAATTTCTTTAAAAAAACAGTATGTGCAGCATTTTTTTTCTCAGAATTTCCCAAATTAAATTATTGTTAGAAATTCCATTTGATGTATCTAATTTAATTTGATCCCTAGGGAAGTGAAAGAGTGACACTTCTAGTGTAAAGAAAAAGACAAAAATGACAGCTGCTTAGATACCTAATACTGTACACAAGACAGGAACAAAAATGACTTGCATACAGCTTTGAAATATCTATACATGCAATAATGTTTGATTTACAAGAGACATAACAGGATATTTGTTGTATGCTTGATTGCATTATTCATATTTTGACCAGGGGTTGACCAAGTTCAATTCAGAAATTATAACCATACAGTATAGAGCTAATTGGAAAAAAGGGCAGTGTGCTTTGGAGTATTTAGATCAACAGAAGGGGTCTACCACACTTCTGAAGCTGCTTTACAAAAATAATTGTGTATAATTTTGTATGTTAAATTCCATTTATTTTCTTAGAGAATTCAAAATGTCTCAATACACCAGAACTGTTCAATCTGTGTCTCCATCAATCCACTTCTTTACTGAATTTTGCTATAACCAGCTCCTTAATTATTAGCAGGATCGATACAGCAATTAAATAACTATTTTCATCAAAGTACTGCAGTGGAGCAGATTGAAGGAGGTTACAGGTTAAGCAGTCTTTTACACACTCATCTTGTTGGCTATGTTGGTCATTATATTGTATGTCCAAGAAACATTTTTTGTTGTGGTCTATACTGTATATGATCAGCATTTATCTTATTATCAGGACTTAACACTGGTGGAGAAGCACGGTGTTGAAAGCAACAAAGTCAAAATTATACCTGTTTCTAAAAAAATGTTAGCAAGTGAAGTATGTGTAGGAACAAATACTAAAAATCACAAGACTGTTCAGATTATTTACAGTATAGACCAGCCTGCCCAATAATCATGTCAATCAGCTCAGGTACAAAATCAAAGTGAACATTTTATTTTTTAAGGCTGAAGTTGTTGTATCCTTTTATACAATGACTATTGTCATCTAGAAGACATGACATTAGATTAAGTGTCTTAGACTGAAAGTTATATCTTTTCAGTTTATGTCACTTTAACAAGTATTAATACCACCTCAATAGCCAGGGATTTAGGTGCATTGAATGTTTTCTGCTAAAGCCATTTATTGTATGTAAATTATGACTCTGGGGAATTTTTAAGCAGCAAAATGAGACTACAACTTGGTAAGGAAAGCAATACATAAAGAATCTACCAAGGCTCTTACAGTAAAACTAGAAAATTATTCAGAATTCATCCAGCAAGAAATGTTGCTTATAAACTCTACATTAAGTGTTATGGATTTATGACATTGCTCATATATACAGTACATTTAATGATGCAGAAAATAAAATTTTGCAGATAAAGCCATTTCAAGGCTTAAATAAAAAAAAACAGAGACCTAAACTGAATCGTCTCAAAATATTACATTAAGGCTGGTAACCTTGACTAGCTAATTTAATCCATTTCTGCTTTAGAATATAGAGGATGTAGTTTTAACTATGGTTGGCTGTTTAGATTTAATTCTTGACTTAAATCATATATTTTATATTGTGCAAGCTGATACACACAGTATATTGGCGATTTGCATTTGAATGTGGGAATAAAGCATAAGCCAAGCCAGCAAACAACCCTATTGGAAGACAGGTTCCTTTGAGAACATAATACCTCTTAATTATTTGTTCAAGGCAACTTAAAGCTCTCCAGGGATATTTCAGGTAAACAGATGCTTGTTATAGTACATCTGTGTTGAGCTTGGTAATTGAACTCCTGGGTGCCTATGACTTGCTGGAAAAGACTGTAATTTATACAGAATCTTTATAATACTTCCTTGAAGTATTTTATTTATTTCTCAAAATGCTAAGCATTACAAACCCAGTTTTTAAGTTGTTTTCAGTATAGACAGACATGACCATTGAGCATGTTACTCTTTAAGGCTATAGTTATCCTTTTCTACTAAATTGTCTAAGTTAGTCATACTGTATGTGAAACAGATATAGACAAAATGGGAAACCCATAAGCCAGACAGGTACTGGAACTATAGTGACATCATACTGTAGATCAACACCACTTGGCTGGGCTGTTGCAGTTTGTTCATCAAGATGGAAAATATGAAAAGCCTCCCTGATGATGACTGATTGACTGATCTGCTCCCATGGGCAATGGTGCACGGTAACCAGGTGACCAGAAGGTGTGCAGCAACAATGTGTGTCTGCAATTGGTAATCACTCGGCCAGGGTTACAAATGTAACCAAGAGAGATCATGAACAATTCACCAAAGACTGGGTTTGTAATCAAGTCGTTTGGGTGGTAATAATGGTGTGTGTGAAGGGGGAGGTTGTCAGTTCCAGCTTTCAGATATTATTCTTGGCAATGGTAATTTGACCATTGGTAAACGGCCATATCACCCTGCAACTCACAACTGGCAACCCACTGAAGCTCAGCAGGTGTGAGCCTGGTCTGTACCTGGATGGGAGACCTCCTAGGAAAAACTAAGGTTGCTGCTGGATGAGGTGTTAGTGGGGCCAGCAGGGGGCGCTCACCCTGCAGTCCATGTGGGTCCTAATACCCCAGTATAGTGACGGGGACACTATACTATAAACAGGCGCCATCCTTCAGATGAGACGTAAAACTGAGGTCCTGACTCTCTGTGGTCATTAAAAATCCCAGGGCGTTTCTCAAAAAGAGTAGGGGTGTAACCCCGGCGTCCTGGCCAAATTTCCCATTGGCCCTTACTAATCATGGCCTCCTAATAATCCCCTCTATGAATTGGCTACATTACTCTGCTCTCCTCTCCACTGATAGCTGATGTGTGGGGAGCGTTCTGGCGCAGTATGGCTGCCATCGCATCATCCAGGTGGATGCTGCGCATTGGTGGTGGTGGAGGGGAGTCCCCATTACCTGTAAAGCGCTTTGAGTGGAGTGTCCAGAAAAGCGCTATAGAAGTGTAAGCAATTATTATTATTATTATTATTATTATTATTATTATTATTATTAATTTCACTGTCCAGAGTTAATGCTCTCAATTTGGAATCTCCTGTTCTTTACCACCTCACATTATTGCTACACTCCTTGTATCACACAGATCATGAAGACACAGGCATGTATTCTTCTGATAGGTCTGCCAGCCAGAGCTCCACAGTATCTTAGAAGATGAAGCACCATATAGGGGACAGTAAGCAGGCCTCTGTGCTTGAAAATTCCTTCCCTCCAGTTATTAACAATCTTCATAGTGGTACAAAGCTTGAAAGCACTGTGTGACTTGTAGTACATAAGAAAAAAAAAACACATTTACAAATGTTGAAATGATGCTGCAGATAAAAGGCATTAGAATATATCTAACTTCTTCCCATCTAATCTGTTCACCTTGAATCTGGTGATGTCTTCAGTAATATACAGGCGTAAGCAGGAAATTCTCAGGAACTTCATGGTATCAGTGATTGGGCTGCACTGGAATTTGTTTTCACTTTTGCAACATATTTGAAGAGGAGCATTACCATTTGATTTCCTGAAGTAGAATTGTAATAAAATTAAATGAAGATATATCTTTCTTTGTGTTCCTTCCTAGTGTTTTGGCTATTAAGAATGTTTTTATTGAAATGATTTCAGTGAAATATTATATAAAACTCACCTGAACCTTTTCTGTTAATATATGTATATACAGTATTATTATTATAGTACATATATGTACTATATATGTATCTCTAAAATACAACAGATTCTGAGTTACAAGAAACTGAAATTATATGTATATAACATCACTTCTCCTGCTTTCTAAATTGTTTTGTTAGGGTGTCTTGTTTTCAGCAGTTCAGGTATTTCCCAGCGATGTTGCTTGCTTGGGGGATCAAAGCAGAACTTTTTCAAAGCAAGTACACTGTGACAATTATGTAGGGCACAGAGCTGAGATATCCCACCCCTTTCTTTTGAAGATACCAATATATTCAAATTTGGCTTCATTTCTAAAGTGAGAAGTTACAGAACAGTGCTAACTCTACACTAATAATGAAAGTTTTCTAAATATGGCTATGAGAAATTAATTAATCAGGGGTGCACAATCTTGCTACTCAGTCCAGGGATGTACACATTATGACTCTTTAATTAAAGCTAGGGTTACATGCCCAGGGTGACAGGTTATATACTGATATTTACCTTGTGTTAGGTGGGGTGAAGCCTCTGCACAGTGCCATAGCTTATTATTTACAAAGTGAACTGGCTACAATGATGTTTTCTAGGGATTCATTGTTATTCTGAAATGACATAGGCATCATAAATAATGAGGGCACCTTGGCATACTCAAACCCTGTAGGTAGGATGTGAAATACATTTCTAGTGGTAATTTAGTTATGCTATGGAGCAGGTAATGAATGACATGTTATTTAAATAATGGGATTGAGTTTTGAGATGATGTGGCTTCCTGTGGACATGTAGTGCAACACTTAGTGTGTGGGTAGGGTTACTATACATGGTATGTCTTATGGTGAGTGAGGAGTGGGTCTTAGAGGTTTTGTAAGACAGACAGAGCAAATATCCTAACAGTGCAAAAAAAACTTGCTGGATAACAAGATTTTCAGAAACTGCAACTTTTATACAGTATGTTCGCGAGTAATACAAAATCTCATCAAGAAGGTTTTGATAACAAGAAAAAAAAGACATACTGAAAAGCCAGATAAAAAAACCCTGATCTACATGCAGCACTTCTTCAGCATGAAGATTAATTTAGGAAACTGAAACTTTGTGGCTTAGGAAAAATAAGCTGGGCCGGGCCTTGAGCACTGGTTGGCAAATGAGGTACCTAAGCTCTCTCGTATATGTTAATGCCCTTATCTCAGCTTCAATGCAACAAAAAGACAAATATAAAATCATGAGAAAAAATGGGCAGAAGGTTCCCATCTTTTTGGTTCATAAGGGTTTGGAATTCAGTTTGCATTTATTTTAAAAAAAAAATCCATCCAGAAAGCTAATCAAACCAAGGACAGTCCACAAATGGCCTCTTCAAATACACAAGTGAAAACTGATTTCATTTGTTTCTTACACAAGAGGAAACAACTGTGGCTAAAATGGCTAAAAACACTGCCAGAGGAAACAAAAGTCGTTTAAAGCAGAGCAACTAAATCACATAATACACAGCAGAATTGCAACAATGTACTGTGCAATTTCCAACATGAATTGCGCTCCAGATTTTACAGCAATTGAGGATACATACAGTATTTTTATCTTTTGTTATTTACATTTAAATACTTGGATGTGTTTAAATAAAAAAAAATATTCTAAACTGGAATTATTATTTGTTCCAACAATTCATAGTCATGGATTTCTCTTAGAACATACCGTAATAATGTTCATATGCCTTACCTCAATGGTTTTTTACTGCTTTGTACATTATTACTGATGGTATATGCCTCTTGTTTCTGATTTCTAGGGTCCAAAATGCTAAACATATGCAAAAACATACCAAAAGATACAGCTGCTAATATAGAGGCCTGCATCATTATCATTTGCTTCAGTGAAATTTTAAGAAATGTTGTAATTTGCTTAGAACAGTTGAATTCATTGCCAATCTAATTAAAAACATGGCTGTATTGTTTAAAGGGTCAAGTGGTTCTTGATTTAAGCTTCTTAAGACTGTGGTATTACTATGGAAAACAAATAAACAACAAATTACATGGGCAAAGCACCTGTGAGTGCTGTTTCACAAAACAACAACAAAAAAATGTAATTAAAACATTAGTTAATCATCAGTAAATGACTTGTAATTTGAGATAATTGCAGAGCTGTTGGTGCATCATGCCTAATTGGCTGGCATAGCCAGGATAATTAGAAAAGTTTGATTACTTTGTGCTGAATACATTACTGATGCAGGTGTTTTCTTGTAAGTGTCATGTGCAATACTCATCTCCATGTCTTAATCTGTTATTTAAAAAAATAAAATAGCGCTTTGGAAGTGAAGCAATGGTTTCTTTCAGTGCAGATGCTTGCATTTCCTATAGCATTGTGAGACACCCTTAAAAGTGCTGATAAAGCTCATCATGCCACTTCAAATGTGTAGTGGATGCATATCTCAAATGACACTAGGACTCTACATTGTTCCTTCCTATAAAATCAAAAAGGTAAGTATTTTCTTTTTTTCTTTATTCATTAATACTTCAGTGCCCTCCTTTGACATGCTTTCATTGGTACAGTACTGTATATTGTTTTTTGTGCTTCTTTTCATCTCCACCACACCACCCTGCCATCTGTGAATGATGACATAGAACTCCATTATTTCAATGAGAACTTACAAGTGGTAAGAATAACTTACCACTAGATTCTTCAATTTACCACTAGATTCTTCAATTTACCACTAGATTCTTCAATAGCTTCTATCCACAAGCAGTGAGACTGGCGAACACATTTAGCCATCCCCCTCGGACCACACATACACCATCACCATCTACCTCTTTATGATTTCTTATCTATTGCACATCTCCAGTCATTGTTTACACATCTGTATTGTTTACATTCAAACTGTTTACATGTTTACTTGCACATTGTCTATTGTTTGTTTGTACATTGTCTTGATGCACTGTTTGCACTTTGTCTTGTTTTTTACACTTGTTTTACAATCGAGAGATTTTCTGTAAGTAAGAATTCCATTGTACCAGTACCGGTTACATATGGCAATAAAGTTCAAGTTCAAGTTCAAGTTCAGTTGTCTTCACGGGATACACAGTACACTGTGGGATACCTACAGTACACAGTGTTCCTTCAATTTCTTGATGCATCTTCCACGGAATGCAATGAAGACTTTTCATAACATTTATTTAAGAAAAAATAAACTTTTTTGGTTTGAATGTGCAGAGTAGGATGTGTGTGTGTGTGTGTGTGTGTGTGTGTGTGTGTGTGTGTGTGTGTGTGTGTGTGTGTGTGTGTGTGTAAGAAATAGTATTTGCTACTTCAAAATGTCATGGCTGCAAACTTCCAGTATAGTAAAGCTGTCCAAAACACGAAAACTGTACAAGGGACTGAATACTTTAATATAACCAGAATACGTGACCATAAAATAGTAAAAATAATAGCATGAAGGGCACAACAGCTGCCATTCAGAGATGAATGACAGTTCTTGGTTGGGTGATGCTTTTATACAGCCCTTGATTACTCGGTTCTTCAATAATTTGCATGGCGCTAGAGAAGGTGTGAATTATTTGGAGGGTTCGCACCTCTTGAAGTGCAAGTCAAAATCCTACCATCTCATTTTCATGTTAGTACCTCTTATTCTTTCCAGTCCCTGTCCATTCCCACATTTTGTTATTCATTCCTGTACAGTACATTACAGTGTAATTTACATACACTAACAATGGCGGAATGCTAGTCTGCAAGTGCAGAAAACCAGGTTAACACCATTCTTGACATACACCAGAGTTTATTGCAGGCTCTAAGGTATCCATTTATGCTGATTTTCCATTTTTCTGCAGTAGCTCTGTTGTGTTGCAATTCACTTTACATCCATTCTGGCATATCCTCCTTAGTCATTCAATATCTTCTTTCTTTACCATTTCTGAAATGGGGTTTAAGCCTCACGGTTTGGTTCTTAGAATAAGTTGGCCTCATATATACTGTAACATAAACACACCACAGTGACTATAAACTGAGCTATCAGTGGAGGTTATGTTTTTCTAGCATAAACAGGCATCCAAATAAATAAATAAGTGGCTGTAAATGATCTGTTTTTATATTTCCTTGACAGGACATAGAATATGATGGATAACTTCATGAATTTTAAACTAAACAATTTAACACCAAACAACCTGAAGACTAACATTCAGATGCATCACAGCCTACACGGTATCATAAAAAATAACACCAGAAAATACAGCAAAGCAGCTTCCTAAAATACTACAGGTATGCTTAACTAATTTTCTGTTTTGTTTTGTTCCTTGGAGTTTGTATGACTTCCATAATATACTTATTTCCCTTAGGATGACACCTAACATGAGGTGTGTAATGGAACCTCTATGACAGTACAGTACACATTGTTTTCCTCTTGTTTCATCCCTAGTTTTAAATTCCTTTCACAGGATATTTATGAATTATTATGAAATATGAATTATTAAAGAGTGCTGTTGGGTTGCTGCCTGTAGAGATATCTCAACACCACACACCAGTCTAGTCTTGCTCATTCTCTTGTTCACTTTTCTTAGTGTTTGAGGTCTCAGGGTCAAAATTCTACCATTAGATCACTTTATTGGCCATATACAATTTCTTGTATAAGGAATTTGTCTTTTCACATATGCCAACTGGCTCTCCATGAGACACACAGACAGGGAGAGAAGCTTGGGGTCAGAGTGCAGGATCAGCCATTTATATGGCACCCCTGGAGCAGTTGGGGTTAAGGGCCTCGCTCAGGGCCCCAACAGGGTAGGATTCCTCTGCCAGCCACGGGATTCGAACTGGCAACCTTCCAGCCACAGGCACAGATCCTTACTGGGTTTGTTTAAAAAAGTGTGTAGAAGCTTTAATGAAACATAGCTCATTACCCATGTGTAACTTTTAAGTGTTTAACCTGTAAATTTTAATTGACATATTTATTTTTTAACATATACTCTTTGGCTTCAATATGTCAATTGCAAAATTACATTACTGGCTTTTCTGCGTTTGTTAACATGTTTGATTTTGTTTTATGGTGCTTAGGACTTTTACAACACACAGGAGTGCATTGTTCTTTGATACACAGACGTCTGCCAAATTCAATCAATATAAAATCGGTGAAGAGTTCGTCGTTAAATCATCACTGGTAACACGAAGAATCTTCCATCTGTGGATTTTAACAGGGCCAGATGTGCACTCATACTGCTCAGCTCTTCATGCCCCATCTGAAACCCCATTCACAGTGTGAAGACTGGGTCACTTTGTCTGAAGGAATCAGTCAGATGTCATGCGGTTTGAGATCAGGTGACTGGGTTAACGATCCTAAAATGAATCCCAGAAGCATGATTATTTATCCTTTTATATAATTTTTAGTGTATTCTTGCACCTGACGTATGTGTCTTTGAGAGCAAATGCACACGTACAGTACGTAAGCTAATTTGAGAAAGAGCTAAGACATAAACTCTATGTTTTATATTTACATTTGTCTGCAAGCTGTAAATTCGATTTTAAATCAAGCCTGAATTTGCTTAAAAAAACATTCCTGCTTAGGATTTCAGCAAGAAAAATCAAAGTATGTATTTCTGTAACTATTTTAAAAGGTTCCTACAATATGTTTATTTTCTATATTCTCATTATGGTCTTTGGTTCAAGATGATCAAATGCTAATTGTGAAAATATCAATTTGGCAGTGAAATTACATTGTTATTGATTTAAAATACTATTGTAAGTCAGGATAATTCATTGTTATCCTTTTTTTGGAATAGATGAACTGAGAAAAGTCTTCTAGTTCTGGTTTTAATTGATTTGAATAACAGTATTGTTGTTTCATCAGCTGTTCATTGCAATGTTGATCATCCATGCATATGATTGGAAATTGTCTAATTCCAATCCAATTATTTCCCAAAGGAAATAAAATAGTTGGTTGCTTTGACCCAAAGTGTCAGGGGACGATGAATGTCAGTAATATTGACACTTGGAATGCCGTTTAATGGAAACAGTATCTTAGAACAATACTAGGCAACGTGTGTGTCTTAAGACTCTGGATATTTATAACAAAGTAAAGCAATATAAAATTCCTAATGGCATCAGCTACCCCGAGGTGTTTCGCACTTGGTTACAATGAAATGAAAACAAATGAGGGACATTAAATCAAACTTATTAACTGAGAAAAACAGTATAACATTATACTTTTTTACCTTAATTGTTGAGGCTTACACTATTGTAATTGTAGACTTCTGTATGTTGGAATGGTGCTGAGCACTTAAATAGTGTTTTAATTTGACTCCTACACTGAAAACATGACTTTGAGATAAAAAAAAAATGCCAACATTAGGCTTATGCAGATGAAATGCAACTTAAAAACTACACACCTGTTTTTTTCATTACCACATGAGTTTGTCTGCTGTCAATGGTGGAAATGTTCTTTGGCAATTGATGTGTAAGTGATAATGCAACATTAGATAAATTATATAATAGTTTTTAATGTAAAAATGATGTTTTAGTGAAGAATACATGCCATAGTGAATCAGAAGGTTATGGTGTGGGCTGCCTCAGTGACAGTCAACCACTAGTATAACCATTTATAATAAACCATATATTAGCACCCAGTACTTAATAAAGAGGTAATTTACCAAGTTAACAGGGATCGTCATGCAAGGTCTTTTTCAGTTTTGTCCAGAAAGTTAACTCAAATAGTGGTAATAATAATGTATTATCCTTGGAAATCAATGCTACCATTTCTTCTGCTTTTCAAGAGCCATGGGAATGAGGGAGAAGCAGAATGAGTAATACGATATGAAGGATTTATGACAAAGATTTTTATATTGGTTTTGTTGACGTTCATCCCACAGTAACATACCTAGTACACCATTTCTGGTCTGAGCAAAGAGTGCAGAGAGAAAAGGCAAGATTGTAATTGACAGAATTACAATAACGTATTTGTTCTTCAGCTGATAGCTGAAGAGGTGTTAACCCAATGTGAGTTGTGTGACACTTGAATCACTTTTTACATTTGTAGATATGTTTTTGAAAATGGCTTATACCAAAAATAGTAGCTGGTCATACCATTAAGTGAGATTACAAAAAATTCACATCTATTTGTTTTTCTATTTTGTGTTCAATTTTTATTTGCTTCTTTACAATAGCAGAACAAGCAGTGAAAAAAGAAATATGATATGAGTTATAAATTAAGCATTCAAATGTTCCTGCCATTTTAAAATAGCTAAAAATATGAATGTGTATTTCCTGCGGTATATACCTTTACAATATTTTTTATGTGATCAGAAAATTGTTTGCATGGCAGAGAGGAATGTCAAGTAGATAAACTTAGTCTTAGCATAACATATATTAATCCTGAATATCTGGGAAATGTCCCAGATTGCTGTTACTAGTGAGTTTCTTTATAATATATTCCTGAGGCAAAGGTCAGTGTTACTCTCCTAGGGTGAAGATGCATACTGTATATCACAGTATGGCTTCTTCCTTTAAGACTTGCCCTACTATAAACCAAGCTGGAAACTGTACTTCAGTTACCTTTGCTATAAGTGCAGTAACCATTTGCTTTTGAAGAACTGCTTATCTTTCTCTAACTTTGATCCATGTTCAAACAATGTGTTATGTTTAGTCAGTGCACTCAAATAAATCAATGTAGCAAAGAGTGGAATCTTGTATGAACTATAGTACCAATATTATTTCTCTTTTATCACTGAATTTGAAGCCTGAATCCAGCACATTAGAGATCTCGATCTTATTTAAAGATGCAAATGTGAGTGAAGTACTGTATTACAAAATGAAAACATGGATGATGCAGGTTTCAGAGCAAATAAATGTTAATCAGATGCAGTGACAGTAGTTAAGAGAAAATGAAATGCCAAACTGAAAGTGATGATAGTTATAGAACATGCTGATATTGCTGAAATGTTAAAATAAACATTGTGCGGTTTAGCATATTGACTTTTAAAACGGGAAAACTCCTACACTACATTTAAAGGTTTAGCATTTGAGCCCAAAGATCAAGGTTCCTGTCACGGTCATTACCCTTCCTCTAGAGGGCGCTCTGACCTTTTATTATTAGTTTCATTATTAGGTGCACCCGTCTCCTGTTTAACCCATCACAATATAAGTTACGTGCCTCCTAAGCTCTGGGCTCAGCATTGGGAGAAGGATGCCTGGAAGCCAGTCTACCAGCGGGTCCAGGAGAGACCCGACGTGATCGGCTTCACCGCGGCATCCTGACCATCTGGGTCCGGGGCTCGGAGGGCCTGGCCTCGTCATGGTGTTTTTGACTTCCCTGTTCCTGTTCTGGTTCCGACCCGGTTCTTATTTTAACTGTCTGTCTTGGATTGATCTCCCGGCTACCTGGACTTCGGACTGCATCCTGTTTTTTCCCTTTTGGACTGGTTCGCCTGCGCTCCCCCTCGCACCTGGATCACCGTCGGCACCGCCCCCTGTCAGTCCTCCTATCCATTCCTCTCCTTGTTTTCCCTGTCGTCCATTTCCAGTCTCTTCCGGATTATACCGTCTGCATAGGGTCCTAAATACGCACTACACGGCTGTCAGGACCAGCTCCCGTGACAGTTCCAGTCTTAGTAAGAGCTTAAAATATATTATGAAGCTGGAATTCTCTTTTGCTCTGTACAAAAAAAAAGTGTTTGTTTCAGTCCTTATTCTTGTAGTGCACTTTCTGTAAGGGTGAATTGTATGTGGCTCTGGACAATGTAGGAAGCAAGAAGAAATAGCTGGTGTTGCAAGTAGTTGGAAAAATGGTTTTAAAGCTCCTTAAAACTAAAATGGGACAATTTTGGATTATTCCTTTGGCCTGTGATTTACTGTATGTAGACAGCTTTACCTAGAGTTGCATAACGCTAAAAATCTATTGCAAAATTTCCCTAGCACTTATAATGCTGTTAGATAGCTTTTTAAAACCATATTTTGTTCTGTTATTGAGAAAAGTTTTTTTTTTCTTTAGTGCAGCTGCCATCAAAAGTTCCAACTTGATTATTTTCAATAGGGCTAATTAGATGATTAGGCCAAGATATTCAATGTCATGTAATTATCTTTTTGATGCTTTCATAAACATATCAGGAATCTGTCTGTTCTTTAGTGTTGAAGAGTTGCTTGCAGAGAGGCCTTGTTCCACAGTAAGTGCCAAAATATGCACGGATCTTTAATGTTGTATCCTCAAAAGAAAATACGTGACTTCAAAAGGCATTCACTATTTTGTCATAGTTAAGCTTAATTGATGCTTATAAAATCTTGTAATGTAACACCTATTTTTTTGATTATTCACACTTTGTAATTAAAATGTGTGGTCATGACTATGGATAGTAATTAGCTTATAGCCCATTACAGGACAGAGACCCAAGCTGAAGTGAGTGTTTAGCCAAATTCTCAGCATTCTGCAAACATGTTGCATTCAAGCACATTTATAAACTTTGTTCCAGTACTACCCAAAACTCTCCTTCAATTAACCAATTTAGAGGTCATTCTTATTTGATCCCAAGCCCACCTCTGGGTGTAGCTTTATAAGTCCATATTCTGAAAATACTGTATATGACGATCTACTTTCTATTTGTTATATATTATTGGCCGTAAAGATGCTGCGGTGAGAGCTATATTCCCTTCCTGTAAATCCAAATTTTAATCTGAGTCAAAATTTGAAGGTTAGAAAAGCTATTGAACAAACGCAAGGATTGGTGTTTAATGAAATTGTAACTGGTTTTATTGGTGAATCTAAATCAAATTTCACCAGATCTCTGGAAGAAATGGTCATTTTTATGAATAGAGTAAGAAAAAACATCTATCAGTAAATGTATTCTTGAAATGTAATAATGACCTTGCAGCACTCCAAGAAAGGATTGCTTAGCCCAGCTGTATACCCAGCAATCTTGATGTTCTCCTTATTGTTTCTGTGACGACAACAACAACAACAACAACAACAATAATAATAATAATAATAATCATAATAATAATAATAATAATAATAATAATAATAATAATAATAATAATAGTGTATATCACTTATTTGCTACTATTAAGTATTTTCACCTATTCTTGATTCTTTCAATCATGTCCTTTGATGAAAAAAATACTTTCAGCTCACTATGTTCCTATATTTATGTGCTACAAGTTGTGCAACTCTTGTAATATATATTCCTTTATTAAATATACATTTGGAGATCGGAGCACACATATTAAAATTCAAGGCAATGTATTGAATTTGACCGAACAGCAGTATAAGGTGTTGAAGGAGCAGTCTTGGAATATTGCTTTCAAGCTTTTATTTTCATTTAGGACTCCTGCGATATGAATTTTCAGTCATCCAGTACACAATGCTCTCCCCACAGCTGCATGTATTAAAACATGTCTCAGGGATAGAAGGTCAAGCAAAAAAAAGTGCTTTCATCTTTCATTGTTCACAAACCAGATGTCCAAATACAACTGTATGTATAGCTCATATATAGTATGTGATATGGATTCTGATGCTAGCTAGTAATAGGTACCCCTGAGACTTCAAAGGAATGTTTAAAATGGTGTGGATACATGAATATCTTCCAGTACAGCTACATTTCTTGTTAGAAAGTGTTTTTTATGAACATGAAGAAGACCATTTCAGATAAAAATCAAGATGGTGTCATGCATCCTATAGTTTTGCAACACGAATAAACTCATCCCCCTTTTATATTACATACCATACATATTGTTGTCAAAAGAGCCAGCTTCTCTTATTTTTGAATTTTTGTCAATTATTTCCATGACGGAGCTTATGTTGAAACACATGCTATGAAGATATTTTATAGGATTTGGCTGGCTTAAAGATATTTTTTAAACTAAAATATTAGTGACTGCATTTCTGTTTTTATTTTATAAGGGAATGTTTTCAAATCAAGCCTTACTCTGGTCTTTGAAACTTTTTCCCAATTTATTTTCTTTTATTCTTCTCTAGGCACAATTGTCTTTATCTATGTACAGCAATATCATTCATATGTTGTTACTTTTGTTATTTGTCTCTCAGATTATTCAGTTGCATTTTTTAACCACCCTATTTTCAAGTTTTAGACAATTTGATGACTGAACAGATGGGCAGGTAAAATTTTAGAACCTCAAGTTAGAAGTGGATAATTTAAATCAATAGATGTTATGTTAAAATTGTGTTGACAATTTGTAAGGCCTTATTTAGTCCCTTGCCGTAACTGGAATTTTCTCCCCTTAAACATTTTGTTATATTTCCACTTGGAATTAAGTGTACATGGTCAAATTTCTTGTGTCCACTAAGAAGACAAAAATATACAGAAAAAAAACAAAACAAAAAAACAGCAAGCGAAATTTCTTTTCTGTCTTCAAAGATATTTTTTAAGCCTTGCACTAGGTGTCTACAAGCTTAAATAAAAATTTGGGACAAATAGATCAATTTGAAAAATATCTACATAAGTTTTTGTGAAGACTGTTCCTGGAATGAAATCCCCCCCCCCCCCAAATTCTTAAAATTATTGAAAGTCAATAAAACTGTGTAAAACCGATTGCAATTACCATAAAAAGCCTTTAGGTACTGCTTAAGAGCCTTTTTCTGCTGTTTGGCATTTAAAAAAACCCTCTAGAGTGGCCTTCAGGTGTGAAGAAATGACCACTGATAAGAATCTGATTGATTACCACCTGCTGTGTCAATAATTAACAGATTGATTACAGCCAGAATGCAGCCAGAGGCTCGCGGAGGAAGTCCCATCTCCTAAGGGCTCTGAATGGCTGAAAATACAATAAATGACAAGATACACCACATACCTGTACAGTCCAGGGTTTAAGAGAATGTCCTACACTGACAGGTTGAAAGAACTGAACCTTTTTTTGTCTTGAACAGATAGGGTTGTGAGTCTTGATACAATTAATAAAATCCTCAAGGCCACTGACAAAGTCAACACAGTGGAGTTCTTCAGAATGTGGGGTGAAATACAAACCAGAGGACTCTGGTCTGAGAATTGGGACCAAGAGAGAATTCTTAGCCCAAAAGTTTTGAGTGTATGGCACATGCTACTCAGCCATGTTGATGAAGCCTGACGCCCTGACTTCATTCAGGCAATGACTGGAAGAGATCCTTGGAACAATTAGTTAATAATAATAATAATAATAATAATAATAATAATAATAATAATAATAATAATAATAATAATAATAATAATAAACTTTGTTTTACATAGCGCCTTTAAAGGTGGCTTCTCAAAGTGCTTTACAGGATGACAATAACAATAAATAAGAAGACTACAACAATAAATAGGAAGATTTCACAAGATAAGACACAATTACAATTACAACAATACAACAATAACAATAGAGGAGACCGTGGAAGGTGGTACTAAGAAGAGCAGAGGGGTGAAGAATGGAACCAGTTAAGTAAAGAAGAAGGTTTTGAGTCTGGATTTGAAGGAGTCTAGAGAAGGTGACTCTCTGATATCCTTGGGCAAAGAGTTCCAGAGCTTGGGGGCATAACAGGAGAAGGCCCTGTCGCCCATACAATGTAGACGGGCTTGGGGGACAGTAAGGAGGGCAGAATTTGAAGAGCGGAGGTTGCGAGGTGGGGAGTAGGGCGATAAAAGTTCAGACAGGTATTGAGGTGCCAAGCCATGTAAAGCCTTATACAGTAGGTGAGTATGAGGATTTTAAAGTCTACGCGGAATTTGACCGTAAGCCAGTGCAAGGACTCCAGGATAGGAGTAATGTGAACACTTGCACTAGACCTGGTCAGGATTCTGGCTGGACATACTGCAGTTCTAGTTAAGTTAGTGAAAACAGTGAAGTCAGCGCAGCTTATTACCAAACCAAACAAACCAGGATATCTACTCAGCTAGATGTCTTAAGAAGTCCAGGTCCATTTTCAAGGACCCCAGTCATCCCAGTCACAAACTGTTTTCCCTCCTACTGTCTGGTAAACGGTACTGAAGCATTCGGTGCAAGTCCAACAGATTACGGAACAGCTTCTATCTCCAGGCAGTAAGACTGCTAAACAGCCAACCTGCAGCTCCTATAGAAAATCACCCGTAATGGCTACATTGACATTCTGTTTTCATTGTATTCAGCATACTGCACTACTTGTATACATTGCATACACCATGGACACATAGCAGCTCTATTCATATTGAGTTTTATTCAATTTCTATTACATTATTATCCATTATTATGTAACCTTATTTTCGTAACCTTAATTTTGTGACTTGTTTTATTTTATTTTTTTATTTTTGTGATTCTTGTGATTCTTGTTTTTTGTGAGCTCGCAGAAATGACATTTCATTGCCAGCAACTACCGCTGCACGCTGTATTGGTGTGCATTTGATAAATAAACTTTGATTTGATTTGATTTAATTTTGATTTGATTAGCTACTAACTACCATCTCAGCCAAATGATATCTTCTTATTTATAACTGTTCTTATTTTTTTATTTTCCATTTTGCTTAATGAGTAACATTAATAACGGAAATGTTACAGAATCATATATTGCAAATAAAAGCATCTATAGACATTACATCTGCCTCTATGTAGCACACAACACAAATAACTAAATTCAGCAATAAGAAGCCAGGTAATTCAGGTGCTCCATCTATGTTGAGTTTATTTTAACTAAATGCCTTATAAGACTATCTCTGTAACCTTTTCAATAATGCTTTCCTTTATCTGTAGGTAGTTTTTTAATCTTCCTGTTAATATTCCTGGTCTCCTTAGGTTTGCTGTTTCAAAATGTATCTAAAATGCAATGAGACTAGTGTAAATAATGAAGCACTGGTCTGCTTCCAGTTCTGAGGTTATATAAAAATTAAATACTGTTTTTTTGGTTTTGTACAGCAAGCATGCACCTTCATATTAATATCAATATTTTTAGTTATGTTCTAAACTGGTTCTAAACTGGTTTTACTATGTAGAAACTAATGTACCACTGTTGTCTTTTGTTCTTGTTCAGTATTCTCTTGCAGTTTTTGTAAAATTTCATGATTAACAATTTCATTAAATGCATTTTTTGCATTTTAATATATGTAAACACTGCATATATTATACATACTATATACAGATGCTGGCTCTTCAGAATCAAAATGTTTGTTCTATGCATTGCTTGTATGTTGCTTGTTTGTTAGCTGTGTAACACTAAAATAGTTAAAAGTTGGTTTAAATATATGTATTGTGATCTTCGTCTGCTGTGCTCACCACTGACATTAGTTAGAAAAGCCATTCAAATTTCAAAAGTCATGCAACAATAAAGGATACAGCAAGGATTAGCAGTCCAGGCTTGCACTATTTACTGTAGGTGCTGACACAGTTAGTAAGAATCACTGACTTTGTTCATTAACATCCACCAATCTATTTGGCTTTCCAGGATCTCTGCCTAGGGTTCAGTGATTATTACAGTAGGAACTTAAAACCCCTTGTATTCAAATATAAATTTATTTCACACCTAAAGGAAATTATGATTAAGCTTTTTTCCAGGAAGTTCATTTCTGAGTTACTCAGAACACAGATAATGTTCAAACCTGTAGGCTACTCCTTGGCAAGTTACATAGAATACACATTCACATAAATGTTTAGTAGGCATAGGGGATCTAATATAATGCATTATAAAATCTGCTGTCATTGTATTCAGTTTAATTTGTGCTGATTTATACTTTATCACCCCAACAAAGTATTGGCTTACTTTTTAATTTCAGTTTCATTAGGCATGAGAACTTATTTCATGATGTTATATGTATTACACTGAATAAACCATTAATGCTTCAGGGATTTTTATCATATATTAAAATAATTATCGCAGTGTTTTTTAAAGGTATAACATAGCAGTGTGTTTAATAAAAAAAGATGATGAGTAACATGCAGTAATAACTAAGAATACAGTTTCACTATATTTGCAGTAATAATTTACTAAATTTGGCACATTTGGCCTAAACATCTAAATAAATACTGTATTGGTTTATAAACTATGAATGGATACACTTATAGATAGTGTATATACAGTGTGGTACAATACTTGTAATAACCACTTTTTATAGTTTTTTTATAAAGCACTTTTTAAAATATAATGTACTTTTATTTTATTATATCTTTGGATTTTTTAAAAACACAACAGAGATATGCTTACATTTTTTGCAACCATTTTGATCTTGGTATAGTCAAGGCAGAAATATCCATCGAGGAGTTTCTCTGTGACAATGGTTTTGTTTGCCAAAGAGTGTTATAAATATAATTAGGTATTCATGTAGTTATTTACATTATTTTATTTGATAGCTTTTCTTTCTGTCAGGGAAATTCTGTAGCCTTTCTAAAGGCTTTCAGTGTCTTCTTCAGTGATGATGATTATAAAAGGACCCAAGGTCATTAATGGCAAAGGGTGATTTGCACACCAAGCTGAGGTTAAGAGGACAGGAAAATACAGGTTTACACATCTTGTGTACACTACTTATCTTGTGACCACAAGATAGTATCTCATACTGTATATATGGCTTTGTGCCCTGTGTGTGGAAACATGCTATACTTTTATTTTTGAATTGTATTGTTTTGAATCAATTCAGCTTCAGTTACATTTCCAATTATGTTTTAATTATGATCTTCATGATGGGACAGGCCAAGTAACAACTGATATAACATTAAAGGTAAAACACATTTTTCAAAAGAGATTGGATACAGTCATTTTGACAGCAAATGCTAATTTTTTTAATCATTTACAGATCTTGAAGTGAATTTCAGATATATTGAAATCATACTGAGAATTGGTCTCTCCAATAGTTAATTTTAAGATATCTCGCATTCATTGCTGTTCATTTTAAGATATCTAAAATTAATTTTGAGGGGCCTCATATTAAATACATTTAAATGGAAATTCATTGCAATGATGTCAAATGCTATAGTCTGAGAATACTTAATATTTAACTATTATTTTTTTAAAAACAATACTTCTGTTGAAGATACTAGTTTAATGACTGATTGTCATGTTTGGATGGACCATAAATTTATAACAGTACTGTAGCATTGAAGGCATATTTTTATGCATCATGGAATAAAAAAAAAACATTGGGGTGAAAGAGACTGAAATAATCTTGTTTCCTGTAAAGAGTCAGACTTTCTGAAGATTAGCTCAGTAGGCTACAGTATTATCTGTCTTAATATTTGTGACATAAAAACATTTTCTATGTTTTATTGATTTACAGGTAATTTGTGAATAGCCAAATTAGAGAAAGTCAATTTGACATGGTAGATTTGGATAATGTACTCTCTTTTTGCTTGGGTTGCAGATAATGCCAGTACTTTACAATAATTGCTGTGTTGGCTCAAAACATATTCATTCTTAAAATTTAGAAAGATCCTGCTTGCTAAGGCTTATACTCACAAAAAGAGAAGATCATTCATTCAAGGATAGTGCTTCTCTTCTAGAAAAGACTAGATTATGTTTTTGGATTAATTACTACTCTACTAGCAGCCAGATGAATTAGTTAAGACAAAGAGCTCATCTCAGTTGTAACTATTGTTGTGTTCATGGGTTGTGTTTTATACTAATACAGAATTAAAATGCAACTGTTTATTTTTACAGCTCATTGAGCACACACATAATGTGATTTACATTTCAAATGGTGAGCAGATTGATTGTGTAAGAATAGTATTGATCCTTGAGATAACAAAATACTGAGCTAAAGTCATGGGATTTCATAAAAATGCCAAATGCTAAGAGTTTGGTATTCTATTTGAGTTAAAAATGCCAATGCAAGTTCATTCAGAATCAAGATATGATTTTAAACACAAGAGTAGGGAAAGATGCAACTTTGCTTGAGTAATGATTGCTGAATTGCTATCAATCTGTATCATCATTTTCAGACTGCAGTGGCAATAATATGAGAAATTCCAGGAAGCAATAACCCATGCATCAGCAGAATAACTGCAATTCCCTATCAGCATGAACATGATCTATGTAATCTACATCTTAAGTGGTGCAAGTGATATGGTGGAGTGTTTTGTTCACCAATGCATGCAATGCGTGCTGTGGTAACCATTATATAAACTGTTACGTTTTTCCTGCTACCTAACAGAACAGTGGAAGTGTAATGATGTGAAAGGAGATTCAACACAAGAATGCCTCTGATGCACACTAAGGGCAAACCTACTGCCCAGCAGTACATTGTTTCAGTCCATTCTTTCAAGCCAACCCAGAGATGTTGATTTTCAGCAGGACAATGCAAGAGCACACGGTGATAAGATCTTGCATCTTGAAGAAACCAATGCTAAAGTTTTGCCATGGCAGTTTTAAACCATTCTTCAGCAGCTGGCTGCAGTTACACGGGAATATAACATCCCACAGCTTTTTAAGCTTCTGCAATGGAGATTCCTACATGCATGAAAGTGAGAAAGACCAACACCAGGGAGAGGAATACAGAGACCGCCAGCGCTCAGCAGCAGACATGCCAGACAGGCAAACCCACATGTGCTGCACAGACACTGTAAATCTATTTATGATTCATCATGCAACAGAAGTCACACTGGTGAGCAAGGGATATTTCCCCCAAAAGGGAAACACAGAGGAACATAGAGATGAACAGGTAGAGCTGATCCCCAAAAAATGCAGCCACATCAGAACACACCCACTATCATGTGAGGAAGGAGCCTTTTTTCGTGTGCACAGAGCAGATTTGTAGGTGTCAGTGACATCCATTAACCAATAGGTGAGTATAAAGCGAAGAGACCAGTCTGCTCCCATCCTTTATGTTTAGTATTCAAATCAAGGAATGAAATGGAAGCTCTGCCCAGGAAACCATAGTCTCATTGCTGATGTAGATAAAAAGAATGATGTACCCAACAATAACATGGTTGGAGTGGGGAGCTGCGTCAGCTTGCCGCTGTAAAGGAACAAGCTGAGGTTAATTCCCTGCTGGAAAGTAGAAAGAAAAAGTGTACATTTTTGCAACAGACCACTGGGAAGAAGCAAAAAGACAATGGTCTGGCATTAAGATTGCATGATGTTTGCAACATTTTTATATGACTATGACGATCATATACTGAATGAAGAACTAGAAGATCAAACGAAAAGTGACTGTTGAAAGTGAATACTTTTACAGTAAAGCTACTTGTGTTACACCACAGAAAAGCAGGGACTGAGGCGGATAGGTTTTGCTGAAATATGCTCTTTATTGTGCATATCTTCGAACTAACGGTGAATGGAAAAAACCCGCCAAGGCATCTAAGTACCGTAACACAGTAACCCCCAAACAGAAGCACAACAGTGTCATAAATAGAAGAGGATGCTGGGTCCAACATAACTACTTAAACATTACTTTATGCAGTATTCTGAATATTTGTTAATAAAAAATGAATATTTTTCTCTATGTGATTAAACTAAAATAAATGTAAATTGGCTACTTTATAAGACTATGTTCTTTAGTAATTGAATTGAAGTGTACCTGTGTTTTTTTTATTGTTTTCAAGATTAACATTGTTATGGCACTAAACATCGTCAAATTATTGAACACAGATCGAAAATAAATCTGACGTTTCTATTCCACCTACTTAAAAAGCAAAAGTGATTGTAGTGTTGTCATTTCTAATGCAAAGAGAAGCACTGCAAAGCATGAGCCGCACACAAAGTTTGGCAGTGCTGTGTAGTTCCTGAGGGAAACTCGGCAGTAGCCTGTTAAATCAACAGATGAGTCCCACTGAGCATATATGGGCTGGCATCAGATGAAAATTTATGCATGCAGTAAAAGGTAGTTTATTCACAGCATTTCCTATCTAGCCAAACCTCTTAAAGTTGTCCTTCATTATATTTTAGTGTAATTCCAACATTTTTTATGATTTACTATGGTTGTTTCTCGCCTCTCAGCAACCCCAGGCTACTTGGAATTATTTTGTGAGGTTAATTCAGCTTACCCTTGTTAGGACCAATAGAACTGTAAAATATGTAATTAACAACCTGCTCATATTATCAAATAAAATATATTTGTTCCAACTTACTGTAACTTTAAAAGAAGGAGCAGTCAATTTGTACCCTAGAGGATTAATAGTGGATACATTGTAAGGTAGAGGTCAATAGAAGTTATGGTGTACGGCCCGTTAAGGGGGTTATTTATGGAAATAAGTGTCCTAATTAAATGATTGACTGACACATGACTTTAATTAAAGTGACAGGTGAGGTACTCCTTCTGGAAGCACTTCTGGGATTTGTCAGCTGTGCTCAGTGATGTTTAGAGTCAACGTCCTTCAAAAGGATTTGCCAAGGTGAGGCCGGGGAAGCATAATAAGTTATGTTCTGCAGTAAAGGGAAAGCACACTCCAGAAGTTGGCTTTGGCATTTGGCAAAGAACAAAATCAGGCCAGTGATAAATGAAGACTTTTTCAGTCATATCATAGCCTTTGATTTATAAGCCATGTCAAAGGTATATATGAAAGTACATCTGTATGCTTCCCGTACTCACAAGCTAACTTTGACTTAGGAGAAGAAAAAGAGTTTTGTTGCCTCTGGCTTCACAATGGTGGAATCATAGCTTCTGCAGAAGGAGTGATGCACCAGTTCCCTGTTCCTAGTGCTCCTTCACGCGTAAATGCACCCCACAGTTCAAACAGGTGAGTCTCAAATGCAGCCTGGTGAAATCCTTGTGGCTCACCTTCCAGCGCAAACGCAGGCCTGATGTGAAGCAGGGAAAATGTAACAAATAAGCCGTAGCCGAAGCCCTATCACCTTCCGTTCCTGTCAGAACAAATAAACCAGCATCTCATGCATTTGTTAACAACTGTGCTTTTTCATTTGACTTTACATTGGTGAGCTTTGGATAGAATTTGACAGATGGTGTAATTTCTTAAATGAAGTGGGGAAGCTGTCTTCTCCAGGATAGTAAATTATTTAACCATGTGTGGCTTTTAAAGTTTTATGCAGAACTAACAGCAGAAACAAGTGAATATTAGTAAAGCATAAGACTATGCCTCACCAGGGATTCTGGCTGCCTATAGTCTAGGCACAGAGTTAAATGTTAAGGGGCAATTGAACACTGTTGTATAAAAGGGTCTTTCTTCAATATATATGAAAAATTACAGACAATTTCCTTTTCTACAAATTATAAACTGGAACTGCTTCTTGTTCTATCCTTTTTTCTAAATTTGATAAGGTAGCTCAAGCATTACTAGAATCAAATGGCTCTACAACTACATTCATATTCACTTTATTGACACAGTGAATTTTCTCCTTTTATAAAATCTGATTAAGCTCTATAAAAATGTATAAAGGCCTGAAACAAAAATGATTAATAACTTTGCATACACTATCATTTTGAAAGTGCCTTAAAATGTAGATTGGAGGCCTATCAAACTCTTGCTTGTGAAATGTACCTTATTAGTCCAGTAGTTTGAGGGATACAAAATACATTCAGGTGTTTGTTTTTAGACAGTAATAGTAGGGATTAAGCCATAACCTATTACAATAAAAGCCCATAACTCAAATCATTTGCCGAAGATTTGCTTGGAGACTGGTGAAATGAAATTGAATCCCTGAGCAATGTGCAGTGATTACCATGTTCTTATTCAGGAATATTTATCAGAAATAATCTTCCATGCTCACTTCATGCATATATTTGCCCCACTGGTTTTTTCACAGTTTTCAATTGTACTTTATGTCCTAAAAAACACTCGCTGAACAGCAAATATTAGAAAATATTTTAGATTGTTTTTTTTATGTTGTTTGGAAATTGTGACTTACTTTGTATTTAAATTCCAAGCCAGGAAATCACTGTTTATTCGGACAGCATGGATATAAAATACAAAACTAAGACTTTATTGATCCTAACTTCATGTTAGTAAACTGTGTGAATGTAAGTAGCCTGATTATGCAGATAACAAAGCATTAATATTCACTTACAGTATGATGTGTGTATACAACTCTACAAAAGACTAATATGATATTTTATTTTCAGATTTTTTCAGTGTTTAGGTTTTATGAAGAAACAGTTTTTGATGATCTTTCAGAGAACAAAATGGCTAAATATACAATGTATTTTTAGTTTTCTTGTAATTTTTCCATTGCCAGGATTTTCTTTAGGAAAGAATGCAAATTAAATTAAACATTCAAAGTAAAATATTGAAATTGGTACGTTTTAGTACCAGTGTCATTTTCTGGGAAAATAATAAGGACCTTAATACGGCAAAATTAAAAAGAACAGCTAAGTGAATTTTTGTTTAATGTCAACAGGTTTCACATTAGCATTTGCCTGTAATTTGCTCTGTCCATTTTCCTTTAATCCTAAATAACTTTCCAGTCCCAAATAAGGATAATTCAATGCTGCCACCACTATATTTGACAGTAGGGATGGTATTAACTGGGAGATGTTTGGTTTTGTGTCTGTGCTAAATGTAATGCTTAGTATTTAAAGTTCCAACTTTTGTCTAAACTGACCACAAAACTTGTTGTGGTATCACACAGGTGCTATATTGTAAACTAAATGCAGAATCTGTGATTACCTTTCCACTCTAACATACAGAGCTGCTTTCTGGAGTGACCAGGATATTGTTGACGGATACACATTTTCTCCCATCTCAGCCATTGCGTTCTGTAGCTCTTTCAAAGTATTCAGACTTTGATATTTTTTGTAATCTCCTAACCTGTGCTTTTCAATTTCTTTATCACTTACTTGCTTTGAAAGCCCCTTAGTCTTCATGACTGAGTCTACGCTTGAAATTCAGGCCACTAAACTAATTATGTGGCTTGTTAAGGAAATTTTCTGCATCTAAATTAATTTAGGGTTGCCACACTAAAGGGCTTGAATAATAACACAATCATGACCTTTTCATTTTTCTTTTATATTATCTATTTACTTCTTTTTTGTTGTTTTCTGCTTTGATGGATGGAGTGGGTTGTGTACATAACAGATATTAATCGCTCCAGTACTTAAAAGAGACATGGATACAAGCTTTAAAGTAACTAAATATGAAAACTGAACAAGGATCTCAGTATTTATATTTAATTCTTATTATTTGTAACTACTCTAGTTGCAAATGTTTCATATGTTTTAGTGACACTTGGATTCACACAGTTTACAACTTTACTCCTCACTGATGGCAAATCCATCTGATAGTTCGTCACATCCAAGGTTGATCACAGAAGGCCTAAAAAAACAGACGCAACAAAAAAAGATGGTGCAAAAATGTATCTGTTTAGTGCTTCCGTGTGCAGAAACGTGTTTACAACAAGGAGATACTGTACATGCAGCAAAATAGTTAACTGCAGGTTTTCAAGGTGGAGGCAGATGGGTGAGGATAACCCTCTGTCAACTGACCAGGAAAAGAATCCGAATCCAGGCTACTGAGGTGAAGCGATCATCAGGCCTTTATTTCAGCTGAAGGTAAGACACCATACAGCAGCATGAGAGAAAGAACAAGGTTTTCTCTCCTTTTTCTTTCTCTGCTCATTCCTCTGGCAGAGGTCTCCTTACAGTCAGATAACAGAAGTTAGAATACTCATTCCCTCGCGGCGCCCCCTTCCTGCAGCTGGATGGTTTTCCTCTCTCACCTTTCTGTTATCAAAAACTGGATTTGTAGCTGCCTGCAGTCTACGCATTATATCAGAATCTGACGGACAAAAGAAGCGTTTTAAACAAAAACAACTTTTTTACAGATGCAAGGTGATTGGTTCTTAGAGTACAGGCATAAGGTTACAGGTTTAATAATTGCAATAATTTTACAAATATCATGGTGTTGTATAAAAGACATATCTAAAAAAACAACCCTTCACAGGCAAATCTTGGGAGCAGTTCCATGCTTCCAAACACTGGGCTGTGAAACAGTCACGCAATCAAGCTTATTGCACTCAGACCAGCCTTATCTGTTGAACCATGAGGGCCAGGTTAAATACCCTAAGCTCCACCCCCAACTCCTATTGATGGACATAAAGCCTCCATTTAAACAAGACATGGACTGTACCCTGATCCAGCATGATGGAACAAAGAGATAAGGACTATGGGTCCAGGTAGGTCAATCAGGCACTAAACAACCAATACATAGATTAATTTATCTGCAGTGATATACCCCACACAAAATACAAAGAAAATGACACATAACCCCAACAGGGGTCATGTGACTAGGATGTACATCAACTCTTTGTCATATTCTTAAATTTAGGATTAAAAATCCTACATCTTGGTGAAATTTGATCACAAAGAAGCCTGTAAAGTCAATACAAGGAATGGTGTGTACCAACAAGGCTAGAGTTAAATCTATTGTTTGTAATCTTAGACATAAAAATGAAAAGTGCTTGCTTTGTAAGCAAGGTCCACAGTTAAAGAATACTTTTGAAATATTTTCAGGACCTTGGATAATGTTTCAGTGTTTGGCACTTGCTGAACAAAGTTGTCAATCAAGGGAGAGAGTCATCTTCAAATATTGAAAGCCAACCAGATCTAATTGTTCCCTGAGAGAAAGAGTTTATACAAGCGGTTATCTTAAAATGTTATTTTTTCAATTATATGTAGTGTATGCTAAATTAAAACACTTTAAAGCAGGTGTACTCAGCCACATAGGCCCTTGCTGTGATTTTTATTTTCTAGATACAGGTTATGAATTGGACTTGAGGTTCATAGGATGCAAGAGTCGTATTTTGTGAGGTTACTCATTTAGTAGTGTAATGATTCAAATACAATGTTAGTGCTGTACTGAGAATAAAAGCCATAGGTGAATGACTGAAGCAATATCCTGAATACACACGTGGATTGTCTCCACTCCTCCTAAGGCTACTATAACAGCACAAAATAAACTACATTTTCAAATAACATGCTCTGAAAGAAACTTAACTGAGCTCCTCTGACACTAATTCATCCTCTTAATTTATAACTCGTACTGTAAAATAATGTAATGTGAATGTATGTTCAATAATAGGGAGTCTGAAAACCACGGAAATGAGAAAGTACTGAAACTAAAGAAGATGTGGTGAACAGGTGATAAGGTGAGAAAAGAGGTTGGTTTGTAGCTCGGATTAGGCAAGGGAATGTGTGCACAGGGCAGGACGGTGACATGGGTTTGATTCAGGCCTGGGACACATTCTGAGTGGAGCTTGATTATAGTTACATGAATTTTGTGCTGGGTGCTGCTGTTTCTATTTTATCTACCTTACCATGAGTAAGTCACTTTCTGACGATGAATGACATGAGGGCACTTATGAATGCATTCGATTCCAGTAAATACTTAAGGTATTTAAATAATTAACCTTCATTTGGCATAGAGACTGTGAGCCATATACAGCATACTGTAAGTGATTCAAATCATACGTAAATGGAATAAGCATTTTCAAAGATAATTACCCTCATTTAGCTTCTTTGACCTGCTACTAAACAAATTCAGCATTAAGCAAAATGTCTCTGTCAATCCAGAGCCTTAGGCTGCCAATTTCCTACATGCAATAAGCCTTCACCACCACCCATTGCTACTCCTTTCCGTAATTCTAAAGTGGCATTTTTTGCCAATAGAAAACTACTATCAAGGGGTATTAGGTACGAGAATGATTAAGGCATTATAATAGTTCTTTGGAAAGAAGACTGGATTACATTTTCCTTCAGTGGATCAATGTGCACTATAAATAATTTAAATCCAAACAATTTACCTTGGATCTGAGTTGTAATTATAAGCTCTTTGGAGCATTAAGGAATCTTTGCTCCTTATATTAAATTGCTATCAAAAGCAAATGGTATCACTTAGTAAAACAAGAAACTGGATGATTTTCAGCACCTTTCAAGTATATAGATTTCAGAATAACGTTGTCATGAACAAGTGACAAGGCATTTTTATACATTATCTTAAGAATACGTCTATTTTTTATGACTACACTTAGTTTTCTTTCCACACTAGAGTCTGGTCTATGCTTGAGATTTTTTTTAATGAAATATAAGGCAAAATAAATTCCTGTTACATTGTTTCATTTGTTTTCTCGGGGAAACCAACGATCATTGATATCCATTTATTCAATGGAAGTGTAATCAACAAGAAGAATAGAGATAGGGTTGGAAGAAGTATGGTTAACAATAACAAATCCATGCTCCTTATTTCAGATAACCAAGATGGGCTTTGAAATACAATCTGAAACATAAATTTGGGTAATGAAATATTGCAGGGTTGTGGAATTCATAAATGTTTGGGCAATCACTGTTTTTATCAATTGTTTAATGGTGAGTTATCTTGACTTGATGACATTTCAGAAGAGAAATGATCTGTATGTGTACTTATTGGCTGGATTCATCTCACAACGGGGAGTTAGTGACCTATGACCAGAGCTATTACTGGAGCTCTATCCCATTGAGCGCCTGTCACATGAGCTATGAAAGCATGCTGTTGTAGTGCATCATCTGGCCAGTGTGATGGACAATGTGATTGAGCACACAGACAGGAATGGATCCATGCCCATCAGAGAACCATCATGGATTCTGATAAATTTAATGAGAAGCTAGAGTCTTCCCTACACATATCCAGAAAAAAGGTCATATTGAATATTGAACTGTAGTCCAGGGATATCCATCATCTTCTGTTTTATATCGCCCTGTATAGATCTATCAGTATCCTGGAGTACTTCATACCGACACAATAAATTTCCTTGGTGGAAGAAGGAAGTCTTCAATCTTTTCTCAAACATCAAAAGAGAGAAGTCACAAACCCTTCTGTGGAGAAAAAAAACTTTTTAGATTGAAAATAAATTCTCCAACTCATGTGTTTGATTCCTACCAGGAAAAGCAGGCTGAAAATGGAAGGATGATTGGATGGACTCCAGCTCAACTGCAAATCACGACCTTGACTTATAATGATAGAATTAAAGACAACATGCAATGCAAGGGTATTTTAGAATACACACATTTAAGTTTTTATAATCTCGAAAAAATGACAGATATAGAGGTTTCAGCGGATGACAAAAATATAACCAGAGACTTCACATTGTTTATAGTCTGTAAAGACAATTAGCTGTCTTTTTTCTTTTGCTGATTTTGAATCGCCAATTGTTCCTTCAGCCGACAGCAATGATCACTGTAATGTGCTGGGAGAACAAGGCAGTTCAAGTCCATCATGGCCGACAAGGTCTTCCAATCTGCCACCCATCACTGAGTCAATCATTCTTTTGCATTATGCAGGTTCCACAGTGCCTTGCAGGAGGGTTCAGAGCACATCTCTCATTGAATTCACTGCACTGCAAGCCTATACTGTAGGTGTCTGTGAAAACAAACAAGTTGATCTTTCACCTGGAGTTTCATGAGGCCTGACCTCCGTGTGCAGCTACTGTACTTGGTGAAACTCAGTTAAAAGTTTTTATTTTTTTATATTTAGGTCAATGGCAACATCATGTAACCTTAAGGCTTTGCACTAATAAAAATCTCCATCATTTTCATTTTGGATGGATTACATTTTTGCCAGGCACTTGTCTGTTTTAGAAATCCAGCCTCTGGAGAGCTGATGAGTGTGAATGGAAATCGGAGGCTACGATGTAAAAAATAATGAAAATAAGTTTTCAGGAGCTCTAAAGAGTGGAAACGGACATGTGCCCTCAGGCAGAGCTAAGGGTGCAAAACAAAATCAGACTTCTCTAGCAGGAATTGGCTTCCAGGCTATAACAGTCAAGCATAAAGAGAAAAAGAAAAGTTTGTGGTTGTTTCTGCATGGCAACAGGAAATGACTCAGGATTCTGATTCTCACACATATACAGAACTTTGATCATGTTATATGACACTTTGTATCTTTCACAGAATCATTGTTGTGGAAAAGAATGTTGTTCCTGCTTGACCTAAGCTTCTCCGAGTATACCCTGGCTGAGTATCCTTTATTTTCTCTTTAAAACAATCAACAGTTATTAAACAGTTCACGTGTTGAGCTGTATGCTATTGTGTGAAATAAAGCAAAGTGTAAGTCTTATCAGCTAAAATGGACTGTTTTGAAAGAAAACCATAATTAATATATTTTGAGGATGAGACTTACCTCAAAAGAACTACAGAGTTTCTCTCCACATCAAACTTCAGACAGTAATGGAAATAGTCTGTTAAACAGGTGTGAAGCATTACAAATATTAGCAATTTAAAATTCAATGACACTGTTAATATTTTAACTTCCTAAAAACAAAATTAGCCTCTAGGTGGATCTAGCAATATTAAAACGATTGATGTGTTTTAAAGTGTATTGCTCTGAAACTCTCACCTCTGGTATTTTTTTTTATCTTTCAAATTTAATTTAGATCCTCCGGGCTGATTACCCTTTATTTCTCACTGTTTCATTATTCTCTTAAAGCTGAATTAAAATCTCCACTGAAATAGGAGGGCATGAAGTAATACAGTTGACTTAATTAAATTAAATAAATTACTACAGTTGTAATAATTAAATATTATTGGGTGCGCTGTAGATAATCAATTGTCAATTCTCTTTGCCAAAAAGGAGAATTTTTTTAACAATAGTTCTCCAAACTCTTTTGAAAACTATTTTTGTGATATTTTTATAATTTCTACTTCTTCTGATGAAACTTTATCCTGACTTTCTCATGAAATATTCTAAATATTGTGGATTCTTATATTTGGGTGAAAGACTGAGTCTGTGCCAGTGTTCCTGCTAAATTCCATTTAACCTTCAAGTCACTGTTCCACACTGCTGTCTTATTAATGTTTTCTTATATTACCAAAAGCTCCTGTTTTTGCAAATAAACAAAAGATACACCGGGAAAACCCACAGTTCAAAATTACATGAAACTCATCATAGCTATTAATAACTGCGAATTATAATCTTCTACATCTATAATATATTATTTCAGGTGGGTAGCTGCGTCAGCATGTGTAGGCTGCAAAGGAACAAGTAATAGGAATAAACCTATAATATATTATGATTATTTATGAGTATGGATATTCATTTGTGTGCTGCATGAATAGAAGAGAATAAAAATATTTATGCAAAGAAAAAGCTGGTTGCAAAGTTTTAAGCATGAATTTTCACTGTGAGAAACATACTGCAAGAATTAACATTCTTAGTGAGTGCAAAGTTTTTACATATGTTTTTAAGAATATAAGAAAGGTACAAGTGAGATGTCATTCAAACCATCCAGTTCTTTTGCCTGCTAGTACGTGACTGATCTAGGGATATCATCCTGTCATTTCTGGGAAGTATCCAGAGTATAAGCTTTGAAAACATTACAGGTCTCAAAGTTTGTATTAAATGTGTCTCTTGTTCTGTTTTAAATGTGCTCTCCTGTTACAGTTTGTTTCCTCTGTTGTGTCACTGCTGGCCTTGAAGACAACTGGGTTTACTTTGACAATACTCCTGAAAATACACACCTTGTTTTCATCTTTAAATACTGAAGAGATTTAAATTCTCTAACATGCACATACTGTATAAGACATTTTAGGTCAAAAATTAAATTTGTTGCTTAATGTTTCATGAAGGGCACTGTGACTTGGAAACCAAAGTTACACACTGTAGTCCAAATATCTTTGCACTACACTATATACAGTATTTTACACATAACTTCCCTAGGCTTGAATTCAACACCTTATCTTCCAGTAAATCTTAGCATTTTGTTCTTTGTAGGCTTACCCCACAATCTGGATGAATACATTGATATATCCATAAAATAAACTAAATCCTCAAGTTCAATGCAACCCATTTTGTAGATAATATATTCTCACCGCCTGTATGTTATACTTGTACTCGTCTACTGTATGTTAAATATCTTTTGCCTGGTGTCTGTCCCATATTTCTATAATGCCTTTTCTGATTCCATTTGTTTTCTACCCCACTATTTTTTGTCAACTGCGAGTCTGGTATGTTTGCTGACTAAACTAGAATCTAGATCATTTATGTGGATCAGAAAGAGCAAGGGGCTGAAGCAGATCACTGTGATACTCTGTTACTTACACATTTCAATTTGAGAGGAAACCTTTGATGTACAACCTTTTCTAAAGCCTGTATTCACTGCAACTGTCACTTTTTCAAAGAGCTATAGCATTTTAAACTACAGTATGTAAAAAATGTAGTAGCACTAAATATAGAAGTTAAGGCTAGTTAGTAACTGGTTTTTAACTGTATGGTAATCTAGTTACTGTATGTATCTAGTTACTGTATCTTGCTCACATACAGTACATACAGTACATTTATTTGCCAGAGTAAACTTGTTGACTCGAGTGCTGTTGGCTATGAGGTACTAGTCAGTTATGTACGTGTGTACGTCTGATCTCTTTTCCTGCTTTCCTCACTGGTTCACCCTCATTTTATCCTTCAAGATCCCTCTCCCACTTGCCTTTTCCAGGATGTTACCCCTGTTCTCCTTCCCTAAATATCCCCTCTTGTTAAATCCTCTTAGTTCTTGGACTGCTTTTGACCATTGATCCCTCATTCCTTCACAGATATTTACCTCTCCTGCTACTTACCTTTCTCTCTAAAGCCCTTGAGTGGATGGTGACCCACTGGCTGTTTGCTTTCTCCTTCCAATACTCGCAATGTGACCTTCTCGGGTCCAGTTTTCACTCATTACACTTGAAAGAAACCGCCCTCCTCTTATTTACAGTTCCTGCTGCCTCCTTCTCATCTGTTTTTGTAATTCTTGTCATCTGCTGCATATGGCACTGTAGATCACCCTATCCTCCTGACAACATTTGATGATTTGCGAATTTGACACAGCTCATGTCTTGTTCTCCTTCTACCTCACTGGTATTGTGCATACCAGGTCTCCTTATTAGGGCTGTGTCCTGCTCCTTACTCTGTCTCCACTGTTGTCTTCCAGGGTCCTGTCCTGGTCCCTTACTGTTCTCTAGGCCCTCTTGCCTCCTCTCACTGGTTTTTCAGACCTTTTTATGCTGATGATCCTTAACCATACATCTGTCTAGTTTATTGTAACTCTCTCATGGCTTCAACTCTCCTGCTCTCACACATCTCTAAGACTTCATTATACCAGTCTTTCTTGGCTCCTTACGTAATTAGTGTAGTACTAGAGACTAGGGCTACTTCTCTTAACTTGTATCAATGATATACTCTAGCTTGTACCCCAGTGAAGCTTACAGACATTAACAGTATTGGTGGGTTACCAAAGTCTGTATAACATGTACAACTGCATAGCGTTTAGGTAGTAGGAACATAAAATATAGAAATAAACTAAGATATAGTAGTTCAGGTGGGTAGCTGCGTCAGCATGCGTAGGCTGCAAAGGAACAAGTAATAGGTTTATTCCATGCTGAAAAAAAGAAGAAAGAAAACACAACGTTTTGGCCACGGAGCCTTCTTCAGGTGTGTGGAGAAGGGTCCTGAAGAAGGTTCCTAGGCTGAAACGTTGTGTTTTCTTTCTTCTTTTTTTCAGCATGGAATAAACCTATTACTTGTTCCTTTGCAGCCTACGCATGCTGACGCAGCTACCCACCTGAACTACTATATCTTAGTTTATTTCTATATTTTATGTTCCTACTACCTAAACGCTATGCAGTTGTACATGTTATACAGACTTTGGTAACCCACCAATACTGTTAATGTCTGTAAGCTTCACTGGGGTACAAGCTAGAGTATATCATTGATACAAGTTAAGAGAAGTAGCCCTAGTCTCTAGTTCTACACTAATTACTTTTTTTAAGATGTGAGACATGGCAGATACAACAGAATTCTATAATTCTAGTCTCCAGGAGATCCAAATTATAACCAGACATTTGTTCTTGTGGATTCCTCATCCACATGAGGAATTAAAGATGAGATGACTTGAGTAGGAAGTTTAATAAAAAGCGTGTCCATAATCTAGTACACCAGCATTATTGTGTAGCTCTCTAATGAAGAGTGGCTTATAACTAGTTTTCTTTTTCAAACATTGGCAGCGTAATATACAGTAGCTCTGTGAAATGTTTACTTCTATTTCAGATGGTGGTTTATATACAGTATATAACATTTTTTCTGAGACAGTACAGTAGAACATACTTTGTTTTTAAAGACATAAGTGGGAAACACACCTGATGCAATCAAAGGATGGATAGAAAAATTAACTCTAAGAAGTCTGCTGTCCTTATGTTGTCATGTGAAAGGTCTCTTCTATAAGCTTTGAAAGGACATCTTTAAAAAGAATCTTAACGAGAACAAGTTTGCTCACAAGATAAAGTCAATGACTAACTTACAGTAAGTCAAGTTCTAAATTAAATTCCTAAATGTGGTCAATATTTACAGTTACTATATAGGCAATTCATCACACTTATCAATGAGATGTACTTTAATTGATTTATTGTCAGGTGATTCTTGTCATCAGATTGCATTTGTTCACCTGAAGACTAATGTTCTTATTTGATGCACGTACAGTATATCTACAAAATGAAGCATAAAATTGATGTCAGCACAGTGAATTTGTATTACATACCAGAGTAAGTTATCTCTGACACTGTAGCTGCTGGGACCAATTAAAATACAAATAAAGTCCTCTTTTTCAAAATGTTAAGAGTTTCTTTCTATTGCATTTAACCACATTATAAACAGAAACTGTAATTGGTATCTATGGTAAACATTTATTTTGTTAGGTTTTTAATTAATGTTTACATAACTCATATTTATATATCTATTGTATTCATTTGTAATGTTTTTATATTATGAATACAAGACAATGTACTGAAAAATTTGTCTAATGTTTTGAGATAACTGAATATGCAAGTTCTAATACACTGTGATGTAAGATTATCAGTGTTGATTTTTCTCAGATCTTTTCAAAGTTACAGTATGTACAGTAGACCTATTTTACTGGCTTCATGCTGAAGTCTGCTAAGGCCACTTCAGTTTTCTTACTTTTTGTCTGTATGCTTGTTCTTTTAAATATGTAAGGTACTTTTAAATTTCTTTATCTTGTATAATGCTTCAGGGATTTAGTCTTTCAAGTAGCATTCAGTAGTGAATTTAAAATTTGAGCAGCAAGCATGTGAAGGCTCATTGATTTTTGTGATTTTCGCTTTGAGATGAAAGGAAACCTGTCAGAAATGTGTTTCATACATATTGATGTATTTGATCTCCAGTCTCTTTTGTTCTTGGTCTGATACCAATTGGGAAAGAAGCATTTTCTTTTCCCTTTTCTTATTGGGTACAACATGTCCAAGATCCTGTACTGATGTAATGTTTTGATATGCATGCTCAGCTAAGACCTACTGTATGAAATAAAACACCCCAAAATACATTTGTTATTATCTGTGCACTTACTTGAAGATTATTGACAAGAGATAAATAACAGATTCTAATTCTCAGTTCTCACTGTTTACTGGAAGTCCTAATGCGATGAATACTGGCAGTGAGAAATAAGTTAAAAACAGGATTTCATGAATACAATTGACAGTGTATTTGTACAGTATATCTGACACTTGATTGAAATTCACAGAGCAAATAGTGATATGGGCAAATTTGCTTTACAGTTTTTCTTTAAAATCTAGTTTTAGAATAACAAATACCTTTGTGAATTACTCTTTTGGTAACTATCATTACTTTCCATTCTGTTTTTGCTGTGATGTGTTTGACAGTGCTGCTGAAAATGGAAATAGTAGTTCAGGTGGGTTTTTGCATCAGCATGCGTAGGCTGCAAAGGAACATGCATTTATTCCACACATTCCACAATAGGTGACACCCGAAGAAGGCTCCATGGCCAAAACGTTGTGTTTTCTTTCTTCTTTTTTTCAGCATGGAATAAACCTATTACGTGAAAATGGAAATGTCCAGTTGAATGTTAAATTGACAGTGGAGCATTCTAGATAATTTGTATTTTTCTAGTTTTAGGTTTGTGAATTGTGCATAAGTGAGGGTTTCATTTGCAAATCTATATGTCTTACATCCATATTGTTTGTCTGAACAATAAAGCAATACATAGGATTCTCATCTCAGATGTGCCAACTAGAGGACAATGTTTTAAATACTTTGAATCATTAAATATATTCACTGTATTTACCATGGGAGGACATTACTCATTACCTAGAACAAAATGAAGACTCTACCTTCATACAGTAATCCTCAGGATGATAATTAAAGGAAAAAAAGAATAATGCGATTGTTAAGACATGCCAGGAATTCCAAAAGACTACGGGTCAATTGCAGAGATCAAAGCCTTAGGCTTCTTTTATTCTGAAAGTTACAAGAGGAATATAATGCTAATGCCTTTGTCCAGCCCTGTATGTAATATTTCTGATGCAAAGCAAAACTCCCCAAACTGTTTGGCCAGTAGGGTTTGACTGCATATGTAATTTAGGTTGAAGATGCTATTTCTTAATGATGTCTACATGGGAAACTAAGTTGAAGATGTGGGCTGAGGTATTAAAATAACTGACAGTTGTATATCATGCTCATCCTGTGTCAGTTGCTGGTTAAGTACCTACTGTGCTATGGTATTAGATGATATTGTATGGCAATTGGACGTTTAGTAAATCTCAGGTGTGCTTATAATATGAACACAAATCCAGATTTGAAGCCTGCTCCCTACAAAAATAATTTAAGCCAAACACATTTACTGTGAGTTAAGCCTTTATCAGATGAAGAACATTATGGAAGCAGAGCAGCATTTCAATTTCCATTTCGCTGTGATGCACTGCTTAGAATGTGTGTGCATATGTTGCTGCTTCTGAGAAAAGATTTCTAAAGTTGCCTTTAGTTCCAAGCTATAAATCACCTCTAACAAATCCATAAAGAGACAATAACAGATAGCTGTCAGTTTGACATAAAGCAGTACTCCTATCGAAGAGATCTAATCTGGCTACTCAATGAGAGAGGCCTGGATACTGCTGTGTCTCAACAGATCTGCAGAATGGAAATAAACTGTTGATTGGAATGCCAGCACCATATAAAGTATTTTCATTTACTGTTGTAGACCAGTGAACTGGTCATTAGTGTCTCATTAGGAAGATGCAGAAAGTCTTTCATGGAATGACAGTCATTTAAAGAGGTCGCATACATCAAGTTTGAACCTCTGAATGTTTATAACTGGCCAGTGCTATGCTGGTACATGCTAGAAGTCATATACAGTATGTGATCTTCAGCCTTAAAGCCATTTCTTTGAGCAAAACATATTCCAATGTAACACAAAGAATTTGCATCTTATCATTCTTATTAATCTTATGTTGACAACCCTATCCAGTTATGTACAGAACACTATATACTATATATGAAATGTGCAATAGCCATAATCCATTTTCAACAAGTTAACAAAATGGGAAATAAGACCAGCACAAAATGATAGAGAAATGCAAGCATCCCCGCAGGCAAAAATGAAACAAATTGTTGTCATTGTTTAATTTGCTATTACTCTTGTTCACTGTGAAAGATTACATGTTTGATGTTAAGTCACATTTTGATATGTTAACCTGAAGAAAAATCAGAATAAAAAACTGGTTCTTAAATATAAATTAAATATTATATTTTGTATACTGATATCAAATCTGACATGTTTTTACAACTTCATACACCTGCCTTTTTATTCCTTTGTGCTCTTTGCAGTAAAAAGAAAAGACAGACCATTCCAGTCGTTCTGCTACTGATAATAATAGTAAAAATACAAAACATTGATATGACTGATGGAAACTTTTATAGTGCATACTCGAAGAAAATTAAACCCTCAAGGGTGCTCTTAATAAAAAAGGAAAACTTTGCTATCCTATGCAGTAATACATTTTTGTGAATTCAGAATTGCCATTTCTCCTTGTGGCTTTTTAACTTCAAGCTGGCCCTTCATAATATTTAGCTGAAGCAGGGTCACAAGCTGCAGCAACTGCACATAGAAACTGGCTGAAGAGAAATGTAAAAATAGAATAGTGATGTTATTGCTCTTGACAGCTAGCAAAGCATTTGGCATCCATCAGGCCCCAGAATAGGTAAATCTGATCTCACTAGCCACCACTTCCAAACAGTCCTTATAAAACTGCTTTTGACATTACTCGTATCAGGCATCGGTCGTATGCCCAGCAATACAGAAGAAAACAGAATGAATTTCATTTCTAAAAATGTCAGGTCTGTAAATATAATTGAATCAAATTACATGGAACTACACCACAGATATAAAGGTTTTGTTACATTTAGGCCATTCATTTGTATATAGGATTCATTTAGATTTTACTTGTACGGCTATTAATGGAGTTTAAATCAAAAGTCTGGGAGGAGGTCAGACTAATCTCACCCGCTTCTGCCTGCCTGCAGATAAACATCACACTTCTTGCACATCCCTCTGCCCCACCTTCGTCTTTGCAGAAGTACCGTGGCGCATTAAAAGGGGAGCAGAGGTTCCAAAATGCCTCCTGCTTATAAAGTGGTCATCAGCCTTCTCAGCTAGGTGACTGCCCCAATAAAGCTCTCTATTTACGTAAATTGGGACATTAATAAGTGGTCTTCCTTTAACAAATACATGTAATCTGTCAGCAGACTAGACTAGATGTTGAACACTGTAAGGTAAGCAATAAACACACAAAAGAGTAATAATAGAAGTGTTCTTTTATTTGCTCAAATAGCACAGTTTTACTTTCTATGCACTTGATCTTAACCAAAAGACCAAGAAGTGGGTAGCTGGCCAAGCAGTCTAATGCTCTAGATTTAGGATCCAGACTTTTTTCAGGGCATGTGTTTGTATCCCATCGCTGTTTTTTTTGTGTTTTTTTTTCCTATCAAAATAAACTTTATTTCCAAAACAACATCTCACAATAGAAAACATTCTCACAATTAGTAAACTAATATTTCTATAAAAAACTTCTTGAAAGAGGTGATTGTCCATTAGCAATCGGTGCAAGTGAATGAGGGGGGCAGATTTGCGAGTCCCTGCAAGCCCTACCATGTACTTTTGTCCATTAGTCCCTGTACAGGGCCCAAAGTCCTTTCCAGCGCTCCCTCACCAGGGAGCAGCCCCATCGGGTGACGTCACGCGTCATCCTCCTCCTGAGGTCCGCAAGGATCCTCTTCTCCTGCTCCTTCTCCCCACTCTGTATTGTGCTGGATGAGAGTGTTCCTCGCGCTCCACAGTCCTTGTTTTATCAGGAACACCAGCAGCCAAAACAAGTACCGTGTCCCTTTGTCCAATCCAGTTGGTACCAGCCCCAGCAGGATGCACTGGTAACTGAGCACCTCTCCCGCTCCCATGAGTTGAAAAGTTTTGTCCATTCTGCCCCACACCGCTTTGGCAAAGGGGCAGCTCTAGAACAAACTGCCTGAATCTCCTCAATAAAACGTGTGTGTCCCAGTGTTTTTGGGATAAAAGAAATACTCACGAGTAAAAATGTACTCTAACTCCCAGTGAAGGTGAACGTCCTGACTAACGGAGGCCAGGCATTGCAGGGTGGGAACCTGAGCCCACATACTAGGATGAGGAAACATGGGACAGCCACACACATCCACTCCTATAACATGTACACAAACCCCTGTCCTCCCCAGAGAGTACCAGGAGTTAAAAATGTAACCTTTCCGAGGTATCCCAGACAATTTCCCATCTATCCCAGCATGCTTTTCTGGGGCTGACATCACCTTCCCCATTGCTTGTCTCCTCCGTGGCCCCCTCACTGCCTGATGAGGGTGCTACAATACCATAATTTTTGTTTGGCAGTGAAATCACTTAGACATATTCTGCAGTTTAAGTTATGTTTTTTAGTTTGCTCCACTCCTATCACTCCAGACAAAGTCCTGTGAAGGACGCTTTGAAGCATTTGCAAAATGCTCCGGATTTCCGTGCAGCTTGGAATTTTCACAACTGAAAAAAGGAAGTCAGTATCAGGAATTTCTTCTTTCTTGAAGAAAATTCACTGAAGGAAACCTGTTCACCTGGTTGTTGGCCATGTTTTAGTGCTCTTTTCTAACAATTTTGAACATATGAATGTCATCGGCTCAAATAAACCAACTGGAGCCAGTCTGCAAATGCTTAAAACAATTACTTAAATCCTTGCTTCATTAATTATACTTTCCAGCACAAATTTATTTTCTTGGTTTCTGTTTGAGTTGAGTAAAAAGCATGAGAGCCTCAGGATTTAGCAGTGCATTCATAGTGCTGGGGAATAACTCTGTAATCAGATTACTGGGCGTTAGCGCACGTTATCTGTTATAATCTTTTATAACCTTAACCTGAGAATTGATTGTCCAGCAGCTACTGATTTTCAATATGTATCTTTCTTGTATATGTATATTTTTATATTTTGTCTTAAAAAAACTAAGCAAAAAATAAACTAGCAAAAAAAAACCCACTAGTGTACCGTTTAAAATAATTCAGGTGAAATTCGTGCCAGTGCATGTAAAGACAGTAACTTTATTTAGAGTGTCAGCCCAGGAGCACAAACAATAATCTCATTGTTGATCTTTTGCCAGCCATTAGTGTCAGTGTGAATACTGTACATCATAGCAAAACCTTGTACTAACAAGATGTTGAAACCTCTGTTATTGTTCCAGTAAGAAACTACTCTAAAGTGCACTTTAGTGCATTTTATAAATTATCCCCATTTATATGTTAATCTAACAACTATTTTTAGTAAATTATATTGACAGTATTATTGTTTTTTGTCAAACAGATAAATCTGTTAAGTAGGGAGACATGAGTTAAATGTATAATTTTATTATTAGGTTAAACAAAGTAATGATTTTTACTTTTTTTTTAAAGTAAGAAGATACTGTAAGTGATATAAAGTATTAGTTAAAAATATGTAGTTCTAAGCCACATGTACAGTTTTTGAATGTATATCTGTGCAAATCCCCCTCTCTCTGCCTCCCCTAACATAAGGGTAAAGTGCCCTTTACCAATTCTTCTTATCCTAATAATTCTAATTGTATTGTTGTTATTGTTACAGGTGCTAATCAGCCACCCCTCCTCTGCTCTGATAAAATATATATATATAATAGATCTCTTTCTTTTCACCAATTACCCTTTGCCTATGGAGAAAGGTAGCACCTTCCCCAGAGAGTGAAGTTACTGTAAATCTTTGCTAAAATATTTTTACTTTTTAGCTTCAAATTGTGAAAATGTACAGGTTTTCTTCTGCTGTAAGTGTGCCTGTCATTTTTATCACAGACAAAATCTTTATCACTGCCATATGCATTTTATAGATTTTCCAAACATTTCTTACCCTGCAAATTGCAATGAAATAATCTTCCTGATCCTGTTTTAAATTTCCCTAAACCTGATACATATTCATCATGTATTGTGTGCACCAAGGTTTTTGATGCTCTTACATCTTGCTAGTCTTTGTCAAGAGTTTCTTCCAGGTTGCTGTTTCATGCAATCAATAAAAATGATAATCCTTTGATAATTTCCAAAGCACGCACATTATTTCCGTTTTCTCTGGTTAGAAAATGTTGGAAGATGCATGGGGGATGATGCTTTTATTAGTTTCTTTTGCAAATATGTAAAATTGGAAGCGTTATGGTCATAGGCTATCGCAAACCAGACTGGGAACGCTATAAAGAAAATGTATCAAAATTGAAATGCATGGATAATTCAGTGACATTTTATGCCAGAAGGGACAATCTGTCTCAGTTATGCCCCAAAGCTTATACAAAATCCATTGCTATTACCTAAACATATTGACAAGAACCACCATATTTATAGGATTTGCTGTCTTGTCTGGTTATTTCAAAGCCAGATGGTCAAAGGTACATTAATGTATTTTGTTTTTTTTTCCTACTGTAAAACCATCTGAACATAGTTTTAATGATAAAGTAACAAATATAGTTTCTGAGATGGAACTTGTGTACTGATCTGATAATTTATAATATTTTCTGATTTAATTGATATAAAATAGAAGTGCTTAAAGAGATTCATCACAAAGATATCTAGAACTGAGGGGGTTGATTGTCAACACTGGAAGAAATGGGCAGTGATATTATTCTGTATTATACGCTGGTGTATAAATTTAGAAAAGGGCTGATAAACTGGACTCGAGCAGTTATTTGAAAGGAGACTCTATCTACCCTTATCCCCAGCCCCATATTTAGGGTTGTCTTTATCAAAATTCTTTTCAGTTATCCGATTGTTTTCAGACCTGCTCTTTAGAGTCACCATGCTGTCCTCCCTTCCCTTTCAACCTCTCCTGATGTCAAAACCATTACAGGGAGCCCCAGCAAAACAGCGCCACCTGGGCCACTTCCTGTCGCATCCCCTGTGACCATCCTTTCTTTCTCTTTCACTCGGTCTTACCTCTTCGATGATCCCTTCCTGATCTGCTCTGTCCCTTTCCCCGTCTCTCTCCTTCTTTTTTTTCATTTTTCATCGTTGTGTATCCAGCACACACCACCTTTGGCCCCAGTAATGTCTTTGTGTTTTCATCTTCTTCCCTTGCCCAATCCTCCTTTTTCGCTTCTCCAATAGGAGTCTTTCATCTGCTAACGCCTGCTTTGTCCCCCCTCCTGCAGACCCCTGTAGTGGAACAGAATTAGTCCCATTATTGAATACTTTGCTGTATTTGATCTTACGGGTGGCCCAGTGGCTGTTCAGACAGCATCCACAACGGGTCCCTCTCTTTTCATTTCCCTACTGATATCCTACATGATATCATGATATCATGTTCTTTTGGCCCCTGAAGTTCTCCCCCAATCTCTTCCAGTGATGCCCAGTGATGACTGCCTACAAAAGAAATGCTAGGCAACCTCCCGATGAAATATCTCCAAATCCCCTTTCAGAACCGTCATTGGCTATTTTGCAATGTGTATTTTGGGGTGTCTCCATATGGCGCTAGCCCCAACTAGCTCTTTTGGTGGAGCATGAGACTCATAATCTCAGGCTAGTGGGTTCGTGTCCCATGTCGGGCATCTGTGTTATAGGGTTCCCCTCACTTCTTATGAGGTTTATGGCAGCCTTGTCAAACAGGTGATTCTTCTTTTACCCGGGAGATGAGCCCTCGCAAATGTATTCAAATCATCCCACTATTGTGTGTAATTAGGGTTTAACCAAATTATTGAAGTAGACATTTGGATATGGTTTACCCTGAATTTTAAAAAGCCTGCATTTCAATGCTGCTCTTTTTTGATCCTTTTTATTTGCTACTGTAAAACTTCTCATGCTGCATAATATGTTGCTCTTTGTGGTATTTGGGAATCTTCACTTGACTTCTATAGATTAAATACAAAAAAAAGAATGTGTGTGGACCTTCTTTATTTCAATTTAGTGTTGTATATTCTCATCATGAGAAATAAAAGACAGAATTCTATGCAAATGTGTTGATTATGCTTGCCCTATTTTTACAGATTTCCCCTAAAGATTCATTTAAGTCATTATATTTTGCTATGCAGTATGGATGCTGAATTATATTGATGTATGAATGTGCAAAATCAGGTGATATAGAAATGTTTTGGGTACACACATTTTTCATGAAAATAGAAGCCTAAATTGTCTATCACAAAATACAAGTACCCTTGTATTTCTTTCTTCCCCTGAACTCATGCCTGTTTTTGCAGCTCTGTGCACATGCTTGATGAATTACTGGCTGTAATTAGAATCCCTGAAAAAATATGCAAATAGACTATACTTTGACTCTTGGCATTTACTATCAGATACTGAAATGCATTTTTCACCATCAAAAGAGATAAAGGTTAACACCATTGTAATTTACTTTATTCTATTAAACACAGTTCAATAGTGTACATTAAAGGATGCTTTTTTACAAAAAACAATTTGATATAAGCTTTAATTATTAAGAAACATGGCAATTTTCTGTCACTTGGAAACTCAGATCAAAAGCATGTGTCAGTTCTTTTATAGGACAGCATCTTTTTGACTATAGGTAGAATCACAGTATTGTATTTCAGGCAATTTGCATATGCAGTACATTTTATACTTTTTTCACTTGTAATTTAAAGTGCTGTATTTGATCTATTTTTTCATACACTTCTGCACTGTTAACATACAGTATGCTGTCTTATACCTTACAGTGCCTTGCAACAGTATTGGAAAAATAATCAGAAACATTCCAATGGGATTCCATTTTGTAAAATTACAAAATGATACATACTGTACACATTTTAAACTTAATATTTTATTTGAAACCTGCTGTAAGTGCTCAAACTGAAGACTTCAAAGGGTAAGATAAGGTTCAATACATTTTAGTAAAAACCAAATAGAAAAAAAAATGAAATAGTTTCATGAAGAAGTATTCAGACCCATCATCTCAATATTCGTTTTGACAGATTTGTTCAGGGTTCCTCATGTTGCTTGGGGATTGCTTATGAACGTTTTTTTCTTGAGAATCTTTCCGGTGATTCTCAATAAGATTAAGATCAGGACTATGACTGGACCACTCAAGGATAGTCTCTTGTTCTTAAGCCACTATAGTCTACAGCAGCTTTGGCCTTATCCATTGGATTATTGTCCTGCTGAAAGGTAATTTTTGGCTGCAGTTATAACTCCTTTGCAGACAGAAACAAGTTTTCCTCTAGTATTTACCAGTAATTTGCGCCAAACTTTTTTCCCTTCGGTCTTTAAATGCTTTTCCCTTTTCCATAGCATGACGTAGTCACTACCATGCTTGACTAAAGAGAAGGTATTGAATGGGAGATGTGCTTTGTTGGTCGGCAATAAGTGTAACACTTGGCATTTTGACCATAAAGTTCCAATTTGGTCTCCTCTGACTGCTACACATTTCGCCACATTTTTGGAGAATCAATCAGGTATTTTCTTGCAAACATCATATGAGCCGTTAAGGCTGGCTTTGTGGAATGACCTAGATTTTGTTGACAAAATCATACATATTTTCTCCCATTTCAGACACACCCTCCAGCTTTTTTAAAGTTCACATTGACCTCTCACTGGCATCCCTTACCAGTTTTCTCCTTGCCAGGCTGCTCGGTTTACAGGGATGATCAGGTCTAGGCAGTGTGTGAGTGGTACAACCCTCTTGCCATTTCTTAACGACTGTGCTCACAGGAATATTCACTGAGTTCGATATTGTTGTACCCTTTTGATCTGTGCTTTTTGATGATTTTACCCCTGACTTGCTTTGAAAGCTTCTTAATATTAATGGTTGAGTCTTTCCTTGGAATTCACTAACTGACCAAGGAATTGCACAGAGAGAGATGTTTTATTCTCATATCTCACACTGTTATTGCATACAGACTGATGCTACACAACTAACAGTGTGGCTTTTAAAGGTCATTTTGTGCACTTAAATTATTTTAAGCTTAATAGGTTTGAATACTTATGTAATCATGGCTTCTCCATTTTTCATTCATCTTAATTAAATATTGATTTCATATTCCTATTTTACATTTGTTTTTTGCATTGAATGTCTGGAGTAGTTTGTGTATTAATTGCTGCTTTAGAGTGGCATAGCTACAGGCTTTCAACCAACAAAATGTAAAATGTGTCTGAATTCTTCCACAAGGTACTGTATTATTGTATCACCATACAATACATTGTCTAAAAAGTGGCAAAGCTAAATATAAAAACACATTCTTCTGGGACTGAGCTTGGCTTTGCACCCTTTTGCTTCTAAAAATATTTTTTATATTTATATATTATATATGTTCTTTAAATCTCTTCACTTCTACATAGAATTTACAGATGTCATGCTCAGGTTGTAAAGTGGGACGATAATTTACAATTTTATATTTTAAACTTTTACCAAGTTATATAGACAGTAACCCAAAAGCAAAAATTATTCAAGTCTAACGATTGAGTTCTGCATTTAAAGAAAATTGTAACAAATGCATTAAATAGAATGAAGCAGACATCTCCTGCAATAAATGTGTTTTATTTGAATAATTTTAATGGATATATCTTTCTGGTGGATCCCTTTCATTTCAGGTCTTTACAAAGTTATTTTTATGGCAAAGAAGAACTGATACTGAACTGAAACATGATATGCACCTTGCAGTAACTTCTTCCTGTCCTAACATTTTTTATGACTTACTTGTACTTGAGACTTTAGTGTAATGTCTAGGCTGTACAGTACTTGATAAGGTGATTGCCTCTTATTTATGTGTTACGAGTAGCATCTACAGTAGCAGGATTTTTAAAAATAATGGCAAAATAGTGCAACTCAGAACAGTGAGGTAGAATCATTATATTATAGTTCACTGGTAAGTTGGCTGTCATATTTTATCATGCTATTCATTCTCATCAGAACATTAATGTAAGATTATCATCATAATTATATTATTTTTTCCCGGGGCTAATGTGCTTCAAAGAAGTCTACTATATGCCCAGAATGTGTATTTTAAAAACATATATTTGCCTAACAGGGACACTAGAAGCCTTTTACAGGTTTTTCTTAGCTTCCAACAGTAACTTTGCAAAATAAACACACATCACATTTTGCTGGCATCAGCTTGAGGCTGTTTCAGTATTTCATAATATTTCTAATGTTTTTTATTCAGGACCTGCATCTAGTACATTCTAAGACAGAAGGTGGCACTGCTGCTTCACACATTCAAATAAGCAAAACCGTCATTGTTCAGTACAAGGAATGTACATCCGCAAGTAAAAACTTGTCGCATGTAACATGGTTATCTTAGAATAGCAATTTAAATGCACTGCAAGACTCAAAATTGAGATTTAACCCCAGAAACAGTTAATTAATACAGGAGCTGAATAATAAGGGACATAATCATGTACTATACTCTGTGAAGATAGATATCCCTTTAAAAATAGACATTCCTGGATCCTGTAAGGATATTATTTATCTAAAGTATTTTGGAAAACCCCCCCGAATGTCATGTTCCTGTGAGAAATACTTACACACTGTGAAATAAAATAAAAACAGACAGAAGGAGAGTAGTTTCATTGGGGAATTCCTAGCTGTGTTTTATAAAACTCTTATTAGATGGCTTCTGATTGCTCAGAATGAAATTGGACATTCATTTCTTTGCATTCCTTTACCTTTAAAAGACTATAATCCTGGTTTTATAATCTTACTCTGGCACATTCACTAGCCTTACAATAAATATGATATGTCTCCTTGTCTGACTGGCAATATGACTCACAAAGGTCCTGAAGCAATGTGTTAGAATATTTTCTTTTTTTAGAGAAAGTGTAATTTTCCTCTGTGACTGCAGTCCAGTGGTGATATCTGCTTAGTTCATTGCCTTCAATGAACCCCAAATCTTGGAAAACTAGAATTGTTTGTAACCCCTTGTATTCTTCTGCTCTTTACATTTCCATCTTTTATAGTTTCTTTTTGCCCTTGAGTGCTATTGAGAGCCTAACTAGAGCCAATACATTTTATCTGCATGTGGATCCCAATATGACCAAATAGAACTGGTAGAAAAACACAAGATCATTTGAGTGATAATAATCCCACTATATGAGGTCCTGTGTTTTTCATGTAATGGGAAGAGCAATAGCTTTTTACAACTTGCACTTTTCCAATTACAGATCTCCCTCCTGAACAGATAGGAGAAGATTACTTAAGTTCACTATAGAGCTAAAGATGGCATTCTGTAATACACTGGCAATATAGAAAGACTTTGTGTCATAATCACCTACATATGGCAGGGTGACATGACACAATGAGTCTCGTGGCCTGTGGATAGCTATTTCAAATGTTTGCCACTGAACAAACTGAGCAGATCAGACTACAGAGCAGAGTAGCTTTTTAAATTATAAGAGAGAGAGAGAAGATCACTTTATTGGCCATATACAATTTCTTGCATTAGGAATTTGTCTTTTCTAATACCCCAGCTTGCTCTCCATGAGACACACAAGCACAAAGATGGGGTCAGAGTGCAGGGTCAGCCATTTATTTTTCTGGTGCCCCTGGAGCAGCTGGGGTTAAGGGCTCAGGGGCCCAACGGAGTAGGATTCCTCTGCCATCAACCTTCCAACCTCAGGCACAGGTCCTTAGCCACGGTGCCACCGCTCCACCAAATTGGTCTATTAAAAGTATTATCTGGTGCACACTGCATGTCTACTTGCTGTATAATACTGTGATTTACACATGATTAATGAAATAGCTAATCATGAATATGTGATCATCATACACATATCACTTGTGAATGACCACTACACTACCAACGCTCTGGAGAATGGTACTGTATGTTTCTCTTCAAAGTAGTGGCAATGAACACACTTGAGTTATGTCCTGCAATTCCTCAACAATCTTAAACAATAACATATCAGATACCTTTCTTAGTGTGATTTGCTACTGTATGTGATTAAAGGCTTATGTAAGTGACCTAACAAGAGCCATGATTGTTAGTGCACGTACCCCAACTGAGTTGCTGAAGGCAAAACACTTCAGGCCGATTCAGACAACATGAAGACTTTAGAGGATGTTATTGGTGGGCATATCACCTACAGGATGTGTTGTCCAGATTGCAAGAGTAGGTTTATACATTTCACTTGGAACTACTAGTTCCTACTGCCTGAGTGGTTCATGTGCATCTATGAACATTCAGTGAAGTCAGTTTTGTGATGTGCTGCCAATGTTATTACAGCTGGACCAGCCCTGGTAGTGTTTAATGTTTAAGAGCAGTATTTAAAATAAGGCAAAATGTAGAGGAACCTCAACATCAGGGGTTTGTAAAAAGGTGTGTTCACATAGTCATGGAAATACATGTTGGTCATCTTTCTCCCCATCTAAGGCTCTACCGATGAAAAATTGTGCATTTCAATCTTTGTTCTACTTGTCAGTGTGGAATTAAATTAAATTGGTTCCTCATACTTATTTGTGGAGCAGTTGACCTGTTTTGAACTTGCAACCTGTGTGTCATTATTAAGAGATAAAATGTTGATGAAACCATCACACCACAATAGCTATTATTATGTTTTCAGGGGAACCAGAGGTCATAGTTTCATTGGGAGACACTTTCATTGGGATATATCATAAGTGTGAATGCAACATTACAAAAAAGTAGTCATGCATAGGTTACCCTTATGACACCTAACCTTGTTATTTTTTATTAGACCTTAAAGCAAGAGCACACTTTCAGACATACATTATGTCTTCTCTGAACCACGCTAAAGTTCAAATGTCTCATAAGTAAAGGCCAGGACAGGGGCTATCATGATTATGTGAGCAGTCAAGTGGAATAAAATAGAGATGTTGAAGGTTAAACGCCTAATTTGGATGAGTTTTGTTAGATTAACTGAAGTGCTTAGATATGTCTGTAGAATACGTGCTACACTATCATTTTAGGAAAATGGGGAACTGGAAAACATCTTTATCATAGCCATCTCAGATTACCCGTTATTAACATTTGCTGTTTTTGTCTTTGAAGAAGAAATATTACATGTTGTTTTTAGTAATGTTTTGGATCAAAAGAATTGGACAGAAGTTCACTTTATATTTATCATTTGACATTTTTTGTGTAGATCTCAAATATACTATTATACAGTTTTATTGTACTGTAACATGAAAAACATTTATTTAAAGGTTTCCTTTTTGGGTAGTTCTTTTGTCCTGTACACAGCTATTTTGGCACTCACACAAGAGACAGACCTTTTAAGTTCATGCACTGTATGCAGATTTTCACTTACTTATTCAGACATGAACATGAGTTTTTTTATTTTTTGGTTTCTAACGATGCCAAGCAAAACAGCCATTTTTTAAATGCCATTACTTTTTATGGTTAATTTATTCCCTATCCCACAGAATGTTTCCACTAGTAGTATAGCCTTTTGTTAGAACATTATAGCAAACTAAGTGATACTATGTAGTTACATATTGATTACTGATTAATTGACTGTTTCACTAATTACTGAATGACTATGTAATGCAAAGGATTCTGGGAAAGACACATTTGTTCATGACCAAAGGATTTAGTTCCCATTCTCTGTTTGATGTGGTTGGTATTCAATAGTGTATACTTTTTTGAATATTAAAATTTGATAGTGAGCTAATGTCCTTAGTCCTCTACATTTTCAGCTTACTTTACTTTGTTTGTTTTGGCCTGCTGACAATGGGAAGACAACTATTTTTTTAGTTTTAAAATTGTCTGAGCAGTGGGCATTTATTTAAATACTAAAACTATATAATACTGGAACTGAAACTATGTTTCAGTACCATTTTCAACATGTTCAGCTTTTTTAGTTGTTAAACTGTTTTCATTTTTAATATTTTGTTTCTTCTAATTTCTGACTTCCCTGAATTTTAGGCAAATAAATGCAATGGAATGTTGTGTGGAGGCAGAGGTCTTAATCTCATACCCTGCAATTGGAGATCTGTTGTAAAAATATAACAAGGCATCCTATGCCATAATGTATACTGTTCCTTTAAGAAGGAGAGTGTTAGATTTTTCTAATTATTTCATCTTTCAGGCAAGTTTTAAGTGGACATTAATTTAGACGTTAGATATCAGACAACTATTTTGTAAAGGTGAGACATATATTGCAGAAACGTTTCCATAATTGCAGAATGAAGAGAAAGGCTTTCATGTAATAGACATTGATTTTCCTAATAGGTTCCTTTTTACCTTCATGTACAGTGTTTAAGTTATAGAGAGTTTAATAACATTGTCAGTATGTACAATTTACTTGCCATTTAAACTTCCATCACAATTTACGTCACAAAGAAAATAGTGACTAGGAGGATTTAAGAACAAAGACTAAAGGGAATAAAAGTTTAGCCCTTCTAGCACTGCCAATTCCAACCAGGTAAGGGACAGGGTGAATGTTCTCTATACGGAATAAATGGCATTCTGATAAAGAATGGATGTTACTGTAAGTGAATAAGTTGCTGAACATATTTTTAAGTATTCTTAAGTAGTTAACTATATATTCTTTATATTGTGTTCAAAAATAATAAAATCTGTCTGTGCAGTCTTTTTTTTCTAAGTCCTGAAAGCATAAAGAATGTATTTTCCTAGCAGAATGAAAAGGTTTTGTATGGTGCCTTTCTATCAAAAGAACACGACTTTTTTCCACTGCACTCATCAATATTCTCAGTAACAGCCTGAAACTTTTAAGCAAAGAGTATTGAACGGCTAAACTAACAGGTACTGTACCATGTTGCCTTGTTCTCGCTCAATACAGCCTCAATGTCTATACAGCCAGATATTCCTTCTCTTTATTTACTTTTATGTAAACAATATTTCTACCGTTCTTTAAAGCTAAGAGCAATAATCTTGTAAATATCTTGGAAGACAAAGGGACCGTTCTACATGCTGTTGAAATGATTGTAAAGTTTACAGTACTGTACAGTATTTTATCTAGGCTGAATCTTTTACAATTTAAATAAACAGGCTGTCTCTCAGGGGAAAAAAATGACCCATGAAATAACTCAGTGAACTTCGCTTTCTTATTGCACAGCATATTGCTTTTTCTGAGCTGCAAGTCACTATGTGGAAGATTTTGACAGCCCTTGCCAAACGTCAGAACGCTACCTTTTCATGGTAAAGATTTAATACAGTCCCTGGAAGAAAGCTGTATGAATCTCTTAAAATCACACAGAGTGAACAACAGCAGTATACTGTTTTTTGCATGCTATCCTAAATGATTACTGTCAGGTTTGCACTGACATAAAATTATTTTTCATGTTGTTCCTTTCAGTTGTTTATATGTCAGTGGATGGAAATGAATTACATCACTGTATTTAGGAGACTGTGCATATGATGGTACACTAAAAAAGTAGTTTGCTAAATAACAGAAAAAAACAGTATTGGTTGGCTCATAGAAATGTTGTTGTTAAAATGTTTGATTACAGATTGAGGTATTGGTCTGATTGATACCTACAGTATTTGTGTTACATTACCCTTCTTTGTTGAATGGTACAACACATAACTGTTGTCTCCCTGAGTATTGATTTGCTGATGGGGAAAATCTGATCTTCTAAGAAACTTTCTGTGTCTCCCTTGAGATACATAACAATAGGCTTACATACATGTAGATGATAGAAAATGAAAAAGTTTCATTGCTATTCTACTGAACATCTCATTCCCTTTTTGAATCCCAGAAGATCCTAGGCATATGAAAACAATCATACAATCGAGCTGTAAATGTTGTCCACACTACGAGCTTCTCTAAGATAAAAGTACAAAATCTTAAGACCAAAATTGCTTTCAATATTTTCAAGCAAGCATCTCATCAAAGATCCTTCTGCCAGTTGTCACTGATCTTTGGGTGACTACTGGCTTTATGTAACACTCTACTTGTCCATGTAGCTTATAAAGTTTTTTATTGGACTGTGCATTTTGACAACCCAGAACCCACAGGGATTTCAGGTCTGTGATGACATACTATGTCACCAGGCTACAATTCATGTTTTGCAAAACAAAGAAAAGATCTTCTGACAATGTACCAGCAGCCAATCATCCTGCAACCCACAACTGGCAGCCCACTGAAACTAAGCAGGTGTGAGCCTGGCCAGTACCTGGTTGCTGCTGTAAGAGATATTAGAGGGGCCAGTAGAGGGTGCTCACCCTGCAGTCTTAATGCCCCAAAATAGTGACGGGGACACTATACTGTAAAAAAGGCTCCGTCCTTCTGTTGACATGTAAAACCGAGGTCCTGACTTTCTGTGGTGATTAAAAATCCCAGCGTGTTTCTCAAAAGGTGTAGGAGTATTACTCTGGCGTCGTTGCCACATTTCCTCCTGGCCATTGCCTCCTAATAATCCCCATCTGTGAATTGGCTTCATCACTCTGTTATCCTTTTCACTGATAGCTAATTTGTGATGAGCGTACTATGTGCACTATGGTTGCCGTCACATCATCCAGGTGGGGCTGCACATTGGTGGTGGTGGAGCGCTTTGAGGGAAGTGTCCAGAAAAGCGCTATATAAATGTAAGGAATTATATAAGAATTATTACCTTTCCTGTTCTCAAAAACAATTTTATAAAATATTTTTGGGTGTATTTTATGAAGAAATAAACCAAAAACTTTATTTCCAGTATAATCCTAGTTAAATACTGTTCTTGTAGAGAGGAAGTCTAAATACATCTCTTCCAGACAAGTCTGACAGCAGCATTATCACCTTGTAGCCAGATCTCTTCAGTTCTCAGAAGGTGAGTGTAAAAGATCTCAGTGTACTGTGCAAGTTTAAGAAGTGACTTCACTCCCCTCTGAAATCTCGACAGTGTGGACTCTGACATGGCAGACCACCTCTTCTTTTGGTGTGTCTAGAGTGTGGTACTGTCGGAGCTTGAAGCTTGTGAGCAGCCAGGATTGTAACCCAGCAGGGTAGGGAGAGCTGTGCTCATTACTCTAGTGTCGTGACATGGATTTCCCACACTGATGTCTATCAACCCCTGTGTTTGCTGTGAGAATAGTAGGAGGAATTTACAAGGGCAAAATGTGACTGTGCTCTGTGTGTCACAGATGTCACGTCACCATGTTATGAGATGTAGACAGTGTAAAACTCTGACTGACTCTTCTGACCGTCTAGAGAGTTTCTTTCCATGCTCAGAGCCTGTGAGTGACTTATATCAAATACCAGGAGGAGCAGGGAGAGCTGCACTCTTCACATAAGCAATGCTGGACATGGTCAGCCCTGAGATGGGAGAACTCCAAATAAAACTGGAGTTTTAAATGTAAATAAAACTGGTGGTGTTTGTTGGTGGTGATAGTGTTCTTTCTTGACCAACCAGAATGTGCAAACCAATGTCCCAGTTGGATTGCCAGGGCTCTGTGCAGTGCCAGGTGCTGACTATTTGCTTATTAGAGATCCAATGACACTGTTCGAAAGGGTATGAATGTTAACGCTGGTGCCCATTCTGCACTTGAACAATCTGATTTACCTAAAGTTCTCCCTTAATTCAATTGGTGAATTTCTAAATTCTCTCCTTGACCCGCTGTAAAGCGGGACTCCTGGTGCAGAATGCTTGTCATGTGTCACCCAGGTAGGGACTGGAGTTCAGTGGTGGATGATATGGGACCTTTTAAACCTCTTATCTGTAAGGAGATATGTATAACTCTGAGATAAAAAAGAAATCTAATTTAATTAATTTAAAAATATATTTTTGCCGGTTTTGATCAGAGGTCTTTGTAGATCTGTGAGAGATCAGTGCCAACACTGAAAGGAGAGAAATTATGGTTGTAATTACATTACATGTTTTTTCATTGCAACCTGAGAACAGGCATAATATATTTCTAAGACAAGTTATCATCAAGTTACACACTTGCAGACTATATACAGTATATAACGTAAACACTCCGTTTTTCTAAGATATTAGAAAATCGGAAGAGTAAAAGCTTTTCATTCTAACAAAAACAGAAATTGTCTTGTAGGCAGGAACCCATTTCAGAGTGTGTATAGGAAACTAATCCAAAGGCATGAATCAAAAGTCTAGTGCTCAGCTCATCAGTGCCCCTTGCTTTAAGTTTCAAATCAGAAATCTCAAATATTACCTCCTTTCAAAGAATTTATTTGGAGCGGAATAAAAAAGGCATGCTATTAGATGGATGAGACTTTTTTTGAGGAAAGAAATTTGCATTTTGATCCATTTTGTGAAATGTCACTTCCAGCTGCTCATTTCAACTTTACTGATACACAATAAAAACACAAGTCTTGGATCATTATGCATGGTATTTTAAATTGTAAATACTATTTACATTTTAAACAGTGAACAGAAAGGCTTGTTGATTGTTTGAGCAGTGTTGTTGCTTGCGATAAGAAAACACTGAGCTCAAATCAGTATATTAAAACAGCACTTGGTGCTTTGTTTTATAATTGATGTGAGCTAAAATTATGAAAATAGGCTTATTAAGAATCTGTATAGATTCAAAAAGACATGATTTTAATTAATGCAAGAGCAATGAAATAAAACACCTTTTGACTTGAAGTGAAGATCTCTAAATTTTGTTTGGTACAGTATGTTTGTAGACTGAGAGAGGTCAAGAGTAACCAAGAAACTAAAAGAAAAGGGTTTCCTTACTCTCCCATCACCATCACATTTGCCTGATCCAACTGCATAATTATTTTCAGATGTCAGAAGAACCTATGCAACAGCAGAATGACTGAAGCTCCCCCTTCACATGAACCTAATCTGCATGCTCAGAGGTTGTGCAGTGGTAACTGTGGTTAGAGAAGAATTTACCATCTTATGTAGTCCAGAGAGCATTGAGGTGGCAGCAGAGAGAATGGATCAGTGTTATTACTGGCTGCTCTACCATGTTTATGCTGATCTCATGGAACATACCTTGGTAAAGATGTCATACAGTTGTTCACTCTATACTGCCTGCCCCAGTCCATCAACACAAGATACATTCTATGCAAATCAAAGGGAACATGGAACAGTGACACACTGGCAAAGACCTTGAGCCAACAGTTTTTTTGTTTCCTGCAAGCCAATCCTGACACGTCGATATTCCGGCAGGACAATGCAAGTCCATACAATGATCCTAGGATTACAATGACATGACCGCGATCAATTCAGCCTTCACTGGGTAGGTGTAGCGGAAAAGGAAGAGAGACAAAAACATCCCATAACAGCTTATCCAGAGGCTGATCAGGTCTGTGTTTCAATACTGCCAGGATCGGGTCCTATGTAATAGTATGTACCATTATTATAGTAGTTCAGGTGGGGAGCTGCGTCAGCATGGATAGTCTGCAAAGGAACAAGTAATAGGTTTATTCCATGCTGAAAAGAGAAAAGAGAAAACATGTTTCGGCTGTGAAGCCTTCTTCACCTGAAGAAGGCTTCACAGACAAAATGTTGTGTTTTCTCTCTTCTCTTTTCACCATTATTATAGTATGTATTATTATTATTATTAATAATAATTACACTCATATAGTGCTTTTCTGATCACTCCACTCAAAGTGCTTTGAAAGTAACAGGAACTCTTCTCATCCACCACCAGTGTGCAGCACCCACCTGGATGATGCGACGGCAGCCATGGTCTGGCAGTGTGCTTACCACACACCAGCTCATTTTTTCCTTTGAAACATGTCACACTGCCAATAGTAAAATGATCATGATTGTTATTTGTTTTCACATTTCTTGTGATTTCAATATATGATCTCTAATTTAAAATATTGTTAAACACCTTAGATCAGACTGTCCTCTTTCTTTTGCAGTTCATTATTAATGTTATTCTGTGTCCTACATTTTATTAATTATCTTGGAAATTATTTGTTAATAAGAAGATAAAAAAAATATTTGCATTTTTATCATATCATTGGTATTAAAGAACCAGGCAAGTGTCTGTAAATAAACCAATCATTAAGATCGTATACCTATTATTCTTATATGATGATATTGTAAAAGATATAATCAAGACTCTTTAATATCTATTATATTAATAATAAACAGAGGGAAACCAATTGTAACTGCCCCTACCCACTATCCACCATAGGTTTTTAATGGATTCCTAGTGTAACTGGAATAAACATGCAGAACATTTTATTTAACATTCCTGTAGAACTCCAATCATGAATGAAACTTGTATTTAATTAATCTGTCTGATTTTAATGCAAGAAGCCTCAGTGCTTTAAATTTGTCAGTAAGGAAATTTTAAAATTCCTTCCTTTCTGTCATTTCGTAAGGCTCTGAAACGCCCCTTAGCAAATTATATCACCCCAGTGATTACAAAGCTTTTGCTTTGGAAGGCACTGATTAATAAAGCCATTTTTCATTAAGCCAAAGCACCATGAACATAAGTGTCTCATCTGTTAACTAAAAGCATCCCTTTGGTGATAATTATCAGTGTTTTAGTATTTTTTAATGTTATTTGCCATTCATGAAGTGTCCATCTCTTCAACTCTAGAAAATAGATGTTAGAAAAGATATACTGTACTGTGCATATATATAAGCAATATACTGCAAGTACAGTACCTTACTTTAGAATTATATATATTGGAATAGAGACAGCACCATACTTTGTGTTCAGGCTCAGTGTGTATATTATTGTCTATTTTTCAGACGTCTTTAAAACTATTGCTGTCATATGATGAAAATGGGGGGGAGAACACTCACATGGCTTAATCCTTATTGACAGTGGCTGGCTTTGTGCTGTGATCTTTCTATCTGTGAGTGTATCTTTCTCCTAGATTATGTAGCTGTCATTCACTGTTACTGAATGTAGCTGATACGTGAACCATTTGTTCTCCTCTACATTAATGTTTACAATGCTGGTAGATGTGATAATGGATATGTGCAGCTTCTTGGCTGTGTGCATGCTGCTACTCAGTAAATCGCTGCTGTCCTGCAATGAGCTTTTCTGTATTTTTGCTTTATTGTAATCTATAAATGTATATACGTTTTGTGGAGCTTTCTGTAAAAAAAAAGTACGAAGATGTCATAATCCCCAACCCCATCCAGGGTGCACTAGGGGGAACTGAAGCAGGCCTCATTTTCCATGAAGGTACAGGCGGCACAGACAAATTGAGGCAGAGGGAAAATTTTCCAATCAGGAGAAGTAGCATTGATTCTCAGTAAGCTGTTTTCATTCCTGTTAAAAAATGCTATTGGTGATTTTCTTCTAATAAAATGCAATGTATAACACTTACAGCTGGGCAAAGTACAGTGTAACATTTTAAGTACTCCTTAATTTAAATGTACTGCTTGAAAAGCATTGCATTAGAACAGTTCTGCTAAATTACGTTACATTAAATTAAAAAGGAAAAGAAGAAGGTATGGAAGAATCTAGCGTTTATCACCTGGAACTGGAACTGGTTTGGCATAATGTTACCATGAAAACATAATTTTGTTTTTACTGTAGCACACAACTACTCAGAATCAGTTGTTTTTATATAGTAGTAAACCAATCAATTATATTATGTTTATTTTATAATTTACTATATACTTATGTGGTACTAAAAAACATACATACACTAAAAACCTCACATCTTGATAAGTGTGTGGTGAAGGAAAGAGGCAAATAGTTCCTTGCAAATCCCGTCAGTTGTGTTTAAAATTTTCTATGAAATTATTTTTTAATCCTTGTGAAATAATATTTTAATGTTTCTAAAAATAAAAATAACCACAAATTGCCATTTTCTTATACCATTACAGCACAGGCAACATTGCAGAATGAAAAAAAAATGGGAACTGTTTTTTTGTAAGAAAAAGATAAACACATTGTTAAATTAACTTTTTAAGCTTTTTAAAACAAATAGTGTGTTAACCTTTCTGTACAGAATGAATGAGAAAATCATCCAGTAACTGCTTAGAAACACCTACTAGGCGTTTTTTTAAAACAAAATCTGCTGCTACGAATTATTTGTAACTGAAAAAGAAGTCAAAGAAAACTCATCTTCAATAACCTCATCTGTGCAGGGTCCTTGGGAATATAAAATCAAAGTCCATTCATCTGCCTTTGTCCAGGAGCCTGGAGTTTTATCAGAGGGAGGGAGACAATCCTGTATCTTTGTTTTATCAAATACACCTAATTTTTAAGCAGTGTCTTTCTTTAGATTTCCATTCCCACAAGCTTTTGTTTTTCTATTAATTTCAAAATGTTAAAGTTATACTCACCCTATCTTATAGAATGTCCTGTACTGTATATGCATACATTAACATGCATGTTCTATTTTACACTTTAGCTCTATTTCTTGACTGACTCCAAAGCTAATCTGGAAAATTAATCTGAGATCTAGAAAACCACCAGCTAAACTTTGACCACTGGATCTTTTGCCTAATAATTTGAGTTAAGTATGATTACCATAAAGGTCCTCTACTTTTTCTTCTTTTTGATAAAACAGTGCTTAATAATTATTGTGAATTAATTATACAGTACCTACTGGGTACAGATAACCAATTTAACTCCAAGTAAAGTAGACAATCATGAGTTCTATATTAGCAATTTAAAACACATTTACAAGGGGAACATGACACGGTCTAGCTTTATTAGTGTCTCTAGGGAAACTGTACAATGCATAATATCTGAGTGATCAGGTTAAGTAGAGAGGCAATCATCTTACATATCATCAACATCAAACATAATTTTTTTGCAAAAGCTGTCCGCACTTTAAAATGTTGTAATGAAGAGTAGATTAGACCAGGCTTGCAATCTATTGTACTATTGTACTTAAATAAAATCCTGTTGTTTTTTAAATAATATTATAAATTCCATTTATCCTCTTCATTTTTGCTAATGGTTGAACTACAGTATGTAGCATACTGTTTTTTAGCTTTTGTTTTATTTACTCTTGGAATAAATCCTTTTCTGTTGCCATCCATTCTCTCCAGATTCCAAGGCTATCATATGCCATTCTACTACTTTTAAGCTGTGTTTCAATTCCTTCAAGGTCTATTTTTCTTATTGTAAACTGTATTGTGGTATTTCCTCACCTCTGTTTGCCTTACTTTGTCTGAATTGTTTGAAAAGATTAGATCAAACCTGCATTTCTTATTTGTAGGTGCTCCGACAAACTGTGTAAGGAAACAATCACAAACCATGTCTACCATTTCATTGACTGCTGCTGACATTAATATATAGTAGGATTTCCCTCTCTATGTGGGGAAATGTTGTAGTCTCCCATTAAAAACAACATCTTTTGCACATAAATTCATGATTTCAATACACGGTCATGGATTACAATCAACATCTGGATTTGGTGGTCTACACAACATACTTGTAACACTATACCTTTAGAATGTGTTTGATGCATCTTAGTCATAGATTCTGATACTCTGGGTTCTTCCAGTTCTGACATAGTGCTACGTTGTCTTCTCTTTTATTTTACCGGTCTCTCTGTAAGAGTGTCTCCAATTATTTTATCTTCATCTCCACTTTTTTTCAATCAGTCATGTTCCTATGATCCCAATCATACAGCATAAGTGCCCCTTAATGTGGTGCTATGGCTTCTACCTCATGTATTTTGTTTCAAGAATTTTGGCATAAGCATTTGATTATCTGGTCCATTGTTTTGTTTTCCATAATTGGTTTCATATATTTATTTGAGGTAGAGTGTTATTTGTTTTTTGTCTTTTTTTAATGATGATGATGCCAAGGACAAATTTCCACCCTTTTGAATGGATGATAAAGTTTTTTAAAGATAAAGATCTTACATAGGTGTAATCCATCATCAGCAGATGCCTTTTGCCGTCAAAAGGTTTCCAGTGGCCATTCGTCCACATAGAATGTTCTCCTCCATGTGTTGTGTTGACAGATTTCCATTTGTATCTGTTCACCTTTGCCCGGTCTTGGTAGAAACAAAAAACACTCTCTGATTCTTGCCCTGCCAAACTGGACAACAACAGCTGGGTCGTTACCTTTCCTAGCTAGAAGCCTGTCAGCCCTGTGGATATTATTAGCCACCTCTACTCTAGGGAGGCAGCAAAGTCTTGTTATGGTCTCTGGTGGAAATCTCAGTTGCAGTCTCCAGCAGCTGCCACTACTCTTTGAAGTATTTGAAATTACAGATGAAGAAGCCCTGACTTTGAACTCCCTTTCCATGCCTGATTCCAGGCAGAGTTGCTGGATGATCTGAAACTGGGTACTGTATGATACTGGGTTGTACAGTATGAATTGGTTGCTAAATGTGTTCTTTCACATCCTGGGACCAGCTTCTCTTTTTGTTTTTCCATGTACTTTCTATGACATTCCAGGGTGCACACACGTCTGGATGTTGGTTTTGTAAGTTGTTCAATATCCTGGAGCCCTTTTAGTTAGTTTTGTCCCTTCTTCGGTGGATTCAGTTTATCTATCAGCCTCTGGAGTTACACCACAGATGTAGTTTGGCTGTTGGAGTTCCTCAAGGAAGATCCATATGTCACACGAGCTGCAGATGACTGGTTAAAACACCTCTTTTTGAAGAAATAAATGTGTTGTAAACCTGACGTGTTTTTTGGTGGTGATGAGAAATAGCTATGCTGTTTCCCTACAGCTGCTTAAATGAGTTCAGTCTTCCTGCTTGCAATTATCACATTTTCAGCTCCACCTGTGACACTTTGACCTGCAAACTAACCTCTAATGGCCATCACTCTTACAATGCAATTTAATTTTTTGTTCTTTGGAAAAATCAAATTATTGGCTGTAATAACTGCTATCCTCCGAGCAGGTTCTTAACCTAATAGAAAATGATCTTCACCTGGCTTGATTTTCTCCCTCTAAGATTATTCTTTTTTTCTCCATCTACAGTCCTTTTCTGTGTTCTTTCTTTTTAAAATATGAAGAATTGACACAATGCCAAGAGGAAAAAGAGCAGAAATAGTTCTTTATAGTATTTTATTTCTTCACACCACCAACTACTGTTTGGCAAGACATCTGGGATACAGTGCTTTTGCCTCATGAAATGAACACCAACATATTTCTGCTGGTAGGTTGATTCTGCATCTGGAGACATGAGTTTAATGAACAGCACAAAACCAAGATTTTAAAATAATCAATAATGAATATTACTTCATGACAGAAAATAGAAAATCATGTAAGAAACTTAAGACAGTTCTTCATAACTCTTGTAAGTTTCACCTTCTATCTACATCTTTCACGCTTACCGTTCCAAATTAAATAAGTGCTATTTCTAGAGGTAAAATATTGGCATAAATAGTGAAGTTATTCAGGAGAACAAAATGATTGTAATTGTTATAAAACACATAGCACCCCAATGGCGTTCCTGAGTCCTTAACCGTTGTACTATATGTAAAAATTTACAGGACAAGCGTCTAAGTGTTTTTAATTTGTGTAACATTTTCCTAGCACCATACTGCCTGTAGTGTATTTTTCAAAACCATGTCCAGAGCATATCCCTGAAGCATAGAGTGTAAGGTGTGACTGACCACACAACTACTCTCCTATACAAGCATGAAATGGCTATGACATACAGCAAAGAAATTCAAGGATGATCAAAAAATAAATAATGAAATACTGATGAAATTGTCAAAGGTTGCCAATGGAATAGTGTTCAAAGCTAAATTTGAACTTGTGAAAAAGAGCACAAAAGAATTTTCTTTATTCTGCTATCTTAAACTTCCCTACTGAAGTTCACGTTCTCAGAGTCTGAGGAGAAAGTTCAAGGCCAAGGGGATTTATTTACTGATATTGCAAACATACCAATAGTCCACACGAGGAACACACGCAAAATGCAGGTTCTTGGAATAAGTGGAACGGATATTCCCGTTAATCTTATTTTATTCATCTCCTAACATTCACTCTGTGGCGTCTGCTTCATTCTGCCGATCCTGGATGCAACCCTGAGGAGCTGGAGTTATCTTCTTTCTCATCGGCACACTTCCACACAGCCGCTGTGATGAACTGCACACCCCAAGACAGATGCTCAGAGCTGTGTAAGTGGCTTGGAGCAACAAGGATCTTTATCCCCGTTCGCTATAGCATTTAGACGCACTCCTACAGCAAAGCCAGCGTAGTGCCATCCTTGTCTCTGGGATAGCACTGTGGTGCTTGAGCCAAACAGCCTCTCTGAAAAAGGCCCTGGGCTCATGGAAATACTGACTCCATGTTTTTAGTTTTTTATTATTTTAAAATGGATACAGTATTTAAATATCTTGAAATTATCTTAAAAATTATATTTTTTAAGGGAAAACAGAAGTTGCCCAGAGAACAGTACTGAATGAAGGGACTTCCTAAGCCTAAAAAACACAGGATAGGAGTCATCTGCTTCACCAAGTCTTATCCAGAAAAAAAGGAGCCCCTTCAAAACACTGGTATTTCCTTTTCATGCTGACAAGGCTGAATTATTAGCAGTCCCCGGTGTTCAATAAAGCCAACAGCAGGACGACACCACAGCAGGCAGGTGAAACCCATCAACCAAATTACTTCATCTGGCAAATACTGCTGGATTTAAATGCAAAAAATATCAGCTGTCAATCTGATAAAAATCATATACAATCATATAATGTCTTAATGGAAAAGTTTCACTCCATGTAAAATGCCTTGAACTAAACATTTTGTAGCTCGAGTTAAACTAGTTGTCATGTTTTTTGTTGATACTGTAGTTTGTCCTTTTTTACATACTGTACTTTATGTTACAAGTGATTTACAATTACATTCAAGCAACTTACAGTGCTTACATTGGTGGATTGATATTCAAATGCTATGGTAGAGTGCTTACCTTATTGGCTATGGTATTTACTAGGTTAATAAACTGAGACAGAATTCTTGTGTTTCAGATTTTATCATTTTAGAGTTATGTAAAGGAGGACTGAGGAGGTACAGTAGCGAAGGAGAGCTGGGCATGCCACTTGCATCATCAAAGGTCATTGTTTGGTGTCTGTCAGTTCACACTGAGATAAATGTTGAGTTCTTACTGTCCATGCTCTTTCCTAATATAATATAATAGTAACAAGTAATAGGTTTATTCCATGCTGAGGAGAAAGAAAACACAACGTTTCGGCTGTGGAGCCTTCTTCGGGTGTGAAGAAAGCTCCACAGCCAAAACGTTATGTTTTCTTTCTTCTCTTTTCAGCATGGAATAAACCTATTACTTGTTCCTTTTCTGCCTACGCATGCTGATGCAGCTCCCCACCTGAACTATTATAATAGTAACTGTCTGCAGTATGCTAGGACTTTAGTACAGGTTTCATTACATATAGAAAGATGTGCTTCCATACTGGACATAAAGTAAAAAAGTCAATTACATGTGGGATGAAACCTGCTTGAAGTATTCAATAAATATTGTTCTTTGATAGTAAAATATAAAAAACAATAAGATATGTGCACTTTTTAAATCTACAAAATCCATTATCTTGAAACAAATTCAAGTCATTTTTGAAAAACTAATATATGAACATTATAACAGGTCACTTGAAGTGTCAAACACAAAGCTGATTGCTTTTGAATCCAAAGAATAGCATAGGATATATAGGCTTACTTTAGTACATGTATGGAATTCATTATGAGACTGTAATCATTGGATTAATTCCTAGCTTCCTAGCTATGCGTTGATAGCTACTCTTCATCCAAAAACCAGACATAGAAAAGAAGTAGCTGACATTTCTATTCAGAAAATGAAATTACAGGTATTTCAAACATAACAGTATTAAATCCAGATATGAATGCACACAGAAACATGTTCTATACAAAATGTTTGATTGATTGAAAGGATTTTTTCATTTTAAGGAAACACTATGAAAACGTTAACTTGAAAATATGAAATATAGATTTCTTTTTTATGTTTACCTCCTAAGACGGATGTGTCGGACAGAACATAACAGTTAAATAATTCTAACATTTCTACAATGTAGAGTATCTATCTTTGAGGTGCTTGATTGTATTTAAGAATTTTTAAACCATTTGATCATTTTAAATGTATACATTTTGTTAGGATTAATTTCACCTGGTCTTTTCTTTCTCCTTACTCATTACAATCATGACAATCAATCAAAAGTTGGTAAAAAAAAAAACTATTGAGCAAAACCATTTTTGAAAAGTTACTCTTTTTGCCACTTTTCAGATTAAAATCATTTGTATTAACTGTATATTCCTTTTATTATAAACCATTTTGAGTAAACCTGACACTGTACTGTTATATGGAGTTTATAAAGTTCGGGAGGGATGACAACAACCACGCTCAATCATCCCCAGCTGTCAGCAATTAGCAATCACTCCCATCATCCTTCCTCCGCCAAATGCTATAAATACCAACGTGATATCTCTCTCCCTTGTGTGCGACTTTCGCATCCCACCTCCACCCCAGCTCCACCTCTGCAGTGCCCCTTGGTTACCTTGCGGAGGGGTCCTGGCCTCCTCGTCCTATGGCCAGGAGGTCGGCCCTCAGCCAAGCGGGTTAAGCCAAATATTCACTCCACAATAGTTCGCCACGCTTTGATTTTGGGACGTTGTCATTCCTCGTGAAGTCATTTTGATGTATGTACTCATCAGTAAAGTCCTTACCAGCTATGGAAATTCTGGTCCTGTGGTTTTGGAGAACTATAGCATGTTTGTCTCTACACTGTGTCCATGTAATAAGAGTTTAGATCTACAGTAAGTACAAATTAGGTAGTGTGGTGGATAATAGTTGTCTCTAATAGTTGACTTAACAGACAGTATGATTATAGTACTTCAGGCTGTGACAATGCACAACAAGGGCCAGTGTCGTGTTCAAGGGATGTACACAGTGAGTACCTCCCATATCAAAAATGCTTCAGTTAATTGCTGATTGAAGGGGACACAAAGAGGTTATTTATCAGATTTAGTACTATACAATTAAATAAAATGCCATCTTGGATCCATTTACAGTCATGCTTTATTTGAGAACCAAAATGGTCCAACAAGTTAAAGGCCAAGGCCCATCAGTAAATGACAGTGACTATAGAAAATCAGGGACGCGTAAGTAAACAAGACAACTAGAGCCAATCGGGGTTTCCACTGGCTGCAAAATCCTGCATACTCTCTTTGTGAATTTTGCTCACTTTTTTATTCTTAACCTTATAATGAAGAGTTCAGAAAGTTTTGCATTTCAAATATTGTAAGGAAAAAAACTTGTGATGACAGTTTGATTTGTGTTTTCTCTGTGAAAATGTCATAAAAGCCATTGTTGTCCTCAAGTCTGTTCAGAAATACTCCTGAAATTTTATTCACTAGGGATTTATTAGAAGCTTGTTACTACTTTGGCTCCTATCTCTTCCTCTTTCTTTTTTTCTTGGATTCCTCTAGGACTCTTCTAATCTATTCTTCTTTTCAAGTATGAATGTTCAAGCTCTTCAGAAAGGATGGATAACAGACATTTAACCTCCAGAGACAAAGCCACTGTCTAATGAAACACTGAGAAGAATCAATTAAGCAGCACAAACAGACAGCCCCAGTAAAAGTGCCAGTAAGCAATGAAGTTGAAATTCACTTATTAAAGCAGTGTGCAAATTAGTTTTTTTGTGAGCCTTACATATTCTGTAAGAAGTCAACAAATTTGTATTTTAAGCCCGAAATCGCCTTTTAAAAAAAGATTATCTGCAAAATGTTTTAAGCACTGAGTTTAAGGAGTGCATTATTTAATTTATGCTGCCAATGTCTCTTCAAAAACATTTTATACTCCAAGTTTATTAAGACTTTAAAAATGCTGTCCTTTTACTTAATATTAGATTATTTTCAACTTGAAAAAATAATGTCCTTAAATGTTCTGAAAATGACACAATGCAAAAAAGAAGTGCAGCCAGTTGCATAGCTTTCCCTATTAAAAAAGTATTTACACTTTTGTCCTAGCTATGAATCGGGAATTGATTCTATAATGTACACTACCTGCTTTTTCTGCAAGACTTTAGCTGTCCCCAGAGCAAAAACTAATTGTCTCAAGAATGATCAAAGTCTTTCCGTCAACAGACTGCACTCTTCTAAAACTGATTTGAAATCTTGTTGTCAGGGAACAGAAATGTGAAAATATTATTTAAATTCTTAATTTACTACACCTTCCTCCTTGTTGAAAAAATTAATATTCACTTATTTTGTTTTCAAAGAGGCAGAACCAAAAAACAATTGTATTAGAAGCACTATCATAAGGTCCGTACACTAATGACATGGTTCAGTTTTAACAATATTTTCTCTATATTTTGAGAAGGGTTTACATTTAAAAAAAATGCTGTTAAACTGAAGTTATGAATATTTACACTATGCACCGTCCAACATAAGAATAACATTCACTAAGTTAATTTTTCCAGGAACTGATGCATAAGAAATACACGTAATTAAGGTTTTATATTTTCTTAATTCATTCACAATTTTTAAAGGGTGAATCGCCGGTGATCTTAAAAAGAGTCAACATGACGGCTGTGCTATGATTCCTTCACCATGGAACACTTCTTTTTAGATTTTTAGGGTTAGTTTTAAAGTTAAAGCCTCAGAAGACTTCAGAAGAAAAGTAATTAAAACAGGAAACCTCTGTCTACTGATATTATCTAAACTTCTGGGATGACCAGCATCTCAATTACTTTGTAAGGAAGGCCTATGTTTGTTAAGTAGCAATAGTTATCACAAGCTCGATTCCCCAAACAGTCCTCCTGTCATTATGGTCGAGTAAAAGTGCTAAGGTTGTCCTTGTTTTTTCTGTTGCTGTTCTCTGGGTTTAAAGGAGTATATCCCCTTTAGTCCAGGAGGGCACCAGCCCTTCTTTTTCAGTCAGTGTCAAACAGGTCACGTTAATCTTGACAAATTAAGATTGCTAGCTCAGTTAAAATTCAATGAAAAGTAGAAGACATCTTTCCATTCAGGGGTGTAAATCTGTGAATGACTCCACAATGCATGTCTGTACATTATGAGCGGAAGCACACCGAAAAGCATTTGAATTTTTGCATAGATGTGAAGTTTACACTAGAGCATTGATGACTATTTGGATGGGTCATTTAGGAAAGGATTACAGTCCTTTTTCGCCCTGGTCTGATGATTTTTCCCTGCTATGCATCTGACAGAATGAACTCGGATCACTTCTCATTTCTTCTTCACGTAATTGAAGACCCGTAACTGACACTGGATTGATTTGCTCTCCAGTTGCAGATTCTATCATGTCTGAGCTCATCTTACAACCCAGACAACAGTAAAACTAATTAAGAAAAAAAAAACAAGCAAACAAACATGAGACAGCTCTTCAATGTTTAATCCAATATTATTCAAAGCACATATAGTTCCTCTCAATTTTATTTGAGGAAATTAAAGTGAAGATTCAAAACACATATGTGAACATTAAAAAAAGCATCAGGAATAAATGACAAAGAAACATCTGATTTTTTTCTCCTTTTGGAGAGCCCTCTTCATCAATCTGTAAATTATTTTTTGTGAATTTCAATGTTTTTCAAATGTATTTTGATGCTACATTTTTGTTCTGAGTTTAATGTCCTTTTACTGTGTCTCTGAGCTGCACACTTATAACTTATAACTCTCACAGTACAGCTTTCATGTATTATAACAGTATTTGAAAAAACAGATAAAAAGAGGAAAAACACATAGAACTAACATTTGATTTTGTTTTATTAAATATTCTAAAAATGAAGTGTCAGTGTAAATGTGCCACAGAGTAAATACTATAGTTGTTATACTGTACCTAAGGCATTACAGTAATACTGTCATGTACAACTATTACCATTGTGTACTGTATAATCAAACCTCTCTGGGCATCAGATTTTGACAAGTTCCCCAAACCAAAAAGTATGAGTGGGAAACAATCAAGACCATTGATCAAACTCTTGCTAGTGAATGAGATTCAATAATGCTGGGTTACAAATTTTGATCTGACAGACTCAATATTGGATATAATTACGCCGCAGTGTACCACGCCATCCGGGCCCCAGTGAGTTTCTGAAAAAAAAAAATGTCATATAGGAGGTAAAAACCACTCGTCCTAAACCTGACTTGGGACACAAAGTCCAGCCCTGGGCTTAAAAATTGTCTAAGTAGTGTGTCAATGCTCACCCTAACCCTACCTGTGGTGTCAGCTGATCATTTCCACTGTCTGTATCTGAACTTTTCTGGGCATAGGATTTTGAAATGTTTCCCAAACCAAAGAGAATGAGTGGGAAACAATCAAGACCACTGATAGAAGCACTTGCATTTGAATGACATTAAATAATGCTTGATTACAACTTTTGATCCGACTGACTACGTTTTGGGAAACAATTGCTGAGTGGTGCACCCCCAAATCCACGCCCCAGGGAGGTTCTAAAAAAAATGAGATAGGAGGTAAAAACCACTGGTCCTAAACCTGACTTGGGACACAAAATCCAGACATGAGCTTAAAAATGTTCTAAGTAGTGTGTGAATGGTAACCCTAACCCTACCTGGGGTGTCAACTGAGCATTTCCGCATTCTAAAATGAAACCTCTCTGGGCACAGGATTTTTACATGTTCCCCAAACCAAAAAGTATGAGTGAGAAACAATGAAGACCAAAACTGTTGCAAGTAAATGAGATTCAATAATGCCTGATTACAAATTTTGATCCGACAGACTCAATTTCGGATACAATTATGGCGCGGTGCACCGTGCCACCCAGGCCCCAGAGGGTTTCCCAAAAAATAATTCAGACAGGAACAAAAAAATCACTCGTCCCTAACCTGACCTGGGACCCAAAAACATGTGCTAAGCTTAAAAGTGTCTAAGTAGTGCATGAATGTAAACCCTAACCTATTTTATTTAACTCGCTTAATTTTGAACATGTCTTGATATTTAGAAATACCAACAAAATCAGTATAGTGTTGATAATATAAGTATAAGAGTAAGGTTTAGTTTTTCAACTTAGTTTTATTTGTGAATATAATAGCAGTACTGTGTTAATTTGTGCTATATGAATATAATTATATCATTTTTCATTTCTTTAGATACACGATTCCATATTATATTCCGTATTAATCAAATTCTAAAAAGTATGTGTTTTGTTTTACTGCGATAACAAGCGCAAATATTCATAGAAAAGTTGAAAACTTTTTCAAAGTATATAAACTTAATATAGCCAGAAGGAGCACGTAAAAACTTTCCCAAAATAACCCCAGTGTGTAACCGAATGAAAGACTTTGATGCTTAAAATGTTTAGGAAGAAAGTGGAATGGTGTGCATTTTTTATTTAAACCAGCCATATACAGTTTACATAATATGTTTATGTTCCTAAATTAATATCGTTTCTAACCTTCAGACGCGTTATGCTCCTTTTATGCTCAGCTACTAAAATTTCCCTTTAGTTGTAAAATTCCATATTAATATTCAATATTAAGTGGATTAAAACATGCACAGCAAAGAGATTAAATGATTAAATTGTTTCACTAACAACCAATGCACCACGAGTGCCCCTCTCAAACATTTTTGCTGCCAATCGCGTACTGCTGTACTACGCGGTGAACTATAGGGGGTTGTAATGTGCATTTTGAATGGCTGCATCTGTACATGTACATCACCAGTTACATTAAACACTGTTTTCTTCAAAATCATCTTCATAAATACTGAAGTAATTTTTAAACTAAAATGAGTAGCAGGCTCAGTTCAAAGTCTTTAGTACTGAAAAAGATTGTGGTTTGACTATATAACTAAAGAAGGCGGAATGTAGGTAAGATTACCAAGATACTGTAACCAAGATTAGTGTGCAATTACTCTGTTAGAGCTCTGAGTTTAGCACACACAAATTACAGTACTGTTTTTCCTACATCGTGAGTAATGCATCACTCACTAATAATGTACATCAATGTTGAAATGTGTTTAGCACCATATTGATTAACTTACCTACAATAAAGCTATTCAATAGCACATTCATATTGTCTGCAAGCCCCCAGTATTCAAAATAAAACTACATTTAACTTTGGTTTGTTTCAAGTAGTTTTTATGTCTTTTATGTTTTCTTTTTGCGGAGTATGCTTTTGGACATTATGAATGTATATCAAATCAGACATAGCAGGTTGTGCCTTCAGGGTCATAAAAGACATTTTATCTAGAGAAGGGTTGCATTTCATAACAGTCATTTTAAGCCAATGATTGCTGTATCCTATGGTATGATTGAAGTATCAAGACACAACCTCTGATTGCACATAATTATTAGCACAGCTACACAATATCTTCAAAAAAAGGCAATAACCACTGGAAACCTTCAAGCTGAAAGCAATGTTAAATAAGCAATTCTTCCCAGGGGTGCACTTATGCAGTCTTTTTTAAATGGCATTTATTCGAGGGCACAGGATGAGTGATTTTACAACATTATACTTGAGTTCCTTCAATTGCTTGGGTACCCTCCACAATTTCTGTTTCTGTTGTACTCTGAAAGCTCCACTTTTTTATCTTCTGAGACCTCAGAATATATACATTTTCAATTTGTCTTTGATTCCAGAATGTTCAAGCAAATAGTTTAAGAACAGTTAAAATTTTGTTTCATTTCTGCTACTGCCATTAACATTTCTGAAACTGGACCTGTGCTCTTTTATGTAATGTTCATTTTCATGAATTGAAAATAGAGTTTCACAAAGTTCAGCTTTAAAAGAGTTAGAATTTTAACAACAAAAATGCTTTGTCAAAAACTTTTGTTCAGTTGTCTTCAGTGCTCAGTCTGTTTTATTCTTAGGCTTGTGAGAGCTTAAATATCAGGAATTGACCAAGGCAGGGTTTATATGGCAACTTTAATCTTCAAGCATTTAGATCTCTGCCATTACTTGCCATGGCTGTACATATGAAAGTTAATTGATCTGTCATTGAACTGCATACTTCTAAAATGGAAATGAATAAGGTTTTTCCCCATATCTCTTTAACGTGAATCTGGTATGACATATGTAATAAAAAACACTTTAACACATCCAAGAACTGAAATCTACAGTAATGCTTTTTGTCAGCAGGAAAACTACTCTTAAAATACAAATTAAAAGTGATGTCCAGCTCATGCCACACAAAATATTTAATAGTATTTTGTGTGGCATGAGCAAAAATTGTATTATTATAAAGTGTATAAATCAAAAGATATTGTATCTGTACTTAACCATCAGATAAAAATATATAAATTGTTAAGGTTTTCTGATAGCCTTGAATAGTTACATGAAAGTTCTAAGCTGCATTACACCCTAGGTATATCTGTAGATCAGACTGCAGAATACATCTCTGAATGTCCCAAAAAATGGTAGATGATACAATTCCCCTGTGTTCTCTGCTCTTATCTCTTTCTGTGAACAATAGCAAAACCTTTATCTTGTCACAACTGAAACGTGTCACCCTGGTGCTTCATAGAGTGTAAGGGCAAGAGCAAAATTTATATGCCTAATGTATTATGGTGATGCACATTAAGCAATATACTGTACAGTACTTAAATAATTTAAATCTACACATTTTTGGTGCTAATCTGTCCTTGTCAGACTCCTACATCTTCATAAATAGGTAATGCATAGACAGTAGATGACACTGTCAAAAAGATAGATGCTTGCATTTTTTCCTTATTCATTTTATTTTTACTAGCTTGTCCATGATGTAATTTGTAGTGTTTCTCATTAACGTACCTCAATTAATGACCAAAAAAACCAATATTAACCCATGAACCTATTTGATGAATATCCTTTCTTTATCCGACATGGATAATAAATGGAAAAAAGTAAGGCTGTCTACACCTTTACAATGCGTGTTGCTTGTTTGCTTTTTTTCTTTTTAAATGACCATGAGGAAAGATTATGCAACACACTTTGTTTAGTATTCTAAACTTCAAGGTGGATAATTTATGACCATGCAAGGTTTCCGCACCTAAAACAATAAATTAACTAAATTTACACAATGGTGTCGATTTTGTATTCTCTTATGTGTCCTGTAAAGCTTTAGTGTCAAGGAATCTGCAGTTTAATCAATTGGTTATTAGTGTGAAGTAGTGATTTGTGCTCTGGACTCTTAACTGGAAGGTTACAGATTCACACCCCAAGTTTAACACTGCTGATTTATCCTTGAGCAAGATGTTTCACTTTGTCTGTTTCAGTGAAATTCAATTACATAAATGAACATCAAAATGTGAATGTAAAACAAAACCCATGTAAGTCACTTACTGTACATCAAAGCATCTCCCTAATAATTTCATATTAATAACTTAGAATTATGCTATTCATGATGCAGTGCTGCTTCAGAAAGCCCTACCGTTCCATAATCAAAATGTTAAAAAAATATTCTGAAGCCAATGGTTAAAGTGAGGGGACACATAGTGAGTCCCTTCGGCTAAAAAGAAAATCATTGCACCTCCGTGCCTTAAATGTGGAGCTCCTGAAAATAAATCATTCATTCAGTCCTGTAGTCCCTCAGCTCCAGGTGTCCTGTCAAACCATTGCCTGAAGAGGTAAGGTTAAAGACATAAATAATGGAGAAAAAAGAACAAGGAACATGTTTGACAGTTAAAGGCCTTTTATTTATTGGTCAAATTACAATATATTGCTCATCAATAGCTCTCGATTTCCCTCTCTGACTCTACATGCAGCTACAAAGAGTCAAATTCCTCCAATAATATCAATTGCGAATTCATCTTTGTCTGACTTCAGCAGCAGTAAATGACAGCCACTCTGGAATAACAAGAGTGATTAATGATGCTTACTGTACGTGCATATCACAGCATCAGTAAAGAGGAATTCATTATTACATACAGTGTGATTAAAGCTTTGAGCACCCTAATAGTGTTTAAAGCAAAATATACATTAAACAGTCACATCTAGAAAATGTGGGTATGTACAGTATGCTTTTGTTGTAAAAAGCCACAGAAATGTAGGTATTTGGGGTTTTCATAAAGTATTTATCATACTCCTTTTTCATAAAAACAATTATTTTACACAACAGTATAACAACAGTAGAATACACAAAATAGTTATTGAATATTACACATGCTGAGATGAATATAGCACATGTATATAGCACATGGATATGCATATTTCTTAAGATGTTGCAAGGCCATACAGATTATAATGTTTTAACAGAGAAAACATAGGAGGGAGATGGAAAGATACCTGTAGAGATGGTCAATATTTTTATCTGATAATTGTCTCCTAAAATTTTGAATTTATTTTAACGTCAGCCATTATAATTTGTGTTATTTCATACAGTACATATGCACATATTTTAATGGTGCAATTCCTTTATGTAGGAATGCAGTAGTTCATGCTGAAGTCATTGATTTGCCAAATGCTGTCCCTCTAAATTGCCAAATACCAAGCCAATTAAATTATTTCAGTTTCACTAACCTTTAAGGAATGCATGATATTACAAGATACAGCAACGAAATGAAAGTAAATATTTAAATAGTTACCACTAACACAGAGTGTTTGGTTTTTCAGTACCTTGTAAAATCAAGCATGTTTTAAGCATTATATGGGATTTGTTTTCTGGTTTTTGAAGGTACTGTAGATGGATGGATGGCTTTCTAGACTGTCTGCTAGGAGTATGAAGTACAGTATTCAAATGCTCACCGTGACAAAACAGGGATCTTTTTTCATGTTAATTAATGTATTTCATAACAGATAACATCACCAAATTGCAACAATAAACAAAAATAACATTACTATGTTTGATTTTTGTATGAATGAATTGTGGTTTTCATTGTAAGTTTCCACGTACAGTACAGCTGTAAAGCAATTAAACATTTAAGGCTTAAATACTGTACAGCTGGTGTTGAATTTATCTCTCTGAATGTGCCAGTGAAGTGCAATGCTATTCCTGAGTACTGTAGTTGCAGAATGTATTTAAGTAAACTTGTGAGACATATACATTCTTCTTTGTTTATGTATTTTTACTGTTAACCTACAGTATACATTTCCATTGCACTACTAATGTATATTCGTTTTTACCATGTATTCCTAGCAGTTTCAAACATCATTGGGAAGATTTGTGACACAGGGCTATAAAACTTGAAAGTATTTCTGATGGGGAAGGCAGTAAACATAATCTTGTTAGCTACCCAGTGTGGTAGGTTGTTGGGCAAATCAGTTTATTCATAAGACTCATACAGTACACGTCTAAATGATCTCAGCTTGCTCAGTTTGCTGTGATGGGAAAAAGAGCTTTAATCGGTTATGCTCTGATGTGATCATTCCAAATTTGAGGCCCCTGGAGGAAAAAGGAGATGAATTTTCAAAGTAGTTTTACTTACTCTGATAGGAAATGTTGTCGTTTCTGAATACCTGTGTGCAGTTTCTAACCTCTTGAAGAAAAAGTCTTATGCTCCACCAAATTGTGAAATGCTGTAGATGGCAATCTAACGTACTGCTTTATTCCAAAACAAGTTAAAATACACAAATAAAAATGGCTTTCTTTTAGCTTCACTAATTCAAAAGGTACAGTAATGACCTGAACAAATTACAATGAAGCCATATTTTTTAAGTTGCACTATGAATAGAAAGGGAGAACATTTATCCACAATATCATGTTCAGTCAAAAATACCTAACATAAAGGATGGCCACTCACTGAATCCATTTCTACTTTTTTATATTTCTCTTACATGCCACAAATAAAGAAAAAATGGTTTTGAAGCATGCTATGTACTTCTTTAGAATATTTCTGCTTTTTAATTTCCTGTTGTGTATTATTGTGAAGATGTATTTCTTCATCATTGGCTACAGATGTTTTGAATAAGTTCAGTCAATATATTCCCAGCAGGCCACATTATGAAAAGCTTTGAACTATATTCACTCCACACCATTTTGTTTGCTAATGCAGTTTCAAAAGAAAACCAAAAGTGGAGCTGGGTGTCTTAAATAATGGGACATGTAGAATAAACATCAGAATACCAAGCACATTTGAGAAAGATCAAATATTCAGTCATAAAATATAAGTATGAATGCTTAATTATTTGAAACAGGTGTTCACTTCTAATTTGTCCGTAAACCATTTCAGTCTCTGGAATAAGAATAATGGTGTCAATTATATGGTTATCTTCCAGTTTAACATTTTGGAACTTAATGCAGCAAGACGTGTCCTAGCAGCTGAGTCTGAAGAGTGGTCTGTTCTTTGCCATGTTGCCTTGGATAGTTAAGTTATCCTTTTGTCTACTTTGCAGATTTGTTGAATAAATAATGTTGACCACTTTAAGGGATTTCCCTTGCCTGCTGTAATATCCCTTTCTCAGGTAATGCTGCCTTGAAAATACCTTACCTTCTCCAGTAACAACTTTCTCCTGCTTCATTACAGTAACATTTCATGGCCCCATTATGTCTAATCCCTTTTAGGTTATGGCGTTGTGACAGGAAACTGTTTGCTTATATCAGCAGTTCTGAGCAAGTAATTCTATTAGATGTTACGCGTCATGTCTGGTAGATTAATGTGGAAAAAGGAAATATTCTAATGCTCAGGTGCCTTACATTAAAGGATCTCTTGTGTAAAATAATCTATTTAGGAAAGCATTAGTAGTCACTAGGATATCTCTGTGTGGAGTCAGAGATGGACTGAGCTTCTGATTCATCTCCCACCTGTTTGTGTTGAGTGCTTGTGCACTTGACTGAGTTTTCACACACTGAAAATGACAATTGACTTTGTAATAAAATCATCGTATCAGGCAAAACAAATTGCTACAGTAGTTAATGGTAAGGAAACACTGACTGATGGGCTATATAAATACAGAGGGGGCATTATTTATTTTAAACTTCTTCCTCTTCTACTGTATTGTAGGGGTACAATAGCACAAACTGTGGATGAATTCCATGACATTTAGAACTGCATTCACATTTTCTTTAATCAGCAAAATGGTTGCATAGCAGTAATCACTGTTGCATCATAGATTCAGGCTCCTGTGGTCAGTTTGGGCTTCCATCTGTCTATGTGCAGTTTGCATGTGTTCCTTTCCTCTATTCATGTGGATTTCTTCTCTGGATTCTTCATTTTGCTTGTACCTCAAAAAAGACATGTACTGTACCCCTCATCAAGAAAAAAGATAATGAAAGGATTTCCTTTTAATTAATGTAGATTCAACCTAAATGTGACACACAATATTTAATTTTATTCAGATGGCAGGATTTGTTGTGTTTGGTAACACTTTTTTTCTCCTATGGTAACATGTCTGCTTTGTATCCCTGTTTCCTGTAGTTTCATTTTTTCACACTTTAGCTCAGTCTTTATGTATTGTTTTGACAGCTACGTTTGTGCACTGGTTTCGTTAAATATAGAATTGTTGAAAAATTCTCTGATGTACAGTATAAAGCACGTAACGGCTTATTACCAGATTATTTTGCAGATATACTATATTACTGTCAGCCACAGTATGCACTGACTTCTACATAGACTTCTATATAGACATATGACTTCTTCATAGTACATTGTTGATTAACTGAAACATACTAGTTTGTGAAACAGTACAGTAGAGTATGTATTTTCCCCTTTCTAGATCTTTTCCCCCTTCTTTACTTTAAGTGCTTATCCAAAGCAATCTATGCAACAAACTGAGCTTTTTATTGATCAGATGTTACTGCTATGATTACAACTCTCAATTCCAGAGTAAAATGTTAATGTATTGAAAAAGTTCTGGAAATAAAAATGTTGTTGAATGGGGGAGTAGCAGTTGAGTTTCATATAGTTTTAAATGGGGTGAGCAACAGTTACACTTCTCAGCTTCTGTCCCTTACTCAGAAGTTTTGGAACAATGGATATTGTTTTGCTGTATTCTCTTAACTGTCCTTGGGCTGGAAGGAGAGTAAACACAGTGTAAGATGCAGATGGTCAAAGGGTGTTCCTAATACTTTACTCAGATTGATTAACTTCACTTTTATCGTGCGGAAGAAGGACCCTAAGCAGAATCCTCTGAACTCAAAGTACCAGCAGGAGTCTATCCAAAAAACGTGGATCAGGAGGTCAGGCCAGGGTCAAAAACCAGTTAATCCACAATAACCAAGTCGAGATCCAGAAGTTGAAGTCAGAGACAAAGCCAGGGGTTAGAGCCAAAAACCTAGAAATTTTGCAAAACGGGGAACAATGCAGCTCTAGCTAGGTAAAACCCAATACTGAGCAAGGAGAGTTGTGTCAGGTGTTACGACCATGGTAGGAAGTCTGTGTCGGGTCTTGTAGTAGACCCTATGCGATGCGGTAAGAGCTGAAGAAAACACGAGGTGTGGTATGGGAAAACTCACAGGGGTTTAATAGTGCACAAAATAATAGTGACAATCCGTGAGACAGTGAGTGGGGGAGACAAAGAACGGCATCCAAATCCAAACAGGTCCAAAGGTAGGTCAGGGAACAGTCCGGGAGTCCATCAACAACTAATCCATCCTTGGACGCGACAAGGTTAAAATCCCCAGGAAGGAGGAAAACACGAACACATGCAAAACAAGGAGGTCCTAGGGTGACGGGGCGAGATCCTCCAGACCTCGGGCTCAGGAAATGGGAGGTTCGGGAATGAAGCCTATGCCCTCAGGAGACGGACGTAGGGTATCCTGGTGCTTGGTTGGCCTGGTGACATCCTTACCCTAATGTTGAGCCTTGAAGACTGGAGGAGCTAGTCTTTAAATAGCAGTACACATATCAGGGTACACCTGGGGAGCTTAGCAACTATCACAGGACTAATAACAGGAGTAGTGGAGCGCCCTCTTGGGGAGGAATGTCGGGCGTGACATCAGGTTGGTTTAAGTAGGAAGGTGAAAGAAGGTGTGTCTGATTAGTTAATTGCAAACTGCACTGGAATGTAAAGGAGTTGATTAAGGGCGGTGAGTTCTCTGGGGGTGTTACGTAACACTTCACCGTAAATTATGATGGCAATATTAATTAATAAACATTCAACAGTGATTCTTACTGAAGTCATTCAGCTAGCACACATACAGTAGGAATGGGCCATATTATAAGACAGGAACAGAAAGTGGAGAAGATAACATCAGGAGGAAGGGAGAACTGACTTGATCACTTACTGTTACTGTTATTGATCATCTCCAAAGCTACGGGTAGTCGGCTCCTATTTCTAACCAAGCTGGGACCAGATTCTGTCCAACTAATCTGAGCACTGTAAACAGTACCAGACTCTTGAGTATTATTGTAAGAGATTTTGGTACCTTATGTATATAGATGAATTTCAGATTTCCTATATTGTGGAATCCTCAGGCTAAAGACAATTCTCCTGTTTTAGTGATTTAGTCTTGGATAGGGACATTGGTGGGCATCCATGTTTTACCAGCAGAGATTTGATACTGGGTAGGATCCATTTTTATTAGGATTCAGTTTTTTCCTTTCCTTTCATTTATTAAGGTATTTTGGTGTTTCTTTGGATTATAAAGATAACATTTCGTAATAAAGTAAGAAGGACTCTGAAACCCAATTATTTTACTCAACTGTCTTCAGCGTTCCTGTTGTAAAGTTATATACATAATGATTGAGAAGATTTTGTTTGTATTGTCTAAGTCTGGACCTGATTATTACTGTTATCAAGCTGTGCTGAAAAAAAAGAACGTGCTGCATGAAGCTACTATATTCTCACCATCTTTACAGTATAATGAAATTATTAATCTTTATTAACAAGATGTAACAAGTGAATTTTTAACAGCATTCTACTTTTATTACAATAATTTATATGAAAAGGAGGATAAAATGACGGGGTGACAAGGAATAGGGTTGATATGACATGTTTGGGCAAGGTAATGGCGAAATAAAGGATAATACGAACGAAAGTACAAGGAGACCAACAAACCAACAAAGCCGAAGCTATAAAGAAACATGAACGAAACCGGAGAGACGAAGCCGAAACTGAGCCGAGCAGAACCGAAGTCAAGCGAGAGACACCTTCATTCTGAAAACCTCCACGTTAAATACTGATGTTGAGTTCAGATTGGTCGAAAGTTGATTGAAGATGACGTCACAACGGCAAGATGGTGCAGTGATGGAAGGGGAGGGGTACCTGTATACAGGAAGTGAAAAAAAAACCATACGGACACGCACGGGGACATACAGGGAAAGTGTTAAAAACGTAATATCTTCATATGGTAAAGTCTCATATTACAGATACTGTATGTTCAAGTGTCCTTGGAAATTGATAAATTACTTCATTATGGTTGAAGGTACATTCAAACAATGTTGAAGTAACTTGTTTTACTAACTTTAAAGTAAAATGATCATGTGGAAATTTGAAACACCATTTTTCTGTAAAATCAATCTTTTATTATTTTGTAAGATATCTATAAATGCCTCTGCAAGCACATTTTGGTATTTTGGACAAAACGTGCTAAATACTGTAAGTGTAAGGAATTATTATTATTATTATTATTATTATTATTATTATTATTATTATCTCAGTGATATTTTTTCTTGCTTTGTGCATTGGTAATAGTTTGGTAATGAGGCATGGTAGACATAATTGTGCGTGTCCACCCATATGTGAGTTTTTCATTAAGTATTCAGACATGATATTTTTAAGGCATGGTACTGTATCTGTGCCTTGTTTCTGTTTACAATCACTTTAGCTCACATTACCTTGGGTGACATTGGAAAGAAGGATAGCTGAAAGTCTAGTTCATTCAGGCAGGCTTAGTGGGAATAATACTGTTTCGTGACATAAGTGAAGTACATTTGTTTTGCCTTTTCACTCAGATTTATGTGCTTTTCTCATTTTTGTGGAACAAAACATGTCCATCATTTCAGTTTTATAAGACAAATTTTATGGGGGTCTAGAACAAAACTGCCCAGCTACTTTTCCTAAAGCCTATTCACTGTGATCCTTCAAGATACAGTGGAGAAATAAATACATTAATAGCAATCAAATAATCAAAATAGACCAATAGAAATCTTATTTTGGCATTTTAGTTCTAAGCATTAATTTACTGTGTATGTATTTTGAACTTTACAAATACACTGAACCTGGGTGTTTTTGTAAAGGAGACCAAAAGATGTTTTGTTAAACTTGTGATAAACCTGCACATTGCACTTGTAAGAGCACTGAGCTACAGTACATTCTCAGGCTGAAAGGAAATTCCTAACATTGACATGTCAAAAGAACTAAAAGATTTTAGTCGTCTTAAAATACTGATGTATATTTTAATGGCAACAGGCAACAAGTCAGAGAAAAAACATGAGCAGCATGTGTGTAACTTTTCATTTCTTCTCATTTTCAAAGCTTTTGAAGAAATTCTTCTGCTAAAATGTTTTGTATTGTTGCCTTAAGGCCTTTGTCAGCTGAATATCTGTGCACATGGTGGCAAACTTTTTCTATATATCATGCATAGGAATATGGATTTTATAATGCATCAGTATGTCAGCAAAACCTGACAGAATAAAAATACTTACAGGGCATTTCAAAAGCCTTATGCTGCTGCAATAACCAAGGCAGAATACTGAAGATCCCACTTTGTGGATTACAGCTCAGTGTTAAGTCTCATCTGCTGATGCATGCAAGTCCCTGGTGTTTCTCAGAAAATCAAAAGGATTGAGAATTAAAGCTGAAGCTCAGTTGCCCAAGGTACATTTCTAGAGAGATTCATCAAGATCCTTCAGAGATTTCTCTAATGATCTGGCAGTGAAATATTACTATTTAGGTCATTATAGGATGCCTCGCACAACATGGTTACCCTGCGTCTAGGTTGATTAGCAAACATTAAAGCCATGTTCTGTGCCTAAAATTTTTTATCAGAATGATCAGAATGCTTAGTTAAAGCTATATTTTAAATTATATAAATTGGCATATCTTATTATGATGTATGCTTGTTCTTTTCAGCTTGATGTCCCTGTGTTTAGCTTCTTTTTCCCAAGCTGACTGTTAAAAAATGTAGCATTTAAGAAATCTAAATTTTCTATGAGGATTTGCCAGAATTTAAGAAATAATACATGGCTTTCTAAGCCATGGCTCTCCTTTTGGTTCTACTTGTGTTTTTCTAGTGTATGAGCGAACATTTCTCTTACAGCAGCAGTGCACAATTTTCTACTTCCAGTGACTTTGTGTCTCGGTAGCACCATTGAATTCGGGAGGTCATGGAATATATTTAGAGGACAGGAAGCAACTCTTGATGGAACACGATGCCCTGCCGTGTCGTTGAAGCAGGTTTGCATTGACCTTTTAAAGAACAGCTGGATGAGATCCTTAGATTGATTATTTCATAATAAACAAGTGAGCAAGACAGAGCTAAGTGGTTGCCTCTTCTAAATTTTTACATGTGTTGTCTCAGGGGACTGCACACTTTGCAGTCATCTACCAAAAGAAACACTACATTTGTTTACATTTTGCTTTTTCTACTTTAATCTTTGGAAAATCGGAAACAGCTTCTGTCAATGTTTCTGCTTCTACTGCATAATATGTACTATAATTTAACTAGTTTGTATACATCATTCATATAACTTTTGGAATGAACGCAGATGTATGATGTACACTATGTTTCATTACTGGGCTCAGTAATTTGGTACAACAACCCATTATTGATGTAAGAAATAGTAGGTATTGAGCATTTTTGTCAGAGTTGTATTTTGAAAATCACAATTTTAATAAATCATAACTATGAAACATTGTACACACATATATCTTTTCCTCCACTTACTCTATATTACTATGCAGTACAATTTTATAATTTAAAATGAAATTGACTTTATGGCTACATCTTAGAAATATTGTCATTTGATGCAGAATCTATACATAACAGATAATACAATATATCATATAATATATGTAAATGTATCTATATATAAAGAATATAGAAAAAATATATTACTGTACATGTGTAGCAGTAATGTTAATTTTATTCATCTTTGGTTTCCAGGTGTTACAGTGATGTCATCAATGTTAGGTTTTTTTTTTCTTTCACATTGCCCTTTAGCAAGCATTAAAGATAAAGAGGAAATTGAGCTGTCTTGCAGCACTGAAAAATAAAACTATGAACACGCGAATCCACTGTTGTAAAAGTAATTGACCAAGTAGTTAACCTAACGTGAAGATGAACAAAAGGCTAATAGTGAGGATGGCACTGAAGTGCACCCATTGGAATATAATGTCAGTGTGCTTCAAAATACTGAGTCTAAGAGAAAGCAATTGTAAGAAACAGTACACCTTTAAATGTGCTATGGGGGTCATGCATATGGATAGGCAAATTACCTCTTATTAATTATTAAATCAATTAGACCTGGATGAGATGTTCTAATTAGAAAAGTTGTATTTAGAAGTCTTTATTACAGATTCAAACAAAATTAAATCTCATAACGATCATGAATGATACTCTTCTTTTTTGTCATAAGCACTTGAAGCTTCTGCCAAACATCTGGTTTGAAAAAAGTTAGGTCCACTGTAAGAAATAAAATCCTCAACTAAAGATCTGTTTCAGCACAAAGTCATTTTCTTAATCAGTTACTTAAGACTTAAGACTAAAAAATGTGAAAAAATTTGAAACAGTTACAGGATATTGGAATTAATCCCATCAGTCAAAAAAATAGCACATGCTTTTTTTTCTCATGCACTTGTATGAAGAATGTAAATAATATCAATAATTTCAAACACACTACTGACATTAAAAAGATAGTTACTTTTATAAATAATAACATTTAAGTTAAGGTTAAGTATGCAATTAGTTTTCAGTAATTGGAAGGTTTCTTTATTGTAGGAAAAAATACCAAAGTGGAAGAGATATTTTTACAGTTTGCACTGAACTATCTTGAATTTGAGCAAATAATATGAAGCAGAAGTTGCCCTTTTTAGTATTGTTTTCATGCAAAGCTATTTGAAATGAAAGTGTACTGTATGCACCCTCTTTCACCTTAACACATAGCTGTGAGAGGATAAGTAAAGCTTCTTACTGGTTCTGCCATTCAAATCTTATTGTAAATAACAACCATTTCTAATCACTAGGAAACTGTTTCCCTGTTTACTGCAGTGCCAAAGGCTATAATAAGATGTAAAAGTAATCCCACACATTCTGCTGCCTGCTTTCCTGCTCCTTTCTGTGTATAAAAAAGCACCACAAAACCATCAGCACAGTTCCTGCAGCAAAGGACGTTTGGTTTTTCTGTTGAAAATTCTAACCAATTAACAGTAAATTTCTCCTTTAGAAAAAACAAGCAGAGTTCTTATATGCGAAATATTATCAGTAAGTGGCTGAAAGGTCAACACCATTGGCAAAATTCAATAAGCACTGAAATGATGCATGTTCAACATAAAAGAAATCATAGCTTTCAGTATTTAAAAGTACTGTTTGTAAAGATCGCTTGAGAAACATATTATTTGTGGCCTGTCTAATCTTTTCTTCCGCAGATCAATGAAGTCAATCATTTGCTGAGACTGTACTCCCAAATGTTGTTTTCTCCTTCTTTAAATTCTCCCCTTACAGTTTATATACTCAAGCCACAAATTCTGTAACAAAACAAGTTCAAATTTGATACTGCATAATCTAAAAAACCACTTATTCAACAAAGATACAGTACAGTAGCTAAAGCCATTATTTTGTTGGAAGGCATAAGTGCACAAAATGTAATTATTAAATCATTGACTGCTTTTATATACACAGTACACCATATGAAGTAAATTTGAAAATAATATTTTTCTGCAATATTTTTAACTCCCAGTAAACAAAAAAAACATCTAGAAAGTTTCTTCAGTTGCAGATCACACCTCAAAAAAATTTACAATAAAACACTAGCATATTTTCAAAACATTTAAAGGAACATCCTCTGATGCACCTGGACACATCATCAGTGATGTTATCTGGGGTCACTGGGAGTTACTGGTCTTACAACATCAGACTCCCTCACCCAGGTGACTCTGACATGTGTCCAGCTGGCTTTTTTACCCATTAGTCACACCTCTTGAGCCACAGCCATCTTGAGGCTCTTTCTGCAATTAGCTCTACCATGAAAACCTGCTTAGATGCTTCTGACAGCAATACAATGTCTGGCCAAAGTGTGCTCACTCTGATGGCAGTGGGGAACTTAGGCTGACACCGTAGGTTGACCTTCTCAGGCCAGGAGACCCGCTGATACTCTGGGCTGTGGTTCTACCTGCTGAGCAGCTCTGTTGAACGCAATGGTCCGATTTGCTGGGTGCTGGTGTCTCCTGCTGTTGATGCCCTTGCCAATATGTCTGCTAAGGCCTTCAGCACCTGGTTGTGGTGCCGTTGATAGTGGCCTTCTCCAAGGGATTTTATCACCCCCCTTTCCCATCTCCCAATACACAGGGAAAATATAAGGTTTCCCAAAAGTTATTTCATCATCAAAGCAATTTGAATGGATGTTGTTTATCTGCTGAATAGAAAATAAGAAATGCATTTTGAGTTAAACATGAATGGTCTTATTATTAATCACAGTTCTGGTTAAGATATGTTTTTTCTTCACTTGGGATGTGTTGCATGAAACTGTGTTGGTGAATTCTGTTTTGTATGTTAAATCAAACCTTGAGCTCTAATTGCTTGCTTAGCAATGTGATCAATAATAATAAAAAAAACATGTGGTTGATTCTTCAAATAGTAAATTTGTTATTTCTTTCTAGTAGTAAACAACATTCAGTAGTTACAGGTCTTTTGAACTACCTTTAGTTTAACGAGGAATTCTTGTTTAACCCTGAGCAAACCCTTATCAGTATAATTTACAGTATCATTCACAGTGTAAATGACATTCGTAAAATGTGCTAAGCTATGTTTGGGTAGGGTACCTGTGAGAAAATAACTCACAGCAGAAAATGACATTGATGACTGAAAAATGGTAACATCTAGCTCTGAGCAGGACCCAGTGCTCAGAAAGGTCAGATCCATTTTTGAGGCTCTGAGCCTGTTATAAAATGGAATAAAACAATGAAAATCCTGAGAAGGATGGACCAAGTCAATATAAATGATAACATTAAAATGCCTAAAGTGGACTAGTAGGAGCTATGTACGGACTGAGAATAGTGTTTATGTTCCAATGAGATGTGGATGTGGAACTCTTCTGTGAATATTGATTGTAATGTGTTGTTATAAAACAGCTTAGGGAGGTAGCAATGTGGCACCAATGAAGAGACAGGCAAGATGGGCCAAATTTCCAACTTTTGTATGTTAATATTTGTTTTTTTAATCCTTTAATATATTTACTTCAGCTTCAGATTTTGAATTAAAAATGCACGTGCAACATAAACCTTTTTTACTTCTAAGTATTTTCCAAATAAACCATGGTTTCTGATCACGAGGGCTAATTTTTCTTTAAATTGGAGGCTTCACCATTTACTTTTTTTTAAAGATATGCGGCCTTTGACAGGGTTCCTGGGGTAGGACGATAAAGCAGCCCTGAATTACAGCAAGCATATCAACATAGTGATCTGATGGAAAGGTTTGAAAACGGATAGCAATCTAGTTTAATGTTCTTGGATTATTAAAAAAATAGTCAGAGCTCTGTGTTTGTGAAATGTGCTCATTTCCACTATCTTCTTAAGTATAGTACCCAGGTTAAATAATATAATTTGAACAATTCATGCTAATGTCTTTTGTAGCTTCGTGGAGATAATTTTAATCACGCTCAGTTTCACATCATAAAGTGATTTCTTGTCTTTTCGTCAAAATTCCCTTTAATAATCAATGGTTTTCTTCCATAAACCTTATTAAAACAAACACTAATGACATGTTGTAATTGGAAAAGAATAACAAATTGTTTTCAATATCGAATGCCATTTTTGTCTTGATTGAAAGATCAATGAAAACAATTAATGGACAACATAACAATCCTGCTACATTGTTTTACACAATTTGTTTTTTTTTATCCCATAACCCATCAGCGTTTAGGTATGTGTCCTGCAGTGCAGACACTTGTTTCTACAACTCTCTAGAACACCAATGATCAGGTGAAGTGACATGAAGAAATTACCTTTGCCACAATAGATATTTCAAGATAGTAATCATTTAGTTCAAGCAAAACAGTAACATTAGATGCAGTCCCCATAGATAAATACCTTTTGAGTTAAGCTTGGTGTTAGCAGCTCAATTTCAGTTACATATAACAAAGGCTATTTCATGACAGTGTTGGGATTGACCTTGTGAAGGAGATATCAGGTGTGAAATTTGACGTTGACTGCTTGAGATTTTAAGATGATCTCACTTGTGGGGATTCTGAGAAATCTTGAGCGACACACAAGTATCAAAAGCGAAATCTGGGCTCAGAAAATCTATGGTAACAAGAGTCTCTCACAAGCTGTCATAGTACCCAGGAACCCACAGCACTTATCTGTAGCTGTCCTTGGTAAATAACATCACCTACTGAAGTATCTGAGATAGCACAGTGTCACTTCACATTCCATCATGGTGGTATTCCAAAATGGGTTCTGTGAACATAAGTGAGAAGGTACAACTTCAACAGATGTCCATTAGAATAAACAGCTGGATAAAGCAGAAGGAAAGCTCCCAGTGTTTTACAAAACTAAGGGTAAATTATTACAACATAACTCAGTCTCGGTAGAATATCCTAGTAAACCTAGTAAAAACCATGAGTATCTACAATTTGGATTAACTTTTTTATTACTAGTTTTAAGAATGTTTTTTTTTCCAAGAAAATGGTTAGCATGATTATTTTATATTTTTTATAGCTTAAAAAAAGATATTTCTGTTATTTAAAAACCTTGAATAAACATTAAATGTTTTACACATCCTTTTCTTGCAACTATTAAGATTATTCTGTTTCTAAGACAGACTTATTCTACTATCACATTTTGCTTTGTTTCAACACTAGTGAGTGAAACAAAACAAATGAATAAAACTATTCATTTGTTAAAGAAATTATGTCTTCAGTAATTAGTGTTTCTCATTCTCAGTGTTTTCCCCTGGCTTTTCTGTTCTCCTCTATGAATTCATTGGATATCTCTTTAAGACACTAGTGCATTTCATAGCCAGGAAATTAGAATATGTTTTCTAAAATATGCAACAATTTACATACCGTATACAAAAATATTCTATATTCTAATATAACAAAAATGTGTAATTTGTATTTATTCCTGCAGAACAAATATAATTATTTTACAATATACCAATGTGTATTGTTTCATTTATATGTACTGTATAGTGTAGAAAACCACATGCCACAAGACAGTGCACCTTTTTAATAAGTACCTAATAAAAGAAACACTAAAGCAAGACACATTTATATTGACGTTAAATGTGTTCATGTTGATGCACAATAATTCAGTTACTAAAACTAAATGTTGTCCAATGTTTCTACAGTTACCTTGTATATTAAAAAAGCAGACACTCACTATACAAATCCAGAGACCAATACCACTTGCTATTTTTTATTTGTAGTTTACACTTTTGTGACATCTAAAGATAACCTTAAGAGTACATCTAGTTAAATATATTTTAAAATAAAGTTGCATCCTCTAAAACTGGACTATTTGTATTAATTAATTGAAGAAATAGTTACCTGCAGAAAATCTGTGGGAGGCCATTTTTAATTATGAAAGTGCTAATTTCTGTGTTTTAATGCAGAATATGGTTTTCTTGCCAGATGGGCAATGTCAGCCTGTCTTTTAAAAAAATAGAACAAACCCAGTTCCATTAGATTGTATTCCTTTCCTAAGATACTGCCAAATGCTTCATTTTGTGAAACATTAAGTTTAACTCCTTAAAAGCATCACTGATATTGAAGGGATACAAATATGGAAACGATCTGAATCTTATCGTACTGTATAATTGTTTTAATCACTAACATTCTAAATTATGCTTACCACCGAGTTTCTGTAAATAAATATTTTTTTAACTCAGCATGTCAAACCCTGAGTCCCTTCTGTACAGCAATTAATCAAACAGTTACTTCAACACCAGTATATTTAGAGACCCATCCATTGTTTGGGCTCATACACCCCATAGACGATAGAGTTATTGGCATATTAATTATAATATAGTAATGACATTTTGTTTATGCATTTATGATCATCTGATTTTATATAGTTTGTCAATTCCTAATGATCACAAGTCATTGCCATTAGCTATCTGTTGCATCAAGTTAGTTGCAAATCAATTTTTCTTTCCAAAGCTTTGGGTAATTTAATTGCATTATATTCAGAACACACATTTAATTAATAATGGTATAACAGAAAGGAGAAACACAATGTTTAGGCTATAAGAACCTTCTTTTCACACCTGAAGAAGACTCTGCATGTAAAATGTTTATAATTCCTTTTCTGGACACTCCACTTAAAGCTCTTTACAGGTAGTGGGGACTCCCCTCCACCACCACCAATGTGCAACACCCACCTGGATGATGCGACAGCAGCCATAGTGCACCAGAATGCTCACCACACATCAGCTATCAGTGGGGAGAAGAACAGAGTGATGAAGCCAATTCATAGATGGGGTACACATGTGATTGGTAAAGGCCAGTGGGAAATTTGGACAGGACACCTGGATAACACCCCTTCTATTTTTGAGAAATGCCCTGGGATTTTTAATGACCACAGAGAGTCAGGACCTCGGTTTTATTTCTCATCTGAAGAACAGCCTCTTTTTACTGTATAGTGTCTCCATCACTATAATGGGCCATTAGGACCCACACAGAATGCAGGGTGAGTGCCCCCTGCTGGCCCCACTAACACCTTCTCCAACAGCAACCTTAGCTTTCCAGGGACTGGCCAGGCTCACACCTTCTTAGCTTCACGTGGGTTTCCAGTTGTGAGTTGCAGGGTGATACACTGTAGTTGCTGGGCTATGTTGTGTTTCTTCTTTTTTTGCAGTGTGGAATGAATCTTTACTTGTTCTTTACTGTTAAGTAGTCACTGGTGTGACTGGTTTACCTATATCAAATTCAGTACACATGGATACAAGTTACAAAACATCAGTTTTATTGATATTAAATTGGTTTTACTTACAGGCTTTTGGTACCATTTAGTCATATAAATCTGGCCTAGATTTAGATTTAGATTCATGTACTGTGAGTCATTTAAACAGAATTTGTAGATGAATAAAATCTGCTCTAGAAAAGAGGAAACTAGCTTTGATAGTTTTACATTTCTAAGAAGCAGTAGTAGATTGATTTAACCATTCAAAGGTTCTGTGATATTTAATTTTGTAATCTGTCAGTGTCAAAGCCTTAAGACTTGTTACATCCCAGGATCCAGTAAAAACAATCTCAAGTCATGAACAAGGACCAAGCTCAAGAAATCATTTAAATTGCCTATATAAATATACTGTAGATACAGTAGATATAGATAAACATATAGTGGTATTTAACTTCTGAATTTTATATTTTCATGCCACAAGTAAAAAGAAAAGGAAATAATGGAGCTCTGAATATTAATTGAAGAAACATTTAAATATTCTCTTTCTTCTACCAAAACAACACAAAAATAGAAAATGTCATGCAGACAAGCAATGTGCTTGGACTTATTGAATATTGCATTGTATTCTGTCTAGCTGAGCGCCCTGCTCCCTTCATCAGGATGGAGTGACTGAAAAAAGATTTGATGGGTTAAGATGGGAGGCAGTGAAAAGGCTATCAGTTTCTGTGAAATTTGTCTTCCTCTGCTTCCCTCCAAGCAGAAGGTCAGGGTCAAGGTCAGAGTGTCTAATAAGCCACCTTTTCTTTATAATGACCTGCTCAGACCCCAATTTCACAGCCCTGGGGGGCAAGATTAAATCCAATATACTGTGGAGCATGGACCTAGAAATCAAAAGGCTTCATTTTACAGCAAGATGTCCTACTTGCTGCAGAACCAATTTGTTAATACTGTATATTTTATGTTTACCTTCTGTTGGATGTTGTTTTTTTTTCTTCTAAATAAAATAAACTAGTATTAATCATCTTAGGGACTTATTGCAGTAAAGGTACAACTGTTCTAGTTTTGGCATGCTTTAAAATCCCTACTGTATGTTTTTGAGTCGATACAAGGCATACAATTTCTACAACATGTTTAACATTCTTTGACTATATTAATTCCAGTTCTTTTCTATGGAATTAAACAATACTTTTGTGCAACGATGTCATGCCTGGCTGTTTTTATATCAACTTAAAAAGGAGTTATTCAAACAATTGGCTGTTTTTTTTTTTCCAAATACAGTTTCTCTCATGTGTGACTTGCTGTCAAAGCACAGGGTGCTGAGCAAAGGCTCACCAAACTGACATTGTTTCCGTAAGTAACATACAAAATGACTGTTCCTGCTTCAGTTAGAAAACGATCCTTGCTGGCTGCACACCGTGTTTAGGGTGAATGTTCTGCTCACACTTGCTCTGCTCACACAGTCCTCACCAACGGGATCACCGTGTGGTATGGCAACACCTCTTCGCGAGAAAGAAAGGCATTGCAGAGAATGGTCAATATGGCCTTAGTTCTTCAATAGCTTCTATCCACAAGCAGTGAGACTGGCGAACACATTTAGCCATCCCCCTCGGACCACACCTACACCATCACCATCTACCTCTTTATGATTTCTTATCTATTGCACATCTCCAGTCATTGTTTACACGTCTGTATTGTTTACATTCAAACTGTCTACATGTTTACTTGCACATTGTCTATTGTTTGTTTGTACATTGTCTTGATGCACTGTTTGTACTTTGTCTTGTTTTTTACACTTGTTTTACAATCGAGAGACTTTCTGTAAGTAAGAATTCCATTGTACCAGTACCGGTTACATATGGCAATAAAGTTCAAGTTCAAGTTCACAATGACCTTGCCCTACCTATTCGTAGGGGGCTCCTCAGCCTTAGGCTTAGCATGAGGCCAAGGCTTGGGGTTTTTCTGTCTCCTTTAGCACATCCATATTAAGCAGTGAGTGGGGATTTACAGTACCCTTAGTTGTGAAAAACAGTTTTAATAATAAACATATCCAAACATATCTAAGAATTATACTTTATTGTTAGTCTAGTGTCTACATCATTTTCATGAAATACATTTCTAAAAGTCTATGAATCCCTGGAAATAAGTGAAATACTATATCAATGAAAGACATCAGTGAAAGATTACAGTTATATTGTGTTATATATGTTATACTCTGTAACATTCTACATGTACCAAAGAATGAGTGAAAATTTTGCTACTCTTATATGCAATATTTTCTTAAATTCATAACCAATGTAACTCTGACATGTCAGATATGTACAGTATATACTTATGCTTTCTGGTGGAGTGCTAGCCTGACTCAATGCAGGTAGCATGTGCTCACTCTGTGTCTTCTAAATAAACCAATTAAGCAAGCAAGAAACTGTTTTAATAATTAGGATTTAATCTTGATCCTTGAAAATACATTCATGATGTGATCGAAGAAAAGAAAAGGAGAATTACCATCCTTTAAAGTTATCTGCACTGGCACTTGAGTGCCTTTTATATTGTGATCTCCAAATAACCACCGACTAATGTTATCCAACCATCAAGTGCATCCAAAGAGTTTTCCAGCCAGGACAATGGATTCTATTTCGATATGATATAATTGTATTATAAAGTAAAAGTTGCCTCTTATTATTAAAAAAAAACCTTCACTTTAAGGCCAAACAATCATGAATCTGAAATAGTTCAGGTGGGTAGCTGCATCAGCATGCATGGCTGCAAAGGAACAAGTAATAGGTTTATTTCATGCTGAAAAGAGAAGAAAGGAAAGGCAATGTTTCGGCTGTGGAGCCTTCTTCAGGTGTGAGGGAAAGAGGGAAATTAGCAGATAAATGAGGCATAGGAGAACAAAAGACAGAATGGAGAAGAATGGGAAGCAGTGGAGAAATAGGCATAATGTAGATGTGAATGAGTGTACAAACCCAGGGAGAACAGGAGAAGGGAGGTGGAGGTATGGAAAATCTGCAAATGAATATTGTTTTGTCAGGGATATTTAAAGATACCTTGTCAGGGATACCTTTGATGAAAAGCTTATTTTGATGCCTAATACAGTATCTCTTCTTTAACTATTTGCAGTTGCCTTCAGAAAAAAAACAGACCGGATTTTTCCTGCGTTGTTGCAAAAGATTTGAAAATTGCTGTTGATCAAAAGCTGCAAAAAAGAAAAAAAAAATCACTGTAATAGGTTGATAAAAATTAGAGACAACAGAATAGAGTAGTAGAGGTCAGTTTAATCAGGCAGGTTTGCTCAGGATTTTCATTTTTTATACACCTCTGAATAATCTAAAATTCCTTTTGAAGATATGTATATATTTTAATATAAATTAAAATGATACTTTACATCAATAACTATGATAACACTTTTCCAGCCTTCATTAGCTCAGATTTAGTAGCCAAAGTAACAGATTTAACAGAGGAGAAGCATTTATTAAACATAACATACTTTTACTTCACATGAATAGCTGAGCAAAGCAAAAAAAAATGCTTAAACATACACTTCTTTAAAACAGAAGAAAGAAAATTGAGAAAAATCAAGACATGGTAATTAATGGTAAATGTATTTATTTTTCCAATTTTACCACCTTTGTTGTTTCTTTGCAATTTTAGAATATTTCACATTTTTTGTTTTTAATCACAAGTGAAGTCTTAAATAAGGATCCAGATTTATAGAGAAGGTTTGTAAACAGCTCCAGAAAGGACTTATGTGGATGTGCAAAACTTGCACATGACTCTAAAAATGTGAAGTTTAAATGTTATTTAAACTGAACCTCTATGGTTACAAAAATAGTAGGACTGCAGAGTCATCACCCACAAGCACATTGTGTAACACAGATTTCGAAAAGGACACAAAGTCTTGTGGTCACCTTCCAAAGATACAACATTGAATTCTCTGCATTCCATCCCACCAACAGTACCAAAACCTTGTCTAAATCCACCCACTCCAAAATCGCAGTCCAAAAAATGTTTTGCAGTAAAGTTTCAAAAGATAAGGCTCTATGCCCTGAATATTTTGGAAAAAAAAACAGGAAGTTAACAGTTCCGTGTTGTATATCAATATAACAAATGTGCTTAAATACACAGCTTTCTGAAACTAAATGCCACTCTAAGAAGAGTTGCATCTAATTTTTACTAAGCCAAAGCTACCTTGTGTTTCTGACTCAATTCTTTCTTCCAGACATATATAGTGGAAGTATTTTATTAGTAGGATATGTCATTTTTATGATGACAGGTACAAAGATTTAGTAGAAAACTAAAGAACTCAACAAAATAGATCGATGTTTTCTTGTTGTCACCCCTTGGGTTACATTGAGTCTGCATTGTGATAGTGTTTTATTTCAGTTTTGTGGAGTTTAGTTACCAACAATATAAGAGGTAGTTACATACTTCAAAAATATTGATTTATAGGAATGAGCATGTGTTTGATTATTTTTTAAACTCAATTCTGAATCCTCCTGTGGCTCACCAAGAAATGATGGGGACACAAATTACAAAGTGTAACCACAACAGCAGGTCTCGTTGATTGTCTTGTTTTGTTTTCTATTAAAGTCAATATCCAGCCTTAGGATGCTTTACGGTGTTCAGTAACCAAGGTGACAAAAACATATAGATCGTAAGCACTGAAATTATATTTTGCTGAATATTTATATCCTGGTTTGAGTTATTCTGCAGCTTTACACAGGATATTAATTTTTCTTACAAATACTAAAAGTATTTAAATATTTGTATTTATATGGTATTGGTTTTCACTGCAAGAGGGGACCAAGGATTCAGGCTAAAAGAAGCTCTGAAAAATCCTTCAAAATAGGTTTAATAAAATGTAGACAATAATTTGTTGTTCCAGCTTAAAGAGTACATTTACAACTACATAGAAAGAAGCTTAAATATGGTACTTTCATACTTAAAATATATTACCACAGAGTTGATAAACTGCTAAAAGAAATAAAATCCTAGAGAAATGTGAAAAGAGTTTCTTCACTTCTGAAACTGTTTTTTTAAGAAGATGGAATTCTAGAACTTAAGTTTTAATGCTGTTTTACTACATGTTTGCCTTTTTAAGTTAAAAAAACTTCAGAACAAAGAAATTTCCCTAGCGGAATTCTAGCAACCCTTGAAAAAAAAAAGTTTGAATAAATTGTAGATAGACAAATTTTCTCAGACCTCACAATGTTCATCTCAACCTGTTAGGTCATTTAAGGTTGTCCTTACCTAGAAAAAATCTGAACTGTGTGTTTGTTAAGAATATGACATCTAAATCTGAATATATTGCACATGGACTCCCGTTATCTATCAGTGTAGCAGGTGTTATTATTTTAAAAAGCATATATTTGCTAGTATTTTGTGCTTAGGGCAATGTGAACACAATTATCATTGCTTGAAATGGATTCCATAGCTGCCCAAATAAAATAAAATAATTTTTAAATTACTAAAAATAAAATAATTGCTTATAAACATTAAAGCAAGTGGCAGGACATTGCTGAAAATACCTCCTTCCCCTACTTGAACTGTTATCAGTACAAGAGCTATTATATATTTTTAAAGTGTAAAACTGTAATATACTGCAGGGTTTTTGGAGTGGCCCACATGTACAAAGAGCATTCCATAAATCAGTTCTAATAGCTGAAGCGCTGCACTTGGTAGGAGAATATAACATTGCCTCCTCTGGAATCTGAAAACAGAAAAAAAAACAGCCACCTATCAATGCAGATTCTACAAATGAAAACGCTGTGGATGCTGCAACTTGTCCTGCAGCATCTTTGTATAAGACTCAGTCAGGCATCAAGAACCAATGTGTCCAGCTTTTGGGAGCATGTTCTTGACCATTCATCATCTTGGTCAGTTGGGTTCTGCTGCTGCAAATGTATTTACTGTGGAAAGCTAACACAGTTAGTTTCATGACAAGGGCTGGAAGGTCTAATTAAATTCTGAAATCATTACACATTATTTGTAGGAGCTCACAGTGTACCACTGACGGCAGGAAGTAAATCCTGTATGCTGCTGGTATTTAAGTTAGCACATTTGTGATGCTTCTCTAGGCTTTAAGTCAATGGAATCTACTCATGTGTATAATGAACCTGTTACAGTGTTCCAGTAATGTCACTCCATTGGGTATCTTAAGACATCTTTAAATGTTAAGCTTCTTCCAGTCTTGAAACTTGTTTGGGCTATATAGATCAAAAGAGTATCTCTAATGCCAGTCTTAGAATCAGACCCAAACATATACACCTACAAGTATATGGATTTGTGATATTGATTAAATATTTTTTTTTGCATTGTTTCAATCAATTGATGATTCATGACTTTCGGTCACAGACTCTGACAGTTGCATAAGAATTAATGCACCTCATTAGTGAGAGAGTCGATTGGGCTCAGGCAAGGAGGTGAATTAACCTATTAAATGTAAAGCCTGATGAAGGTCAAGGAAGAAAAACACACACAGAAAAAAAAACAATGCACGCCCATTGCAGAGAAGCCTTTGGAGGCTGGACTAAGTCAGTGCACTGAAGCTTATTGTCTGGGGTATTCACAATAAGCAATTTCTTATTGCATGCAGTCTGTCAGTGATAGGTCACAATCTAGGAGACCAAGTCTGATTCTTACGACAGCTGTAGTGTGTCACCATAGAACCCCTCTTGTAGTGATTAATGGTAACCCAATTTCGCCGTGATGCACTGATCAAGCATTGGGACCTCACTTACTGCCCTTGCTGAGACTCATCCTGGCTTGATAATATTTCAGCAAGACCATAGCAAGACTACACAGTACAGGTAGTTTCTCATTCTGTTTGTGTAACAACGGTTTTCTTTTGAGAGGAGAATATGACAGTGTGTGCTCTACTTGCCAGATTTAAACCCCCTGGTACCTGAGATGATGTGTGGCATCTGGGTCTCGTAGATCAGTGAACAGACAGAAGATGGACAAGAGTAATAGTACAGAATCCCACATGACAGCATCTTCGACCTGGTGCAAGGCATGTGTCACCCATGTACAGCAGTAGGCTAGTACACTAGTAGGTCATGTAGGCCATGACTTTTACAGCAGTCACCCAGTGGGTAGCTCTGTTGATGACAAATAATGAATAATGAACATAATGAATTTGTTCATGCCTGTCCAGCAAAATGTCACTACACCTGTTACCAAAAATATTTTACATTAACTTTGTGAATTTCTTGCAGTTGTGATATGTTTATATTGATGCAAAGTCTATATAATTTTTTCTGAACTTCACTGAAATATGTTTTCTTTCTATAGTGGGAAGAGAGAATTTCTTTTAAGGTGACATTTCACTTAAGTTCCTTATATTTGTGATGTTTTCTAAATAAATTAGCTCCTAGTGGATCATAGATTTGGAAACATTAAAATTTGAAATAAATATAAAGCTTTTGGTGTTTTTATATGTTATTTAGAGTAAAAATTCCCTTTGATACATGAAAAGTACTCTGTTTTAAAACAATTTAGACCGTTATGTGTATGTTTTTGTTAATGCAATTAATCAATTTTGGTTTATTTTCTAAATAAATAAATGGAGTTCTGCATCAGATGAAAAAAAATAAGCTTTGTCACTGACCTATTATATCAACTACAAGCAATCATTCCAGGGCTATTTGATGTAATGTCAACCAGATGAACTACTAGATAGGGGGAATATTTTAAAAGACAAAGTATATTTTTTTCAATTAATTTCATTACCTTAGTAACGTGAATAAAAAACATTTTGACATGCTAAAGTAATAGTTTCGCAAAGGTAAATTAAGTATGTAACTATATTAAGTAAATAATTATAAGAATTTTTGGAAAAGAATTATAAAAAACAAATGATTTTAGTCCTTTCTATAGATTTTTATTTGATTTTAGTATATTTAGTATAACAGATATTGATGAGTCAAAAGTTGAAATTAAAAAGAAAAAACAGGTAGTAACTGAAGTTAAACAAGGAAAGTGAAAACCAGGAATGAACTATAAAATTAGTATTTATAGTTTGTATTAGTATTAGTATTCATTTGTACAGCCAATTGTTTGTAAACCTTTTTTTCAGTGGTCTCAAATTCATTTCCTGTAAGACTTACATGTAGTGTCTTGTGTTTTTTCCCCCCATCTGAAGTACAGTAAATACAATTTATTTAATTATTCTTTTTTCTAATTTTGGGGGTTAGGATTTTTTGTAATTACAGTTGATAACTTGAAACTTAAACTACATTACATTTACAGTTACAGTATCTATAAAACACCCCAGACCCTAGTAAGAATTATTACAATATTAGAACTAGTAAGAGAATTATTAAAATTGTACAGTGAACTACTGTAGTAAGACATTGTTTATGTTGTTTACAATTGTGGTCACCAGGTTACAAAAAATATACTGCCTCTTTGGAATCAATCCAGAGAACAGCAATGAAATACTCCACATTCTCAGGATGTATTATTCAAAGGGTGTCCTACTCTGGAAAGTCACCACATATTTTTTTTTGTCTTGAACGGACAATATGATGAGGAGATTGATACCCTGACAAGGTCAACCTTATTAACTTAATCAAAATCAATAAAGAAATTCCAGCTGGAGGACAAACTATGGGTGAATGCTTGTACAACTGTAGGGGCTGGAAGAGTCTGGAAGAGTCTGGAACAAGCTATCTTGCTACAGTATGTTGTTGAAGCCAATGCCATCACTTCTTTCACAAACTGCTGGACTGATCCTCGTGGCTTGAATCTCAGTTGTAACCTTTCTTAGGATCTTATGTTCTTATCTGTTTGTTAGCTGGAACAGTACAACACTGTACACGTCTGTGTATAGACATGAGAATCAAATGGCCTTGCCTGACATACACAGAGAGGACAAATGAAATACTTTCACTGTATTAATCATTGTACTAAGGATGACTTTGTTTTATTATTCATGACAACAGATTTTTTATATTTTGGTTTCCTTTCTTATTTGAAACAGTATTTGGACTCCAAAAGAAGCCACAGGTTCTTAAGCTTTAAGTCATGATGTATGTACTCTCTGGAAGTTGAAGGTGTTGCCTAGCAATAGCAGGCATTTCTGCCACTCAAGTTCCTAAAGCTAGCTGACGGAGGTGTTTGTGTAAGTGAGTCAAGGAAAATATGAACAAAATCACCATTTATACGTGCAGCAAAATTACTTTTCTAGTCAGACAGACAATGCACTCAATGGGAGTTTTTTAGCTGTGTCTCTTTATGTACTACTATCTAAAATATAACCAATGTAATCTAACATGATCATTGAGGAGGAATAATCATAGAGGTGACTGCACTAAAAATCTAGATGTTAAAATAAAGGGCATACACACGTGAACATTTGGGATTCTAACGTTTTTAGAAGTGAAATTAGTTGTCTAATAAAATGAAGGACACAGCAAAGAAACAAGAGCACCGCTATGACCTGACTACAGTGCACCGATTAGCTCTATGCAGGGTGAAAATGGTCTGTAGTTACAGTATACAGTATATTGTTTTAAATTTCTGAGGTTGTCCAAATAGATTAGTAAATCAGTTGGTTACAGTAGATCTGATTATAAGTTTTAAGTGAAGCAAAGAGAGGAGCAATATGGTACACATAAAGGAAAGAGAACAGAAATTACAGAAAATAATATAGAATAAAATAAAAAAACAGTAATAAAATGGAATAATAATCAAGGAGACGTGGGTGGTGAAAATGAGGGCACCCTTATTCAGAATAGCTTCTTCTCATGTACAGTAATTTTGCTAACTTCGTGAGGGGTGGTGGTCATGACTTGTGAAATATTTTTTTTTCCTTGATGCTCTGCCTAGAGTAATTCTCAAATCCACGACTTTTTTTAGGAAAAAATAAATGAGACTGTGAGACTCAGATTTGATCAATTCAGAATTCCAAAAGGAGAGCCTAGCGGCATCTAATCTAGCTGAACTTTTGCTTGACCTTCTCTTTTTAACTAAGTATAAAGATGTTTAAAAAGGGAGGCATGGTGGCACTATGGTTAGAATGTGCTACCTCACAGCACTGGGGCCATATGTTCAATCTCAATCTCTAGGGTGCTATCTACAGGATGTAGATTTTGTATGTTCTCCCTGTGTTCTCATGGGTTTTTGCTGGGTGCTCCCAAAGTCCAAAGACATACTGATAGGTTATTTAGTTTCTGGGAAAAAGTGTCAGTGTATGCGTTTCTATTTGTGCCTGTGTGCGCCCTGCGATGGACTTTTGTGCCCTCCAGGGAGTATACAGTACTTCCTTGCACACAGGATAAGATCTGGGTTACCATGGCCCTGAATTGGATAGGCAATTATTGAAAGTTATAACAATGTTTAATAAGTATTGTGACACATCTCAGACCTAAACGAAGTATCCCACAGTGCACTCAGCACCATTACAGTAAATGTTTGCCCTTACTCTTTAGGACTTTTACAGTATGTACATGCAATAGAACCTACTTTCATAATCAAGCAAAAGATCATCCAATTTCATCCCACATGCGCAGCAAAGTTTTGGAGAACTTGGTTGTCGTTATTGCCTCCGAATTTATTACAATATCATTTTATAATAAAATTTTGTTAAAAATTAATATTATGTAAACAAGTTTATATTGGCTCTTTAAGAATGTTTAAAAATCTTTGCCATGCATGTAATAAGGGATTCCTCTTCTTCAAAACCCTTTTGAACATGGTGTTTTATCACTTTTATGTATCAAGCTAAAACTAATACACAATTGCTTACACTTCTATAGCGCTTTTCTGGACACTCCACTCAAAGCGCTTTACAGGTAATGGGGACTCCCCTCCACCACCTCCAATGTGCAGCATCCTCCCGGATGATGCAACGGCAACCATAGTGCGCCAGAACATTCACCACACACCAGCTATCAGTGGGGAGGAGAGCAGAGTAATGAAGCCAATTCATAGAGGAAGATTATTAGGTGGCCATGATTGGTAAGGGCCAATGGGAAATTTGGCCAGGACGCCGGGGTTACACCCCTACTCTTTTCGAGAAACACCCTGGGATTTTAATGAGTCTGGACCTCGGTTTTACGTCTCATCCGAAGGATGGCGTCTGTTTACAGTATAGTGTCCCTGTCACTATACTGGAGAATTAGGACCCACATGGACCGCAGGGTGAGTGCCCCCTGCTGGCCCCACTAACACCTCTTCCAGCAGCAACCTTAGTTTTTCCCAGGAGGTCTTTCATCCAGGGACTGACCAGGCTCACACCTACTTAGCTTCAGTGGCTTGCCAGTTGTGAGTTGCGGGGTGATAGTGATGATCAAAATTGTGTAAATTGTGTGGTGAAATTCATTACAGACCCAGACATAATCTTTCACGAGAACAATTATTTTCCTGTGCTTGCTGACAAAATAATTGAAGACTCCTTTGTTAATCGTGTCATGTGGGTTCAAGGCAAGCACGCTTTGGAATTCTTCCAGGCAATGAATAGCAAGCAGCACAGGGGGCTTTGCACAAGAGTTTAATAGTTTTATGGTGTGTCTGTAAGGTAAGACCACTATTAAAACCACTTGTACAGCTGATGGTGAAGTTATAGATGTATAAAATAACCCCAAATTACTGTTACAACAACTGCAACATTTCAATGGCAGTGAAACAACACATACAAATTAAATACAGTTTCCCACTGAGAAACATCATTTCTGATCCAGACATACAAGTCATAGATGGCATCATTGTGTGAGGAAATTCTGTAAGAAATTGTAAACAGAATATACCTCCATCTTTGTTTTTTCAAAGATTATAATGTTTTTACTTTTTAATATTTAGAAATATTTGCTTCACTTTATCTCTATGTGTCTGTGTGGGTGGAGAGGGCAGGGATAGATTGATAGACAGATATTTGTGTGTTCACTCAGCATGTTACTGCTTCCTTCAAATTTATTAATTTAACGCTTTTTTTCTATTAATTACCACAGCATGAATGGCATCAAACCTATGCTGTAGTTATGTATGCATAATTTGAATTTCAATCAATCATAAATACATAAATTTAGATATCAGCAGCATCCAAAATTCTCAGGTGTCTTGACAGTCTTTGGCTGATGAAAACTGTAATGTGAATTTTCAGAAAACCTATTTGCTCTCTAGGAATAGCAATATTCTCCACAGTAGTTTGCCTTCAAGTTTCTGCTGCATGGTAGTTCAGCAGAGAAGACTGGCAGTATACCCTTACAACACTAAATCTTCACCACAGGAAAGGGCAATTTTGGCCACAACTGAAGAAGTATATAATCTAAAAGACTGTGGAAAGTTAACCATATATAAAAGGACATAGCAGTAAATACTCCCTTGTATTTTTTATAAATGCATGAACAGGCCTGATGCAAAGTAAATCGTTTATTTAAAGCATGGTGAGTTTCATGTGTGACTTGAATAGCTAAAATTCATTATCCATGCTTGTATGTTTTCAGATTTATTCACGTGTAAAGATGCTACATTAATTCATTGTTATTTAAAAGCTCAGCTTCTTCCCTCAAGAGAGAGCTGTCTACTGTCATCTTATAGCTAAAATATATTACAGGTTTTTGTTAAATCTTATTTTTATTGATTTTGGTTTTGCTCAAAAGAAAAGCAACGTTCAGAGGAAAGTGTTATGTGCATCGAAATGCAAATTGTCCAGCTATAAAATTGATCCCTTTAAAAAAAACTTTAGATTGGGTCTACTCAAGTTGACTCAATTGTACAGTATGCATTGCTGTCTTTTTGAAACGATCCCGGTGAAAAATAAAGACCTGTTTTCAATATTGTCCAATCAGCAGTGTGTCTCAGCCACAAAATATTCTGCTAATCAGAAGAACTTAACACTGTTTATGTGCATGTACACATATGTTATTAGAAAAATATAGTATATGAGTGGCATGGTGTTGCAGTGTTTAGCATTGTTGCCTTGCAGTCCTGGTGTCCTGGGTTCAATTCCAGACTGAGTGCCATCCATGGTGAGTTTGTACAGTTTATCTCCTCATGGGTGCATGGGTCTTCACCAAGTACTCTGGTTGTCTTCTATGACCTACTGGTAGGTTAGTTGTCTGCTGGGAAAAATTGTTCCTGGTGTGAGTGTGTGAATGTTTGTGTCTGTGTGTTGCCCTGTGATGGACTATCCTACCCATCTAGGGTGTACCCCACCTTGTGCCTGGTGCTTGCTGGGATAGGCTCTGGCTCACCTGTTACTCTGTACTGGATGGGTTATTTGCAGCATCCAGGACTTGGAGATCAGTGAGCAAACACATGCTTATCCAGACTCCCTCTGTTAATTAACCCAATTGATGACACATGTTTAATTATCATTATGAATTTGGCTATGCCATGCGTGTTTAATCACATCAGTACACCACTACGCCTACAGCCAGAAAAGACCCTTATAATAACTTTGTTGTTTCAGTTATGTGTCATAAGTTTCTTTTGATACATGGTGGGAATGAGTAGCATCACAGAAGTACAAAAGAAATGTAGATAGAAAGCACAAAATATGGAGAATGGAAGTGAAGTGAAAGTAAATTGCTTATTGCAGTTCTACTCCAATGAATAATCTCTTCTGATGAAGGACATTTACAGAAATAACAGTGTGCAAAATGTTATTTTCAGAAGTTCCAAACCGTGTCTTGTGCCTTGTTTGTTTCTACAGTATTTATGCCTATGACATACAAACATCAGCTTATAGACTCTTCGTTCTTGTTCAGATATTGTTGAAAAAGTGCAATGGTCTAGATCCCAATGTTCAAAAGTGTAGAAGAAGTATTGATACACAGTTCTTGGTGAATTATGTATCCACTCACAATTATAGGACTTAATACTGCTACCGATGAAGATAAATTATATATTTTTCATCACAATGTGAATATATGTTATAAACTGGAGGGTCATTTTAATTTCCTCTGGGACCTCATTAGATCAGAAATAGCAATGCAATGCTATAATGAACAGGAAAATTATATGATTTATGGGAATTAACTACGGCTTGAACTCCTTATAAAACTTCATTGTAACACAAAAATTGGAATATGTAATTCTATATTGATTACAGGCCAAGAAGACTACATGCCTTTTAAAATGTATTAAAACTGAAGAATTAATTTTTCCCTCAGTTTGAAAATAATCAGACTGGAGAATTTATCTTTTATCTTTTATCTTTTTCTCATACTGCAGAACGCAGACAGAAATAAGAAAGATGAGCTAGGAAACTTGAATTGTGATTGTGGAATGTGTGAATCCCTTCACGTCTCCAGTATGACAAGGAGAAGAACGTACAGGAGAAGGCCAAAATAAGAAAATAAAAAAATGAGCTTGCACTGTCTTAATGTAATTTTGTGAATCTGTCAACTGATCACCAAGTACTAGGTAATTACGGCACCAAATTGTAATCTGTGAAGTCTCAGGGATACCATAATATAAATGAAGTGCTGAAGTACTGCATATACTGTATGGAGAGACCAGACACAACAGTGGACACAACAGTATAGGAGTGTCAAGATCAAACCAAATAAACAGTGCAAAAAAAGGAGCAGAGATTTGTCAGAGTAGTTCTTCTGCAGACAATTCATGCTGTAGAATTGAAAACTTCATATATGGTCCCATTCCTTTCCATACGAATTTATAAACTCTAGAATGCAATCCCAATACCCTAATGGCTGAGAGAGGAACCATGGAACTGAAACAAAAATGAAGTGAGAATATTTTTCATTTTTACAATTGAAATACAAGAATGAAGAGAAAATTGGGGGACATTGTCGGTCTGCTCCATTCAGTATCTACCTATTTAAAAAATGTCATTAAAATTCTTTGATGTGATGGCATGTTAAGAAGAAACACAAGAGAAAAAATAACCAGTCCCACTGACAGATAAGTTTTTCCTTTTTTTTCCACTCTGTCTAGATTGGTGGGGAAATCTCTACTGATGCTCTCCTTGAGGTAAACAGATGATTCCTGCCAACACAGAGGACTTGTCCAACGGGTAGAAAAGACCGCCTCCCTCAATCGTCCTCTCACTTCCGCGAGGGCACATCTCTCTGGACTGCAATCTGGATAAAGACGCAACATATCCCTCAAATGGTCTTCAAAAGGAGCTATATATGAACCAGAGTAATCTGAAGGTGAACACCCAGAGCTAGTCACAGTGTGACCGTCGCGGTTCCACGCGGGCTCGTGCCCTCAACCACCCGTTTCATCCCGCAACACCTGGGGCGCGAACCCGGGCCTCCGGCGTAACGCAACAGGGAACCAGCCGCACAAGCTAAAGGAGACCTCCCTCAGCCCAGGCAGCCGAGGTCCCTGCTACGCGCAGGGAGGGCGTTGACGTCACCGTATCCGAACTAGCTCCGCTACAACAGCTTATGAAAGAACAGGCTCCATCCTGTGTTCTGCTACTGTATGTAGGGATTTCTTTCTTAAGAACCCAACAGGACCAATCACCTTAGGTTACCTCCGAGAAGCCCGCAATATGAACATTTTTATCATTTTGACGCAGCTTCCAGCTAAACAACCTTGCTTTCCGGACGTTTCTCCTTTACTGAGTATTCAGTATCTTTTTGTTCCCTTTACTCAGCCAGTGCAAAGTGAGGGTTGAGGTAGTTTCTTATTTGGTTGATATTTGAGGGTTTAAATCTTTTGGCTATTGCAGCAATCTGCAAGCTCACTGCTGTTATTTCCGTTTTTATAGGTTTTGCTTGCTAATACATTGAGTGCTCCAGTACTTATCTCATCCAATTCAGGAAAATGTGACTCTTGGTATTTGAAGAAGGAACAGGAGGAGAGTTTGATTTTCTTCCAAGTTCCCACCATTACAGATAGATCGCATGTACAAATCAAAGAAAACATACAAGATTAAAAAAAGAAGTGTGAAACGAAAAGATTGTCTGGGCTGACATCTTGGCACTTTGTGACAAAATCTTGTCTTCCCTACTGTGTTTTTTTCGTAAGAATTGCACTTTTATTCCCCTTGCAGTGGTTTCCCTTCCATCATCTGTTTGCATTTGAATTATTCCTAAATCAGTGGTACATTTGGTGCATTTTATTTTCCTTTAATTAATGCAAAGTTGAATAACTGAGCCATGGAATTCTGAATCACTCTGCATTCTGAAAATGAGTGCCAGTATGTCAGAAATTAAGTGAAATTAGCTGTGACAGACATACTGTACTGTCACTTGATTGTTCATGCTTATACTCTATCCATTGGAGATGCATAGTTTAAGACTCCAAAGAAAGTCATCAAAAGAGCAAATGAGCACAGTTGCTCTACAAATTTCATTGCAAAAGAATATATTTTTTAAATCAGGTCATGTCTTGAATGGTGACTAGGACATATGAATAAGATAAAAGCCTTAAAACTTATGAGCAGTGTATCCCCTCAGAATTAACAAGCATGGGCAGCCCTAGAGGCTTGGACTCCAAGCAATTTAATGCTTATGCTTTGTCTTTATGGGTACAATAAAATCTAGTGACAGAATCCTTCACAAAATCAATAAATATAGCAATTGCACAGTGGCCAGCTTTGTGTTGTGGAAAATAGAGCTAATGGCGTCCTAGATAACTTATCTTATGCTAACCTTTAAATATTTATTAATGTGTACAAGTTCTAGTGTGTTTTTTAAAGTGAAATTATGTTTGTTTTAATTTCATCTTATGGATTTGGATGATGAAGAGGTTGGTAGGTTATAAGTTCAAGATTTCATTCATGGAAATTTGTCTCTGAACTGCAAATGTGAAATCAATGTTAGGAAATGACTCAAGGATTATTCAGCTGTCTTCATGCTTGAAGATGATAGGACTCCTGTAGTACCAAGGCAGTACAGCAATGATTTACAGTTTATAGAAATCAAGACCTGGTGCTTGGGTTTTTTACAACTACACAAGAGAAGACCTTTGGTTTCACTTAAAGAAAAGGATTTCATGCTCAGATAATGGTCCTGTGTTGACATCCTTGCTTCCCTCTTTATGCCTGTGTGTTCATTTGTACACTTAATGACAATTCATTTGTACACATTCTTCACATTCCTATGTTTTTAAGTTTTTATTTTATTTGTGCTTATCACTTGTTATATTTGAGTGATACGAAAAGACTGTAGTAGAAGTTCAGTATGATATTAAATTTGAGACTGTTGGCCAAATAAAGCCTTATGGAATTTTTTAATTTAGATTCCAATATTCCAAATTTCATAGTATTTCATAATAAAAATAAGGTATATACAGTATATAGTTTGAGTGTTTTTGTATGCGTCAGGATTTATTAACAGACCCTGTCATGAGTGAATCAAAAATGCATTAAGAACATGTCCAGGTACTGTATACTGTCATCAAGCTTTTATGCAAAAAGCTGTATGTAAAATAATATGGAAGTTGTTTTTTCAACTTGGTTTCTATAAATTGTTTAGATCATGTTATAAGTAGTACTTTTATTTATACAGTGCCTTTACAAATACAAGGACGCTGTACACAGTGAGAAAGCAGAAAAAAAAGAAATAAATACAATAAAAAGTAACAACAAATTAAAATAAAATCTTGTTTTAAAATTTAGATATAGGACATGTCAAGCTTTACATTTAATCAAAAACAAATACATACATTTGCCAACATTGAGTAGTTCATCTTTACATGTTTTTTGTTTTCCAATAATAGGTACAAAACATTAAAGGGACATTATTTTTCTCACTGCATAGCAATTGTTTTTACTCTGTCATAAACCTAATAATGTTTTTTGAAGGATAGGCAGAAGATTAGTGTAGGCTGAAATGAAAGTGAAACAGCATGGCACTTTTCACATTAATATTGACAAAATACTTTGTCAGTCTATAGCTGGTCTATTGCTAATTTCAAAACATGGACAATTTAACATTGAAATAATGTTATGGACTAAAGTACCTAACGATCTGTCAGATGAAGAGAAACCCTGCAGGTTTTCAGTAAACTCAGTACTCTTTGGATACTCTGCTCTTACGACTGCCTGCTGTGATTCAGTTGGCATGAAGTGCCCATTTTATATTTACACAAAAAGATTCCAAAATGATACAGGATTTACAAAAAAAAAACAATTTTACTTTTAAGTTGGGTATACTTCTATAAATTCTCAAAATACTTTATGTGTATGTCAGAATTCAGATATGGTGAGCAGAAACTCCCAACTAAGTTTCTTAACTGTTTCAAATGCCTTTAGCAGTATTATCAGTCATAAACATATGCTTCATAAATCAGTTCTAGATCCACATCATGATTGGCAGCTCATTTGATAATAACGATCTTGGTGCAGATGTGACTCCCACATAAGAACATAAGAATGAGAGGAGGCAATTTGGCCCATCTTGCTTGAATATCTCAGTCCTAAAATTAAATCAAATCCCATTAGTTCCCTCTAGTCCTGTGGCAAGCTTGATGTACTGTAAAAGTTTTGTTCGACCTCATTAATCATTTTCGGATTTTGAAAACCTCAGTTAAATGTCCCTGATTTGATTGCTTTTTTTCTCATTTTGTATACATCGTAAATAATATTGTATATACATAACGACATACCTTTCTTTTAAATTTACTTCTCTTGAATTAAATAATAATGTGTGTTGCTTAAATGCTATGTATATAAAGTCTTTACAAAATGCAGAATTTAAGGTCTAATTTTTCCAACCTGTAATATGTCTTTAATATGTGAAGTTCTTGTTTTTAAGGTGTAGACATTATAACATTTGTGAGTTTTTAAAGAAGTAATATTGAACTCAATGTCTCTTTGCACATAAAGCAGAAAGATGTAATATTTTTAACATACAGTAAGTCTGAATTGTGGCCAGTAACAAGAACTATCAGCTTCTTACAGCAATTGATGGATGAAATAGTTTCATGCTACACCTTTATCTTAACTGAGAAATGTAAGCTAACATTATTTTTGCCAGTTTCAATAGATACAGTACATGCCTTTGCAGTATAATAAAGTATATTTTGTATGTCAATGCCCATGCCAGATTATGCAGATTTTTATGGATTCAGGAAATTTTAATGGGGCATGTTTATAAGAAAAAAATAATAATTGATAATTTCTTGGTTTTTGTAACTGTTAACTTTGTTTATATTTTACTTTCAAGATATTTGCTTAGCCTAACAGAAATCTTGTAACAAATGGCACACAATAAAATATTATAATAGAGGGCTTCACATTTGGAAAAAATGCACAGAGCTATTTTGCAGCATTTTTTTGTTTTTATGCCTATGCATAGAAATGAGGATCAAAGCCTGGCTGTGTATAGAAATGGCAGAGCAGGGGAGGACATTAGGATGCTAATTTAATAACTAGCCCACAGAATGAAATCAGTTGGCTTCTGTGAAATCAGTCACCTTTCTTTTTTCTAAGCAGAAATACCACATCATAAAGACTAGGAAAGAAAATTAAATCATTCTCAAGAAGTTTTTGAGCAAGTTTTGAAACATGCAGCATTACGAAATGTGGTTGTTTTTCAAATAATTAAAATAACATTTCAGTGTGTCTGCATGTTGTATTTAGCCAAAAAGCGACAAAATGATTTAGGCATACAATTTATCAATCTACTTAACAGGAGTTAAATGTCTGTTTTAATGTTATTGGTATCAACGGATTTAAAGTCTAAACATCCTTTTTGACATAACAGGGGCAGAACTCAAGGGAGTTAAAATCTGTTACCTTTCATTATTCATCTGCGATCTTTGCAGAGCTATCCTTATTATGGAGCAGTGGAAATGGTGAATTCCTTGGTAGCTGTTCTGCTGTAAGAGCCTCCCTTTTCTTTGCTATGTGTGTAAGAGAAGGCAAACAGAGGAGGGGAGACACCCCATTGTGTGCTTTAGGAACATGTAAGGAACTGGTGAGAAGGTGCTCTTGCATCCTTAGCACATTTTTAAAACACTGACTGAGAGCTGAACCTTCTGTCTCCAACTTCAAAGCAGATAAGCAGACTGAATAGAGCATGTACTGTATGCCTCTACCTTCAATTCTGTAGCCCTCAGACAGTTCATCACATAACCTCCTTCTCCCGGTAATGTGAATCTCATCCTGAGGCATAAATGCCCTTCTGTTCCTCCACTCAACTTGGTTTTGGCAGATCTAGTACTGGGCAGAACCCCATCAACAGCTTCTCTTTTTCTCCATCCTACAGGTTTAAAATCCATGACCTATGGAGAGCCGCTGCCCTGAGGGCTGTTAAGCACTGTCTTAAGTCTCAGAAAAAGAGAAAAAAAATCAGTTTGCCGAGCTAAGCAGAGAATGAATTTGATAGAGTAAATTAGATCTCTGGTGAGATGAAAACGAAAAGCACCCGGGGCTCTTTGGCACGAGAATTTGGCATCGCTGCTACAAGGCTGGCTGTTTAAAATACAGTAAAAGATCAACCTTTCCCTTTCACATTTATTATTGAAGATCAACCCAAAAAGTGTGAACCTGTATTAACATTTAAATACAGTCTGTAAGTACTGGTTGCATCTTAATAGGTTGCTTAGCAAAAGATGTAGTTTGTAATAATTGTAATGAGAACCTGAAATAACACAAATGTGACACATAACAGGATTACAGTTATACATTTCTTATTTTTTAACTTTGTCATTCTTTTCACTTTTTTCTGTTCAGCTTTTACTGCAATTATATAATTACTGTAATTGATACATCCCTCTGAGATTTAGTTTATTATAAATCATTTGACAAGCATTTACATCTTTTTCATGTCAAAGGTGAATGTGTAATCATGTACTTGTACTGTATTAGTTTTTCTTAAACTGTTATTTTAGGACCCAAAAGGGTGTAATGGGTTAAAATTCACAAATACAGGCTTCAATTTGCAAATTTAATGCAAATATAATACAAATCTTTCCATTTATACTCACATATTCAGTTACAGAACAACAAAAAAATGTTTTTTTTTGTTGAAACCGATGCCTGTGTCAGGATATTACATAAATGAAACTGCAAAATAGACAGGAAATTAATAATTGATGGTTAAACTATTTTTCCTCTGCATTGGCATGTAGTCAAATTCAGTCCAAAAATTCATGTCAGCAAGTCACAAAACTCAATAATAAATGATGATCAACTAATGATAGTAAATGGACTTTTAATTGAGTTGTCTCAAGGATCGCAAAGCTGGATCTGAACAGTTAGTGCTTGCATCCCCAAAAGCACATTTTTTCCTGTGAACAATAAATTAACCCAGCATTTTGTAAAAATGGAACAATTCTTCTGACTTCTGAGAGGTTATAGAAAATACACCCCTCAAGATGATCCACCTATTGATACTATTTATCAATTGCAGTGAAAAATAATTTGCCAACTATACACTGACTAAATCAATATATTGATGCATTTAAGATGAATTCCATTTCAATAGTCCTAGTCTCTCTAAAACTGCCTTATGGAGCAGGGTCTAATGAACCAATACAAGATTGATGCCTGCTAGTTTTGATTTTAAAACAGGGATTAGGGGACAAAGTAAGGGAATGTGAAATTAGATGTTTCACTTTGGTGTAAGTAATCAGCATATTGCTATGCTAATTTTTAGACATTTTTGATTGTTGTGCCATTGGAGTCTGTTATAAATTATTTTATATCTGTCTATTATGTTAATGAAGGAAACATTAATAGATATTATTGCGCTCAGCTGCATCTCTGTGATTAGGGCTTTGAGAATTATAGCTTTCTTTATGATGCTGTGTGCTCATTTGAAATAGATTTCCAAAAAGTACAAATTCTGATCTTTTAATAGCCTCTTCTGCAAAAATATTTACCTGTAATGGAATACAGTACATTGCACATATACAGTATGTTACAAAGGTAAGGTAACAACAGCTTTAATTTGAAACATAGAAGACTTTGCATACATAATATATACTGCATCTGAAATGTTGGTTTTCTACAGAATGTAGGACCTCTGTGCCAGAGTTAGATTTCTGCAATTTCCCTCACGGGATCAATAAAGTATCTATCTATCTAGATGCTGTTGCAGAGGGCTCAACAACCCCATTATTTGTGGGGATCCCCATAATCTCCACACAGAAGCCTGTATCACCAAGTGTTTATTACAATGCAAAAATGAGTTACAGGAACACATTTTAGGGTATTGGGGTTCTTTAAAGTCTTTTAAAGTAAAAGTGTTTGTTATTAATTCCCATTAATAGACTATCCTTTTACAGTTTGAATAAATGTAAGTTCTGTTACTTGCATAACTAATTGTATATGAGCAATCTCATTAATCTGGAGTGTATTGTTTCATCTCTCACATTTCTATAATTCTCACCCTACCAAAATATCAATTTGAGATGTTTCTGCACTCTTTACTTAAGAATATTGGGTATAAGTAGTGGGTGAAATTATAAACAGTTTTTTTGTCTTTGTATAATATATAATGTGCATATATTTTCTATAAACTTTATATTTTAATATTCGAATTTGTTGCAAAGAAAAAAAAGTCAGTTCTGAACTTAAAAAGGTAACATTTTTTTGGCACATGGTACAATTTTACATACTGAAGTTTCATGCCAGTCGGTCTGAATTATTCAGGCAGAATAATTGTTGCAGACACTATACATATACACAGTGAAGCATGTTAATGCAAGTGGACATAAGGTGCAACTTAGGAACACCATTGTAAGCACAGCACAGTGAAATCATAATCTGCATGAGTAAACTCTATCATTAGGTGATGCAGTCTATAAACAAACATATATATGTTTGCCATTATTAGACTGTACAACAAATTCACTGCATAAGGGTAGCCATAGAGAATCATGCAAGCTTGTTCATCCTTGACAGCACATGGAACTTCACTGGGTTTGTGTCTGGTCACAGAGATTGATTTGAATATTGTCCTAATAAATCAGATGAATTTTATACTCACTGCACATTACATTCTACCAGGGAGTCTGAAGTGCTTTTATGCAAAACAGTGAAATTAAAAGCCATTAACATTGCCAAAAATATATTGGGTTTTTTCTGCCCTATATGGATTAACAATAGAGCTTTAGGTTGGCCCAGAAAACCAGCTCAGTGTGAGACAGGATGTTGAAATTATCTTTAGTTGCCTGGTATTAAAGCTCATGGGGTGCTCAAAATGGGATCTCAGAATGCTATGACCTTTTACTCTGAGAAGTATATTGATGCTGGATGATAAAACCCTCGGAATGCTCGGACAAAATCGTATTGTGTGTTAATAAGAGCAGCTTAGGGGGTATCTGTCTTTCAGGACTTGGAGTTATAGGGGCTATAAAGTCATCCACATTCAATATCTTTTCAATAAACTTTTAAGGCTGTGACCCTCACCAGGACAAGTGGACTGAAAATGGATGGATGATGTATAAACTCTTCAGCACTATGACATACAAATACAGGGAGACAGCTAAGCAGATGAGGCTCAGAATGGACATCCTGCCACATGCAGTTTCAGCAAACTCAGTGGGCTTAATGCCTGGCAATGACATGCATTGTTCTATGCAAGGAACATGGTCTTGTATTCTTGTGCAGACAAGAATAGAAGAAGGAGTATAAGAAGATGCTATAATAACATTATTTTAAAAACTTGGAGCTTAGGTTTTAAAATATATATATATATGTAATTGGGTGTACACAGCTATTTAATACACAGGAAAATTAACAAAAAACTGACCGAAATCTGTTCTTCTGTAAATATTCAGAAATGACAATGCATTTGCTGCAATTGACTCTGTCTTGGCCACAGTGGTAGTTTGAAAACATACATTCATGGCTGAAAGAAATTGAAGGTTATTAACTTGCTGTTAAATCTTCTTTTCACACTGAGACATCCAAAAAAGCAAACATTCCAAGAAAATCCATGCAGATAATTTAAAATCACTTCCATTCATCCAATTCATCCTTTTTCTTTGTGTTAATATTGGTGGAAGTGATGGAGGCCTGAAAGTTAGTCTCTTTTTTCAGTTGTTAAAAGTCTGTGCTAACACAGTGATTATATAGCTTAGGGACTCAGAGATAGGACATTGTCAATATTCTATTATCTAAAGCACAGATGTATAACAAAGAATACGGAAAGAACAGACAAAAGTTGTGAGAGAGCTATTAAGCAAGAGAAATGCATAGCTAGTGATTTTCTCAAACTTAGCAACAGGACTTTTGTCATAAGTTTCTCCTGAGCGCTTCACACTTTAAAGGTTCATGGGACCTGTTGGGGAAAAAAAAGACAGTAGGAAAATATATGCAAACATATTTTGTGAATAAATACAGATTTCAGTAAGATGAAAAGGCAAGAACATGTATTGTGTTTTCTAATATGAAGGCGACTGATACAGTGCCTTGCGAAAGTATTCGGCCCCCTTGAACTTTTCAACCTTTTGCCACATTTCAGGCTTCAAACTTAAAGATATAAATTTTTTATTTTATGTGAAGAATCACCAACAAGTGGGACACAATTGAGAAGTGGAACGAAATCTATTGGAGTTTTGAAACTTTTTTAACTAATAAAAAAATGAAAAGTGGGGCGTGCAAAATTATTCGGCCCCCTTGCGTTAATGCTTTGTAGAGCCACCTTTTGCTGCGATTACAGCTGCAAGTCGCTTGGGGTATGTCTCTATCAGTTTTGCACATCGAGAGACTGAAATTCTTACCCATTCTTCCTTGCAAAACAGCTCGAGCTCAGTGAGGTTGGATGGAGAGCGTTTGTGAACAGCAGTTTTCAGCTCTTTCCACAGATTCTCGATTGGATTCAGGTCTGGACTTTGACTTGGCCATTCAAACACCTGGATACGTTTATTTGTGAACCATTCCTTTGTAGATTTTGCTGTATGTTTGGGATCATTGTCTTGTTGGAAGATAAATCTCCGTCCCAGTTTCAGGTCTTTTGCAGACTCCAACAGGTTTTCATCCAGAATGGTCCTGTATTTGGCTGCATCCATCTTCCCCTCAATTTTAACCATCTTCCCTGTCCCTGCTGAAGAAAAGCAGGCCCAAACCATGATGCTGCCACCACCATGTTTGACAGTGGGGATGGTGTGTTGAGGGTGATGAGCTGTGTTGCTTTTACGCCAAACATATCGTTTTGCATTGTGGCCAAAAAGTTCGATTTTGGTTTCATCTGACCAGAGCACCTTCTTCCACATGTTTGGGGTGTCTCCCAGGTGGCTTGTGGCAAACTTTAGACGAGACTTTTTATGGATATCTTTGAGAAATGGCTTTCTTCTTGCCACTCTTCCATAAAGGCCAGATTTGTGCAGTGTAAGACTGATTGTTGTCCTATGGACAGACTCTCCCACCTCAGCTGTAGTTCTCTGCAGTTCATCCAGAGTGATCATGGGCCTCTTGGCTGCATCTCTGATCAGTCTTCTCCTTGTCTGAGCTGAAAGTTTAGAGGGACGGCCAGGTCTTGGTAGATTTGCAGTGGTCTGATACTCCTTCCATTTCAAGATGATCGCTTGCACAGTGCTCCTTGGGATGTTTGAAGCTTGGGAAATCTTTTTGTATCCAAATCCGGCTTTAAACTTCTCCACAACAGTATTACGGACCTGCCTGGTGTGTTCCTTGGTCTTCATGATGCTCTCTGCGCTTTCAACAGAACCTTGAGACTATCACAGAGCAGGTGCATTTATACAGAGACTTGATTACACACAGGTGGATTCTATTTATCACCATCAGTCATTTAGGACAACATTGGATCATTCAGAGATCCTCGCTGAACTTCTGGAGTGAGTTTGCTGCACTGAAAGTAAAGGGGCCGAATAATTTTGCACGCCCCACTTTTCATTTTTTTATTAGTTAAAAAAGTTTCAAAAATCCAATAGATTTCGTTCCACTTCACAATTGTGTCCCACTTGTTGGTGATTCTTCACATAAAATAAAAAATTTATATCTTTATGTTTGAAGCCTGAAATGTGGCAAAAGGTTGAAAAGTTCAAGGGGGCCGAATACTTTCGCAAGGCACTGTATATAGTGAAACGTGTTCATTTTAAGGTGACTCATTGCGGAAATCAAATTATTCATCTCACAAATGGTGATAGCAACCTAACTACAGATTTTATTGATGCAAATTTCATTTGTTCTGTCATAGCAATAAAAATCAAACACTCATGTCTGCTTTGTAATGGCTCTGAGTAAAATGAGTAAAACACTATTCTTCTATGACCAATCAGTAAAATAGGGTACAGAACCTTCATTCTTTTTTATGTCTTGCAGTCACCCTGATTTCATAAATGTGAAGAAAAACTGACATTTACACATTTACGATGCAGTGTGTTATTAATCCCTTCAAGCTATAAAAAATGTAACGAGTTTCAGTGTAATATTCATGTGTTACTTTATGGTATAAACTGTATGGCATCAAACTTGAGAGAAATGTTCTTAACAAACTTAACTGCTTGTAAAACTTTCAGAACATGAATGTTTATCAAAATGAAAACATACAGTGTTCACTAATCAGAGAAGCTAATCATAGCTTAAAAGATCCCTATTTAATTTCTTTTCACAAAAACGAGAAGCCATGTAACATGAAATAGGTTCAGAACACAAGTGTCTGATGTTATATACATAATGTAATTGGGCATGTACCTTAGATACATTTCAGAGTGATTAATGTTGCTGGCACTGTGGTGGTTGGGTTGTTAATGTACATGTTACGCATGGTTAGAAGTTTGTCATTATGTCATAATAAAAGACAACTCCTTAATTATACTGAGGGGAGCCATCAAGTGTACTTCATGCAGCATATTTTAAAAAATCAAATGAAAGCCTAACATTAAACATGTTTTCATAAATCGTGCCTCTGGCTTTGTATTTGCAATCACAGGAGGCTCTGTTATGACAACTTTCCATATTGGCGATTGGTTCTAGTTTATATTCTGTATGTGTTTTCTACATTTTTAAAGGTGGTTTTGCTGAATACCAGCAGTTTTAGAAATGAAGCATTCATGAATAACACCTTCTGTTTGATATTATTACATATGATTTATTTCGATAGGATTTTAGCTTGACAGCAAGGATAATATGTAATTTCTAAAAACAAAAAAGAGAACTGTTGTGGCAAATTAACCCTGTTTAGGCTTACCAGTCTTGCACAGATCAGTCATGGAAAATTGAGAAAGCTGAGGTCTGTTAAGTCAGATGTTATGAATTCTTAGTGAAGAAAGGATGAAACATTGCACCTCTCAAATATGAAGGAAACAGGAAAAAATGAAGAACACAAATGGCTCAATGATAAAAATCCAACATTTTTCAAATTGCTCTTGTTCTGACAAACGTGAAGAATGTGATTGTAGAAATCCTTAGAAAATATCACTTCACTGGTGTGGACTGATTTAGTTATGCTTTCGCTGTCCACACCTGTACAATACAATTATTATTGACTTGAAACGTTCTGAATTACCTGTATTGAATAATCATTTTGCACTGAGTAGATTAGAATCTTTAGCTATACGTAAAACTCAAAAATGGACATACTTGCAGAATATCTGTATGGAAGATCACCACCTCAAGGGGGGGAGCTCATGGGAACCTTTGTGCATCAAACACTGAAACAGGTTGGTTTAAATCCCTACCTTTATTATGTAGGGGTTCAAACAAAATGTACACATAGACCTTTACAGAAAACTAAAGAAAGCCCAGTTCTAAGCTGTTCTCTAGCTAAAACACATACAGTGCAAAAACATATACTGAATAAATAGAACTAGCCACCAACCTCTCTGCTAATATAATATATTTAAGAGCAATCACCGCAAAGCTTTTTACAATATACAGTATATATATATTAAATACATAAAGTATAGCTATTTAAAAAAGTAAAGACATTTTTTTTTCTAAAAAAGTACAGTATGTTTTGTTTTAAAGTAAAGCTGACTCTGTTGGAATGCTACTGCAAAGCTTTAGGGCATAACAGTCAAAGGCCCTGTGACCCACAGAGTGTAGACAAACTATAGGGGCAAACCAGAAGAATGAGAGAGACTAAACACATAATATACAGTATCACCAAAATAGTGTGGAACACTACCATGTAGAGCCTGGAGCCCAGGTAGATTGTGTGGGGCTCTGTGATGCAGAACCTGACCTTAACTTGACTAGCTACTGAAGACCAATACCATGTAACGCCTTGTACCTAGTAGGTTTTGTTTTCTGGTCTGGTCTGATGACCTTTTTCTAACCACACCACCAATCTATTTTCCAACACAGGCACCAGTAAAATACTGATGCACATTTTAAACTTGTGTTCCACAAAGTGTACCCCCATTGGCCTCCCTGTTTCTGTCCCAATGAAGCAGAGTACATTCTGTTACAAGGTGCCTCCCACCAGGATGACAGATTGTGTGAGGAGGTATTACGGACCCAAGAGCAAGGGCCAGTGTGCTCCAGAAAAAAAATCTGCTTTGCTGAGACAGAAATAGGGAGGAGAAGCAGAGACAGGCACAAACTGAGGACCGAATCCAGTGCAAAGCCTTGCTGGAGACAGTACATAGTCATGTACTGTATATAAGCTACATGTCTACATCAGGTGGATTCAATAGCCATCATTGTAACTAAGCTCATCTGTATATATATATGTCTATGTATGTATAGAATTTTTGTATAGAACTGTATATATAAATATAGTTTTGTCCTATTTTTTACTGTAGGAATTACAAGCATTACGATGAAAAGTATCATTGTACTTCCAGCAATGCACATTAACTGCATTTTTTAAACGGATAGTGTTACTCTATTTCATACAACCTTAATAATCAAAGAACCTAATTTGCAACATTCTCAGCAAAAACTAGGAAGATTGACATCAAACATCACTAGACTGTTTTAATATAACTTTAGCTGTATAGTGCAAAGATGAAAAAAAAACATCCACTGGGAAGTACCTACTGTATGTAATTATACTAAAGCATACACATCTATATTGTAACTAAGACTCCTTTTAAACAAATTAATACAGTTGTCAAAAATATTTAGTACAAATTAGCTTGAAAATCTTAATGTACCCAACATCAATTTGAGATGGCATCTGCTTAATAAAGGATTTTTCTCTCCTTTTTGTCACTTTTTGAATTGAGTCATAACATGACCCAGATTCTAGATAATTTATTACTTTCACTGTTTTCAAGCATTGCACGGTTCTTCCACAGCATACAAATCAGACACATCCGTTTAAAGAAATCACATCTGAGATGCTAACAGATCCTATTCCTTTTCCCTATGTGCTTACAGGCTAATTGGGTCACGGTCACAGGATATAAAAGTGACAGAGATCGGGTGCCTGTCTTACTTGGTTTAACACTGGCTTTTTTCCTTCTTCCCATTTGTCTGATTTCAGTTCTAATGCCATGAGTGATGGTATATGGAAGTTGTGAACTTTCTCTGTTTGAAACTTTCTGAAAGCGTTTAACTGGAACCAAGAAAAGGCAATGGACTCCCTCTTGCATGAACTTAATTTAATTTTCTTGTCCCCTTCTTAGACTTTCTCTTTGTATTAATGTAGGAACATCATAATTCCCTGACTAGCTATTAATGTTTTTCACAATCACCAAAAATAAAAGTAATGTTAAGTTCAAAGTTCAGGATTCTCTTTGGAATCAGCATGGATGAAGGGTAACAAAGAAACTCACGTGTTTCCAGTAATCCCATCCAGGTGATTTCTGGAATAGCCTACAGCTACCCTGTGACCCTGTATTGAGTAAAGTGATGAGAAAATGGATGGACAGATTGTTGCCAATCTAGACTCATGAATCCTTGTGTGAGGCTCATTCAACTCAGTGAATCATACCAAGCAAGGGCTAAAGACTCAAGATATTCTATGGATGGATTTCAACACAACCTTTTATGTTCAGTAGCTTGGCAATATCCATTGATTGGATTCATTAAATTCACCCAAAACTAGAACAGTACTGTTGGATACCTATTGATCCCGCATTCTCCTGGGTAAAATGTGAAACGACACACTATGTTGGAAAAACAAAAAATAAAAGTCAGAGGCATTGTTGTAGATACAGTATAGAAGACCTAAAGCATACCGTTCTAAGAAAATCTCAGGTCATTGTTTAGATAAATATTATGCATTTATACTATATTAAATATACTTACTGAACTAGAAAATACAAACTAAATGTAATTATTTGGTAATATCTTGCAAAGATTATAGAATGGCTTACAGAGACTTTGTATTAGTATGTCAACATTCTTCTTTTAATTGATGTGAAGTAGACACTAAAGTGTTAGTCACATATTAAATTCAGTTGCTCAGCTCAATGTTGCAGAGCTTTGATATGTGGGTGGGAATACTGTATGTAAAACAGGTACGCTCAGACCACATTTTGAAATAAGTTTTCTATTATTTTGTATTTTAAAAAATGTTGTTTTCTTTAGAGAGTTTTTGGTTATTTTTATTTTTTGAGTCGATCCAGAACTCTCCAGACTCTAAAAACACTGCATCACCTTGCTTTGAAAGAGACTTATTGTGTTACATGCCAGTGTTTTGGAAGCAGATTGCGGTAATCAATGCAATAAAACCCATCTACACCTACAGGTTATGCTTATCTTTAAAGTTCCTGACAAGGGAAAATATATTTACAACTGTTGGGTGCCAAAAATCAATCAATGCAACAGCCAATTCTGTTCCAACAAAAACTCCTCTTTGAATGATGTTGGCAATTCATACTGCTTTATGTTATCTATAAACAATGCCACCTTGCTTTAAATAATTTGCTTAAGAAGACAGTAAATCATAAATAGACCTGAAACCAAAATATGTCCTAGACTTTAATAATTTATGAGCCATGCCAGAAAACCAGTTTTGTTTTCTATTCAGTATGTTTTTTTAAATCTAAAATATTCATGAAAGTAAACCTTTGACAAACCAATATACTGTACCTATAAATTCCACATAAAACAAATATCTCTACTTCAAAGTACAAATAGTAGCTTTCAATTGCATAGATTGCCTGACTGTTTTTAGATGTGTACACCATATTGTGTACTCTATAGCTTGAATACTGTTGTCAGAAGCATAACACAATTGTTAAAAACTCTTCTGTCTGGAGGAAGAAAATAACAAATTACCAATTAGTTAATCAATGTGAATTAAGGACTAGCTACTGTACATAGTGTATCAAACATATTTTGAAGAGAATGAAAAAAAAAGGTTAATTACCAAAAGGTGATAAGATTAATTACCAAAATGAGTTGTTATACAATGTGCATTGTGATGAAGTGCATATGTGATGAAGAGCTGTAGGGATGTTTGGGAAGTCATATACACAGTATGAGCTTGGGAAATTCAAGGGCTTCCATCCATCCATTTCCATATTCGGAGCTAGAGCTACAGCATGCCTTTGGACTGTGAGAACAAACTGGAGCACTTGGAGAAAACCCATGCGCACACAGGGAAAACATACAAACTCCAAGCAGAAAACATCCCAGTAATTGAACCCAAGGCCCAGCACTGTGAGTCAATTATTCTAACCTCTGTGCCATCAATCAAGGATTCCACTTCAGAGCTGTTTCTAGCTGCTATACATAGGCTTTTCCAGCAGGGGTCCTCGAAGGACCACACCCGGAAACATTCCGTTTTATCTTGATCATTCACCTTAGAGAAACTAATGACATAAGTTGGGGAATAGGAAAAGAAGTGGAAAAGAGAGATTTAGTCCACCTGTTAAAAGTTTAGGAATCCCTTAGGAAGGAGGAGGGAATTGGAGGAGGTAATGGAAAAAGACTGTGCACTACTAAAGCACTCTGGGAAAGGTCACTTTGTAATGCCAAGGAACATACAGTACTTCTCATCTAGAGCTCTAGAGGAATTAGGTTTGCTTTCTGTATGCTTGTTTGTATTTTTAGTTTCTGTATATTATAATTCTGCACTGGACTTACCACATGATGATGGTTGATGGTGTCTGTTTCTTCTGTTGATTGTCAGTCTACCTCAATATATACTAAGAAGCATACAACATTTAAATAAATGAGTATTGGATCCAATATAATTTGTTGCCTTTTTAGTGCTTCTCAGAATATATTTTATATGCAATTAAAAAGATAAATGGATCACTCAAAATTTAGAGTTACTGGAAGCATTTTATTGGATTGGTATAGTGTGAACTGTGGCAAATTGTTGTATACTTTTCTGGAATTTATACAGTAGATCTCAAGATCTAAAGAGCTTGATTCAGAAAACTGTCAAGAACAGAAAGAGAAAAGTTTTCTTTTTCCCTTCTTTGCCCACCCTACATACCTACTGACTACTTTTTGTTTCATCCTAAGGATAATGCTTGTTTTGTTTGAGCTTTAATGCAAATAAATGTGTTTTTTTGTTCTCTTGGGGGGAATTACATTTTCAAAGGAGTTTCTGTTAGAAAGAAAACACAATATGTATTAGCTAATGTGAATTGCTTTCCTGAAATGGTATTTTGTGACATTTCAGATAACAAAATGTATCACATTTTTTTTTGTTAATTGAAAAAAGTTTTTTAGACATACATTAAATATTCTCTAAGCAGCTTTGAGGTTTTATTGCAAGAAAACATTTTACTAAATCACTCCTCTCTCTCAAATGCAATTAGTTACAGAATATTATTTTGTAAAGGAGCTTCCTGTGGAATTGTAAAGGATGATTTTGAAAACTTGTTCTGTGTGGGAGGTCTTTGATCTGTCTTGGCACTGTGCATTCAAAATACAAGGCCTTAGTACAGTATTATAGATATTAGGCTTTATAAAAGGGTTACATTAGTACAACCATGCCATTAATTATATTCTGTTTCATAATTAAATCTTGAGTTGCCAGGTCTACTGTTTATTCTTGTCTGCCTTATTTTCTCTTCGTATATCAGTGTCTGTCTTTATAAAGGAAAGACTAATGGATTTCAGTAAGCTGAGTCAATTACTCTTATTATTATCAATTTTTAGGGCCAAGTTAACAGGGTTATCATTGGTTTTTCTTATACATTAATCATAAAATAAATTAAATAAATAGGAAATTTCCGTTCTCTAAGCCAGCACTACAATATCACTAAGCAACAGTCAAAATCTTATAAAGATAAAAGATTGCCCTAAGCAATCAATGAGAAGTTAGAGAATTTGTGCTGTAGCATTAGTTCCACTTACAACATGTGACCATTCTTTTTCTTATATTTTTTTTAAATCTGTACAGGTACAAGAATCATCACATACTGAGTGGGTGCAGCTAACAGAGCAGTTTTATAGCCTATCAAGGCACATAATTCACAGTACATTACTTTCTGAGATAACTTTTTCTACATAGTCAGCATTCTTTTAAAGTAAAGTTCCCTCCCAGGTGATCTACTGTACAGTATATGCTGAAAAACTGTACGGAGGTCAAACATTTGTCATATACTACATTACTATAATTAACATGACTGTTGTACCACACATATCAGGGACAGTAAATAATGTAACTTTTCATAGAAGGCAACAAAAAACATTGGTTTGTTTGCAATGAATAGACCCATAATCTCCTATCTTCTTTTCTAGGGCTTCCAAAGAGAACTTGGTGATGTAATTGACCATGAAAGATACTTTTTCTAAAGTTTTGAAATGGAAATCTTTTGAGCATTCACATTTCGGGATACGCTTGGAGGAAATAAAATTGTCCAAATGATGCATCAAGCAGAAATGCCAACTGAGTATCCTATTTAAAAGAAATCATGTCAGATGTAATGGATCATTCACATAATGTGTAACTGGCCAAGAAAACTAAATAAAGATAAGGGAAGACTCAAGACTGACGTTTGTGATAGCCAACTATTACTACATATCACATTATGAAAAAAACGAATTAGATTATTTTACCTTTGCAAAATAATAATCATGTAGAGATTACCAGGTGAGGAAATTGGCTAATGATACAATTGCCTTACGCATTCTGTGATTTCTGATAACTGATGCTCTGACTTCTATTCTTACTACCAATTACAACTTGTAATTTTGAGTTTATCAATACAAAATATATATTTTTTCCTCCAGAACTATTATTTAAATAAATAATGTGACCTCCAAACCTCATGGTTTTGATATTTTCCAGTTCATAAAAAATAAAAAACACACATCATCAACCTAATGTGTGGTGAAGATACAGGATTTTCACAGCCTTAAATAATCTTATGTTTACCCCTACTGTATATCGTGCTCAATAATATAACCCCCCTCTTTTGTGTAAAAAATAGTGTAAAATGCACGATACTGTATGAGCATATGGCATATTACAGAAGTGAATTTCAGCATTTCCAACTAAACCTTTTAAAAGAGTAAGTCTTTGACACATGACCTTCATTTTCAAAGAAATTATGACTTTTACAGCAAATTTTAGCATCATTTGTTTTGTTTCTCTCAAAGGTAGCCTCTTCAGGGTCAAGGAGCAATCTGTGAGAAAAGGAAGAATGTTTTGTGAACTTTGAAAGAAAGAAACTCTGAAAGCATTCCACTTTGAAAGCAGATGGGATGCCCTGGAGTTTGTAGAGATACACACTGCATTGGAGCAATATTCTTCTGAAAAGCTTACTTGAATTTGTTTGTACTTGTATAAACAGATGTATATCTAAGGGATTTTTCAGACAAAGATTGCATAAGATCTTAATGACAAAGGTCTCTATTTTTTACATTACATTCCGATCCAAATAATCCCTATTTTTTTTGTCTTTTTTCCTTGTGCTTCAGGTTGAAATCAACAAACAGTAACACAACGAATTCCCACTGGATAGTGAATACTCCATGCTGACGTATATCCTAGAAACCACACATGGATGTCTTTGAACAAAGCCTTGGGGAAGACAGGACGCAGAAAACAAATAAGTGAGCTTGCAAATGGGGCACCATGTTGCCACATGCCTATGAAATGTAATGACCAGAATAAATAAATGTCTGCTTATTAACATAGTGTGGCATTACGCGGGGGCATGCCCAGTGTGGAGGCAGAGCCCGTATAGAAGGGCGACACCTTGCCTTTGTAGTCACAGCTGTCCTGGCTTTTAGATGATGAGACACAGCTGGGCAGGTCCTATAAAGGCACACTGGACACCCCCCAATGGGACGAGCAGGGTCAACCCTGGAAGGGGGCAGTTTACACCGACAGTCCCTGAGAAGATTGTACCCGCGTAAGGCGTTCTTTTTCTTTTTGGCCTGCCCTGTCATGTATTTTCACCAGAGCAGGCACACACACACACACACACACACACACACACACCTTTTTCATGCACCGAGTTTTTGTTCTGTTTTTGCCTTATGCACCCTGCTCTACCAGATGGAACCCCGCTAAATAGGGTACAGTAAGTCCAGTCTGGTCACCGCTGTGCTAGTGGTTCTTTTTTTCCCCAAGCTGGACCCCATTAGATAGGGTAAGCCCAGCCTGAAGGCCTCAAGGAACAGCGGTACACCTTTCTTTTTGCTTTTTGTTTATTTTTCACCTCTTTTTGTGTTATTTTTAGTCCCCGCTAACCTCACACCGGTGATTCACCTGGTACATTGACTTTTTACCAGTGCTCGCCATGGCACCTCCAACTACACGCTGTCACAGGACTTTGTTTTTACCAATCCTAAATTTGCAGTGTGAGCTTAATCCCACCCCACATTCATTACAATTTCTAACAATGGTTGATATACTATATTAAAGAATAATTACCAAGATGTGTCCTAATAGGCATGCTAACATTTTGATGTCAAAGAAAAAATGTTTCCTTCTGAATTGCCAATTAATTACTTATGCTTTCCAAATACTGTTCTTGGATAAACTTCTATCACTGATATGTTTTTGAAGGAATAAGTAACAATGACCTATAAACCAATCTGAGCAGAACTGCAACACCATTGCTCATACATTGCCATATTTAAATTTTGGTGCAACTAGATATAAAACACTTCATTTTTTTATTTTGAGGGAATACTGTCAGCTACTGCACTTTCAGAATCTGTAAGAAATCTAAATATAACTTTTTTAATGTCTTGACAAAACACTGTGGATCGACCTATCCTACTAAAAATCGAAGCTGAAATGAATTTGTTAAAAGTGCTTAATTTTAAAAATGTGCTTGATCTGATTATATATATGTATTTAAAAGAACGTACACATTTGTTGATTTTAAGAACAAGGGCAAAACCTGTTACACTGTTTCAGTTAGTCCAGTAATTAGTTCAACTGGGTTGTTTAGATCTGAGCTGGAATAAAAATTGCAGACACAGCTGGCCTTCCTGGACTGGAGACAGGCATCCTTGATACAGAGATTAAAGGCTATGACATATCCACTGTTTCTCACTGAGACTGATTCTCCTCTTTTCTTGGAAAAGAATCCTCAAGAAACGAAGTTCAGGAGAATTATACAGAGTCATTCTTTCAAACGTACAGTATGTTTATGTGCCCTGAAACTGCCCTTACAGAACCAGAACATCGATACTCTTATGAGCACCAAACAAAGTTAAGATGAAGCCTGTGATCCAGTGTGTCCGTGGTGATCACATCTCTGTAGAAAGCACAGAACTCTAGCAGCCTCCCACAGGCTGTCCTTATTTGACCCCTTTTTTGTCATACAGTATCTCTGCCGCAACATTTTTTGGTTGAATAGCATTAAATTAGCTAAAGCAAAGGACAAAAACAGCATACAATTTATCTGCTCTAAAGAAAATACATTTCAAATATTATTGAGCAAGAACTTTTAAATTGGTTAAATAGAACATTTTTGTGCTAACTCAGTAGTATATTCCCTACCTCCAGTAGACACCAGAAGGAATACACTGAAGACGCTAAGCGTACATAAAATAATCATTAAGTAGTTTGGACGCAATACAACGATATCACCTCCCTATGGGTATAGCACTTCTGATAATTTCTTCAGGAAACATTAAAAAAGTAAACTCAGATATGAAGAAAGTCCTTTGTGAGGAGAGAGTAAGTATGACATTGATCAAATTTTCAATTTCTTATACATTTTCAAGTACGATTGCTTGAGAACTTAGGTACTTGCTGTGTAGTGGGGCTGCTGACACTGTTACTTGCCACACTGCCAGTATTATTAATTAATATGATCTTACAGTGTTTCACAATTGTTGTACCTTTAAATAAAGAGCAAATAAAATAATAGAGCATTTGTTCCCGAGCATTAAATTAATTTCTGTGAATGAAGCTTGGCTAATTTAAAGTTTGACAAGATAGTTAAGTGAATGTTAGCTCATAAAATATTATATATTACATGTTAACATAATAATTTTAATACATAAATAGTATAATAATTTTAAAGCATCTCAGATATATTGGAAAAATAACACATTTTTAAAATCATGTCTGCCCAACAAGGAAACTGAAGTCCAAAAAGGCTCATCCTAAGTATCTGTGGGATGAATGATTTTCCATAGTCATACACTTCATACATTAAATGAATCCTCTCTAGATTAGCAGGTCATTCCAATAATAAGTAGATTACTGTACCAACTGTTAAGGTTAAGGGTTACACATACGCACAGACATCTATTGACTATGTGGAATATGATAAGAAAAACCCAGTTAAATCACATATAAATCCTTTGAAAATCCTGGCTACATTCTTCAGTCTTGAAATATTTAGCCCTGACCTGCAGGGAAATACATATGAATCAGAAGACAGAACAGCATTAAGGTTTGTCAATTACACAGCAGAAACAAATAGCTGAGAAAAACCAATTTCAAGTGACTCCCTAAGCCTGTCTGATACATTTTACAGTCTTAGGGACATATCAAGACAAAGATGAACCATCTCACAGAGATTATTACTTCTAACCAACAAAATAAGTATTTTGTTAAACTTCTGAACTTTTAACGTTTCTATTTAATCTGATGACAGATTTTTATTTGAGTATAAAAAAGGTTTAATGCCATTTGCAAAAACATTGGAAAACAAATGTGGAAAACATTTGGACAAAGGCAGGCATGACTTGGTTAACAACTGTTCAAGAAACTGATAAGGAGAGCTAACTGACAATTAACAAATTAGCTTGTTTCCTTTTTACCTCTGTGCCACAGACATTCCTAGAGATCTTCTGTTACTTCTCAGAATAGCAATAAGGGCTCTGTTCACTGATAATCTTGTTTGCCTGAACTGGTATCAAATGATAAGGTTTAAAAGGATAAAGGCTACCTAACATATCACAGTATTTTTTAATATAACACAAAATATATGTAAATATAAAAGTTGTATGTAATATGAAAATTACAAAAGGCATTACATACAGTACATTCATAATTATAACCCTGTAAATCCGTGTTAGACTCCAGATTGTCATGACATTCATAGGGACAAGCAGTCTTCAGGTAATGGAAGAATGAATGGATTAATGGAAAATAGAAATCTTGCAGATTCCACCAGGTAGACTTGTGTATTTCTGAATTTTTAACATTAAACTATTTTTTGGTAGTAAATAATATAATCACGCTTAATTGTTTCCCATTTCAAATATATACTGTATCTCAAGTCAACTTGAAAAAATAGTCTGAGAGTGAGAGAGCTGCCAGTAAGTTTCTTATCTATATTTAATACATCTTTGATTAAGGAGTCAAACTATTCGCAAGAACAATTTGTATCATCGAACATGAGCTTAATCTTTAATGTTACATTTGCTGCATACAGATGTTATCTAATGTTCCTGGTCCTGTTGGTTTAAAATTTTATGGACTACAAGATAAGTTAGCAGTCAGTACAATCCCTAAGAACAAAAAGAGGTATTGCAATCTCATTCTGTTTTTAGTTTAATACTGTTTTCTTTGAAGTGAGTGATGTGTCCAAATTGACCGAATTTGCTTTGTGATTGAAAGAGATCCAACAGATCAAGGACAGGATACTTGTGCTCCTGAGAAGAAGGCTAATGCATTTCTTGTGTTCACCTTCAATGTGTTTCTCATGAGGGGAAAATATGTAGGTAAGCTTTCTGAAATGCTGAGGTAGGAATTCTGCTGGTTTTCTGTTTTTTCAAATGATCATTCTTTTAGATTAAAACAATGCAATATCAAGGAACTACATATTCAAACAGGGAACAGTAAGAGTGATGTACAGTATGTAGCCCTTATAGGTATCTTAAAATGCAGGTGAGAAGAGTAATAAATTCTAATCAATGCCTAGAACTCATACTGGTTTTGTACTGTTAGGCAAAGGACACATGAAACACTGGTCCACCAAAGGGATGACCTCTTCACAATACAGGTATTCACTTATGAATACCTGTATTTAAGTGAAGTGAGGTGTCTGTAAAGGAGATTTGAATTTACAGGCTATCACTTATGACCCCAAAGGCTTAACTACAATGTCCTGGCACCCCACACAGGTTTGAATTAGCCACACATAAGCATTTGACAGTCCCGATTTAAAGTACATGACAAAATCAATGAAAGATCCCTAACAACACCCACTTGAGAGTGAAAGTCATGTTTCGTTAACCTATCTTGCAGTGATTGAATGTATTAAAGGTTTATTTCTGATTTTTTTCAGAGGTTGTGTAGGCTGCCATATGTTGATGACAAGCTTTTTTGTAAAGAAAAATAATGGCTCAGGGTATAAATTGCAGTACAAATGCAGATATTTGTATTGTAGTACAGCTGCAATAGTACTGCTGTCACTGCCCTGTATTTAATGTAGCTGGACTCCTACTGCCAGAAAAATGTACAGTATACTACTGTGAGAGCATAATATTACTTTATTATATTATTGCAGTACATTTGTGTGAGGTACTGTATGTTACTTTTTGTGTTGCCTCACCACTGAATGGCCAATTAAGTAATCATTTCATCTTTATTGTGTTTGTTTTAAAGTTAACAAGTTTCACTTTCAGTCTTTACAAACCCCATGTACTGAATATGATGTTCGACGTGAAGTCCTGTACCTTTAACTATACAGTACAGTATGTGACTAAGACAGCATATAGCATACTGTATCTCACTGTTTTCCACTGGATTAATCACTACTGAAAATAGTGTCTCCTGGGGGTATTTTTTAAGTGGAAAAAACTTTCATAAGTATGTCGCAAGAAAAAAAGCAAAGAAGCCTCAAAGGCAAAGACTGGCAGTGAATCTGAAACAAATAATCCAGGGCATTCGGTGTACAATATTTTAAAAAAACATACCAGAACCGCAATATTATCAGGCAGCCAGAAATAAATTCACCAGGCAAATTCCACAGGTTTAGAAAATTTGAAAGAAAAAAAATGTATTTTATCTTTAAAAAAATAATATTTTCAGATTAACAGTACATCTTGGGTCACTTTACTTCAGAATGTACGCAATCTGTTAAGTATAGCAAACTGCAATGTATAGTATTTACCATAACTTGCTCTGTATGTCCTCTAGGTTTAGATTAAAAGGCAGCAATAGGTCAATAATATGGCCAGAAAAATAAGGATAACTTGTTTTTTATGTCATTGTTGCACATTAAATGGTTGTAAACCACATAACAAACAAAAAAGACCTAGAGCTGCATAGAATAAACCATACAGAACTAGTGTAGTGGTTACCTGAACATTAGAAAAGAGTGAGAGTGAAAATCAAAAGAATGCAGCATAAGCTAATGACATGGAGAATGATTTCTGAACAAAAGGACCTGCAAATATGGGTGACGTTTTTTTCACATTCCTAGTGATACCAAATGGCTGACTATACTCTCTAAAAGGATGTTATGGCAGAAGAAGGAATGAAGCATGGGTGTTTAAATTTTAATCTCCATGCCCTGCATTTTTAATGTACAGTAGGATTATATTGTTTAATTATATGGGTTTCTTAGATTTTAGGTGAAACCCCACATAATTTTTACTTTCTATTGTAAAGCCTTGTCTACAAAACACACAAGGTCTTCATTATTTCTGTTGCATACATAGTATTAAAAACAAGTTAAAATTAGGTTTACCATATGTTCTAGCCTTTTAAATAGTGAATATATACTATATGGTGCAAATACAGTATATTACTAAACAACAACTGCAACCAATTCATGACGTTATTGTCAAGAAAGTCACAAAACTATTGAACAGCTGCCTTTTTATTGAACAGACATGACAAATTCATCATGCTGATTAACATTTATTAACAACGGGCCTGATCAACAGGGAGTGTATTGTGAAAGACACATGATATCAATGTGTGTGATCCCTGTTGGAAGTAACAAAATAATATTAGTGTATGCAACAACTGTATAGCTGTAATGATTATATTGCACCATGTTGAGTATGCTCTCTTTATGATCTCTTCCATTCCTTTTGTGGAGCCTGGACAAAACTATTTACTGGTGTCTGAACCCAATAAAATCTTTGACTAATGTACTAATTCAGTGCTAATACAAAAGTCAAAGACCGTGTATCAGAATCTGTTGTAAACGATCAGTTTAAGCAATACTGTCCATCTTTAATCTTCTTTTCTAAAAACCTAACTCTGCGTGCATAGATAGAGTGATACGTTTCTTTGATAGTTAGAATATAGAGTATGTGATGTAAAAAGTGACAGTAAGTACAATATGTTCTCATACAGAAAGGTCTCTGAGTGAAAATATATAGATTGAAAGCTTCAACAAGCTGTGTTATAACTATGATATAGAGGGATGCTGTGGTACAGAAAAGAAATCCTTCTTACAGTATTTATTATATACAGATACAGTACAGTACGTGCAATATTTTCTGGTCCTAGTGGTGTATTGAGTGCAGCTTGTGTGTTTCTTTGAGTCATTACGACCAGGATCTGTCAATCTGAGGATCCCGAAGCTAAAATTTTAATTTGCAATGTACTCCTTCCTAGAGCAAATTAGTTCCTGAAAAATTATGATAATTAACACTGATTTCCTTTCAAGTTCTTCTGCAAACATCAAATATTTACAACTAAACATAAATACATTTGTCAATCAACATATCATTCGTAAATCATATAGGGATATTCCCAAACAAGACAACAAACATAACGACCCATTAATATTGTTAAAATCAATGCTATATAATGATTTGTTAATTGGCACTGATTTTACTATTTACTATTACTATTTTATAAAACTGAAAACTGTATTTGTAGGCTTAACTGCATCGCGGGGGGGATCAGATCATTTTAAAGCATTTTGTTACATAAGATGTAGACAATGTCATGCTTTTTATGATGGTAACCTGCTGTTTGTAATAGCTTTCACCTGTTTGAACAAAGCACTCACTGTAGATTTCTAACAGATTATTGTGAAAGCCATCCTCACTTACAAAATTTGATCTAATGTGTTTCTGAAATGTAGTAACATTTTACCCCCTTAAAAATTAATGCAATATTCTCAGTAGTCACTTAAGCCCCGCAGGTATAAAATTAGTGAACAAGCCTGTACACGTCTCTGTGTTTTTCATCATATATAGCATGGATTGAGCGAAGAGAGAACATATAGGCTGAATTGAATTAGACACTGAAACCATCCGTTAATTCTTGAAAGTCCATTTAATAAGGACAATGTATATACTGTAGTACATTTGCCTTTTGTGACAAACATGTGGTATTTGAAACCTTGCTTCTTTTGTCCTGATCCAGTAATGGAATTCTACTGGGTTACCCGAGAGCCTTTTGAGATGTTGTCTCCTGCCCAGTGACCTGGCAGTCAGCTGTAATGACTTAAACTACTAAAGATCACTTTTTTTACAAACATTTTGAAGAAAGGTTGCCAACTTGCAAACAAGCATGATAAATAGTTAAATGTGAAAAGCCTGAAGAATGTTCCTGTGCAGCTTGGACTGTATTTTCTGATGTACAGTATGATGGTAATAAAGAACTTTGGAAGTCTTGTTACAGATGCCTTATTATGAATATTATTTCTTGTTTTTTCTTGCAATAAGAGAAACACCACACACTGATTGAGGTGTCCCGTGAAAATTGTTAGAAGTAAAAATGAATTGGGTGCACACTCATTCTACTCTATTAAAGCTTCAGTATTACAGCGTACACATCAGGACATGTGATTATCCTAAGTGCTTCTAAAACTTGCAACATTCCTGCCTATTCTACATTAAAAATATTAAATTTAGAACTTTGTCTTTGCCCAGGCTGAAGCATGTGCTGTATATTTCTCCCATGATAAATCCCATGAAATATTCATAATATTAGCCATTCCCATTTTATTCTTTAAAGGTTTCCTTTTTGGAAACACATTACTTTAACTTTTGTTGTTCTTTTGCTGCTGTAATACTGAAAAAAACTTGTATTTTTACTCTCTTTTAGTATCTCTTTATTCTTGCAACATTCTTTTTTAAATCATTTTAGAAAAAGCTTTCTTTCTCCTTTCATTTTTACTACAAGAAGTCATGATTAACTTACTCATGAGATAAATCAGCTCTGTGCTTCAAGCAGAATAAATGTAAGTTGTTGCCAACCAATTTCTCCAGATTTCATATCTATCCTATCTCAATGTAGATCTCATAAGCTCTGTCTCATTCTTTCATATTCTGCTTTACTGAAATTGTTAACCCCTATCATGGATTCTGTTTTGCCTCTGCAGTTTCAACAAAGGTAAATTGAAAATGAGACTGGATATACAATACATGAATAGTACGGATTGTCAGTATTACAAAAACAACATGCATTAATATGTACAATTTAGCATTACCATTCATACAGTTTGAGCTCAAAACATAATGTACTGTAAGATAGATGTAGAACAGGAATGAACCATTCTTAGAAGGATTCTCATGGTTTCAGTTGTACAGTATCTACCAACATGATACAGTGGTTCGGACATTTCATTTTAATGAAAGGTGTGTATTTACAATAAAATACAAAACAAAACTGAACAGCTAGAAATATTGCAGGGTCTTCCTCTGTGGTATTATTTGGATTTTGCAAAAAGTGGGGACTTGTATACAGTAAATATAAAAATAGACTTTTCTTAAAATGCATTTTCTGACCCCCATATTGGCAGTTTCTTAATATTAATTCAATACATTTGATTGACTCTGAAATGCATTATTTTGTTTACATTTTAATTGAATCATCACTCTGTGTGGAATGTTTAATACAGTATCCGCAGTTAAATTCTTTCAAGACGACAAAGTGCGGTCAAATGTAAAATATTCAGTATCTTCTTATCACAGGGTTTCATTTTGATTAACCTTTATGTCTAGCCAGATGTTTTTACTTTCCCCTGAGATATTCAAAATCTTTATAATTCAGTGTTACATTTTACTCCGTCATTTCTTTGAACATTGCATAAAACAAAACCATGGTACACAAGATGAACACCTTGTTCTTATACCAATAAAAAACAGAAAGGAAGAGAAATTAAACTTGATTTGACAAGGAAACAAGATGTGGTAAGTCGTCTTTACCGAATTAGTTGACCTAGGTCAAAAACATGTGGAGGTCTGGCTGCTTTCAAAACAGTTGGACCATCTCGCCTTTTCTGAATAAAAAGTCCAACACTGGACATAAAGTTAACACAGTTTTTAAATTTTTATTCCACATTATCTATAGGCTTCAGGACACCCTTCTGTTTTCTTACAGCTTTATCCAATACAAGGTCACCTGGGAGATGGAGTCTATCCCGGCAGGCAATTTTATATTTATTTTATATATATATATATTTATTTATTGACTTTACAGTATATGGACATCTGTGTAGTTTCCCAAAATATTACTTTAAAGCCATTTTAATTTAGAAATTATATATATATACAGTATAATATAGCCTTTTATGATTACAAATTAACTTTGAGTGGGTTGAAGTTTTTGCTGGCTTCTAAAGTAAACCAGCTTAGAGTAATACTGTAGGTTTGCCCTTTCCACTTGAAAGAGCGCACTCACCACCAGGACTTCCAACCACAGCACTCACTTCTGTCACATGCCGTTCATTGTTCAGTAGTCCTTTCCTTGGTAAATTTGTACTCTGTCTCATCAGGTCCTGCTTGATTCACACAACCTTCTGCTTGATTAGTCCTCTGACAACATATGAGTGTTGCCAAGCTATTGCCATTTACACAGAAACTATGCAATTAACACATCAATTATCACCTCATTTAAATAATCAAATATCCTCATTGAGAACAGATATCTGTGTTTTGTACTGCTAATTAACACATGGAAATCTCTTCCTACTCTAATCAAGCCAGCAGATTCCTCTCTCTGCAGAGCCACACTGGGTCCTAGTGCCTGATTGAGTGACAGTATCTGTCAAAGATCTTAATCTGTTACAAAACACTGAGTATCGTATGCAAATGTTAAGCAATCTAAGCAGTTTCAAAATCTAATCTAGTTTTTTTTTCAAATATCAAAAGATATTCATAAGCATGTCAGGATTATGCTGACAGAACATTTCTTGGAGGCTGAATCTTTAGAGGTACACCTCAGCTGATGCTGGTGTAGTTTACTCACCACTGTGAAGGACTGTTTCAGTGGTTTGTTTAGATTCCAATGAATGCAACAGAGGGGTGAAACATGTATAGGGAGTACCTGGCATGACTTGCCTAGCTTAGAGAATGGCAGTTTAATAATGTGGATAGGCCAGACAAATTGCCCCCCTATTGCGAAGAATGAGGTAGGGAATTGTTTTAATGTTGCCAATGGGATAGTAAGAGACTGTCCTGGGTGAGAGACTTAAATACAGTATATAGGCCAGCATAAGTGTGCAAGGATCTAACCTTCCTCCCGAACCTCTGTTATAAGCTCCATGTTACTGTACATGTACTGTATGAAGAACATTGCCTTACGAGATTGCAGGCTTTTGCTAAATATTTCTTTGTCGTGGTTCAGTGTTGTGTGGCTAAAACATTAAACATACCAAGAAAGCAAGATACGGATGGCTTTTTAATTTGGTTATTGACGGTTCAGCTCTGCAAGCATTCTAGAGCAACCCTGTAACTGCTCTCCTACAACAACCCACGTAAATATTTAAAAATGACTCATTATAGCTTTGACTAGTAGATAAATAGATGTATTCTGTATATTCCTCCTATAATGATGTAATATTTTGCTTACATTGGTTTGCTGTTTACTTTTAAAAAGTTTGATAAATAAAAAATAATATATTCACGTCACATAGAAAGCTATTCTTTAGGGCTTGAAAAATGTAAATGTACAAGGGAGATACTGTTTACATTGAATGACTAAGCCAGGAGAAATCCATTTGGGGTATTTTATATTTTTCCTTGCATGAATAGCTTCTCTGAGGAGACTAATGATATGGTGCACGTTGTTTTCCCAGGGAAAAGGAGAAAACAGAGATTAAAGACCTGTTTGACTAACCTTTACAACTGCTAAAGTCACTACATGACAACAAATTCTGTTAATATGGCAATGCATTACTGTTAAAATCATAGGAAATTGTGTGAAATGCATACGTTTATTTAAAGGCACTGAAGATAAAAATACCTTTTTCATTTAGATGAAGGTAAATTAAAGCTTATTAATGAACCTCATTAAGTCTTAAATGGACATCTTATAATGGTTGCCCTTGAATTGCTTTATCTCACAAACCAGATGGCTAGAGCTTCAGAAACAGGTCAATTTGGAGGGATAAAGAAAAGAATATTGAGTGAGGTAAATAAAATAAGTTTTTCCATCACTCTTGACTGATTTTTTTTTCTGCTAATGAATTGTCATAGGATTCTTAAGTACAAATGTGGGATTATACAGATCAATCTCTTGTGTAAGTTTAATATTTGGAATTTTTTGTTTTGGTATTCAATGGGTGGCTGTAAATGTGTTAAGGGGATTTGTGGGATAACTAACATATTAGGCACTTTCCTCAAAGGAAGAGCCTTCTTAATCATTGTCAGAATTAAGCTAAATCTGTTCTCATGCGATGACATGGCTGTGTTACTCAAGACCATAAGGTTTGGAAAGCTGACTTTGTACAAGATGTTGTTTTATGACACAATTTTGATTCCAATTGAAGCATCATTTTGTAATAGGAGTGATCCAATCTATGTGCTGTCTAAACATTATAAACATGTAGAGGAGAAATCACTTTGATTTACATCAGCACCGTTCTTGAATTTTCTACAGACAGGGACCATCTGTTCTTCTTCATCTCCTAAAGGATTCCTGCAAGCACTTAGCATAAAGATGAAATGGTAATTTGGATATGACACTTATATTATGATGTTATCAAATCAAAAATTACCCTGGACATAAATACTACAAAACGATTAAAACTTATTTTACATACATTAATTGAAGGATGCAACAGAGTTAAGAGGATAGCTAACCCAGAAAAACAGGAAAAAAACCCATAAAAACTAAGAATTTACTCTAATGGTCAATAAATACCCAGGGGAAAACTATGTTAGGATCTCTAAAGCATTTTAAGTGTACTCTGACAAAAGTAGACCTATTGATCAGACAATATGCTGCCTATAAAGATTTAAAAGGATTTTCAATGTGGTGATCAAAACAGCTTGACACCATGTGCCAGTAAGAATTAAAGGTTTACTTATTCATTGATTACAAAGACATGCTATTTGCAAATCTATTCAACTTGCTTCATTATTTTCCCCTTTCCAGAAGCTCACATTGCATGTTTTGTGGTATTCAAGGATGCAGAGTGTCATAATGGTATCCTTAAATAGGTGGGTCTGCAGTGTAGGTAAAGTCAGGACAACCCCAGTGATGATATCGAGCGCTCTTCATTTACAGATATGGAAGAAATACAAAAATCATAGAACAAAAGCCTAGCTGTTCTTCTGAGCACTGATTCTTTTTCTTCTATAGTTCCTTTCTAATAATAACTGGGCAGCTAAGTTAAAAAATACATTTCCCCAAAACACTACTTTTCTATCAACTCAAACTCTGTCCGAGACTCTCAGAAAAACTCCTGAAATCCACCAGTTATTCTCTCAAATCCTTCTCCCACTCGTGCCTCTCACTGCAGTGAATCTGGCCTCTTTAAATTGTCACCAGACCAATTGACTTGCACCAATAGATCAGGTAACTGAGGGTGGCATGTAATTTCCCATGGTGATACTATTATGTACTATACTATGTACTGTATACTATTAGATACCATACATAGTTAAACTGTGAGTGTAAAGTAGTACAGTTGTCCTTAATATATACTATTCCCTGTCTGGGATGTGATAGAAGGTACCAAATTCCTTTGTTTAAAAAAATGATAAACAGAGTAGAATACAATGAGAAATCCATCTCTCATGAGAACACATACTCCACCCACCAAGGGACCTCAATCTCCAGATAAAGTAATTCAGAATTCACAAAGATTGTGCTAACAGCTCCGGAAATCATTCAAATATGCACACCAATCCCACATAATCACCTTACTGATACTGTGGAACTTACTGTAGGTGTGGACAGCTTCAGGTGGATGACATCAAGGAAGCAGAAGATTCATTAAGAACAGTAAAGGGTAAGGTGTGGCCCTCACCACTGGGCAGTCACCTTTTTAGCCAGCAATATTCTCCTGCTGTAAGTAAAGATCACTTGTTTTGATTTTTCAATTAATATTAATTTTGCACATTTCATGAAAGAAATTCCCAGCATATACTGTATATATTGCTAGTGAAACAGTGAAAAGGAAATGTTCTGTTTCTAATCAAAATTAGAGGGTGCGGTGATATGTTGTAATAATGGTACCATTGTATCAAGTAGTTTCCTTGGGTCTATTACTTACAACTATACACACACATTAAGACAATAGTGAGTAACTAAGGTTTGTTTTATCATCAATCCTCACCTCATGTTTTGCCTGTTTCATGGGTCAATGTCATCTCACAATCACAACAACCAAGGCCAGCCATGCATTTCCAAAAATTACAGCAGGTTATTTGAAAGGTCTTGTCTTTTGGCTGTTGTTTCTTTTCTCCTTTTTTTTGGCAATGTCAATGCACTGTAATGGACAACAGCCAATACGATGACTGATTACAATTCAATCGTAATGTATTCTGTCTACGCCATGCAAGGAGACAAATAAATACTTGTCCTTACTTCAGTTGTGGTTACTTATCATATTTGCTGTCATTTATTGTCAGTTTCATTGTGTTCCCTGGATAAAACTGATTCTGGGGATTCCAGAAATTATTCTCAATATAGTTATTTATTGTACCTGTTTTCATTACTATCATTTTTTAGGCAAGTGACAGTCCTCATATTTCTATCGATTCAACAAAAGTGTATCTCTGAATTAGTTTCAAATGAGATAAATGTCTTCTAAATATTAAAGCTAATAATATTTAATAATAACATAAAATTATGGTGTGCAGGATAATGTAGTATGTGCGCCTCTGTTTTGAATTATATCCAAGTACAATAGATGTTGTGTCACACATGCACAATCTGCATGAATGACAAATCACTTTCTGTTTTCATTCACTGTCCAAACTTGTCTCTACAGTTGTTTTTTGTCATCCTTATCCATGAAGAAAATCACTAGCCCAGCAGCAAATGCACATGGGGTTGACAAAGACACTTGCTAATCATTTAAATAATGGATCCTAGCATAGCTGTAATTTCTCTGGAGAAGGATGATTATAATCTCTGCTGATTATGAACAGAATAATTCATAATTCTGAGGGTGAATGGTCTTGAAAATTTTTATACACATTCTAATAGGTCTGAAGAAAAAAGAAAACTATAATATTTTAAAATATTTTATAAAGTAATTTTATCTTCCTTAAGGGGGCTATTTATTTTAAGATTTTTTTTTTATTTTAGAAAAGATTAACTGCACATTAGAAAACTGAAAAGGCATGAAGCATCAAATGCATTACATCAGTTTGCTTTCAAGCACAAAATGTATTTTTATGTAAAAACAAAAACTTTGTATTGTGTAGCACCATTTAACACCATTTATGCTGTGATGGACTTGGAAGCAAATAACCTGGAATAAGGCCATATGCATTCTAATATTCCTGTAAATATTTAAAATTTACATTGTGATGTAAATTTACATTCCTGACTGCCACTTTTCTTAGGTTGAAAGAATCTTGTGACATTAATAGCAAGACAAAATAATATATTGTTAATTCCCTATCTGAATGCTGTTGCCTGCTTTCAATATTACTACTCTCTAAACCTGAAATGTTGTCCTCCAAGAATTTCGTAAGGCAGGTCAGAAACATTTTTGCAGTTTAATTAATAATAATAATAATTGCTTACACTTATATAGCGCTTTTCTGGACACTCCACTCAAAGCGCTTTACAGGTAATGGGGATCCCCTCCACCACCACCAATGTGCAGCACCACCTGGATGATGCGACGGCAGCCATAGTGCGCCAGAACGCTCACCACACATCAGCTATCAGTGGGGAGGAGAGCAGAGTAATGTAGCCAATTCATAGAAGGGGATTATTAGGAGGCCATGATTGGTAAAGGCCAATTGGAAATTTGGCCAGGACACCGGGGTTACACCCCTACTCTTTTCGAGAAGCGCCCTGGGATTTTTAATGACCACAGAGAGTCATTAGGTGGATATACAGTACTGTAATACAATCTGTTGGGTTTCGGAGGACAGCATGGCCTTCTACAGTATGTATGAACTAAATATTTCATTATGTTTAATTACTTATTCATCCATTCTTGCCTCAAGGCTTTAAGGTCTTTTATATAGTATGTTACCTGTTAATAGTTTCATGGTCTTGACGAGGTGATAGACAGAAATGCAACCTAAAAGGAAAGGAGCACCTTGGCATTAAGTTAGCACTAATGGAGAGAGGAATCAGGCATTCCTACATTGATGTCTTCAAAGAAATATCTGTACTCTAAGTCAAAGAGACCTGGAGCAGTCAGGCCTGGAGACACAATTGGCCTGCCTTACATCCCCCTGATTTCCATATGGATTGTGGAGAGAGAAGAGTTCTCTTTCACCCAGAAGGTGATTAAATGATTCTCAAACCCTGGAGAGGTCCATGGTATCAGCAGCCAACCAAAGTAAGGGAATATACCCTTCTGCAGTACAAATTCTCTGATCGCAGAGAAAAGCAATAGATTTCTAGGGATTTCTCCCAAGAACAGAAGCAGGGGAAATGGACAGATGCCAGAAGCTGTCCTGTGGAAAAAGGAAGCCTTGCCTTGGTGGAAAACTGAGAAACTTCCTTACGAGTGATCGTGTAGCAGATTTATTAGATTACTGTAGCAAGTTCATGATAATTACAATCTCTCCATAGACCAGTCTGTGACACATTGAGCCCCGATTTGATTAAAGATCCCTAGTGAATAATGTTTTTTTCTGTTCAGCCTGATGTCTGCACACAATACTTTTTTTATTTGCCAATAAAACATTTCAGTAGCTTTAGAAAATTAAACTTAGATGGAAGAATTATACATGTCGTTAATCCCACCCATGTTGAAAATGTTTTTATTAACATGTCTTTCATCTGTGGCATCACAACGCAGTCCTGTGTCCTTTTGGTTAGACTTTTAATAACATGCCATCTCCATTTTGCACAAATCGTTAAATGTGGATTCTCTACAAAAATCTCTGACATCCACAAAACTTTTGAGTTGTTTCCAAAGAGCTTCTGTCTTATCCTCTTGTCTGTAGTGATCAGCCCAATAAACAAGAGGCAAGCACGTTTTGTTTCTGACATTGCCATTATTGTAATCCCATCATGCATGGCCTTACACTCACTAAGCATCTAGTTTGCAGCTAGACCTGCTCACTTATTGATCTTCCTTCATGCAGCTTGGAAGTCCATTTGCAGTTTACTTAAATTTTTCATCTGAGAAAACTAAGCCTCATGAATTCTGTAATGAGTTCAATATAATAAGGAACATGTGTTACCCAAGGAAAAAGCAGTGAAATGAAAAAAAAATCAGGTAATAGCCGGGTTCTTCATTCCTCAAACCCGGAAATGTACTACCACGGGTGCTGCTATAATGACGATTATTCCAAAGCACCTTTGTATTTAGTGTACAGTATATTTTTACCTCAATAAATTACCCATGCTTTATTCAATAAATAGTACTAAACATTGCTGAAAATGATTTGATAACCTTTAGAACTCAAGTCTCTGACGAAACACTATCTACGACTTTATGCTGTTTTTTAATTCAGTTACAAAATCAATTTGAGTAGCACTGTGCAAAAAGATGAGTTCTTTAGGGTAAATATTGATCTCAAATGGAAAACAATGCACATTGAGCAGCTCCGTATTAAATAAAACAAACCTTTCATCTTGTTTTAAGATTAAATACAAGATAGCCATCACAGAAGTATTTTATTAAAACAAATCCCATTTTTTTCATAATGATAGTTGAATAATTGTTTAGCTCTTGTGATACAGAAGTCTCTTCAAAATATAAAAAATGTACATCATATTTTCTATGCAGCAATGCTATCTACTGTACAGTATATGAGTAGGTTTTGCGTGTTATTAGGCTTGAGGGATCTTTCTTAAAGTTAAATCTGGAACAATTTTTTGCTTCTTCAGTTTTAAGTTGTTTTACTGAAAGTGTGTTAAATTATTAAGGAAAGTGCACAGTGTTGCCCCAAAATGAGGATATTTATGTTCAGAAAATGATTCTTTTAAGTTACATCCTATTCTCATAATAATGTCAAAGTGATTTGAAATGAAATTGAATGATATATTATGTAAAGAAAGCGAAATGTTCATAAAAACTAAAAACGTGGCATTTCATAACTTTTAAAAATAACACATATTTTCTGAACACCTAGAACACCATTTATGCTCCACATACAACTTTATCTTTCTTGTAATGCTGTGCCACACTATTCCGTCTGTGAACAATCTAGAGTTGTATTATGAGCAATTAGAGTAGGAGAATATTAAAACCCAACATGCAGCACTGATACTGCATGTCTATTTGTTATGAGGCCATATTTCCCATCAAGGGAAGGCAGCAGCAGTTCTATACAATTGTATTCAGTATTTAGAAGGTAGATCATAATTGCCATCATTTAGAAATGGGATTTAGAGCTGGGCTGAGGTAATGTCTGTGCCACTCTAGTATAAATTCTCATACAAAATCTCATTTAACAACAGCAATTAACAGAGATTTATTGAGAAATAAATTTATTTTTCAGTTAACAAAACATCAATAGAATATGTATAATGTATACTGTACATACAGTATGTGTAAAAAAATAATAAACTATTTTCATACATAGTCTCCTATCAGAAGTTTAAGGGAAAGGAAAATTATGCTCCAGTCTGACAGCTGTTACAAGTATTGAAGAACTGTAATGGACTTTTGTGAATGAGCGTTTGCCTTTTTGATCAATTTTAGATCATCTGATAAAATTTACATGGAGTACAAAAGGCATTTTAAAATCTTTTACTTTTTAGCGCATTGATTCAATTAATAATTTACAACTTAGTTAAGGATTTTAGCAAGGATATGTTAATATAATATGGCATTTAATCACTCTGTCACACTTTTCCCTTCTTTGAAATGACTTTAGCATAGATTAGACTTTTCATCATTTTCATGTGTCATAGAAAGTAAAAAGAAGGGAAGCCGTTGGAACTGGTTGAATTCTAAAGAGCCAGGAATTTGTAAAGACAGTTCCTGTCCTTAAACCATAAAAATGGGGGAGAAAAAAGCCACAATAGATTCATAAAAGATGAATGACCTTGGGATAAAGACAGAAGTGAAATGAAAAATAGCTTCTTTTTAACTTATATCATGGGAATTTGTGAGTATCAAGTAATGACTCAAAACCCATGGATTGAATAAAGGATAACATGTCAGCAGAGAGTGTCTGACAAACGTGAAGGACAAATTTAACATTTTTTTGTTTAAAGGCAAAAGTAAATTATACTTTGGGACATTCTCTTCCATAATGTGGTACTACTGAACGTCTTCCAAGAGTTTTTTTTGGTTGTTGTGGTAGTGATGGCAAATCATTGAAATTAAAAACAAAGATTATTTCTTGTTACCTTATTGAACTTTCTGCACCACTAAGAAGGAAAAAGCTGTGCTTACCAATTTCCAAAACATGTTCTAAACTATACTAAAGTAGGAGTAAATCTTATGTGACTAATATTTTGACTAGAATACTGACGTTACCCATTTTAACATAGCATACAGTGCAGACACATGGTAAGAAGATAAACGTCTACTCTTTCTATAGATTTTTATACAGTTTTACTCCACGGTATATAGTACCTTTAATTCTGATTGCTGGCAGTATGGGTGAAGCTATTTTTAAAACATGTGGGTTCTACACTAAGTAACACATGCTTACATTATACAGGGAAAAAGTAGTGCCTAGACAATGTGATAAGATGTACAATGCTCTTGTTGAAGGGTACAATAGATACTTATTATATGTTACTGGAAACAATGTACATGTAGTTTATGAACAGTATGAATCCAGTAAGCAATAAGCAATGAAATAAATATTTTTTTTCTTTGTTTTCATTAATTAGCTTGTATTTTTTTAAAATAAATTCTTACTCTTCAATACCGTAACATACAAATTGATGTATTTGATATATCTGAATATGCTAATTCAATCTCTAGACTAGCTTTCCACTACCTTTAAAGGTTTCTTTGTAGTGCACTTTACACTGCTTTAAATTATGTCAAAAATAATTTCACTGTTAACTTCCTGTGCATATTGCGTTAAAAGCATTTTTTTAAAATCACTACTTTGAAGATGAATTGATATTGTGCAATGAATCATTTTATTCGGAAAAATTATAAACAATTGTGATGGCCGATTTTCATTTGAGCAGAGTTTTGTTTTAAATGGAGTATTTTTTTACATCACTACTAGAAAAATATTTCTAATAACTACTGTATATACAATGATTGACAAAGACTTCCAAAACAACACCTTGGTGTAAAGGGAGCTGGTCCAGGCTCCCGCGCAGCATAGTTCAGGACCCTGTGCAGACGGTATAAACTGGAAGTAAGTGGAGAAGGACAACAGGGGAGAAGACTAAGAGGATCAGGACGGGTTGACAGACAGGGGGGCGTGACTATGGTGATCCGGTGCTCGGTGGGCGGTGTAGCGATGGCAAACAGGTCCAGACAGTCCAAAAAGGGGGAATCTGGGGCCCAGTCTAAAGTCCAAAACCAGGAAATCCATCTGAGACCAGATGATTAAAAAACAGGGACAGGGACATGGTACAAGGAGATGAGAAACAGAGTGACGAGGCCAGGCTCTGAGGCCCGGACTCAGCTTTGTCAGGATGCTGTTAGGAAGCCTATGCCTTGAAGCGGCGGACATAGGGCGACTGGATGGTAGATGGGCCTCCGGGAGTCCGTCTTCCAATGTAGAACCAAGAATAGCGAGAGCGCCAGGCTTAAATAAGGAGAGACAAACAGAGGTGCAGGTGCACATAATCAACTAAAATACAAAAGGGACAGAGCGACACTTGGGCTCCAATCATAGCAAAAACAAATGTAATTTAAAGGTGTATGTATCAATTAAGTACACCATCCTAAACCAAGGTCAGAAGGCACGTTGAATATTCTATCCTTGAACAATTATCAGGCCTGGATTAATTTTGTCTTTGTGTTTCTCCTTTGTCAGTGCCTTGGAAGTTTGTTTCTTGAAAACTCTAAAGCCAGAATACAATACTGAAGTGGGTTATCAGCAAATTGTGATTGCATCCATTTGTCTCAATTACATTTAACAAGTTCTTCTTTTAAGTGTTTTAGTCCAGCATGGTTACCACCAGGTGTGTATGTTAAATATTTAGCTAGCCAAGGATTTTGTTTCCTGATATTGCCTGAGGCTAATGATTTCCCCTCGCCGGCCATTCTCAGTCCCACAACACTAAGCTCTGACTGACTATAAATAAATGCACCTTTACAAAGCATGTTATCTTCAAGCAATTACACTTTTACTCCTTCTGCAATTAACAAGCATCCCAGACCTTCTGAATTGTCCCAGGGTGCCTTGCAAATGAGGAAGGTAATGTCTCCAATCCCTGTCTCCATCTGCTTTATGCTCATGTTCCACTTGTAAGCAAGCATGGTGATACAAACATCTATTGTATTTTTAAGGTCACACAAGAGTTTAAATGTGTCTTTCTTATGTTGTCAAGTGATTTTATACCCTATAGTGTGTTTATATATACAGTACAATGGATTGAGCATAAAAGCATACAAAATGAAACAAATTAGTTTTAAAGCCAATAACATCTGTGTTTTAACGCCCTTAAGTATACAGTATATGCAGTACATTATAAAATATTGCATTATTAACATTGTACTTTTGCTGTAATTTGGTACATTTTTAACACATTCTATACGTTTTTTATGAACTAGCTTAATACTACCTGGAAATACACTATTTAATGACTAAGGAAAAATGTCAAACTGACACTACTGTGGATCGTAACATCAGAGAGGAATGGTTTCTTTGTTGTAAATATTTTTCATATTTCCAGAGGTGGCTTTACAACTTTTCATGTTGGGAAAGTTTAGTGAGTCAGCACTAAGTGGCATTATGGAGTTCCAGTTTTCTTTTTTGGACTGATGCCGTGATACTGATTTGCAGAAGGTTTCCATGACAACTAGCAGATTGTGATTCACCCCAGGAAGTAGTTTTTGGTGTACTTCTTTTTGGGAAAGGAGTTTTTTTTACTTTGCTGACAGACTAGCAGTATTTTTGGAATTTTACAATGAGTGCAGTGAAAAAGAAAGAAAAATGAAAAGCAGCGCAATGCAAAAAAAAAGTCTTTTTGAATCAGTCTCTGTTGCCATAGTGACAATTCTACAGCCACAATACAAAATTAAGGAAAACCAATGCAGTTCAGAAATGTCTTCTCATCTCTCTTCACAAAGCTGCCTGTACTATAACATACAACAACATAGCTGTTGTCCCTGACTGCCACAACCCTTTGGGTAATGAAGTACAGTACCTCCTGTTCTCAGTTTTAAATGCACTGCTATGTTCTGTAGTTTCTACTTGCAACCTCTGGTTCATGTTTCACTGTTCATTCTAAAGAAAATGTACTTAATATAAGAGGATTTTCACTTTTATGCCAAATTAAAGAATAAATTGAAATGCAATGGAGGCTTGGAGGCTCTGTTTATGAAATATGTTGGGTATGTTTGTTAAATTATAAATATATAAGTACAATTAATTTTAACTCTTACTATTTTTTAGCCAAATACTAGTCATACAGCACTAGTTTAATTGATTAAACATTTACAAGTCCCACCTGACATACCGTACTAAAACGTTTTGAGTTTTTCTAGTTAAGTATGGTACTGTATTAAAAAATTCAGTGGTTTTACCATTAGTCTTTCGAGACATCTTCGTACTGCTTATTAATTAGAAAGAACAACTATTTATATAACTCTATTTAATCTGTACTTTAAATAATAATTTATTTATGTAGCTGAGGAAGCACCTCTTTTTAAAATGTGGATAAAGTACATAAAGAACATATGAACATTTTTTCCATCAGAAAAAAATCTATTGAGAACTAAGACTGGTTATGAAATTTAAAATGCAGCTCTGAAAATAAAATGATAACAGATGCATTTGCATAAGAACAATTAGAAGGGTGATATTTGAATAATTTTGAAACGAGACTGTTAGAATTTGCTAAGGGGTAATGTTAATGAACACATCTGTGCATAGTCTGAAACAGATAAACAATCATTTGGTTTCCCTATATACAGAACAACAGCAGATAAAGTCAGTATCATGTATTCCCTTAATCCTTCGCAACGGCAATTACACCAACAGCCATAAAAGAGAATTACTGTATTGTCCTTCTTTGTGAATGAAATAGTCAAAATTGATTACTTTAAAATATACAGCTAACAGTTTAAATGTTTGAAATACCAGCATAGTGTACAAACTGCTGCAACTTCTCAAACAAACAACAAATAAACAATGGTAGACAGATGGTAGACATTTATTCACTTTAGACAAAGGCATTAGCTAAATGATGTAATAGTAATACAGTATTGAATAATTAGGAAAAAATGATCAACAGATTGTATTTGTTTAAAAATATAGAGATATGATAAAGTCCTTGTCTTTTGTAGAAGAAAATATTTAAGATACATTATGTGAAATATGTAAAGATACATATTGTTCGTGTATCTAGCTCTGTGAGTGTTATATTTATTAATGGATTTCTTCCTGCTTGAGTGCCAGGCTCTGCAATGGCAGTTATTGATTTGGAAAGCTACTTTGCTGTTATATTTTACTCACATGTTGACCAATTTGGATGTCTTTGCTTGATTGATTTCAGAAAGAGTTGCACCAAAAAGATTTTTTACTGTAACTGTTTACACTAGAGACTCCTTTATAATTAGCAATGCAGATGTATTCAGTTAAAACAATAATTGGTAATTATTTTACACCCCTATTTTTAACCTTATTTTTTCTCATTTTGTAAAAGTAATTAGTCACCTCAGACTGGTCAATCAAAGCAATTTTCTTATCAAAAATTATTGCAATGGGCGACACACTACCAATTTACTCAAATTGGACAGTTTTATGCTGTAGAGCAGAAAACTAAGAAAATTAGACACCAATATGGATTTCACATTTCAGAGTTACCATTACCTTAATGATTCATTTCAATTATGAGTTAAGCCTTTCATCTACACAGCAAACTAATTAAATCCTTAATTATCAGTAACACAGCATTGGCAAATTACATCACACACACAGCAAACTGTGATTCGATTACATGTTCCAATGAGTGCACTCTCTTAAATAGTGCATAATAAGCAAAAAAGCAAACAAACACAAAAAAAATCGCACAAAGGTATGAGAGAAATAGCATTAAGTTAAGGTTCTGTAACATTAAGTTAACTGATAGTAAAATCTAAAGGTGTGTTACAACTCTATGTTTGCATTGAAAACATATAATATTAAATAAACATATAAACTGTCCCTTTATATTTTAACTATAGTGTTATTGTAAAAATCTCTGTTTCCAGACATCCTACTGTACTTTATATCCTTTCCTGGCTTTGCTAACAAAAATATACTGCATACAGATTCACAGGTTCCCTTGTTTATTTTAGAAATCTGTATTGCACCAAAATGAAAAACAAAAAAAATTCTAATATTCAAACTACAGAGTGAAAATAGGCAGTAGCACGTATGGCATTTCTTAAAATAGAATTAGAGATGAGCAATTAGCCTGTTAATGCACAAATTGTCCTCCTTTTCTCTGTGTATCATTATCTGCAAAAGGCTCTTTTCACTCTGCAGTGCAGAAGAGTTTCAGATCATAACAAAATTAGGAGCTCTCTCTTGGGTTTATATAAGGACCCTTGTTGGTTATAAAAATATGATAAAGGCCAGGTAGAGCGATCAAAAGAGAACCCTGCTAGTGGGCTGTTCTGTCCCAAGAGGGCAGACACAAAGCAGCTGCATTTGCTCTCGGTTCCTGCTTTACCGTGCTGCCTCGTTCATTCCGCCCATAAAAGATATTTCTCTGCTGCAGAGTACTGCAATATATCAGATTGTGACACCTGAGTAATGTTAAGAAATATACTAATTACTGTGTAGGTGTTATAAACAAAATGGAGAACTAACAATGCTGTGGCTTCACATTCATGTAGTATATATTTTCATGTATACATTAGCATAAATGTACATGTAATGTAATACAATATGAATATATTATATAATATACATGTATATATAATTAAATCTAGCCAGTTCTGCTCAGTTTGTGTTGCTGTTGTGCTTCAGAAAGCAAGAAGATGAAGTCTGCAAATGAAAAGAGGTCATTTAGCCAATCCTGGCTGTCTGGTTTTTAGTAGTGAAATGAACTGAGTATCTCATTCAGCCATTTTCTCAAATAAAGTTGTTGCAGACTCCCACATCCTTTTTTGTAGAGTACTTCCTTCGGTTTTCCATTTTAAATGCACTTCCCCCAAACTAATGCAAGGCCTAAAGGGTTTGCTGTATGAGGACAGGCTGAAAGACGTGGATCTGATTAGCCTGGAGCAATGAAGGCTTTATTGAGATTTGATTGAGGAACTAGAAATCCCCAAAAGGATTCACCAAGTCAATAAAAACTCATAAATGGGAAATAGGTAAGTTTAGAACTGAGAAGTGCAGGCATACTTCTACACGAACAAACAGTGCAGAATAAGCTGTTAGTTCATGTCATGGACAGTGATCCTCTAGAATTCTTGTAAGAAATGGCTTGAAGATTATGATTAACAAGACAACAAAACTGGTAAAGCAACATCTTATTTCTTACCTTTATTACAAACCTATTTCCTTCATCCAAAGGTATTTGCAATTCATGTAAATAATTCATGATTAATCAATTAATTATTTTTCATTTTAATAGCACTTCCCATCCTAACAAGTCCCAAAGTGTTTATACATAAGAGAGGGCCCACTCCATCTATCACTGAACACCCAGTGGAGTGTCTAGCAATAGCCATTAAGCACTGGGAGCCTCAGTACACAACAGATCAGGCAGACAGGTGAGAAATTGCTTCACAAATTGAATTAAGGGGGAACTTTACATTGTAAAATGTAAAAAGTAGGATTTAGGTAGGACATAAGGGTTAACACCCTTATTATTTCAAACAATACCATAAGATCATTAATGACCAATTAGTTATCAATGGATCTTTGTTAATGTTTTATGTGAAGGACTGTAGTTCCTACAGTACTGTATTGCAGTCCCATATTGGGGCACTGATTTTTAGAAATGCTGGTAAAGATGAAATTGTGGCACGTATTGCTTCAGCAACACAACTTATACAACCTAGTTCTCCTTCAGGGGTATATTACTGGTCTACTACTCCTGCCCAGCCTTGCTTAGTCACTGAGATCTGACAAGCCCGGTCTAGAAAATGGTACCACTACTGTCAAGTTTAGCAGTGTTAGTAGGGGCCATTGTAGTAATAATACTTATAATGCTTCTTATTTCTAAACACACTTTTAAAAAACAGAAAATATGTAATACACATAAAAGAAATAAAGAATAATAGAAAAAATAATGTGGTTAATTGACTAAATACAGCCAAGAGTAAAGTTAAATTTCACATTAAGCAGAGATTTATTTTTCTCTGAATGAGTAAGGGTATGGCAGTTCTGGTATAAGGCAGCTTGGATATTATCTTCTTGAATACTTTCTTTGTCATAAGAAAAAGACAGAGCAAGTGCGATCCTCTCCTTCAGTTCCTGAAAGTGATACTGGATTGTCTGCAAAATTGCGCAGCATTAAACAGCATTAAACAATAAGTGAAGAGATCAGTTTTCAGAGAGTCCCCACAGTGAAATCCCCCACTGAACAGTACTGAACGTCAGGGAACTAAATAATTCCCTGGTCAGCTCTTGCAAGAAAGTGTGGTGTCTGCAGATATGACCTGAGAAATAAAAACATCATGGTGACTGCTTTCCCATTTGTTTTATACGAAAGAGGTTAAATACAATCTGATCTTCACAAGGGTAGCTGTTATGAAGCCTCCCATAACTGAAATTTAAGTTTGTGTAAAACAACTGCCAAATTTGGAACCAAATGCCAAATATGGAACCACTTGATTAAGCTGTCATCTTGAGAGAGAACCACCAGTAGTTCTAAGCAAAGTACAGAGTAGTGCACTACAGGCCATTGATAACCAATGGAACTCCACCACCCAAAGGCTTCATTATTTCTGCTTATTGCATACAGTTCACTTATTGTGATTGAGAGATAAATGACTGAACTGTGAATGTTCATATGGTGTTTGGCTCTATATAAAAGGATGTGTAAAACTGGCAGACAAAAAAAAAAGATTGAGAGCAGTATTATCAACACATTAGAATTCTGTTAAGTCTACTATTTATAGAGAGGGTATTGTCTCCAGTCCAGTTAACATGTGGATCTTTGCTTTGCTATTAAATTGAAATGTAGTGTTTTCATATCTAAACAGTTATCCTAAAGCAGAAAACTCCACAAGCGAGATGCTTTTTTATTCAATATATTGACCAATATTCTTTTATTCAGACCAGCAAAGATACACTCACACCTACCAGATATGTAGAAATGTAATGTAGATTCGTTAGTACAAAGTAGGATAATACGGTATAAAAACTGAAAATACTTCTTTTCAAATGTAAATAGTGTAAATGTAACAATTGTCTGTAGAAATGTAATTGACTTTAATACAAAATGTTTAATCTTTCATTCCAGGAACAAATTAAACTACTTTCCTCACATACGAGTGTATCAAGTAAAGAAATTAGATTAATTTTACAATTACACCTACTGTATTGTAATATCTTAATGTAATAGTAAAATAGGAATAAATTAATTAATGAACCGTTTTATATATTCTCTCTATCAAATACGTTGTGCAATAAAATTTCACTTAATAAATTTGGTCATATAATGGATTCACAAATTGACTTTTTAAAGTGCTGTGCTTAGAAGACTGGAAAACAAATATCACAGTTCAATAATGAATCAAACCTTTCTGCTTTAAAGATCCACGATAGTGATTTAGGTCAGGTTACAGCCACTGACAATTGATTTGTTTCAATTCACTTTATTTCACTTCTAAAGAATAAGTTGATTTGAATTGATTGTAGTCAGGGCCTTTGGTGAACTCTTTGCCAGAGCCGGGTGGACTGATATTCAGCAGCACGGCTGTCCTAATCTGAAAATAAATTAAACTAGTCACTTTTTAAAAAAAAATCTGTTTGGGGGATTTATTTCTATCCATTGTGGATAGAAAGGACAATGCAATAAGAGAAAATCAGACGGACTGCCCGAGAAACAGGGTGATGAAGCCTATTTTTATCATATATGACAAAAAATCCACCATTTATTGACAGTTAAAATAAGAATAGTGGTTAAGGACCCAGTTTCCAGAGATGACAAAGTACTAAGGAAAGCTCCATTGTTGTATAAAATAGTAGAATTAGGGGAGTTGAAATGTACTTTGAAAAATTGTGGAGCACATAAGAGGAATGCACAGAATATTTCCTTTGTCCTTGTGACTTTATTCTGTTCCTGTTTCTATTCTTATCCCCATTTTATTACTGTCCTGCTTAACACGGCAGTTACTGATGAGTAACAGTACGTTAAAATTGTCTGGTCAAATCCTAATGCACTCCAGTGACAAACAGTATTAGAATAATGCATTTAAAGCATGTTTTTCAGAATTTTCCTGGCGCTGGAAATGGCTGCCCAGTATTCCCTCATGAGCCAATGACCCAGGATGGCACTGCAAGATTGAAGATGGAGTGGAAGGAAGGGTGTGAGAAAAGATGCACAAAGGAAGATGAGATATACAATAGCTAATGTTGTTAAGATTAGAATTTGGCCTTCTTCCGAGCTTCTATTTAAAAACTGTTTGTTTTGACATTTTGTACCACCTTTCTGTATCTTGAAGGATTGCTAATGGTACCTATTCTATTTTATTTGTTCATGACCTTCAAGTCTGTAGCATAAGCACACCATACCAAAGCAAATCGGGAGTGAATTAGGTACAAAAGTTAATTTGACATTGGGAATAAGAAAATTAATTGTATTTTTTTTTCATAACCTTGCCAAGGAAACAAAAACTGAATGTCACAGCTTGAATTAATCATTTCTTCCCTAACAATGGGAAAAAACACTATTTTAGCTTAATACAATTTCACTTCAATACAGTTATGAATATGTGCAGTAATGGTAGCACACACCAGTCACACCTTTAAAATGCATTTCTCTCACTCTTTATAATAGGTAAACAGAGCAGTGGTCTAAAAGAAAATAAGCTTATATACAGTATGTATACATGTAGAGAGAGAACGATTAGTAAATAGATCCTTTTTGCCAGATCTTGTTTCAAGCAGGTATTACACTTCCTACTGGCACAATCAACTTTGACTATCCATTGGCCCATATTGCTCCAGAGTCACAGATCTGCTATGCATTCAAAGAACACATGGATGAGGTATCCTTGAGTCTCAGTATATCATTTATTTCTTTGTTGTTTTTTTGTCACTCTAGAAATATGTTCCTTCTTTTTCTCTCGTTCCTAGACCTTGCTTGTAAAACTGAAACATTAATATCAAATCACAATCCTCTGGTGGGGTGTTTTTTTTGAGATATGTGGTCTATAATTGCATGGGCTAAAAAATAGTAATTTTTTTCCCTTTTTTTCTCAATTGCCTGCAGAATGAGTGTTTTGATGCATTGTCACATTTCAGCCTTTGGCACATCCTGCATTTTTATTTACCATGTTCTTTGAAATATTCCTGCAAATGTGTGAATGTCACATTGCGTATTACATATGGCCTCTCTTGGGAAACTGTTTGTAACAACAGCTAATTACTGTATGGTGCAAAGGGTATATCGATATTATCACTGAGAAAAAATGTGACTTTTCTACAGGAAATGTAAAAGTCACAAGTCACAGGTTTACATTCTGCCAGGCAGGAGTTTGAAATAGTTTCTTTCCATAAAATTTCATTTAAAGTCTATGCCACATTGTGGACTGAGAATTGAAGGCTTTACATTTAAGAAATAAAGGAAGTTTCTCCACTTGCTGTAAATGCTTCAGCAATCTTTGAGCTTCTTATGTAAAATAGCATGGGCATTATCAAGTTTTCTCTTTGCCTGGTGAACTTGTTCTTAAATTTAAGCTGCAGCTGAGTAACATTTGTTATGAAGGACCCACCTACACTATGGCACCTCCTCAAGCATGGACAGTAATGCATGTTTGAATCCCTTCAGTTGCCTCCAAGCATGCCTATATCCGTCCCCAAGGTTATGAGAAATCATCCGTTTGTGTCAGAAAGCTGCAGCAACAGCTAGGTAAGAAGATTCATCAGTGAAGAAGAGAGCTGGGAGAAAATCAACAAGAACCCGAATCATAGAAATAATAGGAGATGTAGGAAGTTGTATACTGCTTGTGCTTCCTCAGGCAATGTTCTATTAAGAGCTCTCCTTGGTGTTGGAGGATAATGCTTGTCAACATGTGTATATTTTTACACTGTGTGTTTACTGTACATGTCTTTTCTGCAAATAAATATGTCTAGTAATATAGCACACAGAAGAAGCTGCCATTCCCTTTTTTATATACTGTTTATATACTCTGCTGCTGCTTTGCAGATTTGTTATAAAGTTATGCACAGGAGTTATTAACTGCAGAGGTACTTACTTACTTCCCTTTATTGTTCCAGATGGGAAATTTGCTTCACAGACAAACACAATACAAAATACATTTAAGACTATATGAAGCCATTAAACAATAACAAAAAATAGAGTACTTTTTATCATGCGAAAGGAAAAAAAAACATATTGTAACGCTTACGGCCAACAAGCAGTGTGTGTAAGAGCCGGCGTACCAGAGCGGGTGACGTCACCGCCCTTCCCTGTGATAGCAGGACCACAGCTACTGGGCTGTGAAGAGATCTCTCTTTAGCTCACGGGGCTAGGTCGCTGCAGAGAGACGCGGAAGTCCCGGGTTCGAGCCCCGGAGGGTGCAGGGGCCGACCAGATGCGGCAAGGGCGCCCGCCTGAGCCCCCGTTGCGTTACATTGGTGTCAGAAGCGGGGCGGGATAGCCCTTCGCCGGGGACGGCGATTTAAGCGGGGGAGAGTGTAACGCTTACGGCCGACAAGCAGTGTGTGTAAGAGCCGGCGTACCAGAGCGGGTGACGTCACCGCCCTTCCCTGTGATAGCAGGACCACAGCTACTGGGCTGTAGAGAGATCTCTCTTTAGCTCACGGGGCTAGGTCGCTGCAGAGAGACGCGGAAGTCCCGGGTTCGAGCCCCGGACGGTGCAGGGGCCGACCTAATGCGGCAAGGGCGCCCGCCTGAGCCCCCGTTGCGTTACATTGGTGTCAGAAGCGGGGCGGGATAGCCCTTCGCCGGGACGGCGATTTAAGCGGGGGAGAGTGTAACGCTTACGGCCGACAAGCACTGTGTGTAAGAGCCGGCGTACCAGAGCGGGTGACGTCACCGCCCTTCCCTGTGATAGCAGGACCACAGCTACTGGGCTGGAGAGAGATCTCTCTTTGGCTCACGGGGCTAGGTCGCTGCAGAGAGACGCGGAAGTCCCGGGTTCGAGCCCCGGACGGTGCAGGGGCCGACCTAATGCGGCAAGGGCGCCCGCCTGAGACCCCGTTGCGTTACAATATGAAATAAAAAAATACAATCAATTGTCCAAATTAAGCAAGTTAATAGCTATGGGAAAACAAGTATAATCTATTACACTTGAATCTGGGTTGTCTTAATCAATACCCAGATGGAAGGAGCTCAAATTCAGTGTGCAAAGGGTGGTCATGATAGTCAGTGATTATCCTGGCCTTCCACACTATTTGTATGATGCAGATTTCTGACAGCTGTAGAGTACCTGTCAAATCCATCAAAATTTTGCTGATTACCTTTACTATCTTGCCTGTCTTTATTGCATGTATTAAGGTTACCAAGCCAGGCCACTGCAGTGAATGTCAGGACAGATTTAAAAGATAGAACTTCTATAGAATAAAGTCATCATTGTACTACATACATTAAAAGAGAAGAGTTTTCTCAGGAAGAACAATCACTGTTGGATCTGTTTTACATACTGTACGGCATCCTTTTCCTCGAAGGTTAGCATGTAATCAACAATAGTGCAAAGACATTTGTATTCAGTTTCTTGCCCTTGAATGACTGTTGGTTTTGCAACTGTTGGTTGCTTTAAATGAATGTGGATCATATCTTTGCTGTTCTACACATTACGGTGTAGGAAGGAGTTGCTACACAATTCAACAACATAATCCACCACAGACCCATGATCAATGTCTACATCATGGAGTAGAATGACAATGGCAGAGGTATTAGAAAACTTAATGACGTGTCTGTCCTCAAAGGGGCTAATTCAGCTGTCTGTATAAAGAATGTATAGTGTAGGGGTTAGCACACAGTTCGGAGGAGACTAGTGGAAGAACAAAGCTACTCTGAAAAGAGACTGTTTACCCTCACTCTTTGTGACCTGTTGGTCAAAAAGTCCAAGATCAAACCTATAATATTGAAGTCTAGATTAAAATTTGGGAGAAATCTTTCCTCTAACAAGTGTGGTTAAATGGTGTTAAAGGCTAATGAGATATTTATCAATTAAAGCCTGGCATACTTCTGGCACCTTCTAGATGTGAATATAAGAGATTCAGTAATGTGAGGGTAGCGTCTTTGACTCCTCTTTTAACCCTTTGGGCTGTTTGTTTGTTCAGTGGCTTAGACAAGTTAAGTCACAATGAACATGCACATTTTAAACATCTGTTTCTTTTTCTTTTTAGGCATTGGTTAACGGTATCTTTAGTGAAAAAATCTCATGAAATGTTATGCTGACCCACACTTATACAGTACATACACAGAGACCTGTTTTGTTCCCAAAGCCCCTGTGCAGTAAATTGTTAAATTCATGGCAAAAGGGATGAAAGGAGAATTTATGCAGTGAGAGTACACAGCACATTCATTAAACTGAGATAAAGTCAAGTATTTCACATTGTTCTGAAGGCATGACAGAAAATTTGTGATCATTTAATTGCACTGTCCAAAATAAAATTACAGATTTTCATAATTATGGCTATGAAAAGAAATAGAAAATTGAGATGATTCTTTTGGATTAGCTCCTGTAGTATGGAAAAGCCTGTTAATTATCATGATACAGAAAATGACATAAATGATTTTTTAAAAATAATTTTCCTGTTGTGTTTCAGTCTTTCATGCACTGAACCAAATGCATGCTTCATCACAATTGTGCTACAAGTAATAACTGAAAATAAAAAGAATCATAGCATGGAGAGTCCTGGCTTTGTAAATGACCTGCAGATACTACTACATTTCCACCTCTTTATGCATCTTTATATTTTCTAAGTCTTGTGTACAGCATCCAGTAACATTGTATTATTCACCACCACTCATACCAAGAGGTGTGGGAAATTTGAATCTGTTTCTTATGCAAGGTGTGCTGGTTATGTCAATGTGATCTAGTGTGTCGTAGTTCAGGTGGGTAACTGCATCAGCATGCGTAGGCCGCAAAGGAACAAGTAATAGCACCTGAAGAAGGCTCCACAAAACGTTGTGTTTTCTTTCTTCTTTTTTTTCAGCATGGAATAAACCTATTACTTGTTCCTTTGTGATCTGGTGCGGTCAACCAATCCGATTCTTCGCCTGCACTAAGAGCTGTCTGTTCTTTGGATGGTGGTTGCCCCTTTGGCTCCAGAGAACAGTATAGTGTTCTTGAATCTGGGTCCGAGCTGTTAAACACACTTGCAGTATTCCATCAACCAATGCCTCTCTTTTTCTTAAAATTATGGTACAGCATAGTGGAGCAAACATTTTTGGGTATGTGATGTCAGGTGACTTGGTCAGAGTAGGAAGCACTATTTGCATCCTTTGCGGGACCTGATAGGCTCCCAAAGGAGGGTTGAGGTTTTCAAAATCTTTAACAACACTGACAAACTCAGCAATAAAACACCAGAGGGCACAAGTTTTAACTATGGGAAAGTGTGTTTAAAAAGAGACATTTTACCCAAAGGTTTGTGGGAGACCGGAAAAAAGCTGTTAAAACTGACACCCTGTATTCTTGCAGGAAATGGCTGTATGAAATACTAGGATCATTGGGACATGAGCAATCAAATGAACTAGATGAGCTCAACAGCCCCCTCTCTTTTAGAAGATTTCTTTATTTTGATGACAATTTCTGCCCTTTCAAATCTCGACTCTTTGTTCCAGTGCATTTGTTTACTGACAATATAAAAATAATTGCAAGCATTCTATTGAACGGTACTGTAGGTTTCACTTTTTACAGTATGTGCAATTTCTATCCAGCTTCTTACTTAATACTTAACTCTTTCATTGTTTGGTCAATCTGAATTATGAATGTCTCCTTATGGGGAACAATAACGTTAAAAGCAGCCTCAACGTGACTAACAGAAACAGTCATACTGTATGTACTGTATGTAACAGGTCACAATCATAATAAACTATGAAATACTCAATAGATATTTTCTGTATGTACTGTAATTTGCAAAATTGCTAATTTGATCTTCAGGCGGAGCCTGAGCAGCCTGCTGCATTTGACAAAGTGAACGTCTTTGGGCAACTGAAAGAGTAGTTTGACGCTGAAGCAGGAAGGGGGCTACTTGTGAGTAGGTAGTCTTAGTAACTAGTTTGCGATTGGTACTCTGTAATGGACAGTTGCGAGAAGAGTGCTGAGGCCTGGAAGTGGAGGCTGATTCAGAAGATACCTGCCGGCTTGCAGAATGTACTGTAGGTGGATGATAAGAACTTAGGTTGACCTGAATCCCAGAAAAGAGACGGAACATTGGCTGTATGTGAAGCTGGAAACCTTGGCAGGAGGAACTGTCAAAAGATGATACTGACCAGTAGGATGCCAGCCGAAAGGAAGGGTGGATGGGGAAAGGAACCCAACATTGTAGCTGCCTGGGCCCACGCTAGGGACAGGGTGGGTGTGAGTGAGGAAGCCCCGATCTGGTGCGGCCTGATGCCATTCAAGCACAGGGGTGGGTTGGAGTGGGAGTGGGCGACTGGGGGCACCTGCGATGGACAGCAAAAAGAAGGACTGGGACAGGGGAAGAAGCCAAACAACATATAGGTATATAGTCCATAGGTGCGGTAGAGTGGATGTTCAACCCAAAACAAGAAACTACAGACATAGAAGGTTAGGGGAGGAGAAGTGCAAACTTAGAACTTGACCTCTCCACAACCTTCATTTCAATGACACCATTTTATACAAATTCCAAAGTGAAAGGCTGTAGTCTATTAATTTACAATAAGGTATGTGCATTAATTTATGTTTATACAGTTTAAAGGATTTTCCAGTCACAGCTTGCTTTCTAAAACTGTGACAAGTAAAGTAATTCTCTGTCCAATTAAAGGTGTAAAATTTAGCATAGCTAAAATTTCTGTCTTCGCTACTAAATAAGACCATCGACTTTATAAAATACTTTTTCAGTGACTTTTCATTTCACATAATGAGCTGAACTGTCAGTGTTACACCTGGTAACCTTCAAATTCTCAGATTACATTTTGCAGCCAGGCATAGTTGTTTTACAGTGGCAGCAATCCATAGTTTGCCTGAGGGATGTCTTTAATCTACTATTTTCTGCACTGAAAACTAAATCTATAACTAATAATATAGTCGTGCTTGTAAAAGAAAAGACACCACTGCATTGAAACTTTTATCTTCTGTGAGACAGTTTTGGTTTACATTAGAATAGGTTCTGTAACCCCTTATTTTTTTCAAAAGGTATTTGCAAAAAATCATCTTCAAATACAGATGGGTTTTAAAGTTGCAAAAGTCATCTTAATTTGATTCAGACTGAAAGATTAGAGATTTAATTAACCATTTAGTGAATTTGGAAGTTACTGCTTTCTAAATAACATTGCCATGGCAGAATATTGACTGAATTAAGGGAAGAAATATAATAAGCAACTTTATTGCATCGCTCCTAACACAATTAAGGTTGTTTAGATGGTATATTTTTTCTCTGAGTCATGAGACTTTTGAATAGCTTGCTTAATAACACATTATCACTCAGAGCTCCAGAGATTGTTATATTTAGACATAATTAATATCCATTATTATCTGTGAGCAAGTCAGCACAAGAGTAGACCTTTGCTACTCTTTGTACCAGTGAACCAGCAGGAATTCCCAGTTACCTCCTTTTGGGGGGTGAATGAAGGAAAAATGGGGGGGGGGTTATGTTAAAGAGGCAAAATTTTATAAATAAGTCACTAGCTCAACTAGCTCAATGTTCATCTTATTAGAGAGTTCAGCTACTGACCTCTTTGGCTGCATTTCAAACGATTTTGAGTTGCCCACGCTCTAAGACTTTTTAGATAGCTGTATTATATACCAAGAGGCATTAATAAACAAAAGATACATTTTTCCTGTGTTTGTTGCATTTTTAATACTTCTTAGTATGTATTCCTCGATTGTCTGAAGGTTACCCCAATAACATCATTTTAAAGACAGCAGTTCAGTTTTGAAAGGTCATCGACAATAGGACTGAACATCTGAGGATGATTTTGATTAAACGGGTGTATTGCTGTCTAACTTCAAGGCCTTGCTTTTAACCAGACTGTCCTTTCCATACTTTCTCAATTGTTTAATTTTTTTAAATGTTTTTGTCAGCAGAATTATTACTTTCTAATCTTATCTTATGAAATTGAATTCAGATGCTCAGGTGAAGCAAGGCTGAGCCTGGTCAGTACTGTTACAGTCTCTCTCTCATCCTAGCGTTAATCCCGCATCAGCAGGGTCCGCTTGTCGGCATGCCCATCTCCATTTGGTGATTTGAACCAAATCTTTGAGCTGACGTTGCCGTTAAATGCGACCGAGAATACTCCAACTGGCGCGTCGCTCTGCCTGCCGTCAGAGTTGGGGGGGGGGAGGAGAACAAAGTAATGTAGCCAATTCATAGAGGGGGATTATTAGGAGGCATGGGAAATTTGGCCAGGACGCCGGGGCTACACCCCTACTCTTTTTGAGAAACACCCTGGGGTTTTTGTCAGTACTACTACAGTATATGCAGACATATACAGAAAGGAAAACAGGTTGCTGCTGTAGTGCTGTTGGTGGACAAGTAGCTATCTTCTGGACCATCATTTCTAAACTAATGCCACAGTATAGGGACCAGGGACACCGTGTTGTATGAATTTCCACAATTGGATAAGAATTTAAACAGCGGATCAAATCACTTGAGTTCATTAAAACCCATGACAATTCTGTAAAAGTATGAATGTTAACCACTACATGTGGCTATATTTTTCTTTGGGCGTGCACTATCAGGTCTTCTTGAAGTACCCCTTTATTTCAATTGGTGATGCAATTTCTCATTTCTCTACCTAGTCTGCAATACTGAGTAGTGGGGCTGCTGCTATCGGTGTTGGCAACGATATCATGTGTCACCCAAACAGATGGCATACGTCACTAATGGATATAGAGGGTCTCCTTCTATGCTGTACATAATGCGTTTTCGGAGTTTTAGGGATAAAAACAAAGTTAGTATTATTTTCTATAAGTCTATTGCTAAAAATTCTCAAACAATGATCTCATGTTCAAATTGATGAGAAGATTGATACAGTACATGTACTGTATATTCTATTAAATGGATTAGTAAAAGGGAAAGGGAACTATTGCATGTTTTGACAAGATGAGAACCAAGTTGCATAACCAAGACCTTTAAAGAGATAAGTTGCATTTGTGATACTTTAATGAATGTTTTATGGAGTGTCTAATAGGTTGTGTATTTAACAGATATTAAATGCTACTTTAAAGTGTCATGATTGTAAGCTTTAAAGGAATAAAACCTGAAATATGTGCAAGTGTCTCAATGCTTCTGCAAGGTGAGGTTTGTTTGTTTGACAGACTGAAAGTATTTGCTCAGGAAATCATCAATGTTTGCTCATTATAGTCACAATGTGGTCTAAGTGACATGTTAGGTCATATGATTTGTATTAATTACAACATGATCTTGCTTTGATCTTAGAAATAGTTATGAAACATTTCTTGAAGATACGTGACTAGACTTTGAAATAAACGTTAAATAAAATGCTGTCTTAAATAATAATAATAATAATAATAATAATAATAATAATAATAATAATAATAATAATTGCTTACACTTATATAGCGCTTTTCTGGACACTCCACTCAAAGCGCTTTACAGGTAATGGGGACTCCCCTCCACCACCACCAATGTGTAGCATCCACCTGGATGATGTGACGGCAGCCATAGTGCGCCAGAACATTCACCACACATCAGCTATCAGTGGGGAGGAGAGCAGAGTAATGTAGCCAATTCATAGAAGGGGATTATTAGGAGGCCATGATTGGTAAGGGCCAATTGGAAATTTGGCCAGGACACCAGGGTTACACCCCTACTCTTTTCGAGAAGCGCCCTGGGATTTTTAATGACCACAGAGAGTTGGGACCTCGGTTTTACGTCTCATCCGAAGGACAGATAGGTATCAAATGACCACTGTATATTAGTTCCCTCAGAATTAGCTTTAAAAATTCCTTGATGGAAATTCAAAAATGCCTTTTGTTACTTTACATAAATCCCAGTTTAATAACAGCTGTAATATGTTAAATTAATTTTTTACATCTAAGAAATCCAAATCCAGTATCCATGTGATACTAATTAGCTAATTTGCAAAAATGTCTCAATATGTCAAGATTTTGAATGAGCTAGCAGATTTAAAATGACCTCTAAGATACTTAAAGGCGTTTTTTCAGATTTATAGTGAATGAGTAGGATTATTATTCTGTCAGGAATACCTCAGTAAACGTTAGCATACTTCCTGTTTTCTTTTAATAGTTTCCCACAATCCTGTTACACAAATAAAGTAACTTATTAATACAGTATTTAGAACAAAGCTGAACAATAAGACTCTTCTTATTTCAAATTTTGAATTCTGACCCCTTAATCTTAGTGCTTTTTGGACCTGAAACTGTGTATTTTGCTATCTGGATCTGACATCTGAATCTAAACTAACATCTAGTTACAGTAAATATCTGCTTCCAGATATTTACCTAAAAAGTAAAATACCAATATTTAAGAGCTGACCTTTAAAATCTGCAAAATGAACTGACAGACTAAACTCAAAATAGTTTCATAAGTGCTTCCATAACTGAAAGGATAATAGAGATAGAGATCAACAATTTTCAAAGCTTTCTCCTTTGCAGTCTGAAGAGAGAAAAGACAAAAAGTGATCAACAACTACAAAAATAAAACATTAAAAAATGAAATCATTAAATATGAAGCATCCTGGGCTGATATTCCAGGCATTGCAAATGTCACTGTGACTGACTATGAGATGTACAGTATCTCGACTTCTGTTCATATTTGAGATTTCTGTTGAGGGTAAAAAAAAAACATTTTCTACTGTTCTAAAGCATTCCTCTCTAGTATGAGTGGGTGATTATGTTTGGTGCATGTGTATTATGTACAGTACCTGTACCTGTGTGGGGGGAGGGGTCTTCAACAGGTATTGTTTTTTGTTTTAAATCTGATTGTGTTCAATATAAGGTTTTCTATCGTTTCTGACCCATTACATTCCAGTTTAAAAATTACTACAATGGATGACATTATTTTTTTAATAGAGCAGCAGTTCTGTGTGAATCCACTGTGGATTCCCCAGTGTCCTGTTCAGTATTGACTGATAACTGCCACCTTCTGACACTCTGAGTGTTACTCAATGAAGTTTGTGAATACAGATTTATGAAACAAAACTCTATAAGACCATCTGATAACCTTTGTGGTCTGGACATTCTGCTCAGAGAACCATGAAGAGAATGAGCTTCTAAGGAAACATTTAGTGGCACTGGAAAGCTGCCTCCCACAAGACTTCATCTTTTACTTTTAACAGAACAAGTGACCAAAATAACTGAGGTCCCGTGTTGTTTTTAGTGTGTTTTTTTCTCAATCAAAAACCTTAAGTACGTTTTTTCTGGAACCTTACTGTTTATTCACAGCTTACATAATATTAACTCCATGTTGTCTACCCTGTGACTATGCAGGTTTAATATTCAGCTGATCCTGCAGAACAATGTTATTATATAATCTTATATTAGTTTAAAAGAAGCTTTTCAATATCATTAAACAAAACATAAAGGTTCAAAATAATGGAAAATTGTGTACGCTGTATTTATAAGCATTTGTTAAAGAAAATCATGTTTTTTAAAACATAATAAGGTATTTGTAATTTCTTAAATACAAATTAAAAGCATGAAGAATGTGTGAAAACAGTCAATTGCAAGTATAGACTGTTCTGGTATTATTTACATTGTTGAAATTTCAACCAAGCAGCTACTACTTTTGTATGTGCATGTAAAAACATTTTAATTTTATATAAAATATAAAATAAAAGCAAAACATCACAGTAAGAACAACATGGAAATAATAACATGATTCATCCAAATAAAGATTAAAGAAAATAGCCAGCTTGTATAATACCTAATTAACCTTTTACCTTTTGAAATACTGTACCTTTTACCTAATACCTGTATACTGGATATGCAGATACCCAAAGTTTGTTAAATTACTTAAAGTTCAAAATCTGAAAACAACTTTCATATAAAGTAACAATATTTTTTTTAATTAAAGATGAATGTTATTTATTTTATAAAAAAGGAATCAATAACAATAATTAGTAATGCAAATAAATACCAGAGCACATCTTATTCAATTTAAATAAAGATGCTTCTCTAATTATAAGTGGGACTTACAGTTTCCAGACTCTATTGATTAGGTATTCTCTGAAGGTTTTCCGTCTCCTTTCATCAGATTATGAAGTACGAGGCTTACATCAGTTAGAAAGCTATTCTCCATTTCAGCTGTCACATTGAAGATTAGTAATTATACTCAGATCTCATCTTCAATGCAAGTGAGACAATAACAAGAGCCACATTATTGCACCAAGGCACTAAGTATTAATTGCCATTATGAAGAAATGAAGAGAAACATTATTTAAGCTTCCTCAACAGCCAAAATTTCTAAGAAGTGCAGTATGGTATTATTGAATGGGCAACCTGTAAATTGAAAACCATTCATTTTCAACTACCAATTTTTTTAAACTCGGGTTTACCTCCTATGATTGTGTTGCCCTTTTGTTCAGTTATCTCTAATATAGGTACTTGACCACAGTGGCATGAAATATTTATTGTGTTAGAGTGCTCTTTTTATTTCCCTTTTGAATGTCGACACTCCTGTAGAGTGCTCTCCATATGGTCTTCACTTGAAAAAGTAACAGAATTGCACAGGGGGTGGGCAACAGGAGCTTTGTTCAACATGATACCACACTGCAGTAATCTGATAGTAGCTGTCTCAGTTTACCTGGGAAGCCATGAAACATCAATACAGAGAAACCAAAATGTCCCAAAGCCCCCTCAACATACAGTACAAGCATAAGTGTGAGGTTATGAAGGGTTAGAAATTCAGTACAAGTTCTTGTACTGCAATGATTCATGTATTGCTTCTTCTGCTAATACTGTAATTATTACTAAAAGTCGCATATAAAAGGTCAAAGCTTGTTCTAATCGGTTTCAGAAAAAAATGACCCTTTTTGCTATACTTTTGTGGCATGATAGAGCAAATCTCCCAAGGACAAGTTATAATGCTGTCTCACCATCCAGGGTGTATCCTGCTTTACACCTGCTGCTTGCCAGGGTAGGCTCTGGCTCCTCCACTATTCTGTGGATGGAAACTATGAAACTGTCCTCTGTTAATAAAAAAACAGGTTATGTACTGTATGATATGGTATGCCTTGTGTGTTCAATAGACAAGCAACTCTATCCTATCTAGCAGGTTGCTGAAAACGACAGTGTATGAAATCGTGACAACAGATGAAGTGTTGACAAGTAATTTGAACACATTTAAAGGGGGCAGAGAGAAGGGAATGCCATTCTGTATGGAAAGCAAACCTCCACCAGAAAGAGCTGAAAGCCTGAAGATGCATGCAGCAGTGGTGCCAACAGATCAGGAGACACCTGATCCTGCATTCCGCTTACTGGAAAAATCAGTTTTGAGAATGACTGATAGAATTATGTAATGACCTTCAACTTCACAGACTTAGCAACCTTCAAAACTACACTTGACCAACTCTTAGGAAATACTGTATGTCATAGGTCTTGAGTTAAATGTGTGTCAGCTATAAAAAGGAAAAAAAAAGAAAGTTGCCTGCTTCAAGCACAGATTGCTGTATTTAAAGTATTCAAACACCTTATAGTTTTAAACTGACTGTGAGAATCAACACAAAGAAGGCTGTCTGATCTTAAGAAAGAATAATCTGTACAATTGTAATGATAAATGTGAATTACACACTTTAACTTAGTAAATTCAGTAAAGATGTTGTTGTTCTGGTCTAGAAGAATTTTCTGTTTCCATGATCCATAGCATTTCCTTATACTGTGAGGGGATAGATGGATTTATCGACATAATTGAAATAGAATAGTCCAATTGAAGACTGGATCCTGTAAGGAATTGAAATATGTAGCATGAAAAGTAGTGTTACAAGGAGTGTTTTGCCATACAAAGGCTGTCTTTAAAAAGTGTTTTGGATTACATTTCCATTTGATTTATTTGCTTAGCAACGGACAACACTATTCTGGTGCATTTATTTGCCATAGTAACCACTGAACAAAACCACTACTAGGGTTAATTAGCATCAAAATGTATGTTAAAGAACTAATTGTTATTATTATTAAGCGTATTGTTGATTTACACACTAAAAAGCAGAAAGAAAATATATACCTGAACAGGCTTCACAGCCGAAACGTTTTCTTACCTTTTTTCTACTTTTCAGGACAGAATGAACCTCTACTTGTTCACTTGAAGCTCACAAGCTGTCATAGCTCTCCACCCAGATATCGTACTATTATCTATTACTATTATCTTACTATTATTTTAAATAATAATATTGCTGATGCTGCTGTTATTGCAATTCATTTCTTTAATTTCTCCGATAAATTTCTCTAACTAAAATATCTCAATTGCAACAGTTTAGTTTTCATATTTCAATATGAGATAATAAAAACATTTAGCACTTATTACAGTATGATCCTCAGTGTCACATGGTAAATTGTTTACTATTAGTCGCTATATGATAACTGTGCAATCTCAAACATGTAAGATAATTACTTCATAACTTTATAACAACTTTATTAAAATCACAAATACAATTAATAAGCTTTTTAAAGTCTTATTAGCTATATTTATGCATCAAATATATTTTGACCATTCCCATCTAGTAATCCAACATAAGAGAATATGTAATTTAAATATGTCAAGTGTAGCTTCAATTTTCTTCATTCAATAAATACCAATTTAGTTTGACCTTTTGCATTTTATACTTCATGTTAATGAAAATGGCTTTTATATTTCAGATTTTTTTAGTATTCTCAAGCTTCTGCTTTCCTGTCAATTATTAGCAGATCAAGTTAGCACAGCAGGGAAATATCCAACTCATTCTGTCACTAATAGGATAGAAGCAAAGTTAATTTTATTTGACTAGATATAATGTTATATAACAAATTTCCAGCTTTCTTTTAATCTCTCCAGTTAAATTGGACCTATTCCCTATAGCTGTAACATAGCTACTAATTGTAACTTATATGTACGAATTGTAAAAAATAACTCATTAATATTCTGGTATTAAAATATCACACTTTTTTAGGCTGATACAATACTAGTTTTAAATTGCACCATAATTAATCCTACAGTACCTCTTGTAAGAATTACTTGGCAACAGCCCATGCTTCATATACCATTTCACAACTTTTAATTTCAAAACAATGTCAATGACCTAAACCTTTTTTCACGTATTCACGTTGGTGTAATAGGCCTAACAGATGTAAAATTCACAGTCAGATAATATTTTCATAGACTTTAATAGAAACTTTAATGAAAGAATACCATCACCAAGGAAGTTTCAGTTGTTACTTTAATAACGATTACTTTACTTGTGTGTTTTGCATTTCTTTATTTCTGTTTGTAGGTTTCCATTTCACCATTTCTTTATATTTTAAAGTAATTTTGCAGTTAACAGCCATAAACTAGATTCAGCAGCTGGATGGTGGCATTAAGGAGGCTGGAGATAGAAGTCTTAGTTTCAACATCAGGGGGTTTATTGCCCTGTAGGTTTCAGGGGGCATGCTGGTCACAAGGGGAGAGAGAGGAAGGGGAATACAGAGTCATTTAAGTCTCATTTGTAAGACATTTGGCAAAAGAAAAAGAGAATATGAAGGAGGCCCCTTATATAGGGAAATACAGGAGGAAACAGACACAGTCAGAGTCAAGGCTGAGAGGCAAGAGGGACTGATCAGCACTGGGATGATGAGGAACTTTACAATATTTTTTGCAGCTTCGCATTTTTCAGGTTAAACACTCAAAAGGTTTATTGCTCCCCTTAACACATAACAGCATTGATGTTTTGATTTATTTGATTATTTCCTATTCAAGACAGCAGTTCGGGATTGTGGATTGGGTTCTGGGCTCATAAATGGAAGTTCTTAAATGAACTTCCTGGGAGAAAAGTACAATCATTACTGAATTTCACTATACAGGATAAACTATATATATAAAACCTTGCACAAACCTCTTCTTGCAAAAAAAGAGAAATATACTTCTTATTTCACATTCATCTCACATTTTTATTGCATTTTTTCACATTCAGTTTGTGGACTGAGCTTCAGGTAACAGGCAGGAAAGGGAATACAAGTCAAGAGAGAAGAGAAAAAATGTGCTACTTGTTCTCATCAATTCTTATCACATTAATTGTATACACGGACCACTCTTTAAAAAGGCAAGAATGGGGAAAAAAATATATGCTACAGTACTTGTTTCTCATTCGCCTCACTTTTGTTGCATTCATTATATTCATGAACCGTGATTCAGACAACAAGCAGGAACATGAAAACAAGACAGAACAAGAGAGAAAAACATGGCACTTGTTTTGTGTTTGCCTCAATTTTTATTGCCTTTCTTGCATTTGCTACAGTATGTGGACTGTGCTTAAACACCAGGCAGGAAAGAGAAAAAAAGAAAGAACGAATAAAAAATATGTCTCAAAGTGAAGAACATGGCCCTCTTAGGACAAACACTGGGTAGATACCACACCTGTATCTACGATTTAAAGGGAGGCCCTAAAAAACTGAATATGAAATTAAATACAGCCATTTCCTGAACAAGCCCTGGGTGCCGGTTGTGACTCCAGTGGAGTGCGTTATTAAAGACCCTATGAGGACGGTATAATCCGTAGAAGACAATGAAGGAAGGTACAATGTGGTAAGGATGGGTTGACAAGACGGGGGGCGGTGACTGTAGTGCAGGTGCGCGGGGAAATGCGGAAGAAACCAAGTCCAAGGAAATCCAAAAGGGAAATCGGGGCACAGTCCGTAATCCAAGAGCTGGAAGATCCATCCAAGGCAATCGGAAACGGCAACGGAACTAAAAACATAACAGGACCAGTGCTCTGAATCCCGGACCCAGGCGGTCAGGACCCCGGGGAAAAGGCCTGCCTTCGCACAACCCGGAAAATAGGCATACTGTACCTCGTGGCGTCCGTCTTCCAGTACTGAGCCAGGAACTGCAGAGACGCTAGGCCTTTAACCAAAAACCAAACGAGACGCACTGAGAAATAATGATAACTAATCATAACTGAAAGGGGTAGGAGCGCCCTCTAGAGGAGGGATATGGAACATAACAAGGGACCCACAAGGATGAGTTAACAGCCCTTGTAAAGAAAGCTTCAAAAAGCCTCAGTCAACACAGAATGGAGGACTTTTTGGAGAAGAAAGGAATGAGAGTCTACAACAGTTGGAACCAGGAAGACTCAACTTAGACACCAGGGACTCAGAGGAGTGGAGGAAGCTAAAACTGGACTCTGAGAAACACAGGGTGGACGGGGGAACACCAGATCGGGACACCGGTATTGAAGAGAATGCCTGAAACTTCACTGTGTCTTCACTGGGACATAAGTGAGTACTCAGGTAAGCGACTGGAGCTGATTTCGTAGAGTAATGCTCCTGAACTTTTCCTCCGTAACTTTTGGGGATTTCAACAAAAGACAGTAAGGAGAAAACAAGTCAGAAAAAAAATGCTTCTGGTTTCATGTTCACCTCTTTTTTCACAGTCTATAAGTTGACCGCATGTTCTTCTGTGCTCTCTTCTGCTTCTGTTCCCCAGTTTCCTGCTCAATCCCAGGTTCCTTGCTGCTCCTGATACCATCTCCTCAGCCCCAGGTCTGTGTGGTGTCCTACCATCAGCTCATACAGCAGGTGTTACACACTCTATACTATGGAACAAGTAATAGGTTTATTCCACGCTGAAAAAAAGAAGAAAGAAAAGACAATGTTTTGGCCATGGAGCCTTCTTCATTTGTGAGAAAGACAAGGCAGTAGGCAAAGGTAATGTAGTGGGAGAACAAAAGCTGGGAGAGAGGAGGAGCGAGGGGCGGGAGCAGGGGACAGAAAGAGAGGCCAATCAAGAGGTGTGAAGTCAGGATAGGTGTAGAGAGGTGTGAAATGAAACTTCAACCCACTTGAACTACTACACTCTATACTGTGTTTTAATTGTCCACATTTCAATACTGTGCCTGCAGTATTGTCCTTCCACCTCTCTTTCTGCATTGGTGGTTTTGGGGATTGCTTGTTTCTTTTTGGTGGTTGAGTCCCCTTGTCCCACAATCAGGATGCTACCCGTTAATCAAGCAGGTTAAGCCAAAAATATTATATTTAAATATTCAATTAGCATTTACATATGATTCCTGGATGTGATTAATCCTTGAGAACTAGAGGTTGTGAGTTTAAATCACAAATTACTTACTTTTAACTCGTACTCTAAAATAGAATAAGTACAGACTGCAAGAAATAAATACTATAGGTGTACTATAGGTGCAATTACACCTAGAATACCCTTTTAAAAAATCACAAATTGGCAGGTTGCAGAAAAACAAAGTCTTAATTTACGCACTTAAAATCTGCAAGAAGTGTAGTGTTTGTTAGTAACATTGGATTTCATTTAGTTATTGATATTATTTAGCCAAGTAACCACCACACAAAAATAATAAATACAGTGCTGCAAATGTAAGGAAAGTACCATCTGAGGCTTCCCACTGCTGCACCTGTACCTCAGTTATTCTACCTCTGAGAGGTTTTTGTACCATCTGTTGTTTACATTATGGATGCATTCATCACACTCATAGTGTGTTACACTTGGGCAGTGTGTCGGCAAGTCATTCCAAGAGCTGGTTAAAACCAAGAGCGTATAGCAATGATGCATTAAATGAAATAATTTGACGTTTTGAAGCAATTTTGTTAATAATGTAGTTTAAAATTATTATGCACAGAAATCTGCAGGAAGAAAAACCAAAATAAACAAAACAACAACATAGAGATTAGGTAGTTCCTGTCATCAGTAGGAGCCCTGATGTGTAACAACAAGATGATATACTGTAGTAAACATCTTTGTTTTTCTGATATACATGGTTTCATAGTGTTTTCAATCCATCATTAAAACATTTTCAAGTAAATAAAATATAATGAACATTCAATAAATCAATAATATTCAAGGAAATAAAGACACTTAAAGTCATCTTGTGGGTATTCCATCCTTTAATACTCAACTGGCTTTAACTGGTTAGAACATCCAGAGACTTCAGACTTCAATCAGTTACAATTAGTGCTAAAATACCCAATATTTATATTTCTAAAAATCTGTTTTTCTTGTGTAATATAATTGATTTGGCATCTGCCCTTCTTCCCTTTATTGCTCTGTATGTAGAAAGAAAACGAAGGGACACCTTTAGATAATCAGATGATGGAGCGTTACAATACTGAGATGCATTACACATGTGACAAATGAAGTAAAACAAATAGTTGTGTTTTAATGCCTTTTAATTTGTGTGAAAGAGCATGTTAATCACAAAATTCAGTACGTACTGACATGTCCATGCATTCAATGGATTTTCTTTTCTGCTTCTGAACAGAGAGAACATGGTCAGGCTTTTCTGTTGCATGGTATCATAAGCAGATAACAAAATATCTTCAGCCTGAAGTCTGAAGTCACAAGAAACAATGCATAGAATTTAGTTTCTCTTGCTTAATTCAATAACTGTTTAATTTAAAGAAAAATGCCAGTTTTGTTCCACGTCTAGTAGTTATGATATCTAAATGTAGGATTGATATTTTTAATTAAAATGAAAGGCTTTCTCTTTATGATGATAACATACTGTATTAAGTGATATTTGTCAGCATGTTGATAGTTGGATTAGAAGAACGCAGTGCATGCTCTATAAGTTTATTCAAAATACCAGCCGCTCCACAGGAATAGTCTAACTAATAGATCAATGACACTTCTGCTTTGCAGGAAAAAAACGGGTCCAGAGTAGAAAAGTCTGTGCAGCCATCTGTAATGTATTAGCTGTCCTGTCAGACGAGACAGAAAGATTTATATGTTCCATCCAGAGTTACCCTCAAAGCAATCACAACAGAACACTCATCCACGCTTTCAATGGATACCTTCAAGAAAATTATGCACACACACTAATAAGAGTCAATGAAAAGTTGTGTTTATTTAACTTTTGTTAAATATTTTAGCAAATCATTTGACAATGAAAAAGTCTTTCATTTTTGAAGAAATGTCGAACCTTCTAATGTTTCTTTGGTCCCTGCTGTGTGTAACTTTTGGGGAAGCTAAGACTAGATTAAATCAAAACATAAAATGGTACAAGAAAAAGTTATTGAAATACTGTGGGTCCTTGTTCGAAAAATGACATGGATATAAAGCATTGCTGTGTTAAAAAAAGCTTTACAATCTGGCTAAACGTACAGATGGCCAGGGAACGGGCCCTGTGCAGGAACCCACAGACTAGGAACTAAAATAACAACCAGAAGACAAAATCCACAGACAAAGCTAAAATCAGAAACCAGGAAGACAGTATGTGAAAAAACAAAACAAGAAGTGGAAGCATGAAAATAAATGAAATGAGGATCCAGGAGAAAACAATGGAAGAAAGAAGAACAAGAAGTGGGGAAAGAGCTGAAGCAGGGCAAGGCCAAGGAACAATGCAAGAAACAGGATACTGGAATCAGGAAAAACAGGTGCAGAGCTCAAGACAGAGGTTACAAGACTAAACACTGAAGTTAATGAGAGCACAAATACATACTGTACTGTAGAGCTGATGAAGGGAGGCGTGGAGTCCTAGGTACACTGCTTAGTCTGTGATTGGCTGAGAGTTAAAGTAGCTGTCTGCGTGGTCTGCGCAGCCACGCCAGCAACCAGTGCGTGAGACACCCTCTGGTGGCGAGGAGATGGAATTGTAACCGACATCTTCTTCTCTTCTCAAAAACTCTTGGGCTATAGCTCATCTAATCTCATCTGTCTGCTCTCCCTTGAACATTTTAGAACCCCCTGAAAAGACATGTTTGCAACAACATGTTGCAGGAACAATTTAGTTGCTCACTAACAATTACTGTATGCTCTTTCAGTATAATATTGCAGTCTGTAGAATACATTAGACAGGAGGGAGTTGCTTGATTATCCCTAATGAGGACCAGAAGCAGGCTATTACAGAAGGTTTACTTCATAGACAGTTAATCCCTGTCAAAGTGGCAGGTCTTTCTGCACTTTAATGTTTAATACTGAGATGCTTTATGTTACAAAGTAGTGATGAGAGACTGAACCAGTTGCTGCTAACCGTGCTATTGATTTGCTAAGATTCAAGCTGTCCATCTTACTCACCAGATTGTCTAAACCCTTTACTTTCATTGCCACAAGAAATATGTGGTGGAAGGCCAACGGAGAAAACAAATTATTCAGACACCAACAAATATAACAACATCTCAAGGCTTTCCTTGTATTAAAAAGTGTCCTCTGAAACATAGTGTGATTTATGACAGCAGCCTCAAGATCTCTTTACTGTCTTCAAAATGTAACATTCAATAATTGCGAACTTTGAAAATTTAGAAATAATGTAGTTTAAGTTCTACAGTATATGTAATGTATATTATAAAACGTAATATGAAAACGTATAGAACTGATCATATGTTAAACACAATCACTTCTACATATGGTGACTTATCTGGATTAGAATTTTCATACTTACATTACAATTTTGGTTTTTGCATACACTAATGCTCTTCACTTTATGTTCAGTTCCGATTAAAGATCTGACCAAACAACAAACAAACAATAATTTAAAATGCTATCATTAGGAGAGAAGAAAACAACATATTTACATTTCTTTGACCATCAAAGAAAAAAAGTAACTATGAAGTAACAAAACATGTCACTGCTAGCACTAATTTACTATTTTTCTGTTGGAATTTATTTTTGCAATTTGAACTATTATAGAACCTGGACAGTGCAGATAGAATGAATCACAGCTGGCATTACTGTACTTTTTTTTTACAGAGTCTGCATGTCAGCAATGTGATATAAAATATGCTAATGACCATAAATTAATCTAATTATTTCTATATACAGCCTCTGTAACATTGCCTCCAGTGGGGGTATTAATCAAAGCCTAGTAATTCTGATTGTTGTCTAGACTGAGGAACCATTTATTTAACACATAGAACAGTTTTAATAAGCTAAACTTAGGGTAATTTCTGTGAAAGCTTAGTGCATTGAATTACTGTGTACTATATGCAGCTTTTAGGACAACACAAGTAATTGGTGAAGGGGTAGCTTTTAAAACTTATCTGAAAAGTGTTTGATCTCAGCAAATACACCGATAAAAAAAAAAATGATGTGGGGGAAATGAAGTACGAATATCAGTTTTTTAATGGCCAAAAAATAAAATTAAGCAGCTTTATTGAAATGTTGAACTCAATTATTTTAATAGGAGTTTTTTTCTACTGCAAAGCAATTGCAGATTTAGGCATCAAAATGCAAGCAAAAAGCAATTAAACAGACAGTAAATGTGAATATTTTCTTGTTTACATATCAAAATATACTGCTAAGATACTAAATTGAATCTTGGCATATCAAAAGACTTTTTCTAGAAAACTGAACAGTTTTGGCAAAATTTAATTTACATGGTTTGTTGCCTTAAGCTATTCGTATTCAAACTAATCTCTTAATTAAAATGAGTGAATGTGTTTTGCAATACGATGAAGCATACATGCATTAATTTTGGGTCATTTTGTATAGAGATGTTAAAAAAGACGTCTCAAACATTTACTCTAACCTTTTTGCTACAGTTGGCCTAATAAATGTGTACTGTATATTATGATTTTTCTACCTACAAAGCTCTGTTGCTTCCCAAGAAAGACAATTTGACAAACTGTTTTCTGTGCCTGTGACTGTGGTTATATATTTATATTCAGAAATCAGAATGTGGTGTGGCTCTATAAGATAAGGGAAGCACAATACAGCAGATACCAGACATTTCAAGAGTTCTGTTCTTAATGGCTCCATTTTAAACCAGAAGACCATTTCATTCAGACTTTATCTCAGTTAAAACTCTAAATTAAGAATCAAACAAATTATTTAGTCCCATTTTAATTTTAGACTCTTTGTAGGTGAAAATAGCCATCTTTACCAATGGATTACCCAGCCCTGAAGTTTAGACTTGCCTACAAAATGTATACTAAAGCTAAGTGAAAGTATGAGTATGGGTGATATATTGTAGTGCACTCTGTTCAGTCTCCTAAGGTAATTTGTTTTATATATAGTTTCTTTCAAAGGTTCATGTGATTCTCTTAAAGGATTCCTCCACTTTCAATGTGCACAGAAAGTTAATAAAGAGATTCTAATTGTGCTGTATATCAAAATATAATATGAAGCAATTATCAAAGAAGCCAAGCACCAACTGAACTCCCATAACTACCAACATTTTTTCTTTAAAAAATGGAAAAATGACTTAATAATGTACAGGAAATACACCAAATGCAGAAATTGCTGCTTCAGTTGTACACAATTCTCCAGTGACAATCATTTATATGGCAATACCAGCTAAGCAATAGGCTACTATTTCATATAAAGCACAAAAAGAAAATAGTGAAAAAGACAACCATATTACAGCACAAAATAAATTTCTGCAATATTACACAATAGCAAATTAGTTGAAAGGCAGATAAACAATATTGCATGAGTGTAGTGAGGAAGCATTGTAATAGAAGAAGGTTAATACCACAATAACTTTACAAAGAATGATGAAAGCAATAGCTTGACATAAGACCAATCAAGGTCATTACATACTGTATGTGTTTCATGGCATGAGGTATAAGCATATATGATCTAATATGTAATACACCTACCTGTTCAGCTGTACTGCTTAGTCTTAGACAGGATAGGAAAGCCTGCAGTCTGAGAGAGCAAACCACACAAAGAAGGGTAGGAAATAAGTTGATAACAACAGCCATGAAAGAATATTAACATAAAAAAGGCAGCAAATTGATCCAATGAGGGGTTTTCAATACATTTTTGTATATTTCTGTTCCATATTGAATTATTCCAATTTTATTTTTTAATTTCATGCTTGTTTTGTAACTAGGGTTTTAGGTTTGTACTGTAAGTACCAGTTGGCAGCATATGGATGTCAAAATACAACATTTAGACTAAGAAATGACTTTTCAATATGTGGAATTGCCTACCTTTGTCATTTTTTTTGTTAATCTCCCAAACATCCCTTAAATGAGCCAGGGCTCTTGTCCATTTTCAGTGTGCCTCCTCCACTCTTTCTGTTACTACTGTAATGGTGATCTCCTCTTGAGGAATAGCTATGTTGGCAGTCCTGCCTTAAGGGGTTTGTCATCATTAAGCCTCACCTCTAAGGTGCTGTCCCCTATTGTGCAGGAGAGGACTTTCTTTAAAACAAAGTTTAATATATGGTCAGTGTTCCTAACCTGTCTAATATATTGGCTTTATTTTGATTGTGTTTGACTGTATGGGTTTCCTCCGGAAGCTCTGGTTTCCTTCCACAGTCCAAAACCATACTGGTAAGTTACAGTAGGTGTCACGATTGTAGTCCCTTCCCCTTAAGGGCACTCCAGCTTGTTCACTTTTTAGTTGATTTTGTGCACCTGCTCCCCGTTCCTGCCTTTACAAAAGCCAGACGCTCACTCTGTTCCGGGCTCTGCATTGGTTTCCTGCCTGTACCAGACGAGTCCAGGACATCGAGCGCCTGGTTCCGTTCCCCCTTTTTCCCCCCGCTCCGGTTTTTAACTTGGTCATGTCTGTCTGCTACCCCTCGTCGGATTCCGCTCCGGCTTTTAACTTTGTTTTGCTCGCCTTGGATATATTACCCGGCTCTGGACCTTTGCCTGCACTGGAGTCCCCTTTGGACTCCCTTTTGGACTGTTCACCTGGACCACGCCCCCCGGAGCACCTTCGTCACGCCCCCCCACCCCAGTTCCTCGTCTCCTCCCTATGTGTGTTCACTCCCTTCCGGATTGTGTCCTCTGCATAGGGTCCTGAAAGAACGCTTCATAACATTAGCCTTCTGAGAAAATTAGCTCTAGCTGTGAGTGTGTGCCTATCTCCCCTGCCATGGGCTGGTGTCCCATACACTCTGTACACTGTCTCACACCTCTTGTTTGCTGGGTCGGGCTCTGGTTCCCTTCTGACCCTGAATTGGAGGAAGCAGAAATTGGATGGATGTACAAGGACATCTGTCTGTTTCATTAAGATTCTAATACTATAAATTTTTCAAAATTTGAAACAACAAAGAGACATGGTAACCAAGAGTTACACCCAAAGATGGATTAACAGCCAATACGTAGGTTATTTTTTTCCACTTTTCTGCATGGAATTAATCTTTACTTCTTCTGAAGAATCTAATTTTAATTCAGTTATTTTTTCTTTTGTTTTAGATTCCTCGAGAACTGCAGAGCTCTTAAGAGTTGTCTACATAAAAACCTTAATTGATTCCATTAAGTAAGGTAATTAAGTCCTTAAGTTAATTGTGCATTTGTGCATATCTTTATATATATATTTTATTTTAAGAACAGAAAGAACAGTGTCTTTGTTTAAGCCTTCACTCGGTTATAGGTCTATACTCCAGGTGTTCAGAAAACGTCCCGCCAGTTTCTGTGCAGATTCTATGTTGAAATCAATTGCTTGAGCCAAGCCAAGAGTGGAATGTGCAGTTTGCTGGATTAAGTGTTAAAATTTTAAATATTGAAAAGAATGGCACAAGCCCACAGCCACGTTTTTAATCTCCTAGGGTCCCTAGGTAGCTGTGTTCAGATCACAGAACCATGAAACGAAATAAATTGAACTGAAATGAAATAAAAAGCTGCTTCAGAAAAGGTCACAATGGCTCTGCTAATGACTCCTCTTGTGCTTGAATTATACATGGGTTTATTGTTTACTCTAATAGAAATAGATGCCTCACAGTTGTTTCAGTGCTATTTATTGTATTCCAAGAACCATTCATGAAAAGAGAACGGAAAGATGGTTGTATCAGGGCCAGTGGGTCAGAAACCACACGTCTAAAGGTGGCTTTTGAGTGATGCTGAGGAATGATTTTAAGACTTCAGATGGCTTTAGATCTGTGGAACTACTGAAAAAGAAGTAGAGAGCTAAGGAATGATCATCTTCAGTAAAGACTGATTATGCTTTTTTACAATGAATACTGAAAGTCAGTCCCAAGAATAAGCAAGAAATTAAGCTTCACAAGACAATGAAAATTCAGCCTCTGGTATTTTTAAGTGTCATGACACTTCTTTTGTTTTTGGTTTTAGATGTTAGCAGTAGCTACATACTTTGTAGCTGGCATTTTCAATTAAATTGCTTTACTCACTAGATACGTTTTTTTGAATTTGTAATGTTGAAAACTGAACCTGAAGAATTTCAGATTGAAACTGTTAAAAAGTAAAGAGTATTTTGGTGATCACTTTTTAGAAAACCATAACATTTATTTGCGGTTTAAATGGAATTAAGAAAATTCATTTTCTAAAAAACAAGAATGTAAATAATGTAACTAAAAGATTTTTCTATTGTGTTTTTCAATTAGTTAATAAACAAGAACTTGAAAAATTAATTATTAAGACAAAGTCAACCACCTGTCCACTAGATCCCATCCCCACTCAGCTAGTCAAAATTCCCTCGAAGTACAGGCAGGACCTATAATTAGTATGATGAACACGTCCCTTGCATCAGGCATTGTACCTGATCAATTTAAGGTAGCGGTTGTTAGACCACTCTTTAAGAAGCCAAATTTGGATCCACAAGTTCTTAACGACTACAGGCCTGTGTAGCGGCGAGGCTTATTAAAGTACTGAAATTAAGTTTTCTGCTCCCTTGCCATTCCCTCTCTCCTTCATCTCAGTGGTGTTTGATACAGAGAGGCCATTCCAATTGGTTCACAATTAAGGTGTTTTTCTATCTGATAGAGTGTCCTGATAAGGAACAACTCCCCAATGCTGAGATTCTCCAGCAACCCTAACAAATGGTTATCTGGCACCTTACAGTCTGAGATTCCAAGGGAGGGTCTGATTCAAAGTTTGTTTACAACTCTAAGGTCAGAGTGCATGGTTACTCATCATCAGCCAATCAGGAACTGGTAGGGCAGGTTAACCCCACGTTCCTCATCTGCTGGGACCCGCAGTCGCTTTTCTCCTGTGCACAATTTTTTGCTAGTTTCAGCAAAAACGAACTAGCCGGTCTTTAGAGAGCATCAGCAGCACATCGCAACAGGAATCTTATCCCACCACGTCGCAAGCCACAACAACACAGAGCGCAGATTGGACAGCAACAAGCCTGCCACTGTTCTTTGTGTCTGCAGGAGATCTGGATCCACACAGATTGGATGAGTATTCAACATTCTGCATTACAACTCGATAATTCACTTGTTATCCCAACCAGTTGATATCAATTTAATTCCTAAGAGTGATGTACTTGCTTTTGATTATCTAGTGTAGAAGTTGTAACCAAGTTCAATTACGAAATGGTCTAAATGGATGATATACTGAACGTATGTCCCTCTTTGGTAATTGTAACTCTTCGTGATTGAATATATACATCTTGTACTCTGCTAACCCTCATGATAAGATCTGTTATGTTTATATGCACATTTTATGTATTAATAAATATATTTTGTGTATTAGTACCCGTGTGTGTGTTTTTTTAGTTATCCCGCAAGGTTGGATTCTAATAGCCATCAGAAGTATCATTTTTGTGACTTTCTGCTACAATTAATAATTGTCCCAGTTAAGCACAACCCCTACATTTACTGGTGCCTCGTGAGAGGATACCTACACCTGTCACCTACACCTGTGGTTTCCGCCCTGGCCACGGCACTGAAACTGCATTAACAAGAGTCGTAAATAATATTCTGTTAGCTACTGACGTGGGGAATGCAACAGTGCTTGTGCTTCTAGATCTTAGTGCTGCCTTTGACATGGTTGACCACTCTATTTTGTTACACAGGCTTGAGTTTGAGGTTCGCTTATCTGGGACCATCCTTAAGTGGTTTACTTCATATTTAAGTAAGCATTTTCATTAAGTTCAAATTATTTAATAATTGTACTGCTTCGTCAATGTCACCAGTTCAGTTTGGGGAACCACAGGGATCACTGCTGGGACCAATATTGTTCTCTCTCTACATGCTGCCGCTAGATAGGATAATACAAAAACATAATATTAACTTTCATTCATATGCTGATGACACTCAGATATACATTTCGTTTACCCTTAACGATAACTCTTCTATTATCACTTTAGTTAACTGCATTAATTAAGTAAAGACTTGGATGTGTGAAAACGTTTTGTTACTCAACTGAGGTAAAACTGAGGTTCTGTTGTTTGGAGGCAACAATACTGATAGGACTACTATAACTTCAGCACTTAACTCAGAGGATTTAAAAATTTGCCTCAAAGGCTCACTACGTAGCCTAGGCATCATATTAGACACAAGGCTTTAATTTAACAGAATTTAAAACATGCTTCCTACAATTAAGAAATATTGCAAAACAGTTTCTCTCCACTCAAGACACAGATAAATTAATACATGCTCTTGTATACAGCAGGTTAGACTATTGGAATGCCCTACTATCAGGGAGCATCCACTACTCTTTCAACACCTTACAGCAAATTCAGAATGGAGCAGCTAGAATTGTTACTAGGAGCAGAAAGTATGACCATATAACCCCCAAACCTAACTCTCTTCATTGGCTTCCTGTCAGGTACAGGGTGGACTTCAAAATCCTTCTACTTACTTACAAGGCTCTCAGAGGTCAGGCACCTGTCTATCTAATGGAACTTATTAATGTTTACCATCCAAGTCACCTGCTTAGATCACAGAATGCAGGTCTTCTTCATATTCCACGAATTAATAAAATAACAGCTGATGGTAAAGCCTTTAATTATAGGGCCCCCAGCTAATGGAACAGTCTCCCACCCCATATTCGGGATGCTGAATCAATCTCAGTATTCAAATCCAGACTGAAGACCTATTACTTCAGCCTAGCCTACTCACACCTTACATTATAGCCTGCTGCAACCATGGCTGCTGGTGCTGCTGTACATACCATTGTGTGTCCCTATGTTGGACCACCTGGTAGATACATTTTCACGATTGTAGTCCCTCCTCCTTAAGGGCCCTCCGGCTCTTTTACTTTGGACCTAATTTTGTGCACCTGCCTCTTGTTCCAGCCTCCTTTCCGTCCCCCTTAAAAGCCAGACACTCAGTCAGTTCGGGGCTCTGCATCTGATTCCCATATCCTGTGAGCCCGGGACCTGTAATCGCCTGGCTCCGTTTGTTTTTAAGTTTCCATTCCTGTTCCCCTTGCCGGTTCCGACCCGGTTTCCTGTTTTTAACCTGTCTGTTCTCGGATGAACCGCCCGGCTTTGGACTTTACCCGTTCTTTGGATTCCCCGTCTGGATTACTACTGGATTGTTTGCCTTGGCCACACCTCCCCCGAACACCAGCGCACTTTGGACACGCCCCCCCCCCCCCGTATTCATTCCCGATTCCTGCATGACTTTTTCCTAGTGTTTCCTCACTCCACTCCGGATTGTGTCATCCGCATAGGGTCTGGAAAGAACTGTTCCGTTACATACATCTGTTCTGACCAAACTATCCTATTCTCCTCCCCACATGGGAACCATCTGGGTTGGATGCTGCATCACTGCCATGGATCCAAGAGGGACATTGTGGATATAGCTATCGTTTAGAAGGAATTTACTGGTCTACAGCGATCTGCATGTAGTACTAACACACAGAAGACATGATGGAAGGATGGATTAATTCCCTCATTATTTCCTTTTTTTAATTATATAATGTAAGCATGCCCAAAGGGGTTGGGCAAGCAGTTGACCTTGGACCCCTAGAGGTTTATTTTCTCCTTACTAAGGAGTTTTTGGTTCCTCTCCTCCGTCTTCTGTTCTTCTATTCTGTATTGACAAAACGTATGGTCAATTGCAATGTAAAGCGCCTTGGGGCAACCTTGTTGTGAAAGGCTTTATATAAAAATAAATTGAATTGAACTGAATATGATTAAAATGTGTTTTTTCATAATTTTAATTATAAATGGTTAGGAGGTAAAGGTAAGGAGTACAATTCACATCAGATGTTTGAAATATCACTAAAGCTGAAACTGCCTTAATGTGTTAGAGAAGCTATCTAAATGAAACGTAAAAATTTCAAACTCTGAGTAATTATCTGAAGGTGCAGCTAAGCACTTCACAATCCATAAAATTGCAAAGCATTAGGAAAGCCTCAGTAATGATGAACGTAGAACAGAGAACTAAAATAATAATATAGTATAAAGGAAAACTGCCAACATTTTTCCAGGATTTTCTCATAGTTTAGTTTGTAGCACACTGTGTGACATACAGTATTTGCTCTGAATTGGCTCTCATTCAGACAAGCATTTTTTCTTAAGTCTGTGTTTCATCTACTACATCTGTGTTTAGTTTATGTTTAGAGAATAAACATCCTGTTTAAAGGACTTTCCTATTGCAGTTTGCCAAAATGTCTCATTATTGGAACCTTCTTATTTTTTTTACAGGTTGTCAGAAATGTGGAGTTTAACTTATTGATCTGTGTTGTAGTAGTGATTAGATAGTAAAAAGCTCTTCTTTTTCAGAAGACACTACAAGAACTTAAATGTCAAGACCTAAGAGACTAATGTACTGTGTGTCAGGATCAAGTCTTCCTATTAGCTTGTGTTTGTTTTATGTTGTGTTAGATTTAGACATCTTAAATATGGATCACTGGGCAGAAAGTGCCTCTGTCCTTAATTGCAAAGCAATATGAAACTCAGAGGCAAAATGCAGGGGTATTCTACTATGCCCAGCCAGCCTTATTTGGGCCTTCAGATATTCTCATTTCACTTTTTATTAGATGGATCAAAGCTTACTATGTTTCAGCTGAGCCTTACTTGTTTATTCACTGGTGAAAAACAATACATAGATTGATGCCCTCAATCAGTTTCTACGAAGTTGTCATTTACCCATTAAAAGACTGGTCTGCCCATAGTCCTGGTAGATTGCCTTCTTTATTTTAATTTAAATGCATTAAATAACTGTTTAAATATCCATTATGTACATTTATCCATAGCCTTAGTATTATACAGTAAATAATTCATTTTGAAACATACAGTATGCTGAAAAATATTAGATCTTGATTAAAAATAATAAATTAATAGCTATGCTTTAACTTGATCACCAGAAAAAATCATTTTGCCCAGGGCAATAATATTTAGCAACACTTTTACTCATATCTGAATGATGATATTCAAGGAAAAAAAATATTTCTCTTATTTGCATTGCAGAAAAGGATTTGCACCTTTATTTGTAGGTTTGCCGAATATTTTTTCGCCTTAAAAGTTGGGGTTTTGTTTCATTTCCATTTGATTTTTTTCTTGTTAAGCAGCTTAAGCCCCTTCTCAGTCTCCTTCTGTCAGGATTTAACTTTTGTGTGTGCTTTTTGTACGGGTTCTGAATTAAATATGGCTTCTTTTATATCGGGTAGTTGAGTGATCAATCCTGTAAGTGCTGCACAGTCATAGCTATGAGTTTTATCTGTGCAGTGTCAGCATATATAGCACAAACAGCCATCATTCACATAGAAATACCCAAAGCAAGATAGTTTCTGAATGATTTCTGAAAAAAAAACTCAAGTTTCATATTGATTCCTTTTAGACAACAAAACATATTACATTGTGAACAAACATTCTGCAGTAATTCATAATATAATTCATTGTATTTAATTGTTTTGAATATTGCCTCAATTAGAGTACAAATTGTTTACTGTTGTTAGACAGATGTATTGTACTTGCACACATCTTGGATTCAGAAATGCTCTTAATCAAGCTATGTGCAATTATTTTGTTATTTCACAGAAAGTGGTGGACTTGGACTAACCAAGTTCAAGTGCTACCAGGACTAACCAATTTCTCCCCATCTGTCTATCTTGTGTCCGGACCCCAAAAAGACAAACTGTGCACAGACTGTTGTACGGACTGTTATTTTAAGATAAAACTTCAGCCATGCTGTCTTTGGCATAGCTTCCCAGCAACTCCTCTCTCTTGAGACATGCCCAGCATAGAGAAAGCAGCTGCCAAGCATGGACCAACCACAAGCTGTGTCTTGATAGTGGGAAGGACATGATAATTCATGGAGGACATTTGATCAATAGATCTTTGAGTATAAAACTCTTTTATTCACCTTATAATTCTCAAGAGTTGAACCATTATTCCAAACACATTTGATGTAAATGCATATTGTCACACCCTGTACTCCTAGAGGGCGCTCTACTTCTGTCCTGTTCCTAGTTCCCTGTGATTATTCATGTTTTCTGGTGTGTCTTGTTGTGTAGCCTATTTACTTCCTGTGTCTGGTCTGCTCCTCGCTCAGCATTGAGGTTACGGATGTCGTGAGACCTGCTTATTACAAGGTCACCTCATATCCGTGACCTGAGGGCGGTTTCTATACCGACATCATCCGACCCCTGAACCTTGGCTAACGTCCGTGTTGCCCCTTTTACCACTACGCATAGGGTCTCTACTCCTCACCTAGTCTTTCCACGGCATGCCCTTTCCGACATCTGTGAGAGAATGCTGAGCCATAACTTGACCCCGCGAGCGATGTTTTTTTTTCTATTTTTGTAGAAAATCTGTGCCTGTGAGCGGGTCATTCAGCAGTATGCCTTCCCAACATCTGAGACAATATTTACTTGTATCTGACAATGAGAATGTGATTTAATTGTATGAGTTTGGTAAAACCTATGAGGCAGAGCATAACAAGTTACAGTTGACATATTTTAATGCTAAAGTAATTAATTTTCAACCTTTTGTATCACAGCAGATCAGTCCAAATATATTATATTACATTTGTTGTTTGTTGTGTTGTTTGTTATGCATGTTTTTGGTTGTATCAATACATTGTATATTGTATATTCAGAATCTCTGTGTGAGACTGTAAGTGCTGTAATGCTTGATCGATTCCTAAAAGTCGTCAAGTACTTTTGCAGTTTGCCTTTACAATTTCTAATTATTACAGTGAATTAAAACTCCACATCACCTATAACAACAAACTTAGCACTGTAGCTCCATCTCAGAGCTACACTCGGCAGCTTGATTGGAAGATTGGCTGCCTGATTGAAAGACAGCTGGATGGACAAAAAAACACCCTGATCTCATCCTCACGGGGTCGGCTGGAAGGCAAGAGCTCATGAGAATGCTGCGGTTACCCTTGGAAACAGCAGGTAGCAAACTGCTCCAGCCCAAGCATGACAATAATATTAAATAAACAAGATGGATTTTGATTGCTATTCCCCTTTCTACAAAATGTTCCAGAGCAAGTTAATGCAAAGCAAAATGTTGATCAAAGAGGTCTGGGGAAGAATTAATTACCCCATTGATTGTGGTTCTCAAACAAAATTGTTCCCTGCTTATTTTGAAACATATTGCAATATTTTTTCATAATATAATTTAAATATTCTGATCATTTTCTAATGACTTTGATACATTGGTACATTGGTCCCTGGGGCATGAAACCAGATTTTCTGGAACATCTTGTTCTTAATAATATGCTGTATTAGCCACTTCAGAAAGTTTTTATTTGAATGAACACAGGGGAAATGTGGTAGATTGCCGTAAGGCCTCTTAGTCCAGAAACTAGTTTTCAGATACAGAAGACTATGCTCAGACTAGGCAGTGGTTATATGTTTATTTCCCAATACTGAATCCTAAGCATCTATTAAAACAAGTACTTAGAAATGGATAATTTTACCTTGGAGACAGTTATCAAAGATCAGTACACTATCGAATATTAAATATTTCTAAAGTAAACATTTTTGCCTTGTTATTTGTAATAAAGCTCAAATCATGAACCAATCTGAGTTTGTTATGCAGTAACTACTGTTTGTGTGGTGTCAATGTTCTTGTTACAAAATGAATGTAGTGTGTAAAATTTTATTTGCATTGAGTTTTGCTAATATATTTCATTATAACACCAATATAACACCAATCTTGAATTATTGATATGTTTGCACATCTTATTGAATATCTCATAAAAAATGAGTTCGGGAAAGATCGTAAAGCAGGAATCTGCAACAAGAGACAAGTGAGAGTCTCTGTAAGAATGACAGCAGCTGAACAGGACAGAGTTGCAGCAATACAAGCTGGTTGTGTAGGTGATTAAATGCCAGATGGAATGTGGGTGGTTGACAGTTTCATGGTTGACTTCAGTCCTAGGCAGAAGACACCGTGCACATAGCAACGTTGGCCTTGGTTATGGTGCAGAAAACTGAGATGATGTTAATACCGAAAGGTTGCTGACAGAAAACGAGAATGTAATGTTTCTCACATTAATACCTGTGCCCCAAATCTTCTCCTTCTCCTCAAAACAATTACATTACCAACACAATCTACAGCACAGATTCAGCACCACAGGTCTTTTGCTTCTGGTTTGAAGCTGGAAACTTTTACTTTTTGTCAGTTGTTTTGTAGATAGATACTTCATTGTGTCTTTTGAGGAATTTTCAAGTGGTGCAGTTTACTGTCATTCACTACTTATGAAATGTACAATTCAATCAATTCTATAGACTAACTAATCACAATAAAAATCATGATATATTCAAACAGATTAATTCACTGTAAGTCTTCTAGCAAATTAATTATAGGCTTTTGTGCCATGGTCTAAATATTTTTTTGCCTCCCACCCTCCCTTGAGCTACCATATAAACTTAATAACATGATTTATGTTAATTAAAATAAAACACAAATGGCTCTGCCATCATGGTTGTATTCTTTAGAAATGATTGTTTTATTTTGTCCTGCAAATAAACTTCAGATCGAAGCATTTCAGCTTTGTCTTATTCCTTTGTGTTTTGTAAATGTACAGTAGCTGACGTGCCTCTAATTTATTCAATTGCAGTTTGTTGAATGAATCCTCATGTCAAAATTCAATATAGAATGCTATCTCTCTCATCTAGAGCACGTTGTGAAAATTTTGCTGTGTCTTTTCTTAAAGAAACATATAAAGTAATGAGAACTAGGAGCACAGAGGACCAAAACAGCACACCTACAGTATCTGAAGGCCTCAGTGCAGGCAATATAAAATTGGAAAAGAAAGAAAAAGCAAAACCTGCAGATTGAGCCTAACTAAACCAAATCATTCTTAAGTCTTTCACTGTTTCAGTTTGAGTGACTGTGGAAAATACACAGACACAAAGCTATTTGCTATGTCATCCACCCCTTTAAATCTGATTTGCCAATGACTTCCACATCATTACAGGCATAATTTAATTCGCAGTTGTATCCATGCAGCTGAATTCTTTAAAAAGATTTGGAACCATTTTTTCAACAGCTCGATATTTCCTCACAGCATAAATTGAATTACAGGGTTGGATTTAATAAAACAGTGTAGATAAAAGGCTAGGAAAAATAAAACAGTCCATTTAGTACAATGGTGATATGATCTCTCATAGGTAATTTATGTTGTAATTCTCCATTTTAAACAACATTTTTATGTAAAATCAATTATAATAATATTTAATGGTGGATATTATTATGAATTTAAATGAACTCCAAACAATATACTTTATTCCAATAATCTAGTGCCTCACAAAATTGCAGCAAATTATGAAAGCAAAGTGGTTAAAAAACCTAAAGTAAAATGTTTCTTTGTGACTGGAAAATAATTGAAAGAAGTGTATAAAATAAAAAATGGACTATACACAAAAAGGAAGCATTTTGAGCACTCCTGGCATTCAATAGTCTATTAGCAACCTGACACAACTGAGTGCAACCTAACTGTCATGTGGAATACACTTTCTGTGAAAACGTGAACATTTTTAATGTAAATAGAACCTTTCGACTACTGCCACCAAAGGTCACTGAATGAAGATAGTGTTTTTTCAAGAAACAGAATTGATTTGAACACCCATGGAAAGTAAGCACAATGAAATAATTACCAAACAAATCTCACCAAAGGGCTTTTTTAGAGAGGTCCAAGACTGGGTGCATAATCAAGGATCTTCCAGTCTATGGAGATTGACGAGAAAGGTAATCCAACTACTAATAGCGTGCAGTAGTCGATTTGGACTGTGACAAATGCAAGCTCCAAGGGTATTGCTGCTTATGTAGTCAATTAATTCCTGTGTCCTGTCTAATTCCAAAGGCATAGAAAGCTGATGTTGAGGTAGACTAAATTGCAATTGTTGACACATGGTTCAGCATGTTGGGGGGAGCTATGCTTCAAAAAAGACAGCACCTTTTACAATTATAAATGGAAAATGAGGAGCAGACAATCTGACCCATGGTTTATTCATGCTCAGTAAAACAAAAAAGTCATTAATTGTGGGTTTAATATCCCTGAGCCTGCTGCACAGTTTTCACTCCATTGCAAGCTTATGGCTCCAAAGGCAGAAGACAGCTGTTTATAACTTATGATGGATATAGAAGTGAAAACCAAGACTCTGACTACAATTGACTCAGTCCAATGTATTAAAGCAAGCAAAGAAGTGATGCACTAAGAATAGTTCTTGGTGGAAAAATGTATGAAAATACAAAATATATCTTATATTAATTTTATGGTTCTTTGTTGCCATTGAATTTTTATTAACACTATACCCTTAACTCTATGCAGTTTAATCTGCCAGGGTTGTGATATGGTACACCCCTCATCGTTAATGTAAATCTTATGTATGAAAGTGGACAGTAGTTTTGGAGAGTGAAGTCTTCTTCTGTAGCTAATGAAATATTATGGAGAACAGCAAAACTCTCAGCGCATTTTCACACCGTATTGGAGGAACATTTACGGTCTTTGTTCAATTAAGCTATACACTAACATCCTATGAGTATTTAAGATTTTGTTCCTGTAAATGTAGATACATTATTGTGGACAAAAGTCTTCCATATGTTCCTTTGTTTTCTATTGCTTTACAGTAATTCACTAATTTTATCACTCGGGAAATATATGTATGCTGTAGGATTCTGAAGTGCTTATTATTTTTGTCCTAAACCCTCAGTTTCCAGTCAGTAGTTGATACTGAGATAAACACCTGCTGGAACACTACACTTCCACAGGGAATCCATAATATAAGTCAGCACAGCTTCATAACACCTGCTGGGTGGACACAGATGATGTGGCAGAGACAAAGACAGCAGCTGAGCAGCGTTTTCCAACCACATTCCAGTGGTGCTCTGCCAAGTTTTTTGTCACCACTGTGGCCTGCAGCAGCACAGCTTGGATTTGAACTTGGAATCTGCAGTCTTGAGGGCTCAACCCATACTTATAAGGGAGGTTTTTTCACCAGCTGAGCCACTCTGGGATCCATGCCAGTATAGCATACAGTATATTTGCACTGTGGTTTTTCTCTCTTGCTATCGTTCTGGATTACAGAATGGAAAGATAGAAGGATGACTGTTTTTTTATTTTTGTTCAAATATAAATTATATACATTTATTCAAAACCAACCAATCTAGCTGTAGGGTGTTGATGGACTCAGTACTTCAGTTTCATATAATAGAATCTTCTCCAGCCATGCTTGTTTGTCATAGGCCGTTTACAAAAATGAAAACCCAGCTTCCCAATCTTAAACATGATATATCTCCCTGGGACTATACTGCCTTTATTCAGCAGAGCTTCATAAGAATTCCAAACGGAAAACAGCAACACAAACTACAGTTCAGGCAGCTGTGAAGCATGATGTGGGAGGAACATATTGGTACCTAGTGGCACAAAGGCACTTGTACAGAATTGCTTCCTTAATTTTGCACCAGATGTCATATCCTTCAAATGTGCTTTGTGTTTCTGCTGCCTTTTCCCCTACAAAGACATACTACTGTACATCATCAGTATTTTAATCGTTCATTTTAATAAGGTTAATAATGACTTTTGAAGAAGAACATTTAAGACAGGTGATCATTCACATGGATTATTGAAAGAAAAGTCATTGATTTCTACAATAATGGAGGCAAGACAGTTTCTCAGAAATGTGCACCTGAGGGATTTTAATAAGATCAAATAAATCGAACGCCAAGCTTTCTTATGATGTGGTGGTGATAGTGAAGAGAAGGGGGTGTGCATCTACAAAGACAGCACATCCGTATTATTTTACAATTTACTGTATACTTATCACTTGCAGAAGGAGTTAGCCTGGTGTTTTGAACAGACAGATAAAAATAGAAATTATTTGTTTTCCTTTCTCTTCCTGAACAGACTGTCAGAGTGAGCTGTCAGTATTTTTTTTTCTTTTTAAACCAGATCTGCTTAGTAACATTAATTTCTTTACTTTATGCTGAAAAACAAAATAGTGCTCACAATGGTTTTATTCTTAAAATACATAACTACTGTACTTCCCGGTCACCATACTAAAACACTGCAGCATTTTCTTAAATCAGTAAGTAATTTGATTCTATAGTGGTGACTGAATAACACATTCTGAGAATGTGGTCTTTGAGGACAGCAGATGTGTGACAAAGCACTAGAGTACAACAGCTGTCAATGTTCAGCATTGAAGTGTTTTGTTATTTTGGTTTTGTTTTTAATATTATTGGTTTACACTCAATTTTTTAAACAGTGTTGGGTAATAAAGAAAGCAATTAGCACTGTCAATATTTGCTTCCTTTTATGTGATATTTAATGTTATTATAAGTTTTATTATTACTGCCTGGAGATAATAGCCTGTTTTATTTGGCCATAATCTTCTGAGCCTTTTTGAAGAAAGGACCACACCAATATCTGGTCTAATGAATCATACAGTACAGAGGTAATACTATCCAGGTTTACTTTTGGAGCTGGAATCATGCTTGTTGACCATGATATTGCTAGTCCCCAAGGCAGGCAAGTATCAACAGCAGGAATGCCTGGAGTTCACAGATTTTTCTTTTTATCTGTGCCTTGGATTTTCCATGGCAGCTCTTTAAGTCATGCTGAAATCAAAGCTACTGAGTCCAGTAGGATTACAATGCAACATAAAGCATTATAAACCTCATCAGTTTCCAGCCATCCACCCATTCCTCCGAAAGCCTCTAGTGTTGGTAGGCAGGATCATATGAATTTGAAGGTTATCCTGGATTCACAGGGCAGCACTGTACATAGGGAGAACTCACATACAAAGTCAATATGATTTATTTGGGACCAACAGTGAAACAAAAGTCAGAGGACACAAGTGACAGCTATAAGGAAGTGCATTTAAAACAAAACTATTTTGCTGAAGCTGATACGTTGGCTTATTTCAACAAAGTTGCACTAGGTCCCTAGATCAGTAAGATACTAGCAACTGAACAAGCTAGATGAGCCTTCATTCAGTAATCTTTCTTATGTTGTCATGTACTGTACATAGACTTCAAGAGACTTGAAAAACAAAAAACAAGGGAGTTTTTCAAATAAACATAAGACCAAAAGCATAATCATCTAAGGCAATCTTGAGCATGTTATTATACGTATATAATAAGGTGGTAAAAACAGCCTATAGTCTTCACATGACTTTTTCTGCATTTTGATTTTAATCTGTGGAATGCCAGAGATTATTATTGAGGTGATTTGTGCAAAGCAGAAAATGTGTTGAACAGTGACTGTGTTGCCATGTATTTGTCCAAGATATGGCTTTATTAAAGAGGAAACATGTCTGCTACTTCTTGTCTTTGGCTGGTGCATTCCATTCAAACTTGCTCCTTATCTGTATCCTTAAGCAGCAAAATCCCGAATGTTGTGCTATATCTGTCACCAATTTGATTTTGTCTGGTAATTACGAAGGGAAACAATAGCAGATATCCTTTCTGACTCTATTACTCTTTGTTTTATAACAAAGCCTAAACACAATGATCCCAGGAGGAGGTTATAGCGCAGCATGTCTGCTTCAGGCCCAAACTATCATGTTCCTAATCCTATTACCTGTAGAAAGTTGCAATCAGTTCCAGAACTGTCAGGTGCTATTAAGGAGACTGACAGTTCTAGGGTTAAGAGGTTACTGTATCTAATTCCCAATGCTGTAAATTATCTGGAGTGAGCAAAAAAGTCCTACGGCTGTTGCAGTAATAACTTTCAAGGTTAATTTGTAAGGAGCTAAGGACTTGTACTTCTAAATATGCAAAAAGGGTAAAGGTCTTCTTCCTATGACCCTCTCAACTTAATAAGTCTCCATGCAGCTTTATCTCTATTAAATTCCATCAATTTAGGGCTTTGAATGGGACCTTTCATGTGCACTATTTCATACTTTCTTGTCAGCCTTGTTTGCATAAAATAATTTAACACAGGGTGGGCAATAATGTACATTCATGATAAATCTAAAACAGCTCTTTAATTTGAGTTTTCATCTATCTCATTATTAATTCCTTATTAATGAAGAATGAGATGATCATTAAACCATTACATTTGAAAATCAAACTAAGATTTGCAGACTTAAGAACTCAGAACTATATTTAAATGCTGTGGAAAGGCTAGCTTTCTATACCTTCTTTCTGAAAATCTTTTTCTGTGAGTTTTATTCTGTGGTTTTATCATAGTAGAAAAGCAAATCAATTAATATGTAAATTATTCAATATATTAAAAATAAAAAATATATATTTTCTTTGTCCTACAGAAAGGGGTCAAACTGGATTTGCAAACAATAGAATAATCAACGTGATTTTTGTAGTGTAACAACCAGAAATGTTGCTGCTTTGTTAATTTTGTTTGCACATAAATTACTTTCCTGCAATACGAGCTAAAACACGTAAAACTCTAATGACATCACAGTCACAATTCTGAGAGACTGTTACAGTAATGAGACTTACTGCAACTACGCAGTTAATATGAATAAATAAATGTACAACAGTACATTATGCAGATAGTACTGAAAAACAATTTTAAAAGCAATCAATTTTAATTAAGTGGTGCTGTGTTAAAACTGAACGATGCAATAGTAAGACCTTTTTTAGAATGAAAAATGTGGGTCAACATGTTATAAAAAAATATGTTTCTGCTGTAGACCCCACACACAGAAGAGCAACTACTGTATATGCTTTTCAAGAGTTAAGGAAATGTCCTACATTTATGGGCTGGGGGCAGAGCGGTGGCACTGTGGCCAATGATCTGCGCCTGTGGCTGGAAGGTTGCCGGTTTGTATCCCGCAGCTGGCAGAGGAATTCTACTCTTTTGGGCCCCTGAGCAAAGCCCTTAACCCCAGCTGCTCCAGGGGTGCCATCTGAATGGTTGACCCCGTGCTCTGACCCCAAGCTTCTCTCTCCCTGTCTGTCTACCTGTGTGTCTCATGGAGAGCAAGCTGGGGTATGCGAAAAGACAAACTCCTAATGCAAGAAACTGTATATGGCAAATAAAGTGATCTTACGTTATCTCATCTTAAAGAAACATGTTTAGTGTTTAGTGTTGAACACATTAAAGATTAAACTATGACTTGGGTCCTTAATCCGTGCATTCAAAATCTGCAAAAGCACTGAAAAAGTCAACCGATGTATAGCAGAGGACTTCCTGTGAATAAACAATGAAATGCAAATTCGAGGATATGTGGATAGTAAGTGGAAGTGCATTTAAAACTGAGAGCAAGAGACATTTTACACACAAAGGGCTATGGGAGTATGGAACAAGCTTCCCAGCCATGTTATTGAAGCCAATACAATTAGCTACTAACTACCAAATCTACCCCAACTAATGGTCTCTTTCCATTTGTAATTCATTTATAACTTTTTTATGTTCTGCATATAGAACAAAGGCGACACAAAGGACATGTACAGCACTCAGGTTGTTCAGTTTACCAGCCCACAAAACAAATAATGAACAATATTCTTGTAATACAATGTAATTAACAAATGTAATAGTCACCATTAATTTATCATACCTTAATTTAACCAGTATAAAAAATACAGTATATACTGTATATATTTTTAAGAAGGCTCCAAAGCCGAAATGTTGTGTTTCCTTTCTTCTCTTTTCAGCATGGAATAAACCTTTAACTTATTCCTAAAAAAAAATTATACATTAAAGGAGAGCATAAATTATTTTCCAAAACAATTATTAGTAAATAATATCTTACGCAATGATACTGTCAAAAGTTTCATAAGTGGATCATAAAAATGTTTTAAAAAAGAGTGACATTGGAATTACTGTTTTGAATAGAAATTCCAGGCTTCATTCAGTTTAAAAGTATTTCCCTTTTTAATTATTTAAATTTGAATAAAGATCACAGCTCAGGAGTTTAGAGAGAATTTACCAATTCAATACATTTTTAAAAATGTCTTCTTCCTTTAAGAACAAAAAAAAACCTTCTGATACTTAAACATTACAATACAACTCTAAGTGACTCTGTGTCACTTGAACAGGAGTAGAAATCAAAGTGGCATTTTCTAAAGTTACCAAATTCTACTTGGACACATGATGTGCATTTAAAGTGCTTTTTATTGACTTAGCACATTACTTGATGTTGTAAAATAAAGCCTGCTATGCATAAACCATTTTTTATCTATGTAATTATACAAAACATAATTATGCAAGTATTTAAATTACAAAGGCATGTGTACCCCAAAAATATTCCCCAGGAACTGATGGATTATTATCTAGGAGGGCATTAAATCACATTCTGCATACCAAGAAAATACTTTTATGAAAAACTGAATAATTTATTTTTAAATACTACAAAGCATTCCTAAAAACAGTAATTACCATATCAGTTCAGTCATTACCAGAACAAAAATGTCATGTTTTGACTGCAACGGTAATGAGCATTTCAGACATTTTCATGAATTAATAGAAAACTAATGCATTTGACCTTTCCTGCCTTTTAACACGTATGTCTTTAAATAATCCAAACCTATAAGCATTTGTTTAGTAAAATATTCAAGCAATGGCAGAATTCATTTATAGAATGAATATTAATTTATATATTGATTAAAAACAACTTAGTCAGTGGTCTTCTGACACTTAAAGTGATGTTTTTAAATCATGTATGCAAAAAGTTGGAAATAGTAGGAAATAGTCACATCATGAAAGGTACGATGTGGCATATGATTACAATATACACACTGTATTAAAAAACATTAGGCTTGAGATAATTGTATTCAATGTATTTGATTGAATTGGAAAATATGTTAATTAAAATTAGTAAAAAATCAGATTTACTTCATCAGGCAAAACATTAAAAAACATGTTACTTTGAGGCAGGAACGCAATTTATCCAGTTTTTGGAGAACGACCCTTCTGTTTTGCATACGATTTGATGAGAAAATAAACACAAAATGACAAGACCTTTCAAAGGCAATTAAATGCCAGCATGCAGTTTTGGTAGGCTTCAAAGCCTGACAGTACTTTGAATAGATTGGTAGAAAGCACAACATCAGCCCCATTATTTCTGTAGTGATGTAGATTATAGTATGAAAATACAACCCCCTTCATAGTTTTTTTTCTCAACTAAAAGACAGGGGTTTTTGCTTTCTAGTGTTTATGTTTTGTCTTAACTTGTCTGCATTCCTAAGATATAATAATGCACAATGTTGTAAAGAGCCTTATCAAAAATATGGAATTTGTGTATACTACGAAACAAACAGCCATTGTCCCTAATATATCAAATTGGTATTAATTATTGGACTGTACCACATTGAAAGGTAAGAGTCAGCAGAGATAAAGAGCAGAAACTATTCCAACTTATGGCTTCAGCCTTGTGCCCTGCTGTGTCACATTTCTTCACCATTTCTCACTGTCCTCCTTACTAATGAGTTTTATTTAAAAAAATGTTGCTACAAGTCTGATTAAGACAATTAAACAGCTAAACAGTTTAGGAATTTAGTGTACATCACAAACGTACAAACTATATTAAAAAATAGAATCTATGCCATCACATTGTTTTACTTAAATACTTGAATTAAAATCTTATTTACAATAATTTAAAAACATAGCACTTTGTGAAATGTTTTGGAAGATACAGTTCTCTTTACCTAGCATTATAACTTCCAGAGAGTAATTTATTATAATTAAATGTGCTCCTCCATTTTGGTGAAACTGTGACTGTTTATTGGCAATTAGGACTTGGAGTTAAACTAGCAAAATGTATATTTTTCTGTTGAGTTCATGATAGCAATTAATATTGTAAAGCTATACTTGAGTTAATGGCTGCAAAAGCCAGGGGAAAAAAACTGCAGTTATATTTAGGATCTAAATTATTTTGTAAATTAAATGATTTCTTCAGTTTTTTACATTGTTATCTGTCAGGGTTTAAATAATTGAATTTCTGCAGTGCCATTAAAGGCATTCATTTTATAAACTCAGTAGTTTGTAAAGGATCACAGTGGCATGGAAGACCATCATTGTGATTTATTTTAAAAGCATATAAAGGAACACAATATGAATTGGGTGTATATGTGCATTTTCAAAATTCGTTACAGTATGTTTCTTCATGCATTATTTGATGTCCCTTATGCATAATAACTGTTAGCTTTATAACATTTATAATATACTAACAATGACCTCATGTACATTAAGTACTAAATAAAGAATAACTCTCTCACTCTGTATCAAGATTCAGCTTTATTTGCAGATATACTGTTCTTCCAGTGTTTGTCTTTGTATTAGACCACACTGACATGTGAAATTGTGTAGCGGCGAGGCTTATTAATAAGAAAGAATTAAGTGTTCTGAGCCTTCCCAAATGAGGCCCCATTTCTCTGTTCATCTCTGTGGTGCAGCCACAGAGAAACTATTCATGCAGGCTGATTTAAGGTTTCCTAGGACAGCTCCCAAAGGGGGATGCACTTAGCTAAGCCTGGCTATCATGATCAATGGTCATCCATTGGCGCCTATCTGTCTAGGGAGTGCCAGATGGACATCTGGACTGCATTCCTAAAGGTCAGGAGTAAGTGACTCATATCTCACCTTGATCAACCAATCAGGGACTGGTAGGGCCTAGTAACCCACGTGGGACTCTGATGCCCATGGAACTTTCAGCCAATCAACGAGCTGAAGTTCCTCCAGGTAAAAACAGGCAACACAGAGATTCAGAAGGGATTCAGTAGGATTCTGTGGACTTTTCTAAAGGGAATTCAAAGGAGAATTCCAGGGCAGGACGGCCCAGGAGCAGAAGGCTCCCAAGGGCAGGAATTCTCGCAGCGCGCCTCCTGACCATCCTGAGACTCAGCCCGGACAACCACGGAACGGCCAGTGTGTCCGAGTGCCAGAACTTTCCTTTGTTCTAAGAGTCGAGAGCGGAGGTTGCCAGAGAGTAACCAGAGGATCCACCCGAGGTTAGCACCAGCAGCAGGCCTCGTGAACAGGTCAGAACTGTGGACAGCTGAATCACTATTCAGAACTAGCGCTTCATCAGGAACGAACCGGTCCTCTTCCTGACTTGCTGGGACCCACAGTCATCTTTTCTCCTGTGTGCAAACTTTGCTAGTTAAAGCCAACACTAACTAGCCGGTCAGTGAGCATCTGCAGCGCACCGTCGCAAGCCGCACAGCACAGCCTGGCACCGAGCCAGAGAGCGCGGATTGGACAGCAACAGCCTGCAACTGTTTCTTTGAGTCCGCAGGAGATCTGAATCCCCAGAGATTGGATGAGTATTTAACTTCAATGCATTACAGCTCGAGAATTCAATTGTTATCCCAACCAGTTGATATCAATTTAATTCCTAAGAGTTATGTACTTGTTTGAGTATCTAATGTAGAAGTTATAACCAAGTTCATTTACGAAACGGTCTAAATGAATGATATACTGAACGTATGTCCTCTTGATATGTGTAACACTTTGTAACTGACTGAATATATACCTTTTGTATTCTGATAAACCTCTTGATAAGATCTGTTAGTTTTATATGCATATTCTATGTATTAATAAATGTATCCTCGTGTATTAGTACCTGTGTGTGTGCATTGTTTGAGTTATGTCGCATGGTTGGATTCTAAAGCCATCACAAGAATCAATTTTGTGATTTACTGCTACGATTAATAATTGTCCCAGTAAATGCCCAAACCTTACAGAACTGGTGCCTTCAGAGAGCCACTACATTACATTTTGGCTATGGCAACGTTACAATTGTATAAGGGATACTTACTGTAGCACTTAGCATTAGTTGCAAAACTGCTAGTACTGATGTGAGCCAAACTGAATAACATGAAATATGAAGCACTAAATCTAAGTCTTCAAAAGTCTGTATGTTTGTGTCCAATTTGAGGTGCACAGCATCAGAGGTCATTGTTTATGTTGTGGTGTACATGACCTAAATATTTTAGCAGGCTTCTGTAAGTTCCAGGTGCAAGGGGAGATATGAAGGGAACAGAGAGCCAGCAACCTGGAGTAGTCTACAATATCAGCAAAACAGGAATGTGATTAATGCTGAGCTACAATGGATCCATCTCATCACCATTTCAGAATTCTGACAGGGCTCTCTGTGCATTTGGACTACTTAGCAGAGCTGAAAGAAGATTATAGACAACCAACCGCTGAAGGATGCATACCACCTCTTTTGCATCTGAATGTTGCTGAAGCTTAGGTGAATAGTGTCAAGTGACAAAATCGGTGGAGATAAAGCAGAAGGAAAAGGACTTTGGTAAATACTGCACATTGAAATTTTAAATACGGGCATATAGAAAGTGCTCAATATTTTATCTTCAAAAACATTTTATAAAGGAATTCTTTTATGACTCTTAATAAATCAAGAAAGCATTTTTAGCACACTTTCATTTGATGCATGCCACAGAAACATCAAAACCTCATAAGCAAACTTAATATTTACAAAACTAACAACATGTTAAATGAAGACAAACATTTCTACAAAATTAGTTCAGGTGGGTAGCTGTGTCAGCATGCGTAGGCTGCAAAGGAACAAGTAATAGGTTTATTCCATGCTGAAAAAAAGAAGAGAGAAAAAACACAACGTTTCGGCCGTGGAACCTTCATCAGGTGTGAGAAGATTAAATTTCTACAAAATATTCACAAGCCTCAAAGAAGAAACATCATCCCAGAGTGCAGCTGTTAAGGTTTTCTTGACCAAATATTTTTCCTTATAAGAAGTAAAGTAATTTTGTGTTAGAATGATATCAATGAATCACCACAAAGAAACATTTTAGGTATGATTTCTGCTGACTAAATTAAAAGTTAATGTTAAGAGATATTCAAACACTAGAGGGATTCTAATTCTATACATGCTTAGGGGAGATATCTATTCAGGTCATTGCAATTTGCATTTCTGTCTCACTTTCAAAAGGAGACGTGGATCTGTCTGTAGAATTCTACTGCTCAAAGAAGGCAAATATGGTAAATGTTCTGCAACTCTCTTATACAAACTCCTGCTGTTCCAGCGGTGCCAGCAGAGAACGGGAAGACCGTGATTCAGATTTCTTATATCTTATACCTGTTATGCAGAGAAGATTAAATATTCACCCGGACATGCTGGATTTGAAAGGATGTAACTCGAAGATATCCACAATCCACAGAAGGGCAAAAATAATTTCAGTAAAGAAAGAAGAAAAAATTCAAATATACATCAACCCATGCAAATAGTACTGTATATACTACTTATTTAATTTTGTGAGGATAAAAGAGCATGCACCTTTCTCCAAATTACAGAACCTAACAAATGACCTACAAGTAAAAACACACAGTGTGCATTTTTCTTACTCCTTTTCAACTTCTGTACGACTATTTTTGTTGGAGCTAAATCCGTTTTCTATCCAGTTCAAATACATTATCTCAATATATTAAAACCATTTCAGTTTCTTGTCTGCTGAGGTTAGCATGGCAGATTTATCAAATCTGATATAAAGTTAAGAAAGATTCCTAAAAGCAATGAACGTGATGTTAAATTATTCTTACACTATTGTGATCTATCTGGAGAGATTCTAAAAGCTTACAGCTAGCTACTAGCAATAGATCAATTATTTTAAAAAATGAAGCTCCAGGTCAAGCAGATTTAACTTAGAAGTGTCCTGCTTTAGTCTAAAAGTCAGCAATCTGGATTTCTTGTGACACACTCCCTGAGAATGTGTTCAGCTGTTTAAAATAAGAAAAGGATTAACAGAGACTGCAATGCTATTTGTTCCACTTCATTTTCCTGCCATGAAAAAAATGCTGTTTAGCTACAAAGCTTGAGTCAGCCTCTACAGACTTGCAGTGTAAGTGAAACAACTGAATCCGTGTAGTGATGTCTCCAGTGAAACTGGCCAAGACAAGCCATAAACACAATTTAATGATATCAAGAAACATTAAAACTTTTTTTCAAAGAAAGAAAATCTGAAATACTAAAAATTATGCACAATTAAAATTATTTTAGGATTAGCTTTTCAAATGTATGCATTGCCCATTCATGAAAATAGTCTCCCTTATTTTTGTAGCTGGGTTATTGTATTTAGAGAATAATCCATCTATACTGTTAATTTGATGTTTTCTAGATATATAAAACAGCTCAGAAAGCATAAGACGCATCGGAATGATTGGTCTCTTTGAGCTTTATTTATTAAAATGTACTTTTTAATTAACTTATACATTTTATAAGTGTAATTAACATTTATTTAAGGCACTTTCTTGGTATGACAAGAAAAAGGGAGTTTAAAAGTTTCAATGTAAGATATTTTATTTCCAAAGTGTAATGATTCAGCAGATTCAGTAATGTGACTGACCTGCACTTTATTTGAAAATGGTGATTATTAAAAAGCAGGAAACTAACATTGTGTTTTTGCTTCAATAATGTGTTCTAACACTTTTTAAAAAGCATAATTAGACACAGCTCGAAAGTGTGGACAGATTTCCACATTTCAGCAGGATCATTTATGCATTCCAAAGAAAACTACACAAGACAAGAGTTGATAATGCATTGTGGTTACATTTATATTTTTTGCATTTAGACGTTCTTGCCAAAACAAAAGATATAAGATGTTTTTTTCGAATACACTTTTTCCTGTAATTATTCATTGTTGCAGATTATATACACATACTGTAGGTAGTCAGTCAGATTCACCTAAGTGGTGATTGTTCCTAATCATAGTTTTGTGAGGAACACCTTTGTCTTTGCGTTGTTATTTATGTGCATGTTTTATGTTTGAAGTCAAGTTTTTTACCATGGTCATGCTTAAGCTGATTAAGAAAGATCATGGTGACCTTTTACCAGGACATATTTATCTGGTGGTGAAAGAACATTTGAAAATCCTAATTCCTGACCTCATCAGAATGTCTTTTGCTGTCACTTCTGTCTCTATAACCTATCATGTTCTACCGGTGTGTGTCACATCAGTGTAATTGTCCTGTCTATCTTTCTGTCGCTGTGAAGCTAGTGCAATGAAGTCATCTGCAGGGATCCTGTGGGCAGCGCCAAAGACAGAGCCCTAATTGTCTGTCGATAGGGCTCAGTTAAAACGTGTGGCTTCTCTTCCGTGTCTTTTATGACTGACTTAAATTCCCTTAGAAATGGAAGGTCCTTTAAGCAGACCTTGAAACATTGATCCTGTTTTATTGATGTATGTGTCTGTTATGGAATTATACCAGCCAAGCTTGGCTGTGCTAAAATTGTAACTAAACCTCTAACACTTTCTGCCTTATCTGATTATGCAACATCCTTAATCCATACTGATTCTTTTAAGGTGAGAGAAGGTCTGTGAAATACGGATCTTTTTAATTTTCCTCATTACCCACTGCAAGGTTTCATATTTGTAATAATTGCAAATTGTTTTAATTCTAATTAAATCTGAAAGAGATTATATGAATTTCATAGTTTTGTGATTAGCAGCAACAACAACCATAAAAAGATAAACCCACAATTCAGATTACACATTAACACTCGGCTTTTACAATTACAGTCAATGCATGTGCTTTTGCTGTGCAACGATGAAAGTCCCTCCTCAGCATGAGTGATTTCCATATGTTGCACTATAAAATATGTTTTAGAGTCTACATAAAACTATCGAGGAAAAGCTGACATGTGTCTGCACCCTAGGGGGTACTCTGGAGAAATGTGTAATCTGAGGATTTCAAATGAACAAACTATTTGAAATAGTTCTGTATCTTACCAATTAATATCCCAACATTCTGATCTGTATATAATGTTTTAAATATTTACTTTTAAATATTTTAAATAGAACATTGAGCAGATATCAAGACTAAACAGTATGACATATCTATTACCACTTTAGTTTCTTATAACAATAATACAAATTACTAGCTTTTTGACTGCAAGTTGAGGTATAGTAGGTTTTGTTTAACAAATGTTAAGGCACAGTTCAAGCAGTTACCTCAACTACTCAACCATTTGTATTTTTAGGACCAACCAGGCAGATTGGACTTCCTATTGTACTTTTATACAGTATATATTGTGAGCCTTCTAGTGTCAATCCCACGAAACAACTGTTTTTCATTGTCAGACGTCTTCTGCTTTGGTGATCAGTGATGCCTGCAGAAAAAGCTTTTAATGCATGCCATAAACAAAATCACTTTTAAATTAAAATTTGAACCAATTCCTGCGTACAATACAATTGGACAATCGACTATGTGATCAACATACAACATACACAAGAAGCTAGAATTTCACAGAAATAAAAATGTCGAGCATAGCATTGGCTAAATATGGCTTTCCTTGTTTTTACGCAAAAAACGACCTTCCTGTGGCTGACTCCATATGACACTGCCTCTGGCATGCTCCAAGACATTTCATATTTTAAACACCATTTACAAAATACCCTCCCATTCCTCTTAATTAGCATGCAAGGTGGAGTTATCATCAACATGTATGAAAGAGAATATCTAATTTAATGCCATTTGAGCCGCTGTAGAACATTAAAGGTGTCTGCAAAATATGTAACAAATACTTATACAAAAGCCGTTAATTAAAATCAAAGCACAGATTACTTAACCCCGGGGGTGATTTTCTAGTCTGGGACAAGCCTTGAAAGCTAACACTATCCCCCAACTGTCATTTTTTGAATAATTTTGTTATGAGTTACTCCATTGAAAAGATTTCACTGCTATACATGCAAGATATAATAAGAAAGAAATATTGCAGTAAATCATAGTTATTTCAGAAAAGACAAGGGATCTTAAAAAAAGATTTTAAAACGTGGTATTTCCCGATAACAGGTAAAAATCCTCTAAGGTACAATTACTGAACATTTCACTTGGGAAGTTTTTGATTGCTTTATTAACTCAAAGTAAAATTCCCCACTGTCTCATTTCTTGACAAAAGATAGGAATGTGGGTAAAGGTTTTATTGTTGTATTCTCTGGGCTTTAAATTAAATCTGTTAAAACACTGTTTCAGAAATCTGCCTTAGTGCAAGACACTATATTGGTATCAGGAGGAAAGAGGGAAAGACACCAATTAGTACTTTGGCTCTGCATGTGGGTGGGATGGGGTTGTGCAGAACAGCACATGTTAGGGATATGAAATTTCACCAAGTGTCACAGAGGCAAGAGCTCCACTATGCACAATAGAGGCTTAGTGTCTAAGGGGTGATGTTTATTCCTGGACTACTGCACTGGCCCTAAGGCAATTTTCTGTCTGATAAACTGCTCTTGTGTGAGTTTTTCCCTGATGGCACTATAATACTTGCATTTCTGTTTGTACAAGAACATGAGGGTAGATGTGTCACAATGCACACAGACCATCCTTTTTTTATAAGAGTAAAAGCATTTGATGCTAAATTAACTCTCATTTTTAGCTTGCTGTATCATGGAGGTCTTTGGCATACTGAGGCCACTTTAGTCTTTCCTCTGATCCTTTCATATTGTATATCTTACATCACTGACAGAGAAGTTTTATACCACTGCAACAGTAAACTATGTGCAAGGAAGACAGTAGAGATGTAGATTCTTAATATTAAGGTAATTTTCCATTAAGTAGGTTTATTGAACACTGAAACCATTTTATTCCTGTGTGAGACGTCTGTGTCAGGTTGGAAAAAGCATACAGCATCAAATGTAAAAAAATATGTATCCTTTTTCCCTCAGGCAACAGATTTTGAAATAGGACTGGTTCATTCTAAAACAAATTAATTGATTGCATTGCTAAAACGTATTACAATAACCCTATGCAAACATACCCAGGGCTTCCAAGCATAATATACTGTATGAAGAGGAAGACACATGCATTTGAAATGTGATGACATTGTCAAAGTTACAGTATGTCAAAGTTAGAAATCGCATATGTTTCACTCATACAAGTCTTACTCTTTGGCCTTGAACTTCACTTTTTCTGAGATTAAATGTCACTCTTAAGGATAGCTGAACCATGAAAGCACTGGATGCAACTACACTGGAATGTCAAATTATCAGTTGACTTTGGAATAACTACACTACCATTTTATCTGTGAAGATGTAATCTTTAAGTCAACTACCATCTATCCATCCATTTTCTAATTACTTAATCCAATTCAGGTTTGTGTCACGATCTTAATCCCTCCTATTAAGGGCGCTCAGGCCCTTTCGTATTTAAATTGAGTACATGCACCTGGAACCAAACATGAGCTGGAACCGATCCCAGCAAGCAACAGAAGCAAGGCAGGGTACAACCTGCACTGGATATCTGTCCATCACAGGACACAAACAAACACAAATACGCACACACTCACATCAGAGCCGATTTTCTGGAAGCCAATTAACCAACCACCATGTCTTTGGATTGTGGGAGGAAACCAGAGCACCCAGAAGAAACCCACTTAAACAAGTGGAGAACAGACAAAATCCACATGAATAGCACTCTAGGTCTGGAATAGAAGCCAGGGCCCCAGTGCTGTGAAGCAGTAATTGTAACCACTGCGTCACCATGCCAACAATTGAAAGATAATCAACTTGTGTGTTGTAGCAGGATACCATGGCTTGGTGTCATAGCTGTACAGACTTACCTCCTCAGTCCATAGTGTGTTCGCTTTGCCACCTTTTTTGTTTGTGTTTTTTTTATCTGTGAATACATGGCTGATATTAGACATTTTAAATAAAGTATGTGGCAAACTGAGTATAACAAATGTGATTAGGTGTACAACACAGGGTTGACTGGAGCATGACTCATTCGGAGAACATATTGCTAAAAATAACAGCCAGTTAAAATTTCATCATATAAAAATTGTTACCCCCAAAAATGCTGTTTCATGCAGAGCTACTGTACATTCTTTAGGTGGCATTTTTCCTGCTGCACGGTAAAATAGCAAAAATATATATTTCTGTACTAGACTGCATCAGAATGTGTTTCTTGTGATTAATCTGTATTTATCTACTTTAATTTTATGAGAAAGGTTACAGTTTAACTAGGTCACTAAAGAGAGAAAAAAGGTGTACTTTTCAAATTTTGAAGAACATAAACAGCGTTCCTTGTTGTTCATCCATTAAAAAATACATTAAAATTTTATTTCAGAAAGAATGGGAGAGAATAATTTTCAAATAAAAGTGTTACATGTGTAGGATGTGCCCCCGTTTTGTGTTTCAAATCAAGTTGAAAATTACTACAATAAACAACTCGTTTAAACAAAATACATGAGTATACACACACTCCCCTTATTATAAGGGATTTGCATTTTAGAAATGATTATTTTTAAGAAAAAATAAGATTTTTTTAAAATGCAATTTTTAAAAATATCACTGAAATAATGTTTAACAATTAAACATATTTGGTAGTATTAACAGAGTGCTCCAGTTTCAAACGCCCAACGGCATCTTTCATCTACACCTTTTCTCCTTTCAGTGAAAAAAAATTACACTAATCCAGCATAACACACCACATTTGCTTATTCCCTTTGTAAGAGAATGTAATGAAGACATGCCACTTGTCAACAGCTCTATACACTACTGATCTCTGAAAACTTGTGTCTGTTTGGAGTTTATATTCTCATAAGCTTTACTGCTAACTGAACATATAATGACTTAATTTCATTTCAGACAAAGCGTTTAATTTGATCTCAGAAAACACGAAGGATGCACAACCAAAGTAAAATCTTTGTATCCTGTCTCTAGCTCCTAGTTGCGATTAAACACATAGGATTTAAAGATAAGGACACAGAAAGAAATTCCATTACCACGTTGCTGCCTATCAAGATCTTCTGCAGCATGGGTTAGGAATCCAGGCATCTTGTTTTTCAAGTGCTGGCAACGAAGGACTCGTTAAAGCCATAAATTAAACAGGAACACCGAGACAAAACTATGCAAGACTATAAATGACAAGCGTGAATAAAGCAGTATTGGTAGCTAAATCCTGAAGCACAATAAATCTTTATCTTAAGAAATTTGCAAATAGTATAAGTGTTTTCATCTGTAGTCCATTCCAATTTCTGTGTAATACAAGACATAGAAAACTAAGACTGTAACGTGCGATACTATTTATATTCATTATGAAGACTTTCTTGAACCAAACATGGCAGGGGAGATGAGCGCTTTTCCTAGAGACCAGAGTCTTACAGGTTTTATGGATCACCTGTACTGTATATCATCAAGTTCTAAACACATGGAAGATTTTTGTTTTGCCCTTTATCTGAAGTAGATAAAGTGTTTACTGAAATAGTTCAGATATCTGAAAAATACCAACAAGCTGTAGTTTTCAGGGAACTCATACTCCTAACTGAAATTAATAATGTAATACTAACGAGAAAAGTATTTAGTGTGTTATGTATACTAATGCATCCCACATCACTGCAATGATGTTACTTTTTTAAAACCATTCAGGTATTGTCACCTCCATGACAGACACAATGATGACAATTATTGTCACTTGTGGAGTGGAAAACATGCAGCAGTCTTCTTTGTTTTTTTTTACCAACAGGTGAAGAAGCATTTACAGTATAATACTTTTGAAAAATGTGTATGGCATGCGTATTTGGACTACATGTAGATTCTTTTCTTTCCTTGTGGATCTAAGAGGTTGATAGGATACAATGAGAAGGTATTTGTATGCTTGCCTGAGTTTAGCGAGGGGGTGGTTGTACAAGGAAAAAAGACATGTTTAAAAAGACATGGAGAAGGGAGAGTAAGGGTATTACAAACGTCAAGCACCACAGCACCATTCACGGCGCCAAGGGCGGGTACATTTCACTGTTGTGAAAAAACAGCATGTATTCTAAAGTATCTTCAAGTATACAATGTCCACTATCCATAATACATGGTGCTAGATGATAGTTCCTGGAAGAAAATGCATGTGCTTCAAAGGATTTCACCTGGCTGCTAAGACATTTCAGTTCTCTGTCACAGAATTCAGAGATCCTACTTTCTTGAGCAGAGATTTCAGCTGCTATTTCAGAATTCTAGCCATTGAGAGCAGTTATATTCACTTTTTCTATCAATATAAAAGGCAACTTCACATACACAGGCATCAGCCTAAGCAGCTTAAAGTGTACGAAATGAGCCTGTGCTTGAAGCTCTCGTGCATCCTGTTGTTTAATCAAAGTAAGAGTTTAAATCATGCCTTAATGAACTTGCGTTCACACATATTGCATAGACTGAAGCTTTAAGAAAAAATCACTCAACAGCCCCTTAGGTGGCAAGGAGGGCTCTAATGTCAAAATAATGTGTGCATTTGGAAAAGGAAAAATGGTTTACATGTCCCAACACTTCTGGTTATAAAAATAATAATTATTTATAACATCATACTTGCTATGAAGCATCATTTTAAATAGTTTTAATATAGATTGTTAAAAATATTCAAAGAACCATGTTTTAGGTTTATATCAAGAATATAATGCTGTTGAGGAATGATTATTTGTTTCAGAGTGCATTTGCAATTAAGTGGTATCATATTAGTTTCTGCTTTTGATTTAAAGAGTTATGTCTCAAATTCTCAACTCCACTGGGCTATACGAAAAATCACTGTGTTGTATAATATTAATTATTAATAGTAAAAATGAAAAAAATGTATTCCTTGGACAGAAATGCATCAAAAATAGAAAATAGCAATAAAAATAACACAAACGTTATATGCCTTGAAGTTATAAAGGAGTAAGACATTAAATGAAAATAGCTTCACAATGGAACATGAAGGTTTGGCTAAGTGTTTTTATGAGGTTTTGAATATTATCTGAACATTTTAAAGCTCCAGGAGCCAATCTAAGTTCAAACACTTAATGATAGTAAAAGCATGCGACAACTGTGTGCAAGCACAACTGGGGTAAGAGAAAGAAAAAAACCACCCTGTGCCAGATCCTTAGCTAACAAAGGATAACACACACACACACACACACAGAGCTATCAGCATATAAAAAGCATATAAAAATAAAAAATAAACAGCACAAGAAAGAATCTACATAAAACATTTGAAAGTATTAAAAACAATTATTCATGTCTTTTTAGTTTTTCAGTGATTCCTATGTCAAAGTTTTTTTTTACTTTGTTCTAAAGAGAAATAAATACCTTACACAACTTAAAAAGGGAGTAATATTATTAATCTGACCCCAACACCCCCTCCCCCCCCCATATTAGTCCATCTCTCATGTCTTCAAGCAGGCAGAGTTATTTTTCCTGACATTAAATAATAAAACAAACTCACATCATTCACAATATCTACAGTACTGTGACCATTTAAACTTCATCTTCAATTAATCACCTTTATATTGCATTGATATATTGTCAACCCAATGTATACCAAAACACTTCACATATGGGAGGGAATGCACTCTGGCCACTGCACCCCCTCCACTAGTGATCCACAGCTGACATTGCTAGTGGCACAGCACCACTAGTCCAAATACAGAGCAGATTAGGTGGACATTCAGTAGTTGAATTAAAGGGGAACTTTAAGAAGGTCCGATTATAAAGCAAATTGTGTAACTTAAATTGGACACCTAGGCACATACTGTACACAAATTGTTATGAAAAAGTCCCATGGAATCTTTAATGGCCAACTAGTCTGGACCTAAGTTTTAATTCCTCGTCCAAAGAATAGCACATTGTCTGTACTGTACCACCATAATAACAGACTGGGTTTTGAAACTTCTTTTCCAGAATAAAAGAGTGCCTCCTTCTGGTCCACCAAACCAAATAGTTTTTTAAAAATGGTTTTCTTTGGAGGTCTCCCAGCCCAGTACTGATTGGGCCAAACCTTACTTAGCCTCTAAGATCTGATGAGTTCAGGTTGGAAGGTGGTAATATTGCTGTTAGAGTTGATTGTTTTAAACTGAAACATGGAATATGCTGTGCTCTTTTTATCAACATAATGTGATAAAATTGTCTGTGCAGATGCACAAGATTTCATATGCTAATAAATCAAACATTCATATTGTACTTTATATCAAGAGAAAAGTCTATATGCATAAAGCTTTTTACGACAGACAGAGCACTGTATCTAAATATATCCCTCCAGTGCATTGTAATAGACCATTAGAAGCCTATTGTACTTCAGGCTATTAGATCAAGTAGTGATGAACAGTCTTAATAAGACAAGCCTCTAAAAGGTGCACAATAATTTGTCAAAGGCAAAGAGGGAGACATTAAAAGAACTAGGAGATGTTATGTTAATTATAAAATTGGCAGATAAAGGAGGCTTTATTGTCTTTTGGACTGACTCTATGAGAAAGAGATTTATGTCTGCATAGGTCTTAATCGTCTCTACTTTCTGTTTTGGAAGGTCAATCAGGAAAAAGCTGTCAAAAGACAGGGATGTCTTAGTGTTGAAGACAAATTGTGTTCCTGGAGATTCTGTGAAGAATATGGTCCCACCCAGAGAATACAAAAAAAGGATCTTCTTGGAAAGAACATCAGCAATGTGATTCTTCATACAGTTTTGAAACGTCTCGGAGAATCTCCATGTTGAGGCTACAGGTGAGGCTTTCACTACAGGTGAGGCTTTAACTCATTCTAAATGTCAGGGTTACGCTTACAGCATTAGTGTAAGATGCTTCAATAAATGCCACCACTCAGATAAAATGCACCGTTCTTCAGAAAAATACAGCAGATTTTTCTATCATTGATCCAGATCAAAATGTCACGATCTTAGTTGAATTAAACACATGAAAAGTATTTAAGGGTGAAAAAATATCCACCCCCTGACATTCTGCCACACACATTTAGAACTGTATGCTGATTTGTGTAATCAACTGGCCTTAATGTCTAGATATTCACGATCAGGATTGAAAATTCTGATAATTAAAAAGACTTGGATGTTATTATCATAAGTTGCAATTTTGGGGTCTGAACACTTTGTGTTGGTTAACAAATAATGAATGAAAGGTTAATTTGAAGAATCATCAGCTACTTCTTGCTGGCTGTTTATTATTCGGGTAATAGTTGCATAATTATCTACTTGTTCTGTACCTTTTGGATGATAATTGATTTCTATTAAGTGGAGAAACATTAAACAGTTTTGGAAGCTAAGATCCACAATGTCGTACCAAAAACCTGATTTTATCTTTATGAATTTGGTCTTTTTACGGCATTTGGTTTTCAGTCACAATACCATGTTCAGTCTTCATTATTAAATAATGGCTAACAGCAAATATATGTGGGCTCAGATTAAATCAAAACTCCATTCTCCTGATAACATTCAATTTCAAACTGTCACGCCCTCTGCAGCCAGGGGGCGCTCCTTCTCTGTCCTGTCCCTAGTTTCCGGTCTGCTGTCCTTCCTGTCCCTCTCTTTCCCTTGGGCTATATATTTCCGGGTCTTGCACTCTGTCCTCGCTCAGCATTGACGTTCGGATGTCCTGAGACCCGCCTAGCACCAGGGCGCCCCACGTCCGCTCCCTGAGGGCATAGGTTTCTATACGGCATTCCTGAACTCTTTGCACTATGAGCCCGGGCCTTTTTCCCGTCTCGCCGCTACGCATATGGGTCTTTTTCTGCTCTCCTGCTCCCCACGGTTAGTCCCTTTGGACGTCCGTGACACAAACCCTGTTTTCCAGTAGATGTCTTCTATAGTCTTTAGGAAAAATGAGAATCTTCTAACAACCAGAAATCCACCACTCCACCACCTGATATTAACAATCTAATGATAGGTTTGGAATTTTTAAACTGTCAGACAGGTCAAAGTTTTAATTTAGTGTAGGTTCTGATTTCATGTACATGATTTTTTCAAGGTGTGTCACCAATGTCAGCAAATGTAAAGTTTTTGTTTTAACTTTCATCTTTCAAAATTAAGCCATAATGAAATGCTAGATCATCACAGAAAGAAAGAAAACCTTGACAACACTTATGTTCATTTGGTATATAGACTATTAAGACAGTTCTTAAACATTACATAATGTACAGTAGCACATGTAACCATGGAAAAATCTATAATCCTTGAGTTTGCATTTGGTATGGTCCTGTTTACACACATTCCTAATTGCACTCGCATATACAGTTTGAAGATCATAGCTGCGATAAACCTTGTGGGAAAACTGGGAAGAAGCCAAAAGCACAGTGCAAAGCAGGTGGACATCTAACAAATACAGATGTTAGAATGTTATCATTTTTAAAAAACAAGACAAGTTAATTTCAGGAAGAATAAAAAGAATACACAGATTAAAAAAATCATTTTTTGAATTTGAAAATATAAGAGAGAAATACCTTAAAATATGAAAACTGATAAAAAAGAACAAATAATAGGTTTATTGCATGATGAAAAGAGAAGAAAGAAAACACGTTTCAGCCGTGGAGCCTTCTTCTTCACTCCTGAAGAAGGCTCCATGGCCAAAACGTTGTGTTTTCTTTCTTCTCTTTTCAGCATGCAATAAACCTATTGCTTGTTCCTTTACAATAAAAAGATTCACTTTTGGAAACAAATTTAGGTGTGCACCTTTCATCTTTACAAGGTACGCTGCATGTCTTGTGAGAAAGGAAAAAAGCAGTATTTAAATAGGTTACAGCTAAAAATCTGTTTTTAACATGTCGGAAATGAAAATGGGGAAGGCCATGTTTGTGCAAAAAAAGTAAAATGCTTACCACAGTATGTACAGTATAGCCCTATTCTCTTGAAAAGAAACCAAGTGGCTGGGAAGCAATAGAGCAGCTTTAGGGAGTGTTGAGCCTTACAGTTCTGTGAAATTAAAGCCCAGGAGAACACGTATTATCTGAATACTAAAGAGCAGTCAATTATTGCTAAGCACCCCAGAAATCTCATAAGTAATTATTATAATTGGAACCACACCATGTGGATTTCAATGTGAAAATGTGGAGACAGGGGTTGTACAGTCACATGTCTGTTACAAAAGACAGGCCATAAACAATTACTTTCAGCATCCAGAAAGAATCTTTTATGATAAGTGGTTAAAATATATATATATACCCCTCCTGGAAAATAATGTGATACCTGAAATTACAGAAAATGCATTTATATAACCCAAAGAAAAGGCACATTGTGTTACCTTTTTCAGAATAACTATCCAAACATGTCAAATCTAGTAAATTAAATTTGCTGAGAAATAGAAGAATGTGATTTTTAATTTATAAAAGATTACATATTTCAATATTTTAACATACTGCTATTTATCACCATATTCTGCTTCTCACATTCAAGAACTGTTCACCTGGTATATCCTTTCAGAGTTCTGCACTAAATTAGCATTTATCTCACTTATTTCCCCTCTGTTTTGTCTGAATATTACTGATTATACAGTAATAATGAAGAAACTGAGGCCTAGAAGAACTAATCATGCATCATTTTAATTTTCTCAAGCTATTGTATGCAGATGTGAATTGATCGCAATGGATCAGACGGTCGTTCTCAAAGGTCGGTGTTTAATGTGCACTGACAGAAAATCCTTTCAGGTGAGATGAATGAAAAGAGGAATGGCTGGCTCTCACATGTGTAACTCTTGTCTTCTCCTGTTATAGGCTTCTTTGTAACAGAGAGCAGGATGCTAATATCTCTGAAGGTTCCTCAAATTCCTTATTTGTGCCTCAACATCAACAAATAGTTCATAGTATTTCTTAATTCAGAGAGAGAGAAAAATAGCACAGCTAACAAGTGCAATTGCCAAGCATGTTTGCCAAACATGAAGCTATTATTAATGAAAGGAACACCAGCACAATTAAATGACCATATTAGTGAGATAACTGAGTGGTCACAGTTGATGAGGCGATTGAACCTGTTGAATGCCAAGCCTGTTAAAAAGCAAGTAAAATCACAGAAAGGAATGAAAATGCCTCGCTTATTAGGAGAACAACACTTTTGTGCTATAGATGTTTTTGAGCAACACCTCCAATGTACTCTCCAGCAGTGAGGTCAAGTCCTGATGAATCAAGATTTTATGTACACTACCTTAGTGAATGGCATTGAGTGTGGTACAGATATACAGAATGACATGCTAATTGTTCTGTACAACACGCTGGTGAGCAGGTCCAAGTGTGGTCAGTTAGATGCAAGTGTCTATTCATTACAGAATTCCACCTGTAACAACTGAACACATCCTGACTGCAATGTGTTGCTGTCACCACGTCTTGTGACCTCAACTTGCTGCCCTGTCTGCAGACCTATCCTGACAAGTAAAAATTCCAGCATTACAACACATGTCCTCCTGTAGATCGTAGAACAACACTATTGCAAGATAAGAATGCCACACTCATCAGACCTGAGCCCCAAGGCACATTTGTGAGATGAGCTGGGATAGCATGTGGCATCTCGGGCTCATAGGACAGTGAGCGGGCACAATCTGGAATAGGAAAAAAACCCACAGGACAACATCTGCAGCCAACGTTCAAAACACATGCCACAGATGTACAATTTGTATTGCTTCTAACACAAGCATAATTAATCTAACTATGCATGTATGCTCAATAAAATGTTAGTGTACCTGCTACCTGTTACATTCTATTATTTCAATTTCACTTTGTGAATGTGTTGGAGTTATCAGTAGTGTTTTATGTTATGCGAATTCCGGATTTTTAGAATAAAACTCCTAATCCGATTTGCTGCATTTTGCTACTGTATCTTCATACAGTATTTACCTATCAGTAGAAAAGTAGGTTGACTGTAACACTATGTCTATCGCTTTGCAGTCAAGGTCCATAGCTTCCATTATGGACACAGTTCACATTTATGAACATGTAGGAGAAAGCTGGTTTGAGTGTACTTTTTGTTTTGTGTGTGTGAATGTAGAATTGTTTTAAAGATAGGGTGGGGATTCAATTTGTCTTTGGATGAAATCCACATATAGTGGTGCTTCTGACAACAACTTGAACAAAGTAAATTAACTGCAAAAATTGTATTGCAAATGCTGGAAAATTCTAAAAATGTTTTCTTACTTCAAAGGCCAAGTAGCTACCATTAAATATGACTGGACTTCATGAAGCCACCTACTTTCTGAGTTATGTAGATAAAAGAGGTTTGACAGCATGTCTTTAAATGTTGAATACAGACCTGCTAAAATGCTCTGTGTGCAAGAATATGGTTAGTACTGCACTTTCGGCACAACCCTTAACTCCCCCGGTATCGCCTGTCATACAGTAACTTTCTCTGTTCTTTTGCTGAGTTCAGTATTAAATGTTTTTTGCTTACTTTATATTAAATAAAGTAAAAGAAATAAAAAAAATCTTCCTCTAGTAAGATTACAGTATTACCTCTACAAATGTAAAGTCAGGTTCTGATACTTAATGATTATAAGTTAGTGCCAAAATAATATAAATGAAAAAAGGTTGCGATCACTTTGAAGGCTTAAAATTCATTTTGAAAGATTTCATGCAGTACTGTAGTTATTAAAAATATTCAATTCAGTGCTTGTATATGTTCTTGTAAAGACCCATATTGATCTAAAACTCATTCTCATAAGACAAAAAATCTATACACAAGTGTAAGAGCTAAATATGTAGTTTGGTCACAAAGTAAATCATTTTGCTTCATTACATGCATATAAAATATTATTGACATTCAAATTGAATTTCATAGAATTTGTAATGTACAAGCTGATAAAAACAAATAATTTAAGGTGATGGTACTTACATCAGCCTATTTAATTTGAAAGGAAGCAGGAAAATTCTAACAATATATAGAGCAGACCTTTATGGTCAATACAGACCATTTATTTACTCATTTGTCAACTACCGTGAAACCTGCTTTCTGGATTTTCATGCAAGATATTTTGATATCAGGCATAACTGACTGATTTACATCATAAACACTAGTACATAATGAAGTAATTGCAAAATGAATAAGCCTTTGGAAAATCTGATTATGCCTATATAAAGCCTTATATACTGGAAATATAGCTGTACTGCAGAATTTCCAGTACAGTACTGTTCATAAAGTATAAAAGTACCACAGGATTACAAAGGGATTCATCAAAAGCAAATAGCCACCCTCAGGTGGCTTGTGATCTGTGTCTGAAGCGACATAATAAAACTATTTTTTACACATTGTTTCATGCCAAAAGAGCAGGGGCCATGTCGAAAGCCATATCCACCCTTGCCACACACATTGCAGCGGGAAGCTGGACAGGAGTAGTCTCTCCACATGGGCCAAGACCCACCGTGCCCCATTCAAACAGTTTAATACAGCCTCCATAATGCTGGGTATTTTAGGAAGGCTGTCTGACACAGACAGCTTCTCTTCGTTCAGAATATATTCTGAAGAAACCCCTAAACATTTCACATTGTCTCTGTGTGCTTCTAGGCATTTTTGTCCCTTCCCACAAATTGTTGAAGAATTTCTCACATCCAGTAACCTGATTGTTTGTCCAATCGAGGTACAACAGCAGCCCATTATATCCCAGTATTCATTTCTGGTGCTGGCAAATGCTTTTTTATGGGCTTTCACTTATCATGAAACCCAACAAAGCAATGACCATACAGAACTCATACATAAAAAATAAAATCTCAAAGGTTTCCATGTTTCAAAGGCTCCCTGTATGTGGAACATTATATGCATGAACCTTAAATCTAAATTTGTCTCTTAAGGTAAGTTTTTGGTATAAGATACCAAGGTATAAGGTATAAGACAGCCCTGTAATCAATGTTTCATGAATTTCATAAATTCATATTGTCACGATCGTCATCCGTCCTCTAAAGGGCGCTCCGACCCTTTCATATTTTGGTTGATTATGTGCATCTGCCCCGTGTTTTGTCTGTCATTTTGCATGGCTCTCCCGCTATTCCTGGCTCAGCACTGGAAGATGGAAGCCCAGAAGTCCGCCTACCAGCGGGCCCTGGAGAGGCCTGATGGCATACTGTAGGCTTCATCACGGTGTCCTGACCATCTGAGTCCTGGGCTCGGCGCGCCTGGGCTCGTTACCCTGGTTTTAACTCTTTGTTCCTGTTCCGGATCCTGTTCCGGATTTTAACCTTCATATGTCTTGGATGGATTTCCCATTACCTTTACCCTGGACTGCACCCTGGATTCCCCCTTGGACTCTTTGGACTTATTTTCCTTCGCCATGCCCCCCAAGCACCGGATCACTGTTGTCACTCCCCCCAGTTTCTCAACCCCTCCCGATCCTCTACTACGTCTTCTTCCTGTTGTCCTTCTCCACTTACTTCCCGATTATACCATCTGCATAGGGTCCTTAACTACACTTCACGGGACACGGGATACATACTGTATAATGACATACAGTACTGTATCATACCATAACATGCGTCTTATGAAATAAGAACAGAGCTTCAGTGTTTGTTTATAGAGGTCTCATATTTCATCTTGAGATCAGGATTAACTTTACCAGGTCTGTATTGTTTACTTGAAAATGGCATCTTTTTTCACATACAGGTACAGTAACTGACTCACAGTTGCAATGAGGTCTTTCATTGCTATTGCTTAAAACCTCTTTTTTTCTAATTTATAAAGGTGACCATTCCATACTTCACTCTCAAGCCCAGAAGCATATTAGGAAACTAGGGCAATGTGAATTATTGCTATAATAAAACCAGTGCTTGCTTCAAATGTACACTACCAATAAAATCTCTATTGGTATATATGTCAGAGCTTTAAATGGTATGTTATACAAATAAATGTGCTAAGGCAAAATGGGTGAATTTCCCGGTTCCTGTTCTTTGCCTTCCTAAATTCCTAAATGACTATTGTAAAAATGTATGTTTTCTGAAAAAAAAAAACTTACACACATGCTGAAAATAGTTGAGTATCCTACTGAGTTCAATGTCTTCTATGCATTTGTTTTGCCTCTTTCTCTTTATTAAGGTGAAACACATTAATTGCAACAGGGAACATACTGTAAACCAACTTAAAACTATCAACATCTAAGATGAATTTAAGGTTTGATCTTTAAGGGAAGAAAAGCAATACAGGAGTTCATTAGGTCAGTTTTACAGATTATTCATATAATGATGAAACTGAAGCTTACTGTATATTGATTTTCAATCAATAAAATACAGTAGTTAAAGTGAGAGACAAAACTTCAATAACATTACATTGCACAAATAAGGAAAATTAATACTATGTATTAAATATACATGGATGGACACACTCAAATAGTCTTTTGAATGTTTTTTTTCCTTTCATCTCATACTAATTTGTATAGAAGAAATAGGGGGTCAGGTCATATAAATATGTACTGTATGGATGAAACTCAAACATTCTCGCACTGTTGCATTAGTGTTTTAAAGGAAAAAAGGGCTTTTAGCAGTTTGGTAGTTTTCTCTGGGTGTTTCAATTTCAGGTAAACTGGCATGTCAAATTTGTGTGTGAGTGCATGCTCTGCAATAAACTGGCATCCCACTCAGGATGAATAAAGCAGCAAGCAGATGGAAAGACCTTAAGAAGTGTAATATAACATATAGACCTCTTTTAGACAAATTTTGAACAGCCTCAAATCATAGAATGTATGTTACAAATCTAACTTTGTACAACATCACCACATGTTTAAACAATGAAATCAAAAGACTGAGACCCCCCTTTCTAGAGCAGTGAAGTGCGGATCTTGCAGAAACCCGTTCAGAAAGACTTCACAGAGTGAGATCCATGACGAACAGCTGTTGTTTTTTTGAGTAAGAGTTTTTACACATTTCACCAGTGAAAATCACATTTGCAGCAAGGAATTCCTTGGCAAGTGCCAGGAAGTTTAAGATATGCATTTTACTTCACTACTTTTCTGACAGATGTGATAGGTCTTGCGTCTTCTGTTTTTCAGAGTTAGCATGCTTTTTATTTGGTAGAAAGAGCAAGCTTCATAAAAAAGCAAAAACAAAGATGTTATAATTTCATCCCAATTGTTATTGCTTGTATAAAACCTTTTAAAGTAAGATATTCATGGACAATAATATTGCTCAACATAAAGTTTGTATTTAGAAGTTATTACTGGTCATAACCACCCAATAAAGCAGTAGTAATTTGTGCTAGAAAATACAAGAGCTTGAACAAATGTGTTTTTTTTTCAACATTGCTGTAAATTACCTATTTTATGTAAATCACTATAGGTTTAGGGTCACCTTCTTTAAAAAGCTTCAAGTTTCCCTTTCTGTTGTGTTACTTTTTCAGTCATTTATTTTCATTAAGGTATGTTTCAGTTCATTTCCAAGATGATGACAGCTTTAGATCTCCCAAGGGAAGTGTAGTGTTCTGACGATTTTATGAGCACCCCCTGAATTCACAGTATATGCAAAAGTTTAGATTGTGATAGAAATACCGTCTAGGCTTTTAGTAGAAACAATTATTACAGATTCAAGATACAGTACAGGTGTCACCAAATTTATTCAAAACCTTGCTGAACTGTAATTAAAAGATTTAAATTAGTGACTGTACATAAAGATTGTTCAACGTTTCAGATATCAAATAGGATGCCAAAATAGTACTGCCAAAGAAGTACTGAATATATCAGCATGACTATAGAAACTACATATTCCTACATATTGTAGAGGAAAATCATATTTTCACACTTAGAATGAAGTGTTATTAAAGATTTCTTACAATTTTTGTGCTGTCTTGACCAAGCAGCCTGGTGCCTCTCTCAAAATGTACAGGAATTTGGTTAAGGAGGCTCCTCTGATAAGAGACATCGTAAAACTGTATCAGCGCTGGACAGTGAAATGATATATACTGTAGCACAGATGTACCCCATCGACTCTGTACTTATTCTTATTGTACTTATTCCAAACACGTTTGATGTTTAGTTCACAATAGTAAATGCATATTTACCTGTATCTGAGAGTAAATGTGATACATTTATATGAGACTGATAGAACCTACTAGTTAGAATGTAACACATTATAGTCAATATATTTTAACTCTGAAGTTATTAACTCTGATCTTTGTCATCCCTGAGTGAAGGATCAGCCTTGCGTATCACAATATATCATTCACAAATATACAGTAATATAGTAAGAAGGTATGTTGCTTGTTATGCATGATGTTGGTGTTATATCGATAAATTGTATATAGTATATTTAGAAACTGTGTGACTGGTGCAAAATGTTGGCAAGTACTTTTGCAATTTATTGTCTCAGTTTCTGATTGTTACAGTAAATTAAAATCCCCATCACCTACAAAATACAAAATACAATGCTAATCATCTTTTGCCATTAGTTATTAAGGAAGACTAAACAAAGAAGCAAATCATTAATGTCAAGTCACCAGTAGGAAGGTCAAAGAGCTGCTTGAAGTTCTCTGCTAAGGTAGAGATGATCAACCTCAACAACTCTAGGCTTCGGTACTGTATGTACAAGATCAATAAGACACCTGAGTTTTGACAATGTTGTCCATTACCAAGAAATTCAAGGGTAAAGTGATGACAGCTCACCCAACAGGAAGAAGATGCAAGACAGTCTTGCCCATATGTGTGGTCAGGAAAGTGGTCTGGGTGATAACACACATTCAAGAACAACAACTGAAAATGTTCGGAAAACTCTGATGTCACACTCTTTGGAACAGTGTTTTCGGTATTAGAAACGAAGACATTTCCCAACACCTTTAAACCCATGTTGTGGAAGTTTCCAGATGGGGCTAATGCCAATATGGGGGCTGGATTCTTCATCTCTGTTCACTACTTAACAACAAAAAAAGAATATTCCTTGCTCTCAACTGGTGCTCCTGTTGAACGATGACTCCAGCCTTTTCAGAGCAGCAGAAACTGATCTGGGTGGCTGGCCTCACTGTGATGTATTAATGTTGACACTTCATTGGGAACCTATGCACTCCCTCCTCTGGCATTGTTGGATCCTGGTCTTTTTTTTGACATTATTTATATGGAACTTTCTGGCAGTCAGATTTATAGTTCCAGTGCTGCTGCTAATGTGGTCAGGTCCTGACTGCACTCATGGCACTCATGTGTCAAGGTCGTACGATTTAATTTCCAGGGTTCTATGACAGGATACTCGGGAGAGTGCTGAAGAGGCTGGAGAATTTGGGGCAAGGTGGTGGGAGGGCATCCAAGAGCAGGTGGCTTTGATGCGGGGCAGACGATCAGGGTGGGGGAAAAGACAAGTTTTATCCAAAGATTGTGTCTGCAACTTTGGGTTCCTTTTTTGGCACACTGCCCTTTCTGTTTTAAATGAATTAGATGGAGATTTCCATGTCACATTCCAAAAAAAAAAAGTTAAATAAACTGTCATTTTAAAACTTCATTGTGTGGAAATTCGGCACTATTTTCAATTCACGAGGAATGAAAGCAGCCGAAAGCTTGGGCGAAATTAGAATCGTTACCCGCTTGGCTGAGGGCCAACCTCCCGGCCGTTGGACGGGGGGGATAGGACCCCCATGCGACCAATTGGGTAGCTGCAAAGGAGATGGGGTGGAGGAGGGATGTAGAAAACGAACGAGGAAGAGGAGAGGGTGACGTTTGATATATATGGAGCCCGGTTGCTTACGTCAGGATTAGTGAGAATTGCAGCAGCCGTGTCGAACGAGCGCGGCTGCCTTCATTCCTCCCGAACTTTCATTAAAAACTCCATTTTGTCAAATCACCCTGCGTTTGTTCTCCAATTTCTTGATTTTTGGATATATATTCACACAAAGAAATGTAATGTTCAACGCCCTCGGCAAGATTTGATTCTAAAAAAGAACTTTGAATGAAAAAATGCTAAATGTAATGAAAAATGCATAATGTTCAACTTCAGACTTATTGCTTTCATTATACTATCTTTTTACTTTTCAGTGTACTGTATGTCTGCTGCTGTGGAGACAATGGCCATCACTGTAAATGTACGGTATAGCTTTTGTCAGGATAGACTCCGGCACCCTTTATGACCCTCTGGACACAGCCCTTAGAAAATGGATGGAAAAGTGTATAGCAAATCTGCACCATCTGTTTTGAGAAAATGTCAGCAGTCCCCACATTTATATAGAATTTAATGAAGGCCAGTCTCACTGAATAAAATATGTAAGTTTAAATGGTGATGGCATACATATAATATGAATGTGCTATTAGACTGGAGAAACTCCAAACTCTGAAACCCTCTGTCCTAGCAGACTAATAGTAACAAGTCTTTGTTATGCAATTTCTTTTATTTTCCAATTTTGTAGCACTCCTACACGTATTGAATTTTTGACATAATGCCTTCTTAATGAAAATTATTTTCACATTTCATCACAAAATCCATGTAGAGAGTGTGCAAATGTGAGAGTTAAAATGTCAATGTGATTTTTTATATCTTTGTGTCCGGGAAAAAAAAAGAAAAACAAAAAGGAAGAAAACGTGCTCTTTACTTCGCTTGCATTTCCCAGATTGGGCTCTTTCCAAGAAGGTGGAGGAAAAAAAATCTGCTTACAAAAGCAAAGTTATATTGTTACAACTTCATCATTAAAACCAGCACCGGCAGGCATTTAGAAGCACAATTAATTGGCTAGTCTGTTGGTTACGGAAATGTGTACATCCAGTCATAAAACAGATTCAAAGTGGCAACCAAAGCTGGACATGTAACACCTCTAATTTTTCATACACATACTGTAAGCGCAGTCACAGTAGGTTTTAATAAAAGGTCTCCTCAATTAACCAACTGATACAAACATGAAGAAGAGCCTTAGAAGTGGTAAAAAGGGCAGAGTGGGGATTACACAGCAGAATTATTTTGTGTTTCATGACAGACAAATGCTTAATATTGTAACGAATACGCCCCTGTGCATAACAGGGAGCTTGGCAGCCCAGGCTGAAGGAGCTCTCCTTGAGCTCACGTTCTTTGCTGGGTGAAACCAGAGACCCGGGTTCGAGCCCCAGCGGTGGAGTACCGCCCTGAGGTAGGGAGCGGCGAGGGCACATAGGCCAGAGAACCCGAATCCGCTACAATATGTTATACTTGCAATTCGTCAGAACATCTCTGATGATGTACAGTACAGTATATGATTGAATCACAGAGGCCAATGTTATCAGATGAACACAAGATAACTGGGTTTTTGAAGACCCCAAGCAAAAGTAACCAGAACTAGGAAAAGGTTTAGAAATGAAACAGATGGCCTCCGCTGCTAAACACAATGTGTAAGCTGTACCTCTGACATTTTTGTATGCATCAGTGGCTGCTTCTGAAGGGCTGAAAGGCTAAATTATCCAAGTTCATTTTATTGTCTGTTAATGAAAGGTTAATGTATGTATGACTCATTTAGAGTTATCACATTACTATTTAAATATTGCCAGCCTAAAATAATTTATCATTATGCAAGATTTATAGATCTGGGGTTGCAATTCACTGAGTTCTAAATTCCAAGGACATACAGAGCAGTGTGATGTAACAGTGCTTTGCATACACCGCTGAGGATAAATCGATCCATTGGCTTTTATTTGCGTAGTAGCAACTACCACAGAGAAGGCGGCCTTAATGGGTTTTCAGATAACACATACAGTATGAAGGAAGGAACAAGACCCACAGAGAATAAGGGAAAATAAAAAATATCCAGTGACGGACCACTCGTCTCAGATTTGTTTGATGAATGTAATTTTATTTCAGGCAGCAGCATTTTAAACTTGGTTTGCAGTGCTTCAATGTAATTTAAATGTTTCATATGTTGGATATAATTAAGATTTGAACCATACGTTCTTTGTAAAGTAAGCAATGCCACTTTTGATAGATTTGTACAATTACTAATTTTAAGGGAGTGAAGAGTTTTGGGGGGTTATTTTTTACACCATTAAATGAAAACGACCACAGGATTAGGATGCTGGTACACGTTTGGTCTTGTGGGCCTGATCCAACACCCATATACAGCACATACATTTTGTCTTTAGTGCCCTTTACTGCGCAGTCTTTGAAATGTTTTTGGATGCACCCGATAGCTTCAACAGCTTCTTTCCTTGCCCGGTGTGTTAATTCTGCTAATGCCTGCTGATTGCGACCAAGATGTAGCAATTCCACAGCTGACTTTTTTACGCTTTAAAATCTGCTCCACTTCATGAGCGTACTGTAGCTGGTTAGTGGAGGTTGGGCGCTGCCAAATTGGAAAATGATATTCGTGTTTAAAAGTAGACCATTTCTTAACTGGGCGACTCTGGAATAGCGGAGTAGAGAAAAGGAAGTGTCCCATGTTAAACACTCGCGAGGTTTTCATAGGGTTCAGCACAGTGCCAGTGGCGATAGCGCTGCTTGGTAACCGAGACAAAAGCAATAGGAGTCAGTTTCATTAATAAGTACGGAAATAACCTAAAAGGGTTCTCTGCTGGAAGACCGAAAGAGAAAACAAAGAGAGATCGAACTATCATAGCAGGTGAGAATATTACAAGTTATAAAGCTTCCATTGCAGTTATAATAAAATATGTTGTACTGTGCGTACACAGTATGTGGCTCACATAGGGAAAGATAGAGGAAAGACTTGCTGAATATTTCATTTCCGTATTTTGTCCTTCTGTTGTTTGGCTGCACGCCGTACTGTGATGCATTAAGTCCAGGAATATGGTGTATTTTTAGAATGTGCAAGTATCGCGTTTGAGTCCAAACATGCACGTCCGAAATTTTAGGTTCCATTATCCTCATGATCGTGTTGCATGTACAGTACATGAAGATCTGTTTCTTAAAAAGCATTTTAAGTGTGTGTGAGTATGGTAGGGGTTGGGGAGTCATGAAGTTTTTGCGTCAGAAAGGTATTGTAGCGAATTTGTTACAGAAAGGTATTGTAGCGAATTTGTTACAGTATTATGTAATTAAACAATACAGTCTTTTCTCCATAGCAGTGCGCCTCTACAGTATCGTTTGTCGGTACAGTAGTTACCTTTTAAAGTCGCTCTTGACACGGTCTATAGTTAGAATTATTGATCTAATAATAGTAATATAGAACAAGTACTTCCATTGTGACTGCAAGTTGTTTTTTTGCTTTCGGGCCAGTTTCTATATAGGAACCTCGTTTAGGGGTCTTTGATTCATTCTGTCCCAGTGCCTTCCGACAGGTGAATAGACAGGTCTGTGCCTGTAGTTCAGGGCGTGTCCTGGTTTTGTCTGTGTAGTAGCTCTGTAGTATAAACGGGTTAGCAACGCCTTTTGAAATGTGAAAGGTGGCTGTCGGTCGCTCAAAAGACGTGCAAGTAAATTATGTGGAAACATGCATCTATATTCTAATAATGAAAAGAAACACTAAACAAAACATGCCAGTGACAAACTTAATTGCACAGCTACCTTTTCGATTTTTTTTGGCTTTATCAAAAAGTTAAAAAAATATTCAGTGCAGGTGGCAAATTTGCTTAATATTACAGATGAAAACACCCAGTTTGGCACCCATTGAAGTTTCAATGCAGTTTATTATTGGATTCTTTTAGTGTTTTTACCCAGTGGCCTACAGAAAGAAAAAGCACTTAGTGCAGTGCTAAGAGGAAGTTTCACCTACTGCATGATACTGCAAAAATTTAAACAGTGAAGAAGTACAATGAAATTACCTGTATTGGTAACTACAGCACGTAAGATGCAGCAGAGTTACTTCACAATACGATTAAAAGAGGAATGTGCAGCAAATCGAAAGTTTGGCTCCTGAGAGCTCAGTAAAGGTATTTGCAAGCTGGTGATCTGTAGAAGGTTGTTTAAAGTAAAGCAGTGCCAGTGGTAACAATTTACTGCCTGCCGAGGTAAGGAGACATATTTCGGGATCTATAGTGCAGTTTGAAAAGTGTTTAGAAGGGGTGCAGGAAGGTTTTGGTGGTGCTGAAATCCTGTTGTTTTCTCAAATCCAGGTGGGTCAGGGGAGTGGATGTGGGGTTTAGGGACTTGTGGGGAAGAAACGAGGCGAAGAGGCAGGTTCAGGGGCAGTGGAAGAGCAGCCACAGTCATAGGAGGTTTAGGATGAGACAAGGAAATAAAAGTTAAGATGAGGGGAAGCCATAGAGAGCACAGACACACATTCTAATTGCACACTCCCAAAATATAAAAATGCCGTAACATACGTCGTTTTGAGATGAAGTGAATGGAAAATGTAAAAATTAGCCCTGTGATTGTAGCCTTATAAATTATGCTTTTTAGATTTTACCAAGTGGCAGCACTGTGGCATGATTATACATTCTAAAGAATCTGTAATGATGTAGAAATCCAAATATGAAAGCAACTGTTTTGGGAGTTCCCTGTTTTTAAATGCAATCCTGTACCAAATGTTTTTTATTTTTATTTTATTGTGAGGTGCAAGCAAATTTTATAGGGCACTTGAGACGGGTAAATCAATAAAACTACAAAAATAACCCCTCATCAAAGTCAGAAAGTGACATTGTGATGATGAAAGCTGTCTACAGAAGAAAGTAAATATCCAAGATGATGGAAAGTACTTGTTCATTGGTAGGAGGAAATCTTGCATATTAATACCCTTCCTCATATCTTATTGCTGATTAGGGACTGGCAAAACAGACTTCAGGTCTTTGGCATTACTGGAGTCTTTAGAGTTGTTTTCACTTGCTGTAGCTGTCAGTCTATTGAGCAGCTCTGGTCAACTGGATCTCCTGTGGCTTTGTTCTCTTTGAGTTCTCCATTACTTATTTGAATTAGTCTGCTTAATAGGACACGTTTATCATTTTTAGATCTCGCTGATTTGGAAAAATCATTTTGGACTGTGTAGTAAAATCCAAATTAGTTTCTGTTTCAAACTTTTCCACTGCATTGTAAAGCCATCTCCCTCATCATATAATTGAACTTACTAATAATTAGTTAACTGAACATTTATAGAAGTGCTTTGTTCCAACATCCTGCATTTAAAGGAGCAGAATTTGACTTTCCCTTTAAAGTTTAATTGCTAAGTTATTTTTTAACATGGCTGAATACTGAGTTACATTTTTATTTATCCTAAGCTTCAGTTTAATACAACTAGTCACTCCAGAGATATTGAACATGTTCATAGTTGTTTCTTTTAAATGTCTGATGCTGTGCAACTGTATCTTGAGGGACCTTTTTGGTTGGTACTCATTAACATGGTTTATGGTGGACTACTGGAAAGAATAGTGTTTTATGAGCAGGCAAACTCATAAGTTCAGGAAAGAGTGCAAATACTATCTGGGACCATTATTCATATTTGCAAAGTCAATCATACTTCCTTTCTCTGTTATCAGTTATTTACACTGCCACAGTACAGCATTTTTTTTTTGTTGCTGTACCTACAGTATAAAAAAACACTTATTGATTTTGGTTTAGTTTTCAGTATGCTACTGTGCAGAGTTCAAAGGCCATTGCCAAAATGAATACTTTTACAGTTATTAAGTTCTAAAAATGTAATCTTTTTTACATTAGTTCTCTATCTCTGAAATGTTCCCAATCATTATTTTCTTAGTTCGGAGAACTTATTACTTTATAGTAGCTGAGAATCCTGTTGAGACCAAAACAAGTCCACAGCTTGCATATGTATTCTGCTGGAACAGAATAAAACTGTGATGAAGACCACAATGTAATACTAGGTAAAAAATAGCTACCTCTGGGATGTCAAAATATTTCCAATACTTTAGTTCATATTGATTTCCTATTGACATGTTCATTTTCTGTGTTTGGATTTCATTAATTATTAAACATGTAATATGCAAATACCATAGCTAGGAGTTTACCCCCTATGAGCAGTCTGTATTGAATCATTGTTTCTGTGAGTATTTTCACTCTGCATCAGCGCTCTGCACCCAGTAGATAAATACAGTAAGTGTGTACTGCATGTGTACCCCAGGCCACGTTCCCTGATACAAGAGTCTTTTCCATAGCTAGCCTTATTGTTTGTGAGCGTGCTAGAAAACACATAAAAATGTCTATTTTGAAAACTCATGCCTGGAAAAGTCCTTGAAAATGATGGAAACATTTATATTAGCTGAATGAATAAAGTGTGGGCTTGGGGGCTGAGTTCATGGCTGGCCAAAGCAGGGTGCTTAGCACTGTGTCACGTTTATCACAAGAATGTTCTGTTGCTGGGGTAGTTGATTGAATGTGCTGTTGTCTGAAAGTGTGAAAAATGCCTTGAATAAATATAATGGCAGATACTCTACCTAAATGAAGTTTTTAGTTTGAGCTAATTAAAGAGTTGAATAATGAGTGCATTTAATTAAATGTGAAGGTTAATTGTATAGTTCTCTCTAAGTGTTATGAACTATTGAATTTTTAACCATAATGCCAGTTATTGGGATTATGTGTTCAGAATTTGATAAATGCAGTACTAAAATTAGAAACTAATACTATAAATCTCTAAGATGTATAATTTAATTTATTTGTAATTTAAAAAAATGGACTATAAAAAGCCTCTTACTCCTACATTCCAGCAATCTTCAATAATTGCTTAGTCCAATACAGACTTACAGTGGGCTGAATCCTTTAATAGTTTATGTGGCTGATGCTTTTGTCTAAGGCATTTTATATATCCAGCTGGATATTTAACTGGCGCAATCTGAGTGAAGTACCTTATTCATGGACATAACAGCAGTGTCACACTTGGGATTTGAACCCATATCTTTCCAGTTACAGCCCTAGCACCATAACCACTGCTCCACACTGCTGCCTTAACCTGGCAGGAGGTGGATGTGAGTCAGGAAACACAGTCCATCACTAGGCACACATGTACACGTGTACTCCAGTGCACTCAGACATTCATATGGGAGACAATTTAGAGAGACCAATGAACTAAGCTTGTCTACAAGCTATAGGAGAAAACCTTGAGTGAGTTACAGAAGTGATGTCATCCCCCTCTGGACCATGAAGATCTCAGCTGTGGAAGCAGTCAGACCATGATGGAGTTATCCTCTGTCCTAGGAGTGGAGCTGTACAGTATGTGTGTGGGTTTCACGAGCAACTGAGATTGAATCTCTGTCGAGGCAGGGAGAGCTGACCTCGTCACACTTGGGCTAGATTAATCAGAACATGTGTACAAGTCGAACCTTCTGAGTCTCTTGGTATGAAACAAGGTTGACCCATGCTCATGCTTTATTTAACTCTTTTGTTTCCGAAGCTTCTGTTTTTGAAAATGTTGCTACTGTATATTAACCAATATCTGGGATAAACACAATTAACAACTGAATAAATAACTGCAACTAATGTCTTTCACTGTGGAGGATAGTTTAGAAATACACATTAACAGAAACAAATATAACAGGGCTTAAAACAGGCACAAAGATGGTTTGATGTCCACTTCCACTTTCAACATTTTCACAATGTTATTTTTTAATTTCTTCTGTAAAATGCTTAATATCCATAGGTATTACTTGAAACAGAAGCAGCTATATTAAAATGTTATTCATTTTTTATTCTTGAAACATTCTCTGCTGTGTCAATTGCTTTAAGTTCATACTTTCAATTCCATTCTTTCAATGACATTGTGGCCCACCTGTGTAATGTAGCATATAACACCTGTAATATTAAAACACATTTAGCCTGTCATATCTCATTTATTATTCTTTGTGTAGAAACAAATCTGTAAAATAGGTAGAGACATGACTGAATTCGGAGTGCTATAACATGATTTGTTGATGGTATTGTATCAAAACCTCAAATCGAAGACAGATTTTCAAGGAGCAATTGGAAAAAAACCCAATAGAATATGTAGTAAAGCAAATGTGTCTCCTAAAACATCTTTGATCCAAGGCTCGTGCAATCTTTGAATTATAAAAACTATATTAAATTTTAGTGTGAACCGGACTAATTTACTAAGTGCCCATGCATCCACTTCACTTTCAGGTTGTTTCCTGAACTAACTTTTTCTTATACACATAAACGCCCAGGGCAATTAAAGTCATAATGTCACATTAATTAATCACAATCATTAATCATGCAAAGAAACTGCCAAAGCTGTTCTCCTGCTTCATTATTGGGATATTGCACAGCGGTTTTCTTGTAGAACAACATTTTGCTTACTTAGCTTGCTCTAGTTTGGCACTGTATTTTAAGTAAAGGCTGACAGAAGATGTCAAATAGCCGTGTTGTGTATCATTTAATGAAAGTGGAATGAGTCTAAGAGTTTGACACCCTTTGATCCCAAAAAATCATTACAGATCTCTATGAATAGTCCCAGAGCAACACCAAGAGTTCCTAAAATATCGAGAGGAAGATAGGAACAAGGATGACCCAGCACTACTGAATCTCATTAACCTAGAAAGCTGTGCCCTCCACATTGTTCATAGCAGTTCTTAAAGTGGCAAAATTATCGACACAATCTGGGAAGCTATACAAAGCAATGAGTGTAATAAAATAACTTAGTTTTCTTCTAACAATTTGCCCTTGCAGATGGGTGAAAATGTAGTAGTAGAGCATGCACTTGAACTGTGGTCAGACATTTTCCAGGTCATTGACAGCTATAAGAATCTCCCCATCAGCACAGTTCTAGATTCACTGTTCCCTGGGAAATCAATCAACAGCCGACCTCCTTAATGAAGCAGAATTGTATTTTTCTGCTTCAGCTGCCAAACAACTCAAGCCATTCCTGAAATACATTCAGACCAGTGCATCTGTGGTGCTCTTTTTGCTAAGAAACACCTTACTCTTCTGCTATCACACATCATAAAGAAAGATGTGCTTGGAAATGAATCTGGACAAGACACTACATGTGACATTAAAACTTGGATTTTGACTTTGCTACAAAAGCAAGCACTGGAACAAGCATCTGAAAACTAGTGCACAATTGACTGAGATTAATGGAGTTTAAGTTAAAAGGCATTGTCTTTTTGATGCCACATGGAAAGATTGCTCCAGATTCTTCTGAATGTTAAATGGCATACTGTTCCACAGTGTAATGTGATCCTTACATCATGTACATTTTCCTGAACAGAGTTGTTCAGAAATCACAAGATTCAGTTCCATATATCTGGAGAAGATAATGTGTGGAGCTGCTTAATTCTTTGTCATGTTCTTCATTCATGTGGTAGTCCTGAATTTCACAAACTCTTGGGATTGGTTCAGATTCTTTTGACATTTTCCCTGTAGACATACAGCTGTTGGACAATGATACCCTAAAGCAAAGGCATACTTATTGAGCATCTAAAGGAAAAGACTTGTTCTGCAACATAGTTTGCAAGATTCCTTTTCATCATTTGGAATGAATTCATTCAGTCATTCATTCCAAAGAAGCTCCTGTGGTACTTAAAACACCTGTTTTCAACAAGTACCAAAAGTTTTATAGAACCAAAATAAAACCACGATACAGGAGAGACACAAGATCTTGAAAAGCAGTGATGCAAATGGATGAATTTTCAGCAAATGAATAAATGAATGAGTTGAAAAAAGGCAATACTTCATTTCTCTTGCCAAATTAAATGCTCATAGCAAAAAATCTCTGGAAATTGCTGAGTTGAACACAAGCTAAATAGATTATTTCATAGTTTTCATTATTCTGGGATCTTAGAATTGCCCAGTTTTTAGGACTGCATTTAAAGTCATTGGTCTCAGTATATTGTTGGCACGTAAAAAACAAAACTTTAATGACTGCTCTCATGTAAACAGCATATTCCCCTATTTAGATTATACAATTTATTTCTTATAGTGGACATTTTTCAGTTTAGTAACAAGTTAATGATTTATTCCCTTCTAAAAGAGAAGAAAGGAAACAACATTTCGGCCATAGAGCCTTCTTCAAGTGTGAAGTCAGTTTCAGTTTTTCAGTTCTTCTGAATTTTTCAGTTTAGATATCTTTTCGGGGTAAAAATTAGCATTCCATGGAATAGTGCTTATATAGGCAATACTTATGCTGCATGGTCAATTGTCTGTAAAATATACATTATTGTACTGGGAAGTCATGCATAACCCAAGCAGCATGAGTGATAGTGTGCTCTTGTAAAGCACAGGGCCTTGACAGATAAGTCAGTGTGTACATACCAGTGCTGTTTGCTTACATCTAAAAAATGCAAAAAGGTCTGTCAAAGGCAATTTGATGTAAATTGTCACAAACATGTTTAAATAACCACCCTTTTCTGATGTTAAAGTTTTTTTATTCAATTAAAGCAAAAAATATTACTAGCAATCAATCGATCAAAGTTTATATATCAAATGCACAACAGTACAGCGTGCAGCAGTAGTTGCTGGCAATTCAATTTCTTTTCTATGAGCTCACTGGGGGGAGGGGGGGGGATAAAAATCACAAAATTAAAGTAACAAAATAAGGTTAAATAATAATACATAAAAGTGAAATAGATATTGAATAAAATAAACTCAGACAGACCTCAATATAAATAGAGCTGCGACGTGTCCAGGGTGTATGCAATACATTATGTCCAAGTAGTGCAGTATGGTGAAAACAATGAAAACTGTACAGTATGTCCATTTAGCCATTACGGGTGATTTGCTGAAGGAGCTGCAGCTTGGCTATTTAACAGTCTTATTGCCTGGAGGTAGAAGCTGTTCCGTAATCTGTTTGACTGAATGATTCAATACCATTTACCCGACAGTAGGAGAAAAAACAGTTTGTGCCTGGGATGACTGGGGTCCTTGAGAATTGACCTGGACTTCTTAAGACATCTAGCTGAGTAGGTATCCTGGATGTTTGGTAGCTCTCAGCCGGTAATGAGCTTAGCTGACTTTACCACCCTCTGCAGTGCTTTGCGATCCTGGGCAGAGCAGCTCCCATACCAGGCAGTGATGCATCTATTCAGGATACTCTCAATAGCGCACCTGTAGAAGTTGGCCTGGATATGTGATGGCATGCCAAACCTCTTTAGCCTGCGGAGAAAGAACATTGCTGCTGTGCTGTTTTGACCATGATGTTGGTGTGGTGGGTCCAGGTGAAGTTATCTGTGATGTTAACTGCCAGGAACTTAAAACTGCTGCCACTCTCCACTGAAGTCCAATCGATGTAAATAGGTGTGTGATCTCCTGCCTGACGTTTCCTATAATCCACAATCATCTCTTTAGTCTTACTGATGTTCAGAGAGAGGTTGTTCTCCTGGCACCATGCTGCCAGGGTTTCAACCTCCTCCCTGAACTCAGACTCTTCACCATCTGTGATCAGGCAAATGACTGTTGTATCGTTCGCAAACTTAATGATGGACTTCGAGTTATGCCTGGCAGCACAATCATGGGTAAATTAAGAGTAGAGGAAAGGGCTAAGCACACAGCCTTGGGGGGCTCCAGTGTTTAGAGTCAGGGTAGAGGATATGTTGGTGCCCACCCTCACCACCTGCGAACGGTCCGTCAAGAAGTCCAGGATCCAATTACAAAGGGAGGTGTTCAGTCCCAGGTCCTGGAGTTTGATGATAAGCTTTGAGGGCACTATGGTATTAAATACTGAGCTGTACAAAAAACAGAATTCTCACATATGTTCCTTTCTTATCCAGGTGTGAGAGGCAGTATGGAGGGTAGTGGCAATAGCAGCCTCTGTTTACCTGTTCTCGTGATACGTAAATTGTAGTGTGTCTAGGGTGTCAGGCAGTGAGGAGGTGATGTATGCTTTGACCAACTGCTCAAAGCACTTCATGATAACTGATGTGAGTGCAACGAGGCGGTAGTCATTCAGGCAGCTGACTCTCGGATTCTTAGGGACAGGGGCGATAGTGGTTTTCTTAAAGCAGGAAGGAACTACAGACTGAGCTAGAGAGAGATTGAATATGTCCGAGAAGACATCTGCCAGCTGGTCTGCACATGCCTTCAGAACACGGCCAGGGATAGCATCAGGGCCAGGAGCCTTGTGTAGATTGGTCTTTTTAAAAACTTTACACACATCCTCTCTGGATATGATCAGTGAGTTTTCATCTTGGATTTCTGGAATCCTCCTGGCTGGATCTGCGTTACTGACCTTAAACCGGTCACAAATCGATCACAACTAAGCCTATTTGTCTTGTTTTGTTTTTTATCTCTGTGTGTATAATACTGTTACTGTGTGGGCAAAGTGCAAGAAACTCTCCCCACAAAGTTCATAGTTCCTGAGACACAGGTGATGGGGAGTCTTAATAATTAAAGATCTTAAGATTTAATTAACCAAATATATGGTATATACAGTATTTATTTATGAACAAGTAATAGGTTTGTTCCATGCTGAAAAAAAAGAAGAAAGAAAATGCAACATTTCGGCCGTGGAGCATGGAATACACCTATTACTTGTTCCTTTGCAGCCTACGCATGCTGACGCAACTACCCACCTGAACTACTGTATTTATTTATGTTTGTTATGGCAATAATATTTATGGTCTTTGAGTGGAGTTTCTTTTTAGTAGGGAATAGAATATACAAATAGAACAGGGAATCCCAGCAAACAAATACAAATGTGTGTACTGTTATACTGTACATACTGTAACTTAGGCTGTGGTCTGTTATAAAAAAGGAAATTCTGCTTTTGATCTTTTAAATTTATATTCAAGGTTCTCATCTATTCCCAATGTAATTTATGTTTTTCAGTGTTATTTTTAAAATTAAGAATAAGTACTGGAAAAAAAAATGTAAATCAGTAAAGTGATGTGTGAAGTCAGTTATGTATATTTATCGCTGGTGTATTTTAAACAGAACAGTCAACCTTGCCAGCAGCTTTTCGGTAGAAGCCAGAGTATTTTTAGATGGAGTTGAAGTTCTTTCAAGTCCTGTTGTGATATCATAGATATTCCTGCTGTGTGACTGTCATCGTCCAGAAAGAATACAGTGTTGATGAAGAAAAAATTGTTTCCATCTCGTTATTGCAAAAAATGAAAACAAGAAATGTTCCCTGAATGCCAAATTTAAAAAAAGTAAATGCATTTCTGCTAAAAGTATGTCCTCAGTATGAGCTTCTTCTGAAATTATAAGTTTATATGGAGATGTTAAATCTCAGGTTTACATAAAGATTGAAGAGCACTGCGCAATTTATAGAGTGGGCAATGATTGTTGTTCTTAACACCGAATGACACTCAAAGCTTTTCTTATGATGTAGTGTTCTTGGCCTACATTACAAAACCTGAACAACACTACAGCATTTTATAAGGATTGTTATTTGTAAACTCGTTTTTCCAGGCTTTCATTTTTTTCAAGAGCTATTGTTAATTATGAAATTCTGTAGTAATTTTAAAATATACATTCCATCTAAAATAGGATATAAAAAAGAAAAAGGCAATTGCTTGTTATTTCAGTATTTCCTAGTGATTCATTGTTTTTTTTCTTGTATGACTGTAACACGAATAGACACTGAATATTAATATACATAATTCAGTTTAAAATCAGAATAATAATATATAATGCAGTTTAGGTTTTAGTTTTCCCTGCTCTGTGGTAAGTTTGGAAAAAGCCACAGATCCAAATTAGATGCATATTGGAAACAAACATGCAACAAAAAGGAAGTGTTTCAGAGACGTTTGGTTTTGTGTCTGCTCTGGCAGCCAAGCAGCGGGGTGAGTTAACAGTGACACAGCAGCCATTTTTTTCACCATCCATCCGTCTCCCTGTGCCAGTTGCTGCGGAAACAATCACTTGGAGACTTGGAGTGCCTGGAGTCAGTTTACGACCATGCCTGTTCCAGACCTGACACAGCATGGTGCTCTGTCATTGAGTTTCGGCTCTGAGCCCTTCATGGCCAGTTCCTGAGTTTCTTCACTGAGCTCCCCTTCTCCGTTCCTGTGTTTCGCTTGCTTTCCACCTAATGCTTTGTTCCCCTGTGCTTCGTTAGATGCACTGACATCTACTTGCTTGTTACCACCCAGTCTCTGCCCTGCTTCGGGCTTGGGTTTGAAACTTGACAGAGAGTCTTGGATTCACTCTCCATTGCAAACTGGAGTTTGTCTGTGTCCCTAGCTAGCCACGGCACCCAGTCAGCTTGCTTGTCTGGCTAATCAGCTCATCAGTCAGCAATCAGCCTGATTTCCAGAGTGCACATTCCCCGCTCAGTCTGGTTCCTCATGCATAGCTCTTTACATTTCCCTCTGTGCCGCTTGCAGGTTCCCTGACCCAGCTGCCTGTCACCCAGCACCTGGGTCCTCTCCCGGACCACACTAATAGTCCCATCTCAGTAGCGCGCACGACATTACAGTTTGGATGATAAAATGCTTGGAGTTGTTTTGCCACAATTTCTAATCTCTGCCTGAGCAGATCATTAACTGCCAATATTAGTAGTGGTTAAGAAATTAGACATGTCTCATATTTGTCTTTTTTTGAGGGTTTTGTACAGACTCCAAAACAGAAGTTATACTTGATTAATATCTGTTAAATACGGCACCATCCATTTTAGGTGCCCGTCAAACAACATTTGTTAAGGTGTGATCTCGGGACAAGACCTCATTGTTTTATTTAAAGATTTTACAGCAGGTCTACTTGTCAATATGTACTGTGGACCCCCATTGACAGTAAAACCTTCTCCAGAAAAAAAAACACATCAAAAAGCATTGCATATTAGCTTTGGGACATTCATTTTGTCAGTCTTTTTTTTTAAGGCCTTCCCTGCTGTCGTCAATGGATCATTACTTTCTTGAAATATGTTGACATGATTTTGTTGAGTCATTGCCTTTAAAGTAACAAAGGCAATAGAAGGTTGCAATGTATGTCTTTCTGATGTGTTATACTTACATTATGATTTTTTTTAAACCAATTCGCGTAATGTCGGCATTCTTAATATTTTTGGTTTCCTACCCATTAACATAGGAGAAGTGAACAATTTTTCGATTTATCAGAACGGGAAATTCCCTTATTGACCTGCCAGAGAGTTTCAGCTTTGCCTGAGAAAACATACTCATTATAGGAGCTCAGAGGTCATTTCAATTTTCCAGTGCCTGTTAATCAAGCAAGGCTGCTTTCACATACTGTATGCAGCTCTTGTGTTATCTAAGGCGAATGTTATAGCAATTGCTGCTCACTAAGCTACATCTGCTAACACTTTTTAGTGCACAACTTCTTTTTCAGATTGACTTTAGTGGGTGTTGAAAATGTAACATCAAGCTCCCATCAAATCTTTGGTGTCAGAAAATGTTTTCAATATTTATTCTCAGAAGTCCTTTGGTCTCAGTGTTCTTTGGTGCCAGAAACATGGAGAGAGTTCGTGTATAGCTTGGTTTATGATTTTTGGAATCACAATAAACAACAAAGTACTGTGCCTTGGATTTTGAGTTTATTCTATGTGGCCTTTTTTTGTTTGTTGCAACAGCAGCAGTCTGTGTTTGTTTTTTTGAAGCCCAGTCTGAGCTGAGCAAAGCTGGGAGGGTAAAATCAGTCTTAGTGATTTTATTAAAAACTTACAGTACCCCTGCTACTGAACGGATTTAGAAAATTTGTATTGAATGAGTACTAATATTTGACTAAGGACTTAGGGCCAAAACAGCTCCTGAAAGCTGACAAATTGACTTATTGATCTTTTTACACACACACAAAGTAAACCTTAGGGATCCTAACTATACAGTATATACAGCAACCCAGCTCTGTGTGGGTACCTTTTATAAATGTAATAAACCTTCTTATCTTGTTTGAATAGTTTTTCTATGTGTGCTGGGTAGCCACTATCCAGACAAGGGCTCTGAATTTCTAATTTTTAGAATTACAGTTTTTAAGACTAAGTAATCTCTCAGTGTGGTATGAAGTCTGAAAATGAATGTGAAACCTGTCAAAAGCAATGTATGTGTTGCATCTTTCCTATTCTTCTTTCAATTCACTGTATATTATGTGTAATTATTTCTTTCAGTACAGAACATTTTTATTTCCCTATAGGTTTAACATTGGCAGTTTTTTTTGGTTTGTTTATGATCGGCAGAAAGAGATGAAGTGGGCACCATTTCTGTCATTGTTGGTCCATTTACCAAATGTGTTTCATGATATATAGTATATAACATCTATTTCTGTTGTACAAATAATTAACCATATGTGTAATTCCTGTCTTAAAAAGGATCTCACTGTATTTATTTTTCCTCTCAATAGGCTTGTGTTGAAGAGAACATGACAGTATCTTTCCTCTACTACAGTGTGTTTCTTGTGGCTGTTGATCTGTTCTCCAGTTCACATGGTCAAGATGAGCTTGTGATTTTAACTAAAAAGGGGAAGGTCAGAGGAACACAAGTGTCCGTGCTCTCAGGATCCGTTACTGCTTTCTTGGGAATTCCTTATGGACAACCCCCAGTAGATAATCTCAGGTTCAAGAAGCCTGTACCTTCCAAGCCATGGACTGGTATCTTGGATGCGACAAAATACCCGAACACTTGCTACCAATATATTGATAAGGCTTTTCCGGGGTTTCCTGGAGCTGAAATGTGGAACCCCAATACCATGCTTAGTGAAGACTGTCTTTATTTAAACGTGTGGGTGCCCTCACCTAAGCCACGTGAGGCAGCAGTGATGGTATGGATATACGGTGGGGGGTTTTCCACAGGAACGTCTTCACTAGATGTTTATGACGGGAAGTACTTGACCTACACGGAGAACGTAATCGTAGTGTCAATGAACTACCGAGTCGGGGCTCTGGGTTTCTTGTCTTTACCAGGGAACGATGAAGTGACTGGGAATGCAGGGCTGTTTGACCAGAGGCTGGCCCTCATGTGGATCACAGGCAATATTGCGGCTTTTGGAGGGGATCCCAAAAGTGTCACGATTTTTGGCGAGAGCGCTGGCGGAGCTTCTGTGAACTTCCACATCCTTTCCCCAGGAAGCCATCCCTTCTTTTCGAGGGCAGTCATGCAGAGCGGCTCTATCAACACTCCATGGGCAGCATTACCAGCCAGCATCTCACAAAACAGGTCTTTGACTTTGGCTGAACTCCTTGGATGCCCACTTAAGGATGATGCCGATGTGATTGCTTGCCTCCGCAAGAAAGATCCACAAGAAATTGTGGACAAGCAGTTTACTGTAATGAAGGAGTCGCCACTAGTAAGTACCTCGTTTGCCCCGACAATTGACGGTGATTTTCTCACCGATTCACCTGATGTTTTGATCTTTTCTGGACAGTTTAAAAAAACTGACATTCTGCTCGGAGTAAATAAAGATGAAGGGACTTATTTTTTAGTTTATGGGGTTCCAGGATTTAGCAAAGATAATGAAAGCCTAATCACAAGAGAGCAGTTCCTGTCGGGTGTGAAATTTGTTCTCCCACACTTTAGTGAAATTGGCCGAGAGGCTGCCGTTTTCCAGTATACTAATTGGACGGATGAGTTCAATCCGGAAAATAATCGGGATGCTTTGAGTGGCATTGTTGGGGATTATAATTTTGTATGCCCACTGCTGGCGTTCACGCAGAAGTATGTCGAATTTGGAAACAAAGCTTTTTTGTACTTTTTTGATCACCGTTCTACAAGAGTTGCCTGGCCAGACTGGATGGGGGTGATTCATGGCTATGAAATAGAATTTGTATTCGGACTGCCCTTAAACAGAAGTTTGGGATACACCGGTGCAGAAGAAGCTTTGAGCAGAAGAGTCATGAACTATTGGGCGAATTTTGCAAAAACAGGGTAAGTTCATTTGCACTTGAATACAAGTTTTTTTATAAGTGTCTCTACACTAAATGGATTACTAGGCTTCATGGTGTATTGGAGCAGTTAGGATTTTCACATTCAAGAATCTGTGAGGAAATTTAGCTCCATTGACAGAGGTTTAATATCAGTTTTCTTACTAAGTTTTTGTTAAAGAAAATTTAACAGAATGTAAGATAGAAAAAAATGCTATCATATTGTTTATATTGCGTATAAATCTATTTGGTAAAAAACTGATATGCCTGCTGTTCATTTGCATTACCTTTTTTCTTGTCAACAAAGATAAAGCATGTTTTTGTTTGTTGCATGATGTTGTGTTTGACAGGGATCCCAATGGGCAAGGCTCACAATGGCCAGCATTTTCCTCAAAAAGCCAAGAGTACATAACATTGAACACAAAGTCCCCACAAATCCATGGGATGCTACGTGTCCAGCTGTGCAAGTTCTGGAACAGTTTCCTCCCAAAACTCCTTGCAGTGACAGGTAAAGAATAAATATAACAAAATAACAAATAGTTTTTTTTATTTTTCATTCAGGCTTTTACCTTTTAAAAAGGTCAAAATTGTAAAACATACACGTCAGTGGGAGTCCATGATTGCAATCAGAATAATACGACTTACTGTTTAAAGTGGTTTTGGAGTACAAATAAAGCTAGAGGATGCATTTAAAATTGTAAATATGTCCTGAGGATCAAAGGATGTATCAGCTGTGCATGCATATTTCAAATATTGATTTTGGCATTGTATTGATGAATTGATTACTCATGGCTGTAATTCATGTGACTTTGACTATTGCATAAGCACTAAATCACCACATTAGTATGAGCGTTGATTGGGCACAGGTGATAAGATGATCATGACCCGTTGAATGTAAAGCTTGTTGAAAATCAAGACAAGAAAACCCTGAAAGTGATTAATACAATCCCTTATCAAGAGAACAATGCCTTTGTACCCGTGAAGACATTATGGCATAAAATAATATGTAGTTACCACAATTCACAGCATCTCACCAAGATCAATGGTCCAAATTTGATGCTTTGGTCTGGATTATCCTTCATTACAGAACTATATCTTGAAGTAATTGATGGCAACAAGACTGTGGTATTACATCCTCATACTGTATTGCTCATTACGGTAGTATTCTTACATGCTGAGAATATGACAATTATACTGTCCATATAATGCTTGCCAGACTTAAGCCCTGTTGAACTTTTCTGGGATGAGCTGTGATGACATGTGCTCTCCAGACCTCATGAGTTACCTGTTTTGTAACCTGGAGCAAACCTTGCATCGTTTCAAATGGTGGTCGCCATTGCAGTATATAAGGGATGTTTCTTTTCATGCCAGTACAGTTCTGCACTTTCTGAGACTTATTTATAACTTTACCCTGATGTTTAAGTAGAATAAAAACATTTGTAAAAGGGAAAAAAGTTTACTCTAAATTGAGAGATCTACCAGTCTCTTATTTTTAATTTTTTTGTAATACCTCTTTTGTAAAGGTATAGTGTAGCAGTATAACCTTTTTTGAACATTTTATATATTTGATACACATCCTACAAATAATTTTTCAATGAATCATTCAAGAGTTCTGTAACACTCCCTCATGCCAGTACATGGTTTCCTTGGCAACCCATGCAACTTCATCTACCACTATAATTACAAGCTGTGGGTGAAAATCGATACTACCTGCTTGCAATTAAGGATCACTTAGCACCGGATATTGAAGACCAGTTTCCACACCACTTCCTCTGTTTAGTCTTAGAGCTTTGGTCTTGGCATTCCTCAGAATTAACGGTGGCTTAGTACTAGTGGACATTGCACATAAGAAGTCATTCTTTAAATGCTATGTTTAAAGTGGAGAGAATGTACATCTTTAGTTTGGTAAGGTACAAGTCACTGTTGTTTTACAAAAGTAAAATAATTTTAAAAACGGAGTATCTCGTTTGACCTGTGAGGTCTGTTTGTTCTCAATTTTTCTTGAAATACGCTATCCTGCAATATCTTCTAAAATATTCACTGTACTTCTCATTAGTTATGTGAAATTTTTACTTCAATTTGTATTTGCTTCTGAGGCTGGACCACTGTAAATGTGTTTCCTTCCTTTTTCTTGATACAATAACCCGCCAGTATACACACTATTCCACACTAAGCTTCAGGTCTCAAAGTATTAAATGTACCTCTGAGCTACTCTGTCCTCTCTTTCTCTTTGTGATAGCCCACCATGAGTTCACTTATATTTACTGCCATCTGAGGTAGCAACAGTTTCAGACAAAAGCAAGTCCTGAGTTAACTTGCCATGAAGGCAAGGGTAGTGAGCTAAAAATATGAAGTTGCAGACTTCAGTTCTTGAGCATCTGTACTTGCTTCTTATATACAGTAACAAACACCCAGAATATGTCAGGTGGTGACAGTGTATGCTACAATTTCCATTGCACGAGTAGGAATGTTGTGATAGAGACTTGGAGGCAGTAAAACCGTCCCAACAATTGGGAGAGTTAATGGACAGTTTGCACTAGAGGGGGTACTTCATGTGTGAAGTGCTCTAGCAAGCACTTGTCTTATGCCAAAATGTTCCTGTCTTCCAACATGAACATTCAGTCCATTCTTTTACATCTTTATAGTTTATAGTATACTTGTTCAGATCAGGAGGAGGAATTGAATATTGTTTAATTCAATTACAGTATGACTTTGTAGCTGTTGCAATACAGCTGTGGGATTAAGATTTAAAAATACATTTTGACATAAAAACACTTCATTAGAAGTTACGGAGAAGTACATTTTTGTTTTGTTTCGTTTGTGTGGTAATTGACTTTATTTAAAGAACTTGTCTGGTGGAAGACCACACTAACTGCTCCTTTGGTAACAGTTGCCCAATCTTTTTCAAGCACATGACATCTTTATATCTCTGTCTTCCTCCTAGTTTGTCTAATTCCATCATGCTAGCATTTTACACTGTTTGGGGTTACACATGAAGAAATCAAGCGTGCTGACATTGGACAGAAATAACAAAACTGCTAGCATAGGAACTGACAAGATAGATATTTTGCTTAAGACTGATGTTTGGTTTTCTTTTTTTTCCCAGTGGACATTGAAGAAGCAGAACAACAGTGGAGGACAGAATTTCATCGATGGTATTCATATATGCTGGATTGGAAGAATCAGTTCAATGATTACAACAGTAGACAGCAACAATGTGAAGATCCCTGATTGTTTAAGATTTTTATTGTATTGTATTTTAAAAAGCATTATGCAAGAAATGGCTTTATATTTTTTAACCTTTTTTAAAAATATATATCAATTTTAGTAAGTGACTGTAAAAAAATACCAAGTCTTTGTTATTAATAAAAACACATTTTTATTACAGTTCTTACTGAGTGCCTTACACTGTATTCTTACAGACTTGGTGGAGTCATACCAATGTTAAAGCATTTAATATGAAGGGAATGTTTTCTGAATACAAATATAAGATTCAGCTTTACATTTTGATTGTTACAGATATTACCAATCGGTAGAAAATTAACATTTGTTTTAAAAAATGAGTCTTTTCTTAGTGTATTTTGGAATAATCGTTACGTTTAAGCATTTAAGTTTAGACTGTAATAGGTCCTAAGTGATAACATATCACAGTCCCTTTGTCGTCTCTCTTGTAGACCAAAGTAAAGATTAATGTCTTGTCCGAAACAGTGTTCAAAAGAAAGCTGGCACATAATGAAAGATCTGTTTGTGCTCTATTTCATCCATTAGAGGAAAAACGGCCCTGTGCTATAAGACCAGAACTTGGAGCTATTGTATATAGATTCCCATCCTTTATCAGATAGCTGCTTATCCTGGTAAGGGTCACAGCAAGGGTGTCCCAGAAAAAGAAGATGCAGGGTGGGAATGAAGGAACATGATCTCCTGAGATGGGCCTTCAGTCCATTGAAACACTAAGGCAAAAGGAACAATTTAGCCTAGTGAGTCAGACTTAGTCTGCATGTGTTCTGGACATGGGGGAACACTGAGCATGTAATAAAAACCCATATGAACACGGAGAATGTGAACAGAATTAAGAATTTATTTTTGGTGTGCACTTTTTTTGAGGTGTCATAAAACAAATGCATAATGGTCTCTGACATAGTGATAGTCTGACATAGTGATTACCTTAATAATATAAATGTAAACTCTCTCATACTACACAATTCCCAAAGGTGTATAATAAACTTTAAATTCCTAGTGGAGTAAAAACTAGTTTTCTTGTTCTATTGTACTATACTGTATGTGATGATTTAAGTCCTCTTTGTTTTTGCCTTCTAGCATAAAATGTATGTTAGATTGCTGTTTTTTTATTTTTCTTTTATTAAAAAAAATGAAGTTCAATCTTAAATGTCATTCATTCATTTGCAAGTTAATCATTCATAAGTGGTTTTTATTGACCTTTTGAAAGTGATGCAGCAGAAAACAGCTTTTGGCACTTTGGGTCATGCATTGTTCTGCAGTGTATGCATCTTTTTTTTTTTTCTTTTAAAACCTTCCGGAATGTTTAGCATATCAAGAGACATATTTAAAGATACAATTTTAAAGCTATTTCCACAGAATAGCAATACAGACTGAATCCATAAATAATTTAGCAAATTATTGGGAGTACAAATTGGAGAGGTTATGGATAACAGTAAGTTCTGAATATTTTGTTTATCATTTGAGACTGGGAAATTACAAACCAGTTAGACAATTTTTTATGACCTCTGTAAAATACACCAAGGGAAAAAAAAACGTTTTTTTCAATGTGCAACTTTTCATAAGGATATATTTCAGATGATGTTTCTTTTGTAACCTGGTTAAACTGTTACTCTGACTCTTAGGTGAATTGTGGATTAGGCCCTACAGTATGTATTTCGCACAATGACAATAAGGTGGATGCAAACCTATTAAATTCAAACATGTTGCACTGCTAATACTCCAGCAAATAGAAAAAAAATAAAGGTCTTTAGAGTGCTGTACATTTTTTTCACTGCAGCATTTTTTGGTCATGGTGGACGTTGAGTGCTTTCATGAGTTTACTTTTGTGGCTGGAGTATTGGTTTCTGTGCGGTGCCTAATTGGCTGATCGGCATTAAAATGTAGGCTTGTGCCTCCCTCTTGTTGGCTAGGCAATCAACAAAAAGTATTCAAGTAACAGCCTTCAGTTTTTTAAAGGCTGGTAAGAAACTTGGCTCTAAGGGAAAAGAGATAAAGCAGGAGAAAGCAATTGGGTTTGAACTCAACTGCTGGCAGTGCTGAGTTGTTTTTTATTAAAGCTCTTCAGTGAATTTTAGACTTTTGCTTAAACGTTTTGTTGGTTTTGTGTTCTTTTATATGTTTGTGTTCTGCAACTATGCTTCTGCAGTTTCCAGTCATTTGTGGACAATCTAATCCCGTCTGCCGTAGTTTCAGTGCTTCAAAAAATCACTGCATGGAGAATACGGTTACATGTTTGCTATTAATAGACTTACTAAAGAGCAGTGGTGTCCTCAGTCCTATCTTAGTGTCCTCTTTTTGTGGGATTAAAAGGCTTTTTTCATCATCCTTAGCCATCCTTCTCAACATTTTCCAATATTATATAATTATATTGTATGTTCTAAGTAATCAGAGCTCCTCCACATCCAGCTTTTTCTGAAATCTTTCAGTGCATGAAAAAAACAGAAACAACGAAAACCACCATCATTTGATTTATTTTTAACTTAGCTGAGTGATGACCAACAACAGCTGAAAAGGGCTTGAAATTGTCATTTTTATTCTCCAAGAATATTAATAAATTCAAATCATGTTTCATCACTGCTTGCTAATCTGCCTTGGTCTGCTTGGTTGCTATGAGGGCTTCTGGAGCATAAGATAGAGTATGCAATCAATAAACTGATAACATTTCTTTTCTTTTGGAGCTTCCACTGTAGGCGTAGAATGTAAAAGGACAGTTTTAAGGTAAAACACCACTTATCTGACACTTTCCATTGCCAAGGAGACAGGTGATGCATTTGTCCTTATCCCCACAAGTTATACTATATGAATCTGGCATTTTCTGATCTCTGAGGGGAAATGGTCCAAAGTTGGACATATAGTCTACTGTGTTTCAGACAAGAAAGAAGTTATTAATGATGTTAGGTACAAGTTAAACTTCCTATGGTATATTGAAATTACCATATGTTATTTACATGTATGGTGCAAAATATTTGTTTCATATAAAAAAGCTGGATTGCTGCCTTGCAAAAAAAATCAACGTTATAACTATTGTTTGGATTGCACGTTTTTAATGAGAAAGAATGTCTCGGTACTGAACAAAAAACTGCTGACATTTCCTGTAAGCTTTCAGCTGAAGGATGGCAGATTGAAACTACCGTACTTTCTCATAGCTAAATTGGGTAGGTGTTTAATAACAAAAGTCCTTTGTGGATGTTTACATGCATGGATTTGCACTAACAATCCTGAATGTTAAAAAAAAGTGAGGTGAAGTTGAGGTGCTGATAAAGTTTTAAATTATGAGGATAACCACTTGAGAAACAGTATAAAATAATAATGTACACACAACTAATGTGTTGATGTAGGAGTGTTTATCTTATCTTATATACTGCCTCTCCTCCCACAAATACATGTAATATGGATGTGATGATCCCAACTTACATCCGAAAAGATGTACCACGCAATATACTGTATTCACGAGTGCAGAGCAGTCCAAATTGAAGTACAATTCAGTTGTTAATTCTGGAATAGAATACCTATTATTCCTGTTTATTCAAGTCAATTCAAAATACTTTATTCATCCCCAGGGGGCAATTTAAGCAGCAAGTGGTGCAACATACAACACGAGACAAAAAAAACATTGCAGCAAACAGACTGTAGAAGTGAATGAAAGACAGTGTATAGTACTTAGGAAGGTATTAGTACATGCACATTTGTGGGGATGTGGGTACCAATAGACATCAGGTTGATAAAACTTCTTTACAATAATTGTTTGCAAGCCAGATGGCTTCTGGACCGAAGTTAAGTTGTTTTTATCTGTCTTGCACAGTGGACAGCAAAAATGTCCTCCTGAAGGCAAAAGTTCAAAAGACTGATGAAGGATGTGAGACGGGTCTTCAGTGGTGGCTCAGGCCTTCCTCGGGATATGCTGGGCATACAGCTGTGCCAGGGGAGTCAAAGACTCGCCAACGATTTTAGACCTGAGAATTACAACTTTTTTTCTTTTTGTTTGACATATTCATCTCTAGGTAAGACGTATCACAGCAGTTGACAGATTTGTCCACAATGTGTCTATGTGTTTGTCCAGGCTCTGAGAGGAGAGAGACAAGTACACTAGCAAACTTGATGATGTAATGATTTTCACAGTTGCTTGGACAGTCATCAGTATATAAGAAGAAAAGGAGGGGAGAAAGTACACAACCTTGTGGTGAACCAGTAGAAGTGCAAATATCAGATGTCAAACCATTAATAGATACATTTTGTGTTCCATTAGTCACAAAATGAGTGATATATGGAAAATATATTTTGTATTGTATGTGGCCTTGCTGCAATTTACATGTTGAAGAAAATATATATATTAATTAAATTATCATTTATATAAATGTTCATCTTCAACCACATAAAGTGATGCTAATATAAGTTATTGGGTGAATGCACCCTAAGAAGATGATAGGCTGCCTTTTCCCTGTGTGATTTCAAAATATGAAAGGCATAAATTCAAGTTCTATTTAGCAGCACAATCATCTAGTCGAGCTGTATCAAGCAGAGTGTTTAGAAAAGAGCTGAGCCCACTTCAAATGAAGATCGAGGACTATGAGTGATACAGTTCCTTCCTTTTCAAATGTAAATTTGGCAGATATGTTTGACTAGATTTTCTCGGCTGCAGTGGTGGTGACTGATCTCTTAGATTTATTAAGGAAAGCCTCCATGTTCCATAGTCAGTTTTACATGAATGCACTGATTGTGGTAGGTCTTGGTTCTCTCCATTGTAAGCAGTAATAGCAACAGCTGCACCACTAGAGTTTATCACTATCCTGTACTGTGGTTAACAATGAGTGTAATTCTTGTCTATCTTTAGACATATATAGTCCTGTAACACAATGAACGCTCTCTGGTTTTGTGAAACAGAAATCTTTTTTGTCAAGGTAGCTGTAAATAAATGTTTTGAAATTAAATGAATTTCAAACCACGATTCTCAAGAGCGCATGAAGAAGTAGGACAAAAACCCCAATAAGCTGATCCATGTTATTTTCTATTAGTGTATATTGTATATTTAGTTTGGAACTGAAAGTCTCAGCAGTCTTTTAGATTAGGTTTGTGAATCACAACACCTTGCTGATTACATTAACTACTGTGTTTTCACTTTGGTGGGCTTGCTATAGCAAGCTAGTACTTGTGATGACAGCCATCCTAAACTGTTCCTGCAATGTATTTGTTGTGTATTTCCAGCTCCACCTCGTTCACTTATTATTTACAAAAATTATATATCCCCTTGTATTAGAACTTATAGTATATTTCACAATTATTCCTTAAGGAATTCATAACACTTGTATTGTTCTTGAAAAAAAATGATAAATGTATTCAAAGGATGTTTTTTTCTGTCCTTCAAATTTGTAGAAGCAAATCAACAAATAGATGTTTCTTTTTTCATTTTATTTTTGGAAGCTTTTTGGCAGAGCAATAAAAGGTCATTTTGGTATAAATGCCTGCATTTGAAAATAGTTGAATTAGCACAACAGGAGTTTTCAAATTCTAACAGGTAGTGAGTTTCTCATGTGTCTGCATGTAAGGCATTCTATGTGGTTCATAATAATATTGAAGATGAATTGTGGTCTTGTTGAATTTCATAGTCTGATTTTCAATCACTTAAACCAGATCAAAGCTAATCCCTGCACTGTAAAAGTATACCATATTATGGTATTGCACAAAAACCTTGTTCAGATCATAAAAAAAAATATTTTAAGTGCCTCCATTTATTTGTTTTATGCTTATCAATTCTTGAAATGCAATACATCATTACTTTGTGAGTAACTTTGCTTTCTTACTTACAAGTCGATACTCCACATCGTGCTTTAGTTTGAACCATAAGAATCTTGTACAAGAAAGAAATTGAAATGCATGATCAAAGCACTCCTTAACTTCAGGAAAGCAACCAAGAGTCTTCAAATAGACCCATAATCCTTGACATCAGCAGAGAGAAATAAGCTGTCAATAACAGCTTCTTATTATGATTTGATATTATTTCTAATCTTAAAAAACCGTACACTTTACTGTGAAGTCAGCTGAGTGTGGTGCTTTGCCCAGGCTTGCTTCAGAAGACCCAAATCTTAATCAGCTTAAATGTTGATGCATCAAATATTTACACTCAAATATTCAGCAGAGCTGTTTATAGTTAAGAAGCTTGAATAACCCTCTGCATGCTTATAGTGAAGATGTTATTATAGAAAACTTTATTTCCGGTCAATTTCAGTATCTAAAGATAAGTTCCAATGACATTATAAGAATGAATGAGGTGCTTTCGGCTCCAGGGACTCAAAGACAGAATAACGGTCATCCAATATAACATGTATAGTTAATATGGGATGCCTAGCTGAATCCTAAGTTGTGTTGTGGAGTCATAATGGCTTAATATTGATTTAAAGAGGTTATGTTTCCTTCATCCCTGAAACACTAATGTAATTCAAGAACAGTCTGCTAAATAAATCCATTTTAATTTCATTTTCAGTTAAACAAATCAAATTACTTATGACTAGGGAGGGCATAGTATATTTACTCTTGTAAAACAGAAGAAACAGCATCTACATCTGTATAAGTTGACCTTTAAGAGCACTTAAATAATAAATTAGGCTTTTTTTTTATATCCTAACAATAAATCATAACTGTAGTAATGTTCATGCACAGTGTGACTTTCTTTAAATTCACACCTGTTAAGGAACATGATGGGACAACTTTATGAACCTTGGAAATCATGGCATTCTTTTCTTTTGTAAGACTAATATATTGTCTACTGTATGATGTTTAGTTACATTTAAATTGCATTATTCAGGATTATACAGCTATTTCTGTCCCCTGCAAGCCTTTTGAAACCCATTTACTTTCAATTAGAAAAGAATTGCAATTCTGAATTGCCCTCTGCAACTATGCAAGAACAGTTTATTACAAAAGAATGAAATGACAAGCAAAAGAACTGGAGAGAGATTAGTTTGGTTTGGGTTTAGAAATGTGTAAGTGATTTGCTTTTTTCCTCTCGGAGGTTAAGCCTAGCAATTATCCAATCTTCAAATTAAAACTATGTAAATAATGGATTATGTATTTGGCCATGTATGGTGTAGTACGTGATGTATTTAGCTTGACTATAACCAATTAATTATTAAAAAGAAGCCAGCAATCAACAGTGTATGCATGTTACAGTCTTCTGGTTCATAAATATTCAACAAATGAAGTCCATTTAAACTCACCCTGTAATCGTGTTCTGGTGAAAAGTTCTTATATCGTGAATTTTGTTTGTATCTACAAATAAAACAACTACAGTATGTTGACCCATTGGGTCAAGGCTAAACAATTTTGAATACAAAATAATCAGAACTCCAATGCTGGTTGAAACTATCTAGGCAATGTATGGTTAATTAGTGCAGCCATGTGTAAGAAAATGAAAGAGTATTTATATTTATCTAAATACCAGTGTTCATCCACTGTCCTTATTCCTTTTGGTTTGGTGGAACTTAAGACATTTTATGATGGGAAAATCTTTTTAATGGGCTTGTGTCTCCACTTATGACACTTTAACACAAAGAAGAAAACATACTGCAGAACTTCGATGTTTTATGGTTAGGCACAAAACTGTCTTTAAATGGCTGGGATTTTAATTGACAAAATGCAACCACATTGTTTTCAAAAATATATGATAGGAAAATCAAGTACTTTATGCAATGCTGAGACAACATAATAGATTATTGTTCTAGAGTCTTGTATTTTTATCGTAACAGTTACTACTCTTAAGCTACCATGTTTCCTTCTAGTCACAACATAGGAATTTTCTGATTTTAAGACCAAACAAAGAAGGAAAATAGAGTTTAACATTCTGTTAAAGGTTTTGTCACCCTTATCTATCTGGGTCAATATTAGCTGACGCTTCTCATCTAGAAATTGAAATCATGCACTGGAAACTGATATTGTGAGAAATTAATGGAAACATTAAGCAGAAGTCAATCTGAAAGACTACTGCAGTTCACTGGAAATGAGTAAGTCATTTATGACCTTGATATGTTAATTGCCTTTGGGTTTTCAGGATCTACGAGATATGCTACTGGTCCTTTATAAATTTCTCAAAACACGTGGTTCTTCACTGCGTCTTTGAAAATGACACTTCTAATTTTCAGCCCATTAGTGCACCATGCACATTTTACCTTAAGGTTAATTAATCCTAAGTGACCTTACACAGAGACACTTCGTTTCATTTTGGGCGTGGAAACATTAATGCATTTCTTTTACAAACTTACACTAATGTATGAACTACTCTATACCAGGATATGAATCTTGGGTAGAAACTTTTGAAGCAGGTAGTTTTCCATGAAAACCTTTTTAGAGGAAAGACTTTTATGTTAACATTTTCAGCTCTTTGTGGGCACGAAGTGGGTATTGTTAGGGAAACATTGCAAAATAACTTTCTAACGACAAAGGTTAGCGTGACACTTTCAATATTCCAACGCACATCACCTTAGTTAATATTTTGTATTTCATAACTGAATTTCCCTGCAGTCTGCTGATAAGCTTTGTCAAAACAAAAATGCATGCAGTGTCTGATGAGATAGGATTGGGAGGGGGTGTGGGTCAGAAATGGCTTCCCATATATTATAGTTTCAGTATTTTTTAGGAGTGCAGTACAGTATCATTTATTTTTATGTCCTCTGGTGAGCTCTTAAAGATTTTGCACAACTTTTCCTACAAAAAGCAAGTGCCCTAATTTTTTCTTACATCCTAGTTGATTTAGATGGAGTGTTCCGATCATTATTTCTTACTCAGAGGCTCAAGTTCACCACTTAAAGCTTTCCGTTGCCTTAAATGTACATAGTAGTTCCATTGAAAGAGATTAAATACATAGTAAATTGGAAGATATGCTCATTTCCTACCGCGTAAGAGCATATTGAACAGTTTATGGTTCATTATTATTGGGTATAAGGTAGTTTTCCAGCATATTGCCATTCAGTGAGGACAATGTAACAAGATTTAAAGACAAAGGTACAGATGACAGCTTTTTCAAAAGGATGGCGTGTTGTGGACATTTATAATCACAAACTGCCAGACACTTGTTACCTCCAGAATTGCAATTCATTCGTTTTTATTTTTGTCTAATACAATTCTAATACACTTTATTAAGAAATATTTTAAAATAAGCAGTCTTTTGATACTCTATTGATTACAAAACTGCTATCACCATTACAACAGCATACACAAGTGTATTTCTTCATGTTTTATATTTTAAACACTAAAAGTAGAAACAAGCTAAAACACTGGAGCTAATAGCCTGTCTTTTCTTCTTTAAAATACTTAACAAAGTCCCATTAATCATGATATCATAGGGATGCTTTTGAATTAAGTGTTTGTATTCAAGAACTCTTTTCCTCACGTCCCAGTAAGCCTATTATACAAACACCGTTCAAATGTAGATTGCAAGAGGATTTGTTTTATTTCTGCACAGCTTGAAAGCAGAGTGAAGGAGACCTGAAGATGCAAACATCAAAAGTCACTGTTGCTACAAAAAACTGGGTGCCTACTCAAACTCCTGTGATTTTTTTTTAATTTCATTATTTTGAATCTCAAAGAAAAAAAAACTCATCATGTCTTCCATTATTGGGTAATGCAGAGAGGATCTTCTGAGCTTCTATCTTGGCCTATGACTGGCAGAACACTTAGGAAAAATGATAATGACACTGCAACAAAGATGACATTTGACGGTATTGGGAATGATTGAAAGAAAGACCATTAACACCTCCCAAAATTGCAGAGATGATTGATTTTTAGGCACTTTCTATTGTAAAGAGCTCATACTACACATGACAGATGGAACGCCTGGAGCAGCATTCTAATATTTCTTTTGCTACAGTGTGTGGGCTTTTTATGTTTATGCTTAGGTTAAAACCTGTAACTTAAGATAACTAAAACTTGTAAAGGATAATAAGATGTTTTCTCTCTAAACCCTGTGTATTTCTTTTCTCTGAAAAAGATTATCATGGTTTGAAAATAGCTAATTTCAAACTTGCTACTAAGATTTTTTCATGCATAGTATTACAGGCTAATAACAAAAAGAGAAGCAGCATACATCCTTTCCTCCACTAATATGTATAAAATTAGATGAACTGACTTAAAGTGCTGGGTCTCGAACTTATAAAACAAATCTGTACTGTACATTTTTCTGCATAACCATTGGATTTTGTCTGTCAATGACTTTCTGTAAAAGCTTCTTTAATTGCTCAATCTTTCAAAGAGTGGCATTTTGCCATAGTAATAAGTAAAACCTATTTGCCCCATCTTCTGTTGCAGCACTCAAAAAATGCTCATCAGCTGTTCACATTTCTGTTGTCTTCCCTAAAATGAGTGAGGGCTGCCAGTCATGCTGAAATGCTGATACAGACAACAGAGAAAATGCTTTGCTTCACAGTGCTCATTGAGTTCCAAGAAAGATTTTTACCTGACATGAGTTTGCCACTTGTCACTATAAAAAAAATGTATATTTAGCTCAAAGCATTCTTTTGGAAAATGGTTGATGGAGTGTATACTGTAGAAGTCATTGAAATACCTTTGTAAACTCAGTAAATTTACTGCAGCTCCATTATTCTTATTATTTTTTAAAAGGTGGTTTGTTTCAAAGGAATAAGGTTTTCCCCAGTTTAGCATCACGGTTGGTAATACTCAAAGGATCACCCAAGGTCAAGAGCTGCTAAAGGTGAACACTGACAGACTGAATGGAAGGGGCCATGGATGACCAAATGCAATAAGCATTCAACCACAAAAACACAAAAACGTTACAATATGGAAGGATGACTATTTTTAAATATGAGTGTTAATTAGTTTGTAAATTATATAGAAGTTCTCTTTTTTTGCAGTTTATATAAAGTCTAATTGATGTCACACAACCTGGAAAGCATTTATTAAGCTGTTGTGAACTGGGGCTCGAACTCCATGTGGTTTCAATGCAGAGCTATGGCCAAGACATGTCAGTTTGTGACAGCCCTGTGACAGTGTTTTTCCCTTAAGGATGGTGCCGGTCCTTTATTCTCAAATCAGTTAATTGTTAATTGACTCTTTTGGAGGACTGCCATTGCACGTGCTTTCATCCCCTCTCACATGGTCTACCCAATCCCAGATATAATCAATCCGTGGCAGGGCAGCCTATCTTGGTTTCTTAACTCTCGCATAAGGACACAAGAAGGAGACGCAAGCAATTTTTTCAAGGATAAACAAGCAGTTTTTCTTCAAGCAGAGTCCCTTTTCCCTGCCTAGAAACCACACAGAGTAGCAAGCTGCACTCACCCACTGTAGTAATTTCCATCTATTAATGAGAAAAAAAAGTGATGGTGACAAATTGCTTGATAGTTTGCCTTGCAGAATTTAGATAAACTGCGCTCTACATAAATTTGGGGTAGTGACTGATTTTGTTGGTACTGTTTTCCAGTAGATGACTTTCCATACTATGGGGAAAACTTTGTTGGTCAAATTTTGCAGCAATGAATATGCCAAATTTGTAGGAATAAAGAAGCCAAAACATTGATTTAAGTAAAATAATTTACTGTTGTACCTTGTACACACATAAGAGCTTTAATTGTAGGTTGTTTGGATGCACTACCTTAGTTTCAGCATAAAATATGACTTGCTTTCTGTGCCTAGTTTAAAAAGACAGGTTTATTTTGGTTTAATTGATTTTAGCAGCTTGAGTAAAAGTACAAACACTATGCCAAGTGCTATTTCCAGACTGTGAGATAGAGGACTGTAATCAAAAAGTAATTTTCGTTTCTCTTGCAGTACACAGTATGGAACTTCCATATGACATGCAAATATGTTGTCTGTATGTTTTTATATAGAACTGATATATTTGTTGCTTCATCTTCTTTTGTCGGTGACAGGGATGTACTGTATAGTCTTTTTAAGCTATTGAGACTGCAATAACTGTCCTGTACATTATTTGAAAATCATACAGAAGTGCGATCAGATTAAATTGTATTAACTTTTAATTTTCTAAAAGTGCTCTTTTACCTTGTTTTAAAAAATATTTTGGTCAAAAGTGTGTCATAGAGTCCATTGTATAGTCCACAATGCAGGTGCTTCACTTCCAGCAGTTGCCTGAAAAAGTATGTTTCAGCAGTGCTTGGTCATACATTTGTCTGCATCAATTATTTTTTACTTTGTTCTTTTGATTATGTCAGAGCGAGTCTGTTCCAACATTTATTCTAAGTGAAATAAAAAAGTTAAATTCTTTTAACGTGGTACAAACGCCTCAGTAATTTTTTCACAATAGCCACAATATAAGCACGACGGATGTTCCTTGCTTTGAAAAATTCTGCTTAAAAAGAACAATGAGTAAATTACACAGTCTGTATCTGTCTATCCTGAATATATTAAGTGGTGTTTCTTTTAGATTTTTGCTCTTGGTCGTATGTCGCAGTTTCAGCAAATGACACTGGGAAGCAACTGTGATTGAATATCATAATGATAGTGTAAAAGTATTCAGACATGAAATCATACAGTATTGCACATTGATTTATTCCAGATTTCATCAGATGTTTCATTTTTTTCTTTCAAATTACATTTTGTTTTCTTGATTACTTTAAGTGGACTGCATAGTTCAGTGCTAAGACTTTCTAAAAATGTCCTGCCTATAGTAACTTTTACTTTTAGATATCATAACACAGTTTATAAAGACCTAAAGTGTCAATGTAAAGATCAAGATATAGAATCATTACCTTAAAATGGATAAATCAGTAAGGGCTTCCCCCTGTTATAATAGGTGGTGCTTAGTGTTTGGCCCAAGTGTTACTCTCTTTTTCCCAGTGCTTTAATGAATAAATGTATGTAGATATCTGTATGTGTATGTAGCTTTGTAGTTCACATACACATTTTGTTGTTACATATAATTGTTTAAAACTATTTACAGCATCATATGGGCATTCCTAAACCCAGAGTTATACAATTGGACTGCATGGAATTGAGCACCACCTAAGGAGTAAGAAAAGAATTGGAAACAGTAGTATTGTACATTTGTACTATATACTTATTCTGGTGCCCAGTGCAATTGAATCCTTCAAAGGAACTATTAACAGCCAGATATTGAAGCACCAAAATCTCATTTCAACACAATAAATAGTCTTCTGTAAGACTCCTGCAGTACTCCATGTGTTTAGCACTGTCTACTATTGGTACTACTTATTTGTTATTGGCTATGAAAGAGTATGAGATGAAGGGAAGATATATGGTCTTATAGTGTGATGCAGTAACCTTGGCATGCTGTATAATTCTTCTGGGGATAGGTAAGCTTCAGCAAAACTACACGAGTTTCCTCATCTCTTCAGATTGTAATTTTACCTTTTGTTAATACTCAGTGATCAGCTTTTCCTGATAGTCCCGCAGAAAGAAATAAGGACATTTCATGACAATGAACAGAGTGGGAACTGGAAATGTACAATACAGTGCCTTATTTATACAAATTAAATGAATAGTTAACAGAGGATAAAAAGAAAAAGATACGCCCAAATATTATTATTTTTTTACAATACAAATGCTCAAAAAATAAAATATAAAAGTAAAATTCTAAAAATACAGTAAGTCTTACACCTTGATTTAAAAATAGTTACTCAAGATGATTCTTTAACATAGTACAGTGCTAGATTCCTTAGTTGGAAAATTTGAGCACAACAAGCAATTCTTCTTTCCTTCTGAGCCTCAAACTGGGAATACAGAGAAGGCCATTATTAGTTGACCTCAAACGACACTGTGGCTGACAGGGAGACAGCATCTCTGTGCATCTCTGACTCCTCTTCCATTCCATTAAGTGATTTGAACATAAGTAATCGGATTTTTAGCAAATCCATACTAAGCAAATCCATACAATTGAATATCTAGTTTCCCTTATGATGTACTGTACTGTAGATATATATATATTATGTTCAGGTGGGTAGCTGCGTCAGCATGCATATATATATATGTATATATGCGTATATATATTATGATCATTAACTATAATTCTAATTATATATAATGATCGTTTACATTAATTGGAACATTAAAAAGAAAAAGTATGAATAGAAAATGGACAGTGGTAAAAACAAGGAAGTAATGTTAATAAGAAATTTCCTACAAGAATTCTTTAAATATAACACTTCCCTCATCAGTCACTGTGTGTTGATTTGGGTAATTAAAATGCAATCACATTGCTCCTTTACCTTTTTTTCAGTGTATCTCAGAAAGATTGCTTTAATTGCCCATGAAATCCCATAACCAGAAGTCGTTCTAGGGGACAGAGGCCTCGAAGCCAGTCCACTCATGTGGAGGATATGGGGTCCAGCTGCCTTCCTCATGGGGGTAAGTCTTTGGCAGTCACTTTAGTATTCGCTGTCAGACCTCGCCAGCATGCATCTGGCCAGGGGGAGAAACCTGGAGCACCTGGAGAAAATCCACGCAAACACACAGAGAACCTGCGAAATCCCCACGGGAGCCAAAGGCCAAAAATGAACAGAGCAGTGAAGCAGCAGTGATAACCACCCCACTGCCCCAGTCTTAACCAGGTAGAATTCCAGAAAAGCAAATGGTTATACATGGAAGTAAAACCCTTTCTTCTGGGTCCCTGAAGCGTTGAAATTCTTAGGCTTACACACTGCATTATAATGGGCACAGCATAAAGTACTGTAGTTAATTTTAGCATAACTGGTAATTGTTGCAAATTGTTGTAGAAGTACAGGCAGCTTGAGGGGGAACTGCTGCCATCCAGATCTATGGTCCTGGACTTGTTTCCGAACGGAGATCCCTTCTTTGTAAAGTTCACACAATCTCGTTGTGCCCACATGGGTTTTCTCCAGCTGATAGTTTCCCCCCACCTCCCAGAGACATTCTGTCTAGATTAACTAGTGTTTTGGAATCATCCCTGTGTGCTTGACTGTGTGTCTATCCTGATTTAGACTGGCATCCTTATCCATGGTGTAGTTCTTCCTTGCACCCCATTCTTCTGGGACAGCCTCTAAGATGCCGCGACCCTTATGCAGAAATAAGTGGTTTTATTATAGTGGCTTAATGGATAGTAATAAAGTCACATTCTGCTGAAGTACTGAAGGTACAATAAGGGTATTAAGTACAGATTGTAGATGTGGGTGGAGGGGAGCCCCTGCTGGTTATGCATCACTCACAACCCCCATCCTTAACTTGCCTTAGTTTCCTTTCAGATGTGTGAATCAGTCAGTATCTCGGGAGTGACTTGTGGGAGGCAGTCCTGTTGCTCAAAACGACTTCCAAACAGGAGGAACAATCAATACGAGAAAAGCACAGAAATATGTTGCAGCAGCAGTGTAAAAAGACGAATGGTACCCTACCTAAAATTAAATCTAGTCTAAATAAAGTGGATAAATGTGTAGGATAGTGCAAACAGGATTCATTTCTAATTAATCATTCTGATCATTCATTCCAAACAATTCCTAAGTGTTTTACACCTAGGGAGTACCCACGACTTCACAGACCCACCTGGGTGACGTGTGGAAGTCATGCCAGTAGACCTGCTACACAACATATCAAGTACAGAAGTGAGAACTTGTTTCACCAATCAAATCAAGGGAAGATTTTAGGCAAAACATCAGAGTCCTGAGCAGAATTTAGCCAGGGCACTCTGGATAAACATCCCTACTTAAAATAAACAGCTATAAACAGTGTCATAGGATCTTTGTTAACCAGGTAGTCAGGATATTGTCTAATCCGAATGACAGCACTGTCCACTCTTGCCTTAATGGGGCAACACTCGAGTTTGGAAAATGTAGTCAAGTGACAAAGAGTGCAACCTAATGTTCCACCAACTGCACTGACAGCAGTACCCTGGGTTTAACTGGAGGTCACTACACTCAGTACGTCCTAGGCCCACCCTGGCTTATCCTCAGAACTCGTCACTAATCAGCACGAATCAGTTACCACAAAGGTTTATAATACATGTACTGTGCTTCTTTAAAGGAAATGCTAAGCAAAATCACAGCCCTATTGGAGTCACAGTATCCATCAGCATCACATCAAATGGTGCTATGCTGTGCAATGCAAGAGGGGACTTAGGGCATCAGGCTGTGTAGTGCTTTATGTTTGTGGATTTACCTGCGTACTAGTTGCACAATGATGTGGTATCACCCCATCCGCTCTTCTTGTGGACTTCCTGCATTAACGTGCTTCAGCGTGTCTTGGACAAATGTCATTGTCATTGCATTTGCAATTCTCTTCACCAGTTTCTACAATCATCCCTTGCTATTCCCAGCAATCTGAAATCTACTTACCTTACCAGTTTGCCTATGAACAGGGGGACCGTTGGATATCTCATTCCTCCTCTTTGTTACTCTGTCCGCCAGAGCCATCTTTAAATACTGTCTGCAAGAGCAAATCTTTGCTGTTCAATGAATTCAAATGAAAACATTAAATAAAACTCACCTCTTCATCTTCCTTATGGTTTGGTGACATTAATCCAGTTATATGTAATATGCAGTAAATGATGCGAAAAAAAAAACGTTTTGAATTGGACTTTTGAATAAGATAAAAAAAGAACATTGCATTTTAAAAGATTTTTCATTTTTGTTAAAAAGCATGAATAGTATCCTTACACCAGTTTCTTTCAGTAAATTCACCAGATATCAAAATGGTTACATTCAGAGAAATAATTATGTTGTGTCTCAAAAGACACACTGCTACCTCATTTTGAAAGCTCATGTCACAGAAACTAAATGAAAGCTTATGGACGCTTTCATAAGATTTTTGAAAGTACTGTCCTGATGTCTTTTAGGTTGCCAGTTATACTGCAAGAGCCCTTTTAAAAATGATGATAGATGCCAAGTAGGCAAATGTCAGCAATGATAAAGTGACAGAGGATGTGAAATGTTTCTATCGAGCAAAAACTTTGGACAGATTTAAAATGTTTGAATAAAGATGAAATCACATTTTGGAAGTGACAGTTTTTGTAGCTGTTACTGGGTACACAGACTTTCCAGATTTCATTGTCAGTTGTCTCTTGTTGTCTCTTGGTCTAAATTTATATTTTTGTAGAACAGTTGATTGCTGAGTTAAAACATTGCATTTAGCAGTATTCTGGTTGGTTTTCCACAGAACGTTTACCTTCCTCTATTACAATATTTCTTTGAAATAAATGGATGTAAGGTGTTTTACTGTACTTAAACCAAGACTTACAGAGTAATCCAGGTAACTACCCTGTGATACAGTACACAGATACAGTGTGTTAGTATGAAAGGAGAAGCAATCTTTGTATTAGCAATGTAAAAAATAATTTTACCTCAGGGAGCAAGGTGCAAAAACACCTCCTTTATTTTCATTAAAAAATACTTTACTGACATCATCTAATTATTTTCTTTATCCAAACTCATAAAGCTTTTTGCAGGGTACAATCTCTGAGAAGGGTTGATCAATTTAAAATAGTTCAGTATGGCAGAAAACAAGAATCAGCATTTCTGTAGAATTTTTAAAATAATAGTCTTCTGCAATATGATAGGGTAATTGTGAAATAACACTATGTAGGGAGATTTTAATTGTCCACAGCGGAGTCTACAGTAGGTGTTTAGTTATAGGCATGTGGCAGATAGCCAGAAAATAGCATTGTCCTCACCCCTGTTCTGCCTTTAGATTGCTGATGTTATGTAAGAACAGTGGATTGAAGCTTAAAGCAAAAATACCCTGGGACATTTTCTTTTTCATACAAATTCTCTTTATTGGCCATTATTGTGGGACGTCACATATTTCAAGTGTGAAGTTGCTAGTAAAATGTACATTGAGCTTTTACACAGCATTGCCACATTTTAACTGTCAGAAAATCTATTGGACAAATAATAGTAATAAGAACATAAACCAAGGCTCCAAACTAGGTGCGCTTAGAAGCATACAGTGATAAAACGGTGCTTCCAATTTTGGTTTCATTATTGGAATAATATAAGAAATATATGATCATGCCTTTCTTTAGTAGTTCAAGTACAGTAGGTACAGTAGCTGCATCAGCATGCATAAGCTGCAAAGGAACAATAAAGGTTTATTCCATGCTGAAAAGAGAAGAAGGAACGTTTCGGCTGTGGAGTGTTCTTCTGGTGTGAAGCACCAGTGTGAGGTTAGTAGGGACCAAAAATAATACAAAAAGAGTGAAAAACAAACAAAAAGAAAGTGTACTGCAGCAGAGCAGCGACCAGACTGGACTTACTGTACCCTATTTAACGGGGTCCAGTCTTGTAGAGCAGGGAACCTAAGGCAAGAACAAAACAAGATCTTAGTGCATACAAAGAGTGTGTGTGTGTGTGTGTGTGTGTGTGTGTGTGTGTGTGTGTGTGTGTGTGTGTGTGAAAGTGCGTGATTGTTACGGCTGCAGCTGGCCCTAATTAACCCCTCATTACCCAATTTCCCTCACACACCCCTTCCTTCACTATTTAAACCCTCAGTTCACCTGGTAATATCGCTCGGTATTAGGAATCTATCTGCCACCTGAGCTTGTGCTCAAATTTACTGTATACTCAAGCAATTAGGATTTTGGATAAAAAGATGAATATGAGGCAAAAGTAAAAAATGTCACCTTTTATTTCTGGGTATTCTGTGCTTATATGTTAGGCTGTTTTAGAATAAGAAGAAGGGTCCACAGCCGAAACGTTGTGTTTTCTTTCTTCTCTTTTCAGCATGGAATAAACCTATTACTTGTTCCTTTGCAGCCTACGCATGCTGACGCAGCTGCCCACCTGTTTTAGAATAATACCACTTTTTGTGCTCAATACCCCCATTTCAGGTGAGCATAAGTATTGGGACAATACTGCCAGGTGTTTCTTATTGGTCAACTGGTGTTTCTTATTGGTCAGCTGCACACATAAAAGAGCTGTGAATGGGTAGTGATTTAGCCTTTACTCTTCCCTTTGGTGTTTGTCTCTGGAGTTAGTAGGCCTAAACCAACAGACTTCACTGTCCCAATGTTTGTGGAAGGCACTGTATATTTCATATTTACTATTATCAAATCATATCTTTATTTGCTTGTTTTGAAATGCAGTCACAGTTTGTAAGCCCCAAATGATTTTTTATGTTAGAAGGGTGGTTTTATTTATTCACTTTTAAAGAGAAAGCTAATGTTTTCACGACATCAGCATTAAAAAATGATCATAACATAAAGTAGGTTTCACTTGGCTTGGCTGCACCCTGATGCAATCATTTTCTTTTACTTTCTCCTGTATAGTTTTGGCAGAGGTGTTAAAGGGGTTAACAATGCAGCTATCAGTATTATATTAATTACCTTACTTTTTGGGATCCTCAAGTGATTGAACATGTTTCAATGATTTTTGAAAGTTGTATAGGACAGTTTTAAATGATTAATAATAACAAACACAGTCCTGAAGACTACAGGCTCTTCCTGTATGAACCAAATCCCTTCATGTTATTTAACCTGTAGTGGAAGTGCAACTAATTGAATTATTCAGCTGTTTAGAAAAATACACATTCTCACCAAAGAAAATAAGTGAAAAGAGCATATATATAGATGGCCTGTTATATTCGTTGACTGGATAATCACTTCACATTCACACTACAAGATTTGATCCTTTGAGGCAGAGCAGGAGATTGTAGCATGTGAAAAGACAATTGCATGTTTCTTTTATGAGTCACTGAGAATAAACCTCCAGAATACAAACATTTGGAATATGGTCAAACCATGTGAAATTTAACCTCACAGTTTTTGCATTTACTTATTTTTTTCTACTTCTGCTTTCTACATATTAACTTTATATAGTATTGTCAATTTTGTAAAGTAATGTGAAATATATTATTACACACCTGAAGAAGGCTCAACAGCCGAAACGTTGGTTTTTTCTTTCTTCTTTTTTTTCAGCATGGAATAAACCAATTACTTGTTCCTTTGCAGCCTACGCATGCTGACGCAGCTACCCACCTGAAATATATTATTATATTATAATTTAGTACATTATAAGATATAGTATATATTAATATTTTATATTGATAATATCAACAAAGAAATATATCATATAACAGATAATTATCATTTGGGGATCCTGACAAGTAAAGGTACAGTATATAATGTTAAGACTCTTGCTTCTGTCTTTCTGTTATGAGGTTATCCATAGCATAATACAGTATAAGCAGACATTTTCTCTCTTTCTCAAACTTGGAAAGATAAGATGATTTACAGAGGCTGCTGTGACATCATGACTATTGTTATCTTGGTTAGACTTTTTCTAAAATGCTTTTGTTTTGTTTTTTTTTGTCTTGTTGCTATTTAATTATTGCAGATTTTCATTAGCGCAACGTAAAGTATCACATTGCTGTATTCTTACAAATGATTCAATGTCTAGCTGTTAACATGACCTTTAAAATAATTGCCTCCCACAGGGTAACTGTGGTTGTTATTTCTGCTGTGCACTGAATGTGATGGTGCCTGAAAAATAATTTTAAAAAACATTAAATGAAAATGATCAGCGAAACTAGTTAACAGCATCCCTTATAAGAATGGGGAGAATCTCTAAAGTAAACTAAATCTGTACCGGCACTGAACCCAAGATGGGCTACCCTTTTTCCAGCTCCCCAAACACCCAATTAGGATCATTGTACAAGGAGTAAAGAAAATAACCAGCTTGTGGGGTAGTTTAAGGCTGGCACATGATTACAACCAGAGCAATTCCACTTCATCCTGCATCAGGCGGTACCCTGGTATCTCCAAACAGGAGAGGGAGAAAGAAAGTATTGATCTGAATAAAAAATAAAAATATGCTTACTTACAGTATTTACTGTATAAACTACACCTGGACCTGGCTGTTATATTTTATCCAAGTCTTGTTACATATAAAAATACTTTTTTCCGAGCATGTGGAGAAAAGTTTGCTTCTTAATATTGTCCTGTAAAGCTGTAATTTATAAAATAGTATTGTATTCATTTTCTTTACCTACTTTAGTCGGAACTGATTAGTCGGTTATTTCTAAAAACGTAAATATTCTTAGTTACCCAACATGTATATTATACAGTATGTTTATTTCATAGCTTTAGCAGTGAAAACAGGGACTGTGGAGAACTACCTGAGAGCTATGATGATAATAATAATATGATGTAATATGTGTTACTATATGTATGTATTAAAGTTATCAAACTGGTTCTGGGGTTTTTAACGAAAGTTCGGGAGGGTCAAAGGCAGCCGAACTAATTGAACTCGGCTGCCGCAACTTGCACTAATTCTGACGCAAGTGCTCAGTCTCCATATATACCACATGTCACTCTGCTTTCCCTCCCTCGTTTTTCACGTCCCTCCTCCACCTTTCGCCACCTTGCAGTTCCCCTGTTGGCCACATGGGGGCCCTATCCTCCGTGTCCAATGGCCAGGAGGTTGGCCCTCAGATAAGCGGCCTAAATCATTTCTTCACTTCTCAATAAACAATTCTACTTTCTCCCAATCTTCAGCTGCTGTCATTCCTCATGAACTTGCCATTTTTCAGAGATATGAAGTGAGACGTAGTTGTTTCCATAAGTAATCTAGGTATTCTGAAATAAAAATAAAAGAAAAACTATGACAAACATACTCCATGCTGTCAAGTAGATGTTATAACATGTTAATCATACATATTGTTGTTGTTTTTATCATTTATTTTTTGAAAGGTAACAAATGTCGGTAATGTACATACCTTTTAGGGTGGGTCTCTCAGCTTTACTTGGAAAACAAAAACAGAGTAACTTTAAAAACTGTGAGCAAATGGGACAAGTTATAGTTCCCAGTTATTTTGAAACTAGGACACTTATCATTTGTCATTTTAGATTGGCGGAGCAGCTCATCTTTGTAATAAATTACTGTCTGTGCTTGCGCGTGGAGTACTCTTACCTCCTACACATCCCTAGTTACTGTAGCAGGTGTCAGTGACAAAGAATGGAAGTCTTCCAGTTTGCACAGTGACTCACATGTTTCCAAACTGTAACTTAAACATCCTGGAGACATGCCATGGGAAAAAAAAGAATGGCTAAACAAATATGAACTGTATTTATGCTGTTATACTGTAATAAAACATGTTGCTTGTTGAGATTACACGGAAACAAAGGTTCCAGTGTCCATAACATTTATGGAGAGTTCGTTATTGCTACTTTGTTATTTTGATGGGATTCAGAAGGGGCAATCATACAGCTGTTAAGAAAAGATGGACTCTTTGAGGTTTTCAGTCTTTGTAGGGGTTCAGGAGCTAGTATATCCACACTGTGCTGGTGATACAGGTAGAGGTTTGAATTCCCACGAAAACTGTCTCTTCCACACTTTAAAGCTCATGTTGTAGCTTTCACCCATCATCATGGTCTTCAATCAAGAGGTGATGCTTGATGCTTGATGAATTACATTTTTAGGATGCATGAGTTGAAAAATGCAGTTGATACAAAATGAACATTGCTGTATTGCTATCTGTACATAAAAGATATTAAATCCAAAGGCTTTTCTTTGCTTCCTTACAGTATATTTAAATGTATTTCAAGAAGTGGCTGGATGAAAGCCTTGGATTAATTAGCTAAATGGGTTAGATTTGTCGAATGGTCTCTTCTCATTTGTAACCTTTATGTTCTCCTTCTTGTTCTTGTATTATTTTTCTTATTGCTAATAATAATAATAATAATAATAATAATAATAATAATAATAATTTTGCAAGCCATCACGATAGCTTATACCGACAAAGTAAATGAGTCTGCTGTCGCCGTTTGTTTTTGTTAGTTTTGGAAGAAGTGGTTTAGACATTTATGTCCTTATTGGGAAATGAAACATAACTCCTCACTTTTTGTTATACAGTATGTACTTCTTTGAACTAATGGTATACCTTGTTATCATAGCAAGTTCCTAGTGTTTGGATCCCAGGGAGAATTTGATGAAATATAACTAGTTTTACTGCCAGTAGGCATGCAACCTTAACAATATAATGAATTTTAATGTTCTTCAAAATATGTTTTTGGATTCACTGATAAGCTGCCAACTAGGTAAAAAAAAGGAAGTACGAGAGGTTAATTCTGTGCTAAAAAGAAAGAAGAAAGAGAGGAGGATAAAACAACACTCTGACTGTATCTCCTTCTCACTCTCATGAGCCACATCTCACTCTTCACTTTTCTTTTACTTTTCAGCCTGGAATTAACCTCACTTGTCAGTTTTGCAGCCCACATTCTGACACCAACCCCAGTCTAGCCTCAAAAGAAAACAATTTAATAAAAAAAATGGATATAACTTGAATTATGAAAAGTATAAACCGCACAGTAAGTGCTTTAAATTTTACTGTGTTCAGCATTACATTGTGAGAAATGATCTACTTGCTATTTTAAGGTTAATGGACTATTGTTTGTGTACTATCTGCTTAACAAAAGTAAATAGTCTTTCTTTGAAGGAACAAGATGTAACTATAATATTAAACAATGTAAGAAAACATACTGTGCTTCTTGGCAATATAAATTGCATGTAATATGAAATAAGCAATTACCTAATCTTGCTCCCACAGGAGAAATTTACTTGTACATATTGGTGTATGTTTTTCATTTTCAATATTTATCTGGTTCATATAGTACAATGTCATTGCATCTTCTGAAAGAGAAGCAAACATTTCAATACAAGACTAAAAAAAGGCAAATCATTTCAATCAGTGCTGTGGGTACATTTCAACCTAGAAACCCTTTTTTCTAATGGTGCCACTGAATTAAACTCTTTGAAAACCTACCAGGGATTGTTATAAATATGCACTGAAACAACGACAACAACAAAAAGAATCTCTCTCGGGTTCAAAATTAATGAACACACAACAATCCATGAGAGAATTTTTTTTGAAAAGCTTGAGAAAGAAATGTAAGTAAAAACACATCAAACCGATGTTAATTTATTTTCTAAGACGGTGTTAACATATTTCTTACTTTTAAATATACTTTGAATTGATATACAGTCACCTGTAATATCATAGCTGTGTAAATGATATAGATTTATTACACATATATGTGTAAATTGAGCAAGCTAGAGTGCTGTAACTGATACCATTTTTTCATTTTACATTTTCTAAGAAAGTGAGCATCTGGGAGGATAGTGAGTTTTTTATTTCATAACTTTGGCTATGGTTCTAGCACAGGCATATTATTCAAAATGTCATGGCACATCTGCAATGGAAAATCCATTACTCACAGAATGTGCTGAATAATTTTCAAGAAACGATACAGATTTTTACATCTGAACCTTTTAACAGAGGTGGAAGATGTCTGAAAAGGGCCACTAACAAAGAAACAATGCAGGTGTTTTTTTATTTTTTATCGTTCTTCCATCTATTTTCTAATCATTTTATCCAATTCAGGGTCAAGGGGCAGCTGGAGCCTATCCCAGCGAGCCACAGGCACAAGGCAAGATACACTTTGGACAGGATGCCAGTCTATCTCAGGCCTCAAACAAAGACACACATACTCCAATTCTGGGGCCAATTAACCTACCAGTATGTCTTTGGACTTTGGGAGGAAACAGGAGCACCCAGAGAAAACCCACCCAAACCAGTGAAGACCACACAACCTTCATACAGATAGCACCACAGGTCCAGAATTGAACCCAGGACCCCAGCGCTGTGGGGCAGCACTGCTAACTACTGTGTCAGCTTGCCACTCTAATTCATTGAAGTGAAAATATATAGTTGGTGTTTCTTTGCTTTTTTTTTTCTTAACTCCAAGTCTCAACTCCAAACCATACCCGAGAGCTCTCTGAGAATTTCCAGAGCTTCTGGGAACGTGGTCATATACTGTTCTCCAGATGACAGTGGAATGGAAATATACTGATGCTAATGGCAGCAAATCACTTTAATTTAACATTTAGGGGCCGATGCCATCCCAGAGCTCTCTTTTGCATTGTGTTTCCTAGTGACCATAGTCTCCCAGTTGTGATCACAACCTCACAGGGGAATCTCTGAGTGCAAGCGTGATTTTTCTTTAATATTTGTGGGTGTTCAACTCAGAAGTATTTGCTGGAATGTTACAAGGATAGAAGAAAAAATGAAGTACCATGCCAACAAAATCCAAAGTGAATGAATGGGTTATTTGCTTGCAATCAGATTAAATTAGGTATTGGAATAAGAGACATATTTTTCTCATATCAGCTTTTTCAAAAAAAATGACTTCTTTTTCCTGTGCAAGGCTAGTGACTCTGTAGTGGAATGTCAGGAAGTTGAGAAGGAGGGATAAAGTGTGTGTGTTGGGGAGGGGGGGGATTCATTTGTGAATTAACATGGTAAGGTTGAATTTATGATGCCATAGTTTTAATGATCTTGAAGCATTATCTCTTTTCAAATGAACTTTTCACAGGGAAAAGCTATATTTATGCACTTGTCACAGGGCCTTGCACTGCTCCACACACACAGGCAAAGGTGAAAAGAACGTGCACAGCCAGCATGGGTGAAATCACACCTCCCACTTCCACACTAACTGGATCCGACAGTAACTTACCATCCCAAAGTTTCGTCTGGATGGCTTGATTAAAGGACAGGTAACGGAAGCTTTCCAATGTGTTTTAGGATTGCAGATAGTTTAGATCAATGCTTTAGGAAACAAGAAATTTAAACAAAGAATATAATTTAAAAATATGTGTCAATTATTATTGTATCATTTAAATGGGGGGGAGGGGGGGTAAAAATTAGATAAGGTAAAGGTTATAATTGAGTGAAGAGGTTAATGGGACCAGAGCTTCTCCCAGTTTCTGTAACATTAAGTCAAGTAAGAGCATGTGACACCCCCTAGATGGGACACTACGGTTGTGTTATCCTTTTATACAGCTGTCGGAACTGGAGCAATTGGGATACCTTGCTTGTAGTTAAGACCCAAATGCCTTCTCCACTACTCTACACTTCAAAGGAATTACAAGGTAAATAAGGCAGAAACAGGGTTCTTTTTTGGTTGGTGGTAAATATTGCTGCCTTTCAGGGGCCCTAGGTTCAATTTCAAGGGGCTATCTACATGGAGTTTGTATGCTCTCCCCATGTTTGCATGGGTTTTCATACAGAGTGCTTCGGTTTCCTCCCACAGTCTGGAGACATGATGGGAAAATTGGCTCTGTTGTGAGTGTGTGTACGCACAGACAGTATTTGTGTCTGTGTGTACCCTGAAGTGGACTGGCATCCCATCCAGGGTGTGACCTACCCTGGACTTTACCCTGTATTGGATAAAGCCGTTAGAAAATGGATGAATGTGTTTCCTTGCTTGTTCCTTATGTGTAACATAAAGGCATTGCCCTAGCCAGGGTGGACAGAATAAAAAGGAGTGGACTTGGAGACTTATCGAGCCAGTGATCTGTTGCATTAAGCAGGAAGAAATAGATGGATAGGTTAGAAAGAGCTCACTTTGATTTATATATGGAAAAGGTGCTGTGGGAAGTTGAGAGGTCCCATCTGCTGTAGTGTTGAGATTAGATACTAATTCACATTTGTACTGATTGCTTCTAAAACATTGCATCCGAACTATATTAAGTATTGTGACTGTCGCAGTTCCGTGCAGAGTCATGCCCTTGCCGATCCACCCCACTGGTTCATCCCGCAACACTTGAGTTCGAACCCAGGTCTCTGGCGTAACGCAACAGGGAACCAGCCGAGTGAGCTAAAGGAGACCTCCCCCAACCGGGGCGACTGAGGTCTCTGCTACGTGTAGGGAGGGCGATGATATCACCGTGGCCAAACTAGTTCCGCTACAGTATCATCATTTCTATACACATATTTGTACAAATGTTTTATACAGTACATATATAACACAAGTGAATATGAATATCAAAGAATATGAAAATAAAATAAAAAGAAGCAACAATAATTTAAAAGCTTGCTGTACTGGATGCATTTTTGTCTATGTTAAAATTGGAGATTTGGCTCAGGGGACTTACATAGTCTCTGGTCTTGAATATAACCAAGTAAGCAAGGTCAGCTTAAAAATGACACCATTTTTAACATTTTAAATATATCTGGTGGTGTATTCAGCTAAACGTTTTCTTGCTTAATTTGAGACTTAAAATGCACAGACGGTTATGTGCTTAATTTGCAAGAAATATATTTGCATTAAAATGAAAAGCAGTGGCTAATGGGACTGATCCATGAAAGAATCCAAGTGTGGCTACCAAGGCTGATCCAGGCAGTCTGGCTGCTAAGCCTTGCCACTGGTCCAGCATTTGGCGAATGTCACAGGGTGCAGACAGATAGAGCAGGTCACTGGCAGTGGGGGAATCCCTCAGGCAGGAGGATTCAGGATGTGTGTCCTTCTGAGATGAAGGTTAGTAATGCTGAGAGTACTACCCTGGTCAGAAAGGAGCTCAATGACAGAGCATCAGATCAATGGCACAGCAGGTAGACATATCCTGAGACTAATGGAATTAGCATCCATTAATTGGGTAAAGGTAGTTGGGACAGTTGGCCCAAACGAGTCTGCAAAGCCCAAGGAGATGCTTGACTCCTTGTGCACATGCACTGCGTTCCTGAGGAAAGCTCACCCAGGCACGACAGATGACCAGCCAAACTTCATAAGCTTTTTTTCAGCACTGTAGATACCGAGTCATGCAACAGTTATTCTAACTGATCCATAGCTTCACATTGAATTAAATTTGATGACAAGATATCTGGAAATGTTTGAGGACCTTGCAAGAGTAAATAGGACTCCAGTATTGTCAAGGACCAGTGATGGGTCCTGATTCTGCTGTGTAAGACATTGTGAAAATATGGTGGCTGACTGGTAGTGATCATAACATTTGAACATGATGGTGAAAAAGAGGGATCCTTGAAAAGACGGATGATGTGATAACCTTATGTGTACTGCCTGATCATTTATTATAACATTCAGACAGTCTTGATTTTCCCAGCATTTTGTCATGTACACCACGGATTCACAACTCCAGTGCTGGAGTGGTTTTCTTTATGCCTGAGCCCCTAAATTGTTTATTTAATTAAGCTCATTATTTGCTTAGTTGATACAGCTGAAGCCTAACCTTGTTCTTAAGAAGCTGGAGATTCAAAGACACATACAAAACCTGTTGGACAGTGGCCATTGAGGACAAACTGTAGTTTAATGTTATTTAGAATGACATTTTCAAGATCTAGAAATTGCAGTGTCAGCATATATCCACCTCATTGCTTATGCCAAACATTTAGTGCAATCCTTTGACCATGTTTCAAATGAGAATTGTATTTTACCGTCATAAAAATTATAGGTAAGTGATATTATACATATCTCACATACATTAATAACTCTTATTCCTTTCATTCCTTTCATTTAAAGTACTGTATAGAACTTTCCATCTAAAAGCATAACAAAGCACTTCTATACTTTACATAAAGGAGGAGATTTCCTTCAACCACCTCTGAAATGCAGTACACAATCGAGTGACAGGCATTATGCACCAGCAGCCTCACTGAACGCAGGTTAGGTGGAGACATGAGAAATTGCTTCAGCAGTTAAAACTAAGGGGGATCTTTTTGTAGGCTCAATTGCACAGGCCCAGAGTGTAGTTTAGCCAGAACACTGGGGATAACACCCTTACTCTGGTGAGCATTAAAACACAGTCTTAGAAAAGTTTCAAAACAGAGCAGGTCATCCAAGAACATTAAACTAGTATGACTTAAATGAGCATTACACAAGCTATTATATTTCAATTTTCAGTCAAACTGGTTTACCCATACACCATTACCTGAACACAATGGCTAATGTTAAATATATTACCTTATGTTTTTTGTAACAAGAAACTGAATAGACAATACTGCTACATTTGGCGTTATTTTAAATAGAATTTCACTAGTGCTATGGTTTTGTAAAAGCCTTAATTTTGTTACTTATAGTGGATAATTTTGTAAAGTATAGTGGATATTTTAAGTTGTGTACTTTTCAGAATTTTAGTGAGATGAAAAAGAACAAATACATTATAAATTTAAATTATTTTACTGTAAAATGACAGTAACATTCTTTAAACATTCAATCAATTAAGTCAGATTTTTCCTGCGATGACAGTTGACCTTAGAGAGCAGTGCTTTATTTGAGTAGAGCTCTAAACTGCTTTCTAAGTTGTAGATGGCACTAATGATATACAGACTTGGATCTGAAGAAAGAAAACAACTTTGAAATTCTAACTGTAACTTGTTTTTCATACAGAAAAATACTGGAATCTTAAACAGGAATATTGCTCAGTAGACAGTCCTATTATTTCAGTCCCAAATTCATGGAAATGTAGACAAACAAACATCTGATTCCCATCACATATTAAGCACTTTATTATGTTCAACAGATTAGTAATTATTCTTTATTATGTTTTAATGATTGTAAAGTTTTTTACTTTATATTTTTTAATGTTATTTTACAATTACAGAAGAGTTAGCTTCGTGAGAAATATTTTGCACAGTTTATCCAAATCAGGATTCAATCTCTCAGCTCGCTCCTGCTCAGAAAGCGGTCAATCTCAGCAAGCAATGGGCGTATAGTAGGGTACATCCTGGAAGGGAAATCACTCCATCCCAAGGCACACACAGATACACACTCACAACAGGGAGAACATAGAATTGAACCCAGGTCCCCATCGCTGTAAGGCAGCAATGACATGCCTCCCAGAATTTCAATTTAGCAGGTTCAAAAGATTCACCAACAGACGACCTCTACCATTGAGGTGTACCATGTACTGTATATTACAAATATTATGATGACACCAAATAATGTTTTTTCAAAATGAACATTTAAAGTGACCATTCATAGACGCAGACAGCTTACAATCATATGATTTAATTTAGCACAAGAAACTCCAATGTCAGACAATTTCATCCAATAGATCAGCAGAGTCTTTATCCAGATTAAAATGAAGTCCAAAGTGAACTGTCAAAAAAAAATGCCTGATCACCTCCGATTAGAAGAATGAACATGGCTTTATTATGACAGCAGTTCATAGCTAGTGGCTTTGTGATGTGATTGTATCCTGTCCTTCAGGATACATCTAAAATTTAATCTTGCAGGTTCCTTACTGCAAGTATAAAGAAATAAATGTCTATATACACATGTAAGGGCATTTAACTACCTATCTGTCCACTGATGACAGAACTCATTTTTAATCCTAAGGCATGAGTCACCTGTGCTTTGCCTGAAGAGAGCAAAGTGGCAATCAGCTTTCATAGATCATGATTTAAAATGCATGCTGACATTTCACACTTTAACTGACCATCCAACCTCCGGCAAACACCCAAATGAAGTCACTGTTGCTTTCATCTGTACTGATTTTCTCTGCATTCATCTACACCAGAGGTACAGTTTTTCACTATGCTGAAGTGTACAATACTGCTCTCAGCATAGTAGTGTGCTACTACAGTATACACCACTATGCTGAAGGGTGGCATAGAAACCATCACGCTACTTAATAGGCTCAAGGATTTTATTTATACATTTTTTTTACAGAAATTGTTCTGTTCCTCACTTGTACTGGGTTTCATTTTATTTCTATGTTTTATTTATAAGCGCTTTTCAAAAAACATGCAATGCATCAATAGCCCACCTGTTGAATGAGATATATTGAAGATGACAGAGAAAAAAGCAGAGCTTCAAACTTTGGCTTGACATATCACCTCATGCCATTTGCTGCTAGATGAGATATTTATTGGAAAACTCAAAATAGTTTCAAACTGAGTTGCATAGCTTTTTCAAGCGTAATGTTTTTTGTTGACCTTTATATATTTGGAAGGAGCTGTTACATAGAGTAAGAACAGAAGGCTTTCATTGAATTTCAGACAGCAAATGTTGTTTATGACTGGAACCAGCAGTTCCATGGGACTGCAAACTCACCTGGGATGTGAAGGAATGGTGGTAGCAGAGGTAAGAAGAACTCATCCATTCTCAAATTATAGTTAAATGTTACACAGAGTAAGGACATAAGGCCTGCTTGTAATGTCAGACAGTAAATATCCAGATAACATTGGTTACTTATTCTAATAACATAACAACATGTGAAACTCTAAGAATACCAGGAATGTGTCTATACCAGTGTCCTTCCTTGTCACCTTCAACGCTTTAGGCAATGCAGTATGTTTGAATAAATGCTCTACATATCTGAAAAATTGTAACAGTTTCCTGTATGCTTAATGGACAATTAAAGACCACGTACCTTACAATGATTGACAAAGCAACCTCATTCATATTTAAATACGGTTTCATATTATAATCATATATCATATATATATTCATATCATAAGTGCAAAATGAAGCTCCTTTTCACGTATTTTCATTCAGAGAAAACGCCTCTTTGCTTTCAACACCATCATAGGAATATGAATTCATAACATTCAGGAGAATTAGAAAACAATGATCCTTGAAGTATTATTACAGATGAAGCCTCCTGCTTTTACAGATTAGGTTCCTCTTAAGCAGCACAGGAGGTTATAGCGGCACAACAGCTGCTGTTTGTAAAGTCCTAGCCTAATGCAAAAAAAGGAATAACTAAACAAAATCTCCTAAAGTTCCTCCACTTTAAATAACCATTTTGGAGCTCCACTGAATTGGTAAACACAGTCCCACATTTATAGCTTAATCTGTCACTCTCGTTTCTTTGTACATTGCTGAGAAAAGGATTGTTAACGCCCAACAAATTACGAACCAGACATTCACAGACATTTTTTAGCACTGTATTGCATAATAGTGAAGGGCTGGATGAGGTAACGTCAATTAAATATTGTGAAGTTGCTTTTACTAGCTGACTCCTGAAAACCCAAAACGTATTTGGCCGTGTGGCACAGAAGAGGAAAATATAGAGTTAAACACAGGAATCTGTAAGAAAAAGAAGTGTATATACTGTAGTAAGAACAAACATTCTTACAAAATTCTAACAGGGGTCCCCATCTGTATACAGTACGTGTTGAGCAGCGGTCAGTACAGCTACTGAATGTTCAGCTACTAGATGTTCAGCTGTTCACCTGCTACAGGGCAGGAACATTTGCACAGATGCAGAGAATATGTAACAAAAATGTGTAGTTCATATTGGGGCTCAGCACAGGGGTGGAAAATGTCCTCCTGAAGCAAAAGAATTGTCAAAAAAGAGTTGTGACAGGAATATGTACTCCATTTAACACAAGCCCTTAAGGGTGGGGATTGGAATATTTTTATCAAGAAAGCTTGGTATTGCAACAGAACGTATATGGGCAACTACATCATGACAAAAAATACAGAATAGAAGTCTAAATTAGTCAAATTAAATTCCATTCATTAGGAATAGCCCTTTTTTCTGTAAATTTAGGTGACTGTTATTTGTTTAAACCAAGAGTAAACCTGCGAACAAATTTAATATATTCTAAGACGCATATAAGGGAATCTTTGAGTTACCTTAAGTGCTTTATAGCATTTGGAGTAATGCAACATCATTAACATAAATATAACAAAATGTATATTGACAGAAGATGGGAGCAGTGGTAAGTGGCGGCTGAGAGAGCACTGGCATGTAAAATGTTTAAACAGCATTAGGATCAGTACATGTCTCAGCTCTTCTAATTTCCCCTGGGTATAGCTCCAGCAGAAGGAATACAGCAGCTGAATCCACTGAGCCCTGTGAACCTGGTCAACAACATCGCCCGGGTTCCTTACATGTTCTACACAAGAGACTCGCACTGACACAGTCTTTAATTAAATCAAAAGCTCCAGCTCTGCTCTGGTTTTACTTGACAGTGGCCTCCATGCTTGAAAGGTGTCAGTTTAAACCACAAACAGATGATTTTTTTCCCCCATGCAAGTCACTTCAAACATTTTTATTGTTGTTGAGAGATTTGGTGCCTCACGTCGCCACTTAATCAATTGCTGGTGAAAGAAGACGAGGTAGAAGAAGTGGTGGACTGTTACTGTCGGGGTCAGAGCCCTGGGTTATGGGTAGGGTGGCTCAGCTGGGATACAGGTATTTTGTTTCCTAGTAAAAGAATGGGGAGAGTGTCACTCACAAGTTTCTTGTTCTCTATCACTGTTCTAAAGGTTTTGCTACCAAGTTAAGGCTATTGTAAATCTTGTTTAAAACTGAATGGCTTTCTCTTCTGGGGGGAGCGTATTCTTTTAACTGGGAAGGCTCAAACTACCCCTGACTTTTATGTCAGAACTGCTGCTGGCTTTTGGCCTAGATGTGAGGTGGGTCTGTGAAGGAGACGCATCTTTGTAGATGATATGAACCGGTCCCTAGCAGTGCGTGCATAGTCTTGTTTGCACCGTGAATAATGTGAAGTGAATTTTCTTAAATTTAGAATGTACTGAAGTGCAGACAAAATCATGAGCAGAGCCTTTTGCGGTCATACCCTCCTGAGTATATCGACTTCATATTTGCTTCCTTTCTATATTTACAATACCTGTCCCCCCAAAATAGAATGTATTCAATGTATACAGCCACATATTACAAGCAACAGGCTTTGCGTGTAGCTTTTGGTGAATGTGGCGGCCAGACTCCCCTGAAAAAGGTAAATTTCCAAAACAAAACCGCTTTTTTTCTCGTCATGCCCCCCATTGCACAAAAAAAGAAGAAGTAGCACCAGAGAAAGCCATCTCCAGAAGAAATTGATTTCTTTTTTGTTTTAATGTTGAAACCTTAGATGTAATAGCTGCAGTTTCATTCTCCATTGGGAGCAGATATAACTGCAGGTCTGAGATAATGCAGCAGCAGCTCGTGATCAGCCTCATTAGCTTAGACATAGGTTTCTATTTTGTTGCTGGTGTAATTTATTTCAGACTCCAATGCAGCGTAATAAGAGCCCCATGACATGCATTGCAGTCTGTTGCCTCCTGCTGGCAGCTGTCATTCTTTTCTTCCATATTCTGTTTTTACCTTTTTTACCATAATGGAATCTTGCAATTAAGTTATTCTTTTTGGAATGGTGACCTTTTGCATAAACGTTGTTTTTTTTCTTTGTCTAAAACTTAATTATATGATTTTGAGAAAAAAATACAGAAGCAAAAATAATAAAAATTAATGTGTATCCATTCATGTGAGTCTTTTAAAGTCACACGTGTATTTTTTTTTAAAAAAAAAACAGGGCTATATTGAACTGTAGTTTCTGCCAGAAAAGAAAAACAAAATCACACTTGTAAATCATCCATCCTTGAGGGATGCAGATTTTTTTTGCTCAAAGCCCTTTTTAAATTGTATTGATCTTTTCTATAGCTGGAACAATTCTCCAGAACTAAAGCTGATAATTTAAAGCTAAATACAGTATAAGACAAGATTTTAGCCATTCAATGCATGTGATATGTACCGTTCAACAATGCTGGAGAAGGAGAAATCAGGAAGTAATTTATTTAATAAGGTAGATTTTTGTTATGCAAGGTTTTGTGTCCTAATGCCCGTCCAGCTAAGAAATCAATGGGCTGAATTTTTTTTTACGTTTACTGTGCTTTTCAGCCTTTTTTTTTCAGCTTTACTGTACATTTAAGGATAAAGTACATAAAGCTTTGAGAAGACCTAAGACCATTTACGTTTCACTTCATGTTTTGTTAATTTATGAAGACAAATGTTAACTATTCATCTCCAGAGTCCAGAGTGGTTATTAGTGAAAAACAGCTTCATTCTTTAAAAAAAATAATAAGTAATTAATTGTCAGCTGAGATTGATTTTACACAGTATAAGAGAAAGCACAGGGTAATGATTCATTTTGTGGTTGGGTGCCTTATAGTAGGGGGTGAGCTAGCTGAAAATTTGTACTGTATGTTTCTTGTCTTTTGAAGACAATTCACTCAAAAAAAAATAAAGATTAGAAGCCGAGATAGATATGTGCTTTTAGCAATTGCAAACCCAACTCTTTAAAAAGAGTGTAATCCTATGATAAAAAATCTGTGAGGTATGTGCTCTGATTTTTAAAATTGTTACTTGTAATGCCATTAAAAGGGCTTAATGTTTCCATAATTGACTAATTTAAGATGTTTCTGTCTATGATATCCATTGTAGTCCAAGTCCTGAAGCACTTTTTATCATGATTTAGTTATTTTAGAAAAGCTTTGTTTTCTAAGTGTGATATTAATATTTCTATAGACTGAATAGACTTGTCATTTGGCATTGAACTACATGAATGAGTTCTTATATCTCTGTACACAAAAACAAGATATGACAGGATCTTAGCACAATGGTCTGTTTTATTGTTTCACTGTTGGTCTCCATTTATTTAAAGAGCACAAGGCCCCATTTTGATTCCTTCTTGTTTTATTTGGTACATTTAGCTTCTTGGTACTACAAATTGGTATTACTATTTATTAAAATTATATTTTTTCAATGCGAATATGCTAGTATAACTATACAGTATATATATGAAAGACCCAGTTTATTCTTAATTCTCTATCAATGTTTGTCTGTTCACAATACTGTAATTTAGGTGAATTTAGGATAAATGTGAAAATAAAAAAATGGTTAAAACTGAACTACAGGGGTGAATTATACCCACCTATAATTATGAAAATTGTCAAATTTTCCATAGACACAAAGTATTAAAAATAACACTAATTCAAAAAATTTAATGAAATTGTTTTGGGAAACAAGGTTTGTGTGATAGAAATAAAAATGTATTGACCATACTAATGAAAAGTTCATTAAAACCCTGAGTTTGTGATCTTCTGTTGTGTAATGTTTTCAGCAAAGAATCTGTCCTGTGGACCAGTGGCAGCCATGTTGGAAGAATAATGCAGAGGCTAAATGTCATGAGCACTAACTAATTCATCTTTCAGCTTTGGTTAGAAAAAGACATTTTAGACATTTTTGTTATCATTTAATTAATATGCGTGTGCATTTAATATTCTCTTAAAGAGGATCAGTACATTTTAAAGACCCCAAGACATAGTCGACAAATGTTACTTATTTGTAAATACTGTAGATGACATAGACATTTGTCAGTACTCTGGGACAGAAGGAGGTTTATTTTGATCCCACAAGATAACTTTTTATTGCGTCCAGTAATAGGCTCATGTGCCAAAAGATATGAATTAGATATATGCTGAATCACTCCTGGGCTATATAATGTATTCTTTTCTGAAACGATGTCTAAACACCACTCTATTATAAAAAGATTGAGTTGGGAAACTAAAAAGAGTGATTAAATGAAAATCTATAACAGAGAGCATTAAGATTAACAGTTTTTTTTCTGAAGGGTGCTTTAAGAAGGGTAATGCATGCACACAGCTTCTTCATTAGTACCAAATGGATTGATAACAATGAGCTGAATGGCCCGTTCTTTCCTGTATTCTTCAGTTCTTGATTTATTCCCCTGTAGTACATGAATTCATTTCAGACAGGCAGCGTGTCATCTCATTTGCCTCAGATTGTTCTTGTCAGAGCCCTTTTTTTCTAATTTTAATCAAAACACAATTTATGTGTTCCAGTAATGGTAACAAGATCACCATTATGACTTTTTACAGCTAAGGGTTGTCTCTTTTGCCACTTTTACCGCTGTTAAGGAGGAAGAAAAATTGTTCTGAATTAATGTGAGTAGATTACTAAGGCAAGATTAGAAAATATTTCTCATACTGTCGCTTTGCTAAGGCTTTCTCTGAAATAATGTACATCTTAATATGTTAAATAACCATTTAAATAATATACTAAAAAAATACCCAGTACAATCTTGGCGTTCTTTGTAAAAAAAAAACCCTCATAGGATTCTTCAAGGGAAAGAGCTGAAGAAAGCATGCATTCTCAAGATAACATGTTCCATTGAATTTGATTCAACAGTAATTTTGTTTCTCAAAGAAGAAAGAACATGTTATTATGAGCTGTAAGGCTTATATTTCTTAGTTGATTGGTTTTTAAAGAAATTCATTTTGAAAAAGCTGGTCTTTTCTCTTTGGTTTCCCATGGAAACAAATATTCACTCCTATGTTGACAAAATCATGTTGAAGCCTAAAGGATCATCAGGCCAGACCTCGTCCCAGTTTCTGCAGCATTAAGCAGATTAAGAGTATGTGAACCCCCTCCATTTATATTTTAAAAAATTGCACAGTTAACCTCAGCAATGCTAGGACCCATTTGGCAACTGTATCTCAGTCCTTTACTCAAGGGTGCTACATCAGTGTCTGAAACCACAATGCTCCAGCTAGAGACCATAGCCCAAATGCCTACTCTTTGCTTCCTCAGATAAGATCACTTTATTAGCCATATACAATTTCTTGCATTAGGAATTTGTCTTTCCGCATACCCCAGCTTGCTCTCCATGAGACTCAGACAGGGAGAGAAGCCTGGGGTCAGAGCACAGCATCAGCCACTGTACAGCGCCCCTGGAGCAGTGGGGGTTAAGGGCCTTGCTCAGGGGCCCAGCGGAGTAGGATTCCTCTGCCGGTCGCAGGATTTGAACCTTCCAGCCACAGGCAACAGTGCCATCGCTCTGTCCCGGATATAGGAACAGTGTTGAAATATTGAATAGTGTAAAAAAGCAGTGCTGGTAGTTTTCTGCACTATTTTGCCAAATAAGATCATAACTGATCCTTTCTGCCACTTGGTATAAAGTGCATTTGCGTCCAATACAGGGTCATGGGGAAGCTGTAGCTTCCTGGACCAGAAAAAAGTGTTTTTCTTTTTGCTTTTGAAGGTAACGCTGAACCATTTATAAGTAATAACTTAAGTTTAAATTGTAAAGCTCTTATGTTCTGTTGTCCTCTATTTTGTTAGTATTTACGATGGTGTACTACACATTGAAGATAAAGTAATCATTTTTAGGGGTTACTCAATGCTATGCAACAACTAGTTCCTAGTGCTAGTGCTAGTGCAAACAAAGTGGTTGTAGTGATGCCCCCGCACTCCCAACATTAAACTATACATAGGTAACGTTTGTAAGAAAAGAGCATTTGTTGAGTTTACTTCTTGGACTTATGAATTTATAAAGTGTATTGTTTCGAGGAGTTGAGGAATACTTGTACTGTTAATGTGAAATATGATATGACCAAACAAAGATCTACTGTACTTTAGTATTGCTAGACTCAAAAGTGTATCATTGTTTAATGGAATCTTGTAGAGTTATCATTTATTAAACAACTTGCTGAGTAGAGTTCCAGTCAGTGCTTAATGTCACTTACCTCACCGTCTCCATAGTTACCATTATACAGTGAAGCTAGAAATTTAAGAACCAAGTATTGGATAAAATGCGAAGCCTAAGTTGTTGTACCCTCCAAAGTCATAACACTGGTAATAGAAATACTCCCCCTTAAAAAAAATAGATATAACCAATAAGTCCTCTTTTCTGCAGCAGACTGAGAAACCTGAAATCTTATCACAACATTTGTGGTTTAGGGAAGACATTAATCTCAGCCTAATTTATTGAGATATAAAACACACATTTTGCATCATGGAAAAAAGTCATGGCTAAGTACATAAATGAGCAATTGTTTTAAACCACTAAAAATAATGATGATTAAAGTTAAGGAGGCCATCTGGATATACCAAAGTTATGTACAGTATATATGAAATCCATATTTCTGCTCCTATCTGTAAATGTTATTCTTATGAAACATACATTTATATGAACATTTATTCTGCCCAAAGAAGCTTTGCCTCACTTGCTTTATATGGGATAAGACATTTAATATCTGTTGTAGCACCTGTTTATTATTTTGTGTTTAAGGTTCTAAATCCAAATATTGTAAAACTAAAAAATAACCTTTTGAGAAGTCAGACTTAAAACTACAATTTATGCTGAATTAATCAATCAATTCCCGTCTTTAGTTCACCAAAAACTATGGAGACCTTGCTCACTCTCTCTTATATAAATTGAAGCTATGATGATATTAAAAGTTTAAAGCTGATATCCTTTGCCATTAATATGTGAGTTTGACTGAAGCAAGCCTATGCTTCTGAAGCACAGCTTGTTTGTAGTGGGTGATCACACTGCACTGAATCATCAAAATGAACAGAAATAGCACCATCGATATAAGCATCAGTGTCGGCTTACCACATTCAACCCTCTGGATGTCAACATACAGTAACTGTTTACCCTCATTCTGCCAATTTAACACTGACTATTCTTGACTATTCTCTGACTATATGAAAAAAGCATGCAGGAGTTGTGAATGTAAACAGGGGGCGTGTCCATAGTGCGCAGGAGTTCGGGGGGTGAGTCCGGGCAAACCATCTAAAACAGAGTCCAAAGGGAAATCCAAGAGGGAGGCAAAAGGTCCAAAGCCGGGCGGTCCATCCGAGACGAGGATAAACAGGATTAAAAACCGGAGCGGGATCCGGTGGAGGGTCGGGGGGAAAAAGGGGGAACGAGACAAGACACTCAGATCCCAGACTCACCTGGTACGGGAAGCAGTGCAGAGCCCCGACTGACTGGGTGTCTGGTTTTTAAGGGGGGCTGGAAGGAGGCTGGAACAGGGGGCAGGTGCACAAAATCAAGTCCGAAGAGAAAGAGCCGGAGCGCCCTTAAGGGTAGAGACTACAATCGTGACAATCATCAAGATGTACAAAGACATAAACACTGTGGGCACTGCACAGATGAACTGCAGTTTCTGTTTGTACAGTACATTTTCTGAGACTGTTTGGTGAAGCGTTAACACATTGTTATTTGTAAGACTAATTGTTTTCTTTTTATCGTCAAAAAATAATACCTGCTACATCAACAGAAAATCACTCAAAAGGACCTTCACTTATTTTAGTAAGGCATATTGAAGCATTTTTTATTTGAAGCATTTGAGATATGATTTGTCAACCTAGTTCAATTCAGTTCAATCTCTACAGCATATTAGATATGCAAATGTAATAGCTAATGTATTAAATTCACTAGTCAGCTACAAACATCTCTAATAGTTTCTTTTTATTTTCCTGGTGAGTTAAAGTTAGGAGTGGTCAGCATCTGTGAGTGTGTATTCAGATTTTAGGAACAAGAGCTTTCAAAGACAATAAACTGTAAAGTGATCCAGCTACCCTTCAAATAATTTCAAAAAGAAAATGGTGACATATCTTTTGATAGTATACATTTTCATTGGGGAAGAACCCGAAGAAAAATCTGTTTTTGAAATAATTAAAGATTCATTGAGTGTCAGCAATGGCATCTGAACAATGGATATAGGATATCAATGCAATTTCAAAATGTCTGTTTTTAATGCCAAAGTACAAATGATATAGCAGTTTAAGGAAGAGTACTGTACATGGTATTAGATTTTCTCAAATTAACATGACATGACTTACATTTATGACCTAATTCTTAGATTTATTTTGAGTCTCATATAGTGTCCCACTTTTCATGACTGATACTGTATTTAGTCTTCCAAGTAATGAAAGCCAATAATGACTCTAAGGATTTTTTTTCCACACTTTTGAAACTACATGTGTTTTAAGGCCTCCAACCTCATAAAAAGATGGCACAGTACTCTGGCGCATCTAACATATTACGTTTAAGACAAGATTGCGGTCTTGCGTCAAGGATGGAGGTCGTGCATTTCTTTTTATTCAAACATCTTTTTGAAATCTTCCACTTATTTGCTATTGTAACAAATTAATTGAAACTTAAAAGCCTTACGTTTGAAATCAACAGCCAAATTGGCAAATTTACACCATAAAAGGTGCTGCAATAGTCATTATGCCCACATTGTGTCATAAACCATTTCGAGAAATGCGGTACATCACACAAGCTACCTTTATTCACAACCTGTTTAACCAATTAGCACCAGACTTTACAGTATGGGTATAATTCTACTATGAACAGGATGTAAAATGTGAAAGTGTGGTTTATGAGCAAATCATAATGCAGTTTACTTTAGTTGTTTTGCAAACCAGAACACAAACTTTCATATACATGGTGGATTTCAGAACAGCCAAAGCTACTCCTGTTTTGCACCTCATGTATTGATACAATTATTTTCCCACCTACAGCAGGTCAGCAACTGCTTGGCCGAAGATAGCCTCTAATGCAAATTGTAATGCAATCAACCTCCATAGTAATTATTGTTCTAGAGCAGTGGTTCTCAAACTTTTTGGACCAAGTACCACCCCTAATCCAACCAAAGCATCCAAGTACCACCTACAAGTCACCATCTCATAGGAACCCCAGAAATTATCAATGACCAACATGAGCGCATGTGCACACACACTCACACATACATATAATAAATATTATAATAATAAACTTTGTTTGATATATTAAAATGTGGCTTCTCAAACTGTTTTACAGAAAAAAAACCACATACAAATAAAAAAGCACCATTTCAGTGAGAGGGGTGAGCCTGTTTAGTCGAGCAAAGCAGATGTGAATTAATTTTTCGAGCCTTGATACAATTCACAACAGTCTAACAGATTTTAAATCGTCAGGCATTTTCTTGACGGCAAAGGTCTCGCGGTGGATATTGCAATGAAACCATTAATTTCTGGAGCAACCTCTCTAATTGGTGCAACTACACCCCTGTGTCAGCTTGTCATTGTTCTAGCACCGTCTGTACAAACTCCGACACATTTTATCCAGTCGATGCCATTCTCTCCGATAAATTCATTCAGAAGCTGAAATACGTGCTCTCCTGTAGTTCCTGTTGGTAGCGGCTTACAGAACAGAAAGTCCTCACGGGACGTACCCTCAAACTCGTATCTAACGTAAACAAGCAAATTGGCCAAATCGACTACAGACTCATCTAATTGCAGTGAAAAACATCTGCTCATCTTAACGCGCGCTGTCAGTGTACTTTTGATATAATCCTTCATTTCAATAATTCTATGAATGACTGTGTCTTTCGGGGGGGGCAGCAGGTCGAGCTGTTTAGCAGCTTTTTCTCCACACATAATAGTGTGGGGCTTACCTGCTTTAGCAATCCGCAAGCTTGCATTTTTCCACGTTTCCGTTTTTATTTCAGTGTTTATTTTAAGTATTTATTTCATGCGCATGGGAGAGAAACACAGAGACGCTCGGTGTATTTTTCTCAAATTAACTTAGAACAGTTCTTAAATATTTTTCTGTTATTTTTCACGCTTTCCTGTGCTCACAAGATTACCAGCGTTCGTAGCACGTATTTCTATGCATTCCTGTTTGCAACGTTGGCATTGTTCCAAAATCACGCACATTCTCCTTTCTCCCTATTCGCTGGAGATACAGTAGCTTTTTTTAAATACAATTGGTCACTTGCATCCGTAGCACGCATTCCTATAGAGTGGTATAGAATTACAGAGTATCTCTTGTGTCCACTGAAGTATTAGCGCGCACTGTATCGTAGTACGTAGGCTGCGTATTCGACACGTATAAAAATACAAAATATGAAAACCCGTCCAGATTTTTTCAGCGCACACAACACAGTTACAGGGTCATTTGGCGTACCACTTGGCGGCACGCCACGTACCACTGCCGGTACGCGTACCACAGTTTGAGAACCACTGTTCTAGAGACAACAAACTCATCAGATGCTGAAATGGATTTCTGCATAAGCAGCTATGGTTGCTTATTCTAACTGCCACGATCTTGGGAACCTACTTTGATTGGTTTAAAATCAGGTAAGTTTCATCACACCTACTGTACAGTATGTCTGCTTTAGAATTGGCCCTCACAGGCTGTCGTGATACTTTACAACAGTTGTTCCCGATCCTTGTTTTGGGGATCCACTCCCCGGCTGCTTTTGGTTCTGCCCAAACACTCATTAAGAACCTCAATTAAATAATTGAACCCTTAATGTAATGTATAATAGGCTAACTTAAACATGTAATGTAGGAGGTTGCCTTTTAGATGTTCTGTTTAAGTAGAGTAAGTTAAAATCTCCTACTTTTGAATAGGAAAAAAATTGTAAAGGTTCTAACCAAGTAACTTGTTGATTTAGTTAAGGATTAATTTAAGTAAAGAGCTCAGCTGCAATGCAAACCAGTACGCACGTGGGTTTCCCAGAACCAGGACAGGGAAACCCTGTTTCATATGACCACACCAAGGCATCATCTGCTTTGTAAGAACATGTTCCTCTTACAATTCAGAAATTAAGAGTGAAGAAGAAAACATCCTGATGGGTGTAGAAACATTAAACAACTAATCTCTATTTCTCTATGTAAGGTAAGCTATCAGATGTGACCTTGTGAAAGCTTATCTTAATCTGTATATTAGCATATATTTCACACAGAACAGAAGTATTCAACCCTGATCCTAGTGTACCCTTATGTATGCATGTTTTTGATCTGCCTCAGCTCTCAGTTGCAGAATCGTTTACTTAATTAATCTATCCATTTACATATTCAGACATGATTTAGTTGTTGAAATACTAGAGATTGCACACTTTTGTACTTTAAAACAACTAAAAGGCATAGTCCAGGGATGTACTGTATTCGCTCAAAAAACCCGACAGGCACAGGTGAAGTCCATGGCTATTATGCAGGGGACTTGTTTCCTAAAATGTGGAGAACAGAGGAACGCTCATGTGAGCAAACACATACTGTACTGCACTGCACTGCTCTTGACTTGAGATTTCCACAGTAATGGAGAATATTCAAGCACAACACTGTTTGTGTGGGCCTGTGTTTACACTGTTTCATAATGTATGAGCGAGCATTACAAAACTAAATGTGAGTTACTGAGTACTGGATCTTTTTTAAGGTTTCATGACTGTTTTTATCTCATTACTAAACCAAATGGAAAATGGAAATCAGCTACATACTGTATTAAACCGATTTCATCATAAGAAAGAGCTGATACACTGCAGTAGATGGGGTTACATGATAACATGACACTGTCACATCTGCAGCACAACAAGGTTATCATGCTAAATGAACTCTATCTACAGATCTTTATCTCCCATATAGCAAAAAGTTGTATATTGTCTTTAAATTATCACTCATAATTTTTAGAAATAACACTAAATTAAACAAACAAATATTGTTTTAACACGTAATTATTTTAACACAGTGAAAAATGAAAAGATAAGCTCTGCATTCTACTATTTTTATAGACATCAGCAATGCATTTATAATCATATTGTATAACCTCAAAGTGCCATCAGCCACAGCAGAACTGTCATACCTGATGAAGACACAATACTGCATATGTTTTCATGGCAGCTCTGGGTTTTATTTTTGGATTACAGTACTTAGATGTGTTAGGAAAGCATCTAAAACCAAGTTTCTGAGAAAGTCAGTACAGATGTTTAACAACTCTAAATAACTGCAACCCCTCACCCAATCCTCTGCCACCCTCAAAACACCAAAGCTTAGTTTTCTGTGCTTTTGTGTTCTCTGTACTTGAAGAAAATTAATATACTGAACACTTGTCATATTTATTAAATATTCATATTTAAGAGATAACAGACATTTAATGACATTGAGGAAAGTTAACATGGCTAGCTGCAACTGAGACAAACTGAGAAGAATTTTACGGATCAAGAATGGCAGTGTACCTGGGTAATTGCATTGCTGCCTGTGTATTTCATGCAAACTACTGAATAATTTTTACATGTTTTGGTATAAAACAAGACCAATGGACCTTACAGACAATATAAGATTAATTTCATGACCCATGTAAGTGTTATCTGTCTCGCTAAACAAAACAAAACATATGTACTTTTTGGAACTGTAAGATGTCTCTTACTGAAACCTGATGTTTTTCTCTTCTTATTTCCTTCTTGGGAAATGTGTTATGGGAATTTTCAATAAATACAGTATATGTAGATGCAGCCATCTAGAATGTGTGTGGTGTCAGCTGTTATACCTCTTTAGGCTTCTCACTATTACGGACAGAAACATCATGGATTTTTTTATTTTTTCAAATAATCTGGTTGCACTACTCTGTAAAACTGCCTGGTTACGCACTGAATCCTTTAAGTATGGCAGCTGACAAATCATTACAGTTTTAAAAGTATATTAACTCATTAGTGATTTCCTGTACTAATCATACTGTATGCATACTAGGGAAAGTTTAATTAAATACAATAATTACATTGTTGATATAGGATGCTGTTACCATGTAGCTATCACAACTCCAAATGAGATTTGTCACAATAGCATACAACACTAATAGAATTATTTTTAATTACATACACATTATTAGTAATTGTGTATACATAGTAATTAGAAAACATATAATTTTAGAATTTTAAATAGTAGTTTATAAAACATTTTACATTTAAAAGGAATTAAGCACATAAAAACAAAAGAGAGGCCAGATTAAAATAAATCTTTTGAGTAGTGATTTGAATGACTTTGTCACATACTGTAAAATGCATTGTAGCTGATAAAAGTCTGCACTATATTTAGATTAATATATCAAAATTGTTAATATTGCTGTTGAGGTACAGTATGCATTGCTCGAAACATTTTAATATAATTTTAATGATCGCTTGGAAAACAGTGGCATAAATAATGGCATCTAGATAAAGGCAGTATGCAAGAATGATGTTAATACTGTATTTTTAGGTACAGTATGGATACCTATGGATATTACGTCTCAGAATTCTTTACCTTGTGTGGCATGTCAGTAAATGTAGTTCTTTTGTGCATGTATTCAACACATGTGCAATTAAAAACTATGTACTGTGAAGGAGATACTATTCCATTAAAAAAACATTTAAAAATAAAAAATTCTTTAAATTTTAGGAATGTCAAATTAATAAATGCCACTCACAGAATCCAAAGGTTTTGTAAATGTTTGTTTTTTTCTCCTCATGTCAGAGCTAGTGGTCAAAATATATAATAAAGCCTGAGGGAGGATCTGAAGGACAACCATGATTGAAAGACAGAATAGCATGTCTGTGCAAAACATTACGTAATAATTTCTGACATGCAGGGAAAAATATTCTGTCACTAGCTGCTACCAAAAATAAAACAAGATGCATTGTAATCGATTAGTGGATGCTCACAGAAAGATTTCACACTATTGTGCATCACCATTTGTAATGGGGATGTATCAGATATTAAACAGAAACAAACATATTTTTTAATTAAAATTCGTCAGATATCAATAGTACAATGCATTGCATGGAATTAACTGGATTTAAAAGACCAGCAGAATGTCCCAATTTGGTGCACAGCACACACTGTAGGTACTATGGTGAATCAAAATTAAATGGTTATTAACCTGTTAGTATTGGTTTGAGTAGGTACTGTATCAACATGCATAGGCTGCAAAGGAACAAGGAAAGGTTTATTCCATGCTGAAAAGAGAAGAAAAGAAACACAACGTTTCGGCCATGGAGCCTTCTTTAGGCTTCAGGTTTAAAATAATAAAAAAAAACATCTTGCCGAGTTAACACCAGCAAGCTGCAGGCCCTCCACTGTCACCATCACTGTTTTGGCTATGGAGACTTCTTCAGGTGCTTCTTCTCTTTTCAGCATGGAATAAACCTTTACTTGTTCCTGTTAGTATTAGTACTTCCATGCACTAATCATACATTAGCAGCAAACAATTGGTCAAACAACATTGTACTGTACTGTACATACACTACTTTTTAGCATCGATACCACAGTGACAATTCCAAACGTGAGTTATCACAATGTAACAATGATAATAAAATCACCAGTTTAATAAACACTTTATAATGTATACAGAAATTAATAATGTTTCTGTACATATAGTAATTAGGAAACCAGTCATATTGTTTTATGTCATAATTACAGTATATTTTCTAATTTACGGTGGCAAAATAAACCATATCTGTTAATACAATGGCAAATATAATTGTGATTCTACTGTTTATCACCTAATATTGTGAGTCATACACGTGTGTTGTACCAGTAATTTTGTATTTATAGTTCACATTTTTGCTACCTGCACGCCAAACCTGGCATTTACCTACAGTACATCACCTACTGTACCAACAGATGTGCATTATATCAAAATGTTTTTAAATTTCATTTTGTTTCTACAGTGCTGGCTAATCCTTCTAAATTAGTATAAACTTCAAAGATAATGAGTTTACTAGCTTTCATTTACTTTTGAATTTCAGAATGGTTAGCAGAGTTAACAGTTCACAAATTGCTTGCCTTAATCAGAATTACAATGTGTAGGGATGCAAGAAGTCACAGAGCAGTTCAATTAAGGTATGAAAAGTTTACACCTGGAGACACTGAGGTATTTCTCACATGGGAGTAGTGTAAATTCAGTGGAGTAGTGGAGGACACTCCATTATGCTCTTGGCCTTCTTTAGAACCCTCTGTTGTTGGGTTCTGTTGGGTATTTAGGGCATTTAGACTTATTTGATTTGCTTAAATAATTTTGCTTCTTATCTTCATTAACTTTACCAACATATTACAATTAATGTTACTGATGTTGCCAAACAAAGAAGTTAGGAAGTATTTCATAACGCTTTTGAAAGGGGTTGAAATAGATTTGTTTATCTTAAAGAAGCTGAGTTCCTGAAGAAAACTAGTCTGTTGACCTTTATTATACATGGTGTCACAACATTTGTCCCTGTTGTACATTGACAAAAAACAAGAATGGGTTGATTTACATGATAAAGCCACATCTCTTGCAATTTAACTGCTTTCTGCCAACTGCTGGCAACGTTTTAGAGTAGGGGCAGGGAAATGAATGCAAATGCTCTCTCCTTGAACTGCTGGGTGAATCTACAACTGCAGGGAAATTTGTAATATGTGAAAAGTTAAAAATCATAGACAATATTTGTTTTCAAAAACCCTTTATGTTTTATGATACCATGGTTTAAAATATATAGGAAAAGCACTTGGAGCAGCTTAATGGAAAAACCAAGCTATGTTATTTGCTACTATCATGAATGTACTGTAAATTGGTCTGTTTGGAAAGTTTGTTTTTATATAAATGGGAATTTTGATTAAACATCTAATAAATATGAAATACTAAAAAATCCTCTGTGGTACTAAATGTTTTACACTAAGTTCACATTTAAAATGAAAATTTACATAAATTTGAGCTAATTAGATAATATTATTTTCTGTCTAATACAGTATAAACTGAACAAAATAGATGTTAATAAAATACCTTTTATGTTAGACAAATACATGAGAGCAACAAACTGTAGTTGACAATAGAAAAAATAATTATAATTATTTAAAATTAATTAATATAATTGAATTTTAAAACATGCAACAAACCTTTGAGGAAAATCAAATTCTCATATTTGAGGGGATATGTATTTAAGAAGTTAATCAGTTAGAATAGGGAAAAATAATTCCATACGAACACGTTGCCCTGGAGAAAATCAAATAGAAGAAGGCTGATAGATAAAGCTGAAGTAATCACAGCCTGCAAAAACTACACCTCCCAGAAATCCACTGTTCTGTTTCTTTGGGTTCTGTAGTTCCCACCCCGTCTTGGTGGCTTATAAGTACTTATGTAACTCATTTTTGTTGAATCATATGTTCTTTTGGAAAAAACATACCTTTAAACAGAAGCAATTAAGCAGCAGCCTTTTTTCAGGTAAGTTAAATGTTGTTTTTAAACCCATTACCCATTAACCCATGTTACATAACTTAAAGGATCTATCATTGAAATTAAAAAAAAAACATACAGTATGCATCATGGACTTCTGAAAATATTGTATATTTTCAATCAAATCCTGTGATGAATCACTGCCTTACAAAATGAATCTTTTACAGTACATACAGTAGGACAGATTGAACCCAAGTGTTTTCCCTGCATGGCTGAGAAATGGAACAGAATTGCAAAAGTTTGTTTTTTTCCTGCAGCATTTGAGATTTGAATTACATTTTGGTTATGATTTAAAAGGGACAAAAATGCAAAAAAAATGTAGTTCCTTTTTTAGATTTTTTTTTCAAATGTATACAGAGAAGAGCATCATGTTTTGTTTCCAAAACTGGTGGATTTATTAAAAAGAGGAGATGTACAGTATATGGAGGTGAGGGTACAGAAAGTACCCAGTGACTTTTGTTGATGATAACTGCAAAACAACACTTTGTTATTTTACAAACCACTTTAAACTGGGCTACCAGTGGGCATGCCGAAGAGCACAGCTGCCTCCCAGTTCCCCACTCTCAGTCCTGCCTAGCATCCTGTAATTAATTATTAATTTATTTGAAAGATGTTTTTATTTAAGGCAACTTACATTTGTACCCATTTATACAGCTGGAGCAAACTGGGTGAAGTTCCTTACTCTAGGTTACAATACCAGTATCTCACCTGGAATTTGAGCCCACAACCTTCCAGCTACTGTACATGTCTAGATTCCTCACCACTGTCCTACACTGCTGCAGTGACCTGTCCATTGCCCTGGCTTGCTGTGACCCTTACCAGGATAAGTGATTTTGTGATAATGGATGGTGACAGCGAAAGGCGTGCAGCTTGCTGGGGTTAACTCTGCAAGATGTTTTTTTTATTTTAGACCTGAAGCCTAAAGAAGGCTCCACGGCCGAAACGTTGTGTTTTCTTTCTTCTCTTTTCAGCATTGAATAAACTTACAGTATTACTTGTTCCTTTGCAGCCTACGCATGCTGACGCAGCTACTCACCTGAACTACTTTTATTATATTATATTTTTATTATTGATAAGTTACCAGAAACACATGAACAGTTCCTTAGAAAGTTACCTATTTTGTTTTATCACCTATATTGTGAATACTGTGCACCCTGGAACAGTGATATTTGGTACATAGACAAATGATGCAATGATGAATGTATTCCCCTACACAAAAAAAATGTATACCAAAAGGGCACTGCATCTGTGCACCTATTGGCAATTTTATACCCCAAGAGCAAACTGTCCTCCATGTGATGTTAGTGCCCTCTGGTGTTTACTGTTGTTGTCTATGGGTAGATATTCCATTTTGGTCCAAATTGGGCACGCACCACATGTCATTGCTTCATGATGCAGGTTTTGTCATGTAAATGGATCAACTTTTAATTGATCAACTTATGTCGGTAATGTATTGTAGTTTCTTAGATATTTTTTGAGAATATGACCATAAATACACATTTTGCCTGGCAGCCTGTATCTGTGGGTGCTTTTAGTGTGTTGCCTTACCTACTGTAGCTTAATGCAGTGTACCAGGGAATTAGTTTCTTAGGGAATAATCCTTGTGTAGCATTATGCGTTCATTTGTGTTTTTTCTTAGTGACCATTCAGAATCTCTGAGTAGTTGTTTAAAAATTAATAAATGAAGATTTGAATGTCCTATATCATAAATGATTAATCCCCTCCATTTAGTTAATCTATATTCTGAATAATGGCTCTATAATGTAACTTCTGTGTTATTTTTTGTGTACTTTTGCAATAGAAGAGCAAAATTCTAATCTCAACATTAATTGTATTGTTTCCTATTTGTATACAGTAAATGTTAACATAATTAACAGCATCTAGAAAAATAAACTGTGAGGTGCTGTTTTATTTGTAATCTTTTGTGATGACAGGAATATGTTCCCTGTTTAATAAGATCCACTAGACCATAAATTTCACACATTCACAGTTAATCTACTGATTGAGTTTTTCATTATAATTTAATAGGAAACTCCCTGAAATACATTCAGTTGCCAATGCTAAAAATGATGCCTACCAGACTCAAAGTCTTCACACTTGTTTTTCACATTCACAAGCAGAAAATCTACCTGCTTTTTCACACCTATTGCTTTTCCAGTGCAGTATCCTTAACAACATGCAAAGGAAAGGCTTGTGCACTGCCTGGTGCAGGTGAATGTATCTTTGGAAAGAGGTGTCACATGTAACACAGAATAGCCGTTTCAAGCCCATTTTTATACAAGTGCTTATTATGTAATGCTCTGAATGAAGAGCCTTAGTGCAAGAATCAGTGTAACAACAACAGTTGTCATAAGAGTAATTATTTATTTTTTATTGGTTTAGTGATGCTTGGAGGTATGTAGAGTCTTTTCTTTTTACGTGACAGTGTACATTAAGAAAAAAATCACTATGTTCAGATGGGTAAGCTTTCACTTACAGTATCTGACGCTGAGCTGTATTGTGAATGTGAAACATTGTGCCTATCAATTTGCAACTATGCAGAGTGTTCTGTGAAGGTAATGGAGTAAATTTCCCACCTGCTATCAACTGAACCGTTCAGATGGAGAGAAAAAATGATATTCCGATCAGCCTAGCGTGCTTCTTTGCTTTCCAAATTACTAAAAGCCCTGGTAAGGTATCACATTATATTTAAGATACCATTCTCAGAAGCAAAATAGGTTAATCTATTTCCTCTCAGACACCAATCTGACTGCTATGGAATTCCTTTAGAAATGCTGTGTCATATCTTCAAGGTACTTTAAATATCTTCACAATATGTCTAACCTATGAGTAAAACCTCTTAAGCTGCATCTTCAGTAAAGTTATTTATATTATTAGCAGTAATGATAGCACTAGCAGAAGTAGTGATTAAGTAGTTTTTAAAATATGGAAAATAAAGTAAATACATACTGTACAAGCCACATTGCTTTATTTTTTTCAAGGGTTTAAAAAGACCAACTGTAAACAGTTTGTTTCGCCTTCAGAGAAAATTCAGAAATGCAAGATTACTGCAGTTTTAGAAATACAGTAAAGTATGCTCACAGCTCTCTACGGTTTGAATGGTAAAGGTCTAATACTGATTAAATAAAAGGTGAAGTGGCCTGAATTGTCTCACTGATGTTGTGGCTGGAATGAAAAATCTGAGATTCCATGACTCACTCAAATTAGACGAGTGCACACTTGTATCATGGAAATAATAGACCCAACTCTATTGGTAAAGGTTGATGCAAGTTGAATGTAATATATTTCTTTGTTTTACTGTTCCAGTGTCATGACGTATTTTGAATTACAGTATAGAAAAAATATATATCCAATATTATTGTATGTGTCTAAAATAAGTTATAAATTCAGCAAGTGTGATTCTTGCATTTTTTTTCATGCTGGTGTATTAAAAATGGTGGAAAACAGTTTCTGGAGCATTGTAATCAAAATGCATTTCCCATAGCTGATGACAGAATATGCATGCACACTGCACATTCTCACCATTTTAGAACATTTCTATGCTTTTTAGAATGGTATGTGTTTCTTTCGACACAAACAGAATATAACAACCCAGATGTTAGAGCAGAGCGCTCAAAATAGATATACTCCTGGTCTGTTCCATCTCAGCATGTGTGCTTTATATCTGTTTGAGCAGAGGAGACCTCATCTTCTGGTAAATTGAAAATATAACCACCTTGAGTGGTTTCGAAGGCCATCTACCAGGTACCTGCAATGTCAGGTAACTTGACAGTGGGCAGACTTCGTTATTACCATTTCGCACTCACAGTATTCTCCGTCATACATAACTTTATCAACAGTGTTTTACCAACCTTTGCAAAGCCAGTTAAAAAAAAAACACAAAAATAAGCCTTCTCAGTCGTGACTCGGTGTATGACAGAAATAAATTACATACAATACCATAGCGTTAATTCTACTGATTGACTGCCAGACGCTTAGCTCTTTGGGATAAAATCATTAATAAAAATTATAACATTTTGTTGTTATTATTATTATTATTATTATTATTATTATTATTATTATTATTATTATTATTATTATTATTATTATTATAATGTTAGACAAGGTTCCAAAGACGCGTTAATGCCTGCAGTGTTGTACAGTACATGGTAATCAAAACGAGAATGTCTTTTTGAAAGCCAATAGCTGTAATCTCGATCGAGAGCGGGTGGAGTTAACGGGAGAGTACAGTCAACCCTCTCTACACGTGACAGACGTGAGAGCATCGTGCATCATACAAAAATTAGCTGTACAACCTTCTGAAAGGTTAGAATCCCGGAAAACGTGTGTTGTGTGAACATAACTTGTATTTGTCAGACTGTCTTTTACACGCCGAGAAACGATTTACAGCATGCTAAATGCTAAAATTATAAGTAAAAACACCTTTAGTATGAGAGGACAGAATTATTATTATTATTATTATTATTATTATTATTATTATTATTATTATTATTATTATTATTATTATTGTTATTTTTATTGTTATTGTTATTATTCATTACTTTAAACAAACTGACTTCTTTATCCTCTAGAATTATTCTTTAGCTAGGTGACTTCTTATAACATCTTCATCTTATTAATAATATATTTTATTAAAAATGTTAGGATAATTTGTAAAAACAATCTGTAATCCATTTCACTGCGATTTTCCCCCCAGATTTTATTAAGCCAAAGCCCACCGTCGTGACTATTTCAATGGGGGAAAAAAGTTTGACATTAAGCTGAAAATAACCAGCTAATTTAATAAAAACCCTCATCTTTCCCGTATCACTGCCTACATCCATTTTTCATTCTCCTGAGTTTTTGTTTTATTAACAGCTTTAAAATAAGCTTATTGAATAAAATCGTATCTTTAAAAGTTTTTAATCATGCAATTATCGTACTCGTCCTCTGGTTGATATACTGTACAGTATGTTATCTGTAAAACCACAAAAGACGTTAAAATATTATTTTTCTCTGTAACAGCAGAATGAAAAGAATGCGCAACTACTCAAGTGTTTCCGATTCCCCTTCCCATGATTTCTGGTGTCTTATTAAGGCAGAGAGAAGAGATGAGGCTAAATACAGATGAGTGTTACATACAGAGAAAACAGAGAAGCTTTTCTTCAAACCTTACTGCGGGGAGGTCGAAGCAAGATACAGTAGCTTTCCTCCGGCAAAAGTTGTTAAAGGGGATGTTGTCATGGCTTCTCTCCAAAACCAAGTGTTAGAAAAAAAACATACCTTAAGGTTTTCATCGGCTGTGCTCGCTAAAAAAAAAATCGTCACACGAAGCTTTACTGAGACCGCTTTATGTAAATCGAGGTAAAAAATGAACATTTTAAAAAAACATCAAACGGGGGCTATGACTAGTGACTCGCCGTTCCTTGCAATTTGAACCTCTCTCTCTCACACACACATATATGTGTGTGTTTAACAGGTTCTGTCGCGTAAAGAGAATAAGGATTGCGTGTCGCTTCTGATATACAGTTCTGATCATCCAAGGCAGATCTAAAAAAAATAATAAAAACAGACCAGATGAGAAAGCGCCCTGATGCGCGTCCCCGATGCAGTGCCAAGCGCGTCCCCGCCCCCACCAGTTCTGCTCCCTTTTCTTCAAGCTCATTTCCATGACGTCTAAAAAGACCTGATCTGGGGAAAACGATTCTTCGTTGTGATCCAGCATCCAAGTGATGTGTTGGTGCACTGAAAAGGCAGCATCAGGGCTCTAAGCAGCAGATTCTCCTGTTACTCCATTGAGCGTGCTTCGTAGCAGACCTGCATTCTAAGCAACCATATAGAAAAAAGGCTTCATTACATTCACATCACGTCTTCGGTTTTTTTTTTCCCCTTTGCCTCAGCCACAGCAGGAGTAGAGAGAGAGGGAGAGGGAAAGGAGAGGGAGAGAGAGATCCAACAATCTTTAAACTCTAGTCTTTTTCAGACGGTCAAAAATTCCACCGCAAAAGGTGAGTAGCGCGGATTTGCTTCATTTGCTGCATAGTTTAAATTGTGAGAGAAAAACCCAGACAATGAAACTGGTTTTCTCAAGAATGTAGCTTATGTATATATTTATTCAGCCTAATGTGATAATGAAAAACTGCAATATTGATAATTATTCAAATAATTGCCTGTAATAAAATATCTTTAACGTATTTTACTTGACCCATAAAATGTCTCCTTAGGGCTGTTTTGAGTTGTTTGGGGGTACTTGATCATTCTTCTGTACTCTTCCAATGTAAATGCCTTTTTCCCCCTCATATTATCATGTAGGTCGTTTTTCATTCCTTTGCAGGAATCAATCTGAAGCTAGTTGGGACCGCCCGATTCTTCTTATTTCTCAGAGGCGATGTAAAGTTAGACCCCAGCAAAAACGAGTAGGTATTTGTTCTATTGATCGACTTCTTGAAAATAACGGATGGCAAAGTGCGGGAATTTATTTATTTTCGTTCCGTGTTTCAGCCTGCAGCAGTAATAGAATAGACCAGGACAGTTACGCAAAGTATGCTTTGCATTTAAATTTTCTGTCACTTTTAACCACTGACGGGTTGAGTCCAACTCGAAAATGCTTTTCATTCGTTTAATACCTGCTGACTCCTCGGTGAGGCTGACAATCCTATGTCAAATCTATTGATAATCAAGTAGACCTACATTCAAACATCAATGCGGGGGATTACCAGTCCTTTAAATCACCGTCCCTATCAGACTCAGCATCATTTGGCTTTTAGTTTCTCCTCAGATTTGCTGATAGCATAGAATTTGCAATCTGCGCTAATTAAGTTTATTTAAGATACGAAATGCAACCATTTCATGTAGATATCAAATTGCCTAGACGCAATAACCCCCTGGAATGCATTTGGCATTTGCGTTTTAAAACACTAGCACTCACCAAGTCAGGTTCCCGGAGGGCGAATTGTACATAATGTAATACAGTAACGGAAACGTTTTAATATGCACAGAAATGCTGGCTGTAAATTATTAAATTACAGCAGATAAACATTGTAATCAAGCGTCTTATACAATGTTTTTTTTTTTTAATCTGAAATGTTGTATTTGTGAGCTACAGTCAGATGTATCTCTCTCCCGTTTTTGTTTTACAAAGAGGGGTAGCATCATGGCTCAAGAAAACCACTGACACTGTCCAGCTGCATAACCGAACATTGTCTGAAAAATACCAACGAATAAATAAAACCCACATATGCTTATTATCATACGGCTTATATCGAACGTTTAAGTTCAACTTGGGTATATTATATAAACCTTGTTATTATTGTCATCGTCGCTATTATCAAGTACAAGTTAAACTGCAACGAATAAGAAGCCCCGATAACTGAAATGAATGCTGTTTAACTCTTCTGTGTTTTACAGTGCTGTGAACTGGCTTTCATTTATAACTTCATCCGGTCTACAAAGAAGGATGCTGTGGATAACTCTATTAAGCACAATAGCTTTAGGATGGACTACACCAATCCCCTTGCTGGAGGACTCAGAGGAAATAGATGAGCCTTGTTTTGACCCCTGCTACTGTGAAGTTAAGGAAAGTCTTTTCCACATACATTGCGACAGCAAAGGATTTACAAATATTAGCCAGATTTCACAGTCATGGACGAGGCCATTCAAACTTTACCTGCAAAGAAACTCCATGCGAAAGCTGTATTTTAACAGTTTTCTGCATCTGAACAATGCCGTGTCAATTAACTTGGGAAACAACGCGCTGCAGGACATCCACGCAGGTGCGTTTAACGGCTTAAGCGCTTTAAAACGACTGTATTTACACGAAAACAAGCTGGAAGTGTTTAGAAATGACACTTTTATGGGACTTGAGAGTCTGGAATACCTGCAGGCTGATTACAACGTCATCAAACGGATTGAAAGTGGAGCATTTAGAAACCTGAATAAACTAAGGGTACTTATTCTGAATGACAATTTGATCCCTTTGCTGCCGAACTTTCTGTTCAGGTCCGTGTCTTTAACACACCTTGACCTGAGGGGAAACAGATTAAAACATCTGCCTTACAGGGGCACGTTGGAATATATCGGCAGGAGTCTAATGGAGATTCAGCTGGAGGAAAATCCTTGGAACTGTATCTGTGACATTGTGCAGTTAAAAACCTGGCTGGAGAGAATTCCTTACACCGCTCTAGTTGGCGAAATAACGTGCGAATCCCCGTTCCATTTCCATGGCAAAGATCTGAGGGAAATTAAAAGGAGTGAGCTGTGCCCCTTGCTGTCTGACGCAGAGGTGGAAGCTAGTTTGGGAATTCCCCGTTTGCCGTTTAATAATGAGAATACGTGGCCCACAAAGCCGTCGTCGATGCTCTCCTCTTACCATAACACTGCCTCCTCAGTCGAATATAAGACACCGGATAAGCAGTCCAGGCCAACTAAAAGGCCAAGACTTCCGAAGATGCCACCCACTCCACGCACCATTTACCCTGGTAAAAATCTGCCTCCCATAGAACCGTACCAGACAAGACCGCCTATACCGATCATTTGTCCTACTGGATGTATGTGCAATTTACACATCAATGATTTAGGATTGACGGTCAATTGCAAAGAAAAGGGGTTTCATAACATATCAGAACTCCTTCCCAGACCGCTTAACGCAAAGAAGCTTTACTTAAGTGGAAATCTGATACAGAAAATATATAGGTCCGACTTCTGGAACTTCTCGAGTTTGGATTTACTGCATCTGGGTAACAACAGGATTTCTTATGTCCAAGAAGGGGCTTTCATTAATCTTCCCAATTTGAAAAGCCTGTACTTAAATGGGAACGATATTGAGAAACTCAGCCCTGGTATGTTTAGAGGGCTGCAGTCTTTACGGTATTTGTACTTTGAATATAACGTGATCAGAGAAATCCAGCCCGCTGCGTTTAGTTTAATGCCCAGTTTGCAGCTGGTGTTTCTCAATGACAACCTGCTCAGAACGCTGCCTGCTGACGCTTTTGCGGGCACTTCGCTTGCGAGGCTGAATCTCAGAAATAACTACTTTCTCTATTTGCCCGTGAGCGGGGTTCTTGAGCACCTTAACTCCATCGTGCAGATTGACCTGCACCAGAATCCGTGGGACTGCACGTGTGACATAATACCTCTCAAGCTATGGATGGAAAAGCTCAGTTCTGTTATAGTGGTAGGGGAGGTAATCTGTAAAACCCCCGAGTTCGTGTTTGGTAAGGATCTGAGGTCCCTAGACGCAGAACTCCTGTGCCCAGAGCTAAAGTACTCAGCACCATCACCGGCTCTGCCAGAGGACATGATTTCAACGAGTAATTCTGGTTTAGGGTTCTCTCCGACAAGGGGCGCTATTCCTCTGTCTGTGCTCATTCTCAGTCTTTTAATCTTATTTATCTCGGCCGTTTTCGTTGCTGCTGGACTTTTTGCTTTCGTGTTAAGGAGGCGCAAGAAACTGCCCTTCAGGAAAAGGCAAGAAGTAGACCTGACGGGCATTCAGATGCAGTGTAGGATGTTTGAGGACCGGCAAAACGCCTCGCCGGAAAAAGCTCCCGGCCATGTGTATGATTATATTCCCCATCCCGTGACACAGATGTGCAACAATCCCATTTACAAACCGCGCGAGGGAGAAATTGAAGAGCAGTTTGCCGAGACTAAAGAAAACAACACAAACTATAGGACTTTAATAGAGAAGGAGAAGGAATGGACTATGGCATTGTCCACTTCCAAGCTCAACACTATAGTTGCCATCAACCAGTCAGGGGAAATGGGCGGTTTTCATGAAAATGGCGTTCTGTGTCCCACTGTTACAGACAGGGAGAGACCCGCGCCCACAGTGGGGTTTGTGGACTGTCTGTACGGCACAGTGCCCAAGTTAAAGGACTTGCACGCACACCCCCCAGGCATGCAATATCCCGATTTACAGCAAGACGCCAGACTGAAAGAAACTCTGCTTTTCACGACGGGAAAAGGATTGCCTGACCAAACCCAAAGCGAATACCTCGAGTTAAGGGCCAAACTCCAAACCAAGCCGGATTACCTCGAAGTCCTGGAGAAATCAACATATCGATTCTAACTACAGAGAAAACCTTTTTTTTCATAGCCCAAAAAGCAGCATGATGATAACTAAATATTAAAAGATAAGAAATATTTTCCCCAAGTTGTTTTGGAGGAAAGGCCATACTCAGATATTCAATGAAGTGCCTTTTTACAGAGTAGCCAGCAATGTTGTCAATCATTATTTTTATACTGAACAGATTTGTTTGTGTCGACGCGGGCACGGGGAGCTCTTACTTCTAAATACTAGATGAAGCCTTCTTTCAGTGGGAAGACATCGCTCGTACCTGAACGTGCGAGAAATATGATGTCTGTGTGGCTGTGTTATATGTAGAATTGCCCAAGGCACAGTTTGTAGATTAATGCAGTTTGCCGCATGTGTTCAACTGCTGGTGTGGGTATCGCTCAAAAGATCATTCACTTAATAATGGAGATACTGCAACGCATTACTGTTCAGTGTTCTATTTAATTTTATATATTCAAGGACACATGAGCTATGTATCAAGGACGCACCTAAGGATCATCATTTGTGAATATAATATGACGCTCAAGATTTTATGGAGGCCAACGCACTTTCTTAAAAGCTTCTGGATATTATCACTAACAGCTTTGTAGGAAGCACTTTTAATGTTTTCTCTCTCACAAAGATTTGAAAAAAAATGTGCATATATTTATTCTGTAATTTCAGTGAAAAATTTAATTGTAAAGGTAATGTTAAATCAATGTATAGTGATTATGCGTCTGGTATAGCCTTCTTAATAAAACCTCTGAAATCAAATAAAGGGTGCTAAAAATATAAAATTTGTGACTAAATATCAAAGGTAAGGTAAATGACACTGGATCGTTATTATTGGGTATATAATAGTTTGTAAAAATTCAATTCCACATATTTATGAATATACAGTACATACAGTATGAGCTTGTTGGAGGATATTAAAAGTCTTCAGATTCGGGTACAAAAAGCAATAGCGGTAGGTTTGGAATACCTCCTGATCTAGTAGATTTTGAATACTGCTGATTTCATGGTGTAAAAAAGAAAGGAAAACTTTTGCAGTCAAAACTGCTTCGTATTTCAATTCGTGAAATTGTTTTTTGAACCTTGTTTAATTTTGAAATATCACAACCTAGATTTAACTGCATGTATCGATACTTACGGCAAGTGGTTTCATTTTGAGACAGTATCAAATTTACTTGTACTCCACGCACTGCAAACTGTTAGTTATTTCTTTCTCCACAAGAGGGCAACATTTAACATTGATTTTATGTGTGGGTTTGTTTATCCATACACCACAATCGTGTAAATTGAGCAGTACAGAAAGTATCAGATAATTAGAATATGCGGTTTTCTTTTTTTTTTTACGGCGAGAGATTTTAATTGATAAAATTCTTCGTTGTGTTTCTATAGAAGATAAGCAATGATTTTACTGTTTTTCGGGGGTATTTTTGTAGACATCGATTAATGTTTGCTTCAATATACAGTATTGTCAAACATTGAAAAGTTTAATTTTATTGCATTAATATAGGTCTGAAAGGGACATTCAGTCTGGGGTTGCAAACTTGCAAAGAGTTTAAGACTTTAGAGGGTAAATGGTAGCATTTTAGTTTTTACTTTAGAAATAAGCAGCACTGTAATTTTAGGAGATTCTTTCTAAAGCCAAGTTGGGCTCTTGGGAGCACTACAGTTGCACTACTTTTATGCTTTTTATGGTACAAAACAGAACAATTTATAGATTAGCGCTCATATTTCCAAAGTATTTGGGAAATTAAATATTTTCCCTAAAATTAAATTAATCTATCATAATAATATCAGAAACATAAATATATAGGCTTGTACAATACGCTACTGAGTAATCAGAACATCTTCTTGTCTGTTAGACATGTACCTCATGTAGCATTATTGTGAATAATTGTAGAAAAAATTCTGAATATTATATTTTTGCATTTAACATGAAAGTTCATTGCTTTTTTAAATTTAGTTTGACAATCATGTTGCAGAGATACCCACGGAGAACTACAATTATGCTTTCACTTATAATTTCAAAGAATCGTTCTATGCCAATGAGGTTCTAGGTGCAAATATATAATTTTGAATCAAGCTTCCTCTACAGTATTTCATAATCATAGACAACAGTTCCTGTTCATCAGTAGCTTTCTGGTTTGCATGAACTCTGTAAAGTAGTGTTCAGCTTTAAAATATTAATTCTGCTGTTTAATATTATGTAAAATGATTTGCCAAAAATCCATCTTTATATTGCTGGTGATGTATAAGATGGACTTTAATATATCATTCTGATTAATGTCTGAAATTTAGACAACTTTTAACTTTAGGAGTAAAGATCTTAACTAAATTAATCTGGTCAAATTTTTGTAAATCTTAATTCAACAAAAATATTTTTCTTTAATATTATATATGTAGCTGAGAAAATACTTTTTAATGTTGCTTATCAATACAATATAGTGTGTATGAGTTTTCCAAGTTAATAAATGTATTACTGGTCTACCTGTACACTTTTTATTCTAAAGCAACAACTAAGGTGTGCATTGTGATCTTTGCTCAAATGGAATTTAATGAATAGTTGTGCATTATAGCTGTGGATTTTAATTTTTAATTCAAAAGTGAAGGCAAGCAGGACTGTTGTGTTTCATTAATGTGTGAAAGACACTTTTACCGTTTCGTGTAAACTCAGAGTTGGAAAACTGAAAAAAGCAAACTCAAATCTTCATGTTTTGTACAATTTTGTACTGTAATTTCATGAAAGAGAACACTTTAGGTCAGTAGTATGTATTGTGTCTCTAATGCTTATGGTTTAAAACAGAGCCAACATTGCTATGTAGAATCTGCGTCTTGATTTGATCCAGCTGTGAAAACGTCAGTGGAAGATAAGATTTCTAATAAAAGTTTGGTTATCACATGTGCAATACTACTATATAACCATCGCAGACTCTTGGAGTGCAGTTGTTGTCATTTACATTCAGATTAGAACCAACAAGAAGTCCTGGTTTATTCAAAACCTCCCTTGCCAAGACTTGATCCTAAATACTGTAACTAGACAACTGAAATCCCTGCACAAAAAGGTATTTCCAGGGGGTGAGAAAGCTATTAATAGAATTATTTGGGCAGAAATTTTTGAGAAAAACATTCTTAAAGCTATCACTCTACATCAGTGGTAAGTATATGATACTCTGCATTTCTTAGAGAGATTGTTCTTCAGCACTGAATAAATACCTTTTTCTAAATCTCAAGATATTTAAGAGTAAGTATTTTCAATGGTAATGTTAGATGATAAATACAACAACCTCATAGCATATACTGGTATTCTTCTTCATGTCTTAAATATGTTGTCTTTTGTTCAAGCCTGTGATTCTGGAAACATTCACTTTGTAACCTCTGTGTTCTCTTTACTTTATTATTAGTGTGCGATATTTGTGAATGATGCAAAATGTTTTCCATTTGATAAAATGGTGCTCATTACACAATCTCATCATTATCTTTTTTCAGTTATGAAATACAATTCCTTGTGGGTTGCGAGCATTAAACATTTCTGGAATTAATACTGTGCAATGGCACATAAATGCAATTTCAAGCAACTGTTTCCTATGGATTCATCTAATTTTCATGTATATCAGACTAATTAAAATGCACCAAGTCAAAAGTAGTACACGTATTGATTATCAAACAGTGTCAGTGGTCAATACAAATAATGAATCGTGTTTTGTGAATGCATAAATGATAACTTACTAGCTCGATGATTGCAAATCTCTGTGCTGTCTTGGTTAGCAATCTCTTTTTTCAAAAGAGAACTACACGCTTGTCCCTCAGCATTTAAAGATTGTGATATTCAATTTTAAAATTCCCCATCCTTGTTTTAGACCATGTCATATTGGCTCTACGCAGTATTTATACGTGAAATATGCCTTGGAAGTCTGATAATGTTAGAAACAGTGTATTTTAGAATTGGTACTTTCTCAATTCTTAAACATAAAATCTGGGTTTTCAGAACATGAAATCATAGCTATTTTAAATGCATAGCTTCTGTGATAGCTTTCACTGCTGCAGCCTGAGAAGAGGAGATTTTTTTATATTGTAGTTTGTGGCATAGGAAGTAGAACTCAGTCTGATCTGGCTAGGCATTAAGCTCTTCATCTGTATAATAAATGTTGATCTTTCTTCTTTAATGACAAAGACTGTTTAACAGGCTATTGAATAGCATTACTTTCAGTTGTGAAGTTTGATTCACAAAGTCTTGTGTTCAAATCATTAGTTTATCTTTGCCTCCTCTCCTCTATCTGACAGTACATGTTCCTCTCTCTAAATATACTCACACTGTTTGTAAAGATACAAGTATTAGAATGTGCAGAGAAAGACTGAGGAGAGCAATAACATTAATTCTTTAAATCCAAGATTCACTAATATGTTTTTAAACCTCTGAACAAAAACACAGTTGATTCCGGTACACTGTGCTGTATACTGCAGGTTCTGATGTGCAAGTGTGATGGCAGCCTAATACATCCTCCTTGAGTAGAGGAAGCCTTACTGCTGGAGAGGTCTTAAGTAAGCACCTGGGGTACCAAATATGCACTAGACATACAGTACAGTATACTTCATCTGAAGTATTGAAAAGCTTTCAGGGGTTCACACACAGTATCTATTTATCCTGATTTATCACGCAATACACATGATCCCTAAATGCACAGCATTTCCTATTATAAGGAGGACAAATATGGCTGTGATCACTCTTATGAGATAAAGACTTTGTCAATGTCAGCCATACATGTTTCAAGACTGGACAAAGGATTGCTCTGCAGTGAAAATATAACTCATAATAGTGTCCCTTAATATTTCTGTACATGTTACAATAATAGATAGAGAAAGTAACTGTTCAGACAAACCCATATAATTCATGTGCTGATTCCTTAAGATGGGAACATACGCATGCTTATACAGCACTTCAAGCAAATGGAGGACATATTGGGCTCCAATCACACCTTTCTCATCAAGACAACTTTCTCATCGATGTCTGCAGCATATGTTGACAGAGGAGACAGTTATCTCACGTGATGCAAAAATAATGATGAATTAAGACATTGTGGAGAGAAAGAATGAACAATGCCCCCCTTTTTGTACTGTTCTTTCTTTATGTGTGTTTGCATTTAATTAATGTATGTTGAAGCATACACAGTACCATAGAGGTTTAAAATAATTTCATACTCTACTTGATTTGCAAAAATAATTAATTTCTACACTGAATCTATCAATCAGTTAATGGTGATTTACTCATTTAAAATTCTCACCAGCTGTTTATTTTATAGCTTTTTTGCAAGGGAAAGGTATTAGCATCCATTGATTAATAAAGAAGCTTTTAATTTTCCACTTGGTTTTTGCATATTACCAATGTTTCAAAAACCAAACTATAACCATCTGCTTAAAACACCTGCTTGTTCATAGACAGTTAACAGGGTCTTCTCACTTTATGTAAATAGATTTAATTTGCACATGTATTGTGTTGATTGCTAAAGAAAAGTACATGACTGAATGTTGTGCATGAAGTTTCACCATTATGTGCATAAATTAGTTTCCTTCCATCTTTCTGTTTATCTTCCATGGTTATGTGCTTAGTGTTTATCCATAACAATTGTCAGTTTTTCACTTCTAGTTAAAAGAGAAATTAACAGCAAATGTATGTGTAGGTATAGTCAATCTCTCTAAAAGTGCATATTTGCTTTAAAATTTAGAAAAGTCTTTTTTATGTATTGTATTCTGAGACATTTACATTTCAAGGTGTGGTCAGTCTTTTGTGAAATACCTTCAAATTAACTGAATAAGACACAAAAGTAGGCCCCGTGATGTTTTAAATATATTGTGCTATGCTAAAGTGACTCATCAAAAAAATCTTATGTTAGAACAGATTGGGGGCGTGATAAATTAGTTTCGTGCAATCAAAAAGAGGGTTTTTGAAAATTCACAATGAAGCAGCATGCTTTTGCATCATACTGTAAATGTGTCTACAGTAGTTGAGTTTTCACCATTGCCCATTCCCCCTCTCCAACTCTTACAGTACATAGAGGACGGAAATTAATATTCTGGTTCAGTGTTGTAATAGGCAGAAAAAGTGAAATGATGACACTTAAAAGCACTGGCTCCTTTGGAGTCTGGTTGTCAGGTTGAAATGTGTGTGTGTGTGTCACCGCAGGGGCTCCAGTGAGAAATGTTAAGAAAACAACTATGGTACTGTATAACATATTTCGAAATCACCAAGAATTTTACAAAAAATGTGAATCACTGATTCATAGTCTGTGCCTTTGCTAATAGATTACTGAAGTTGAATCTTGCTCCAGTGCAACATAACATAGTTTACCCAATATAACTTGCATAGTGCCAGTTGCTTTCACTTTAATTCAACATTTTCACCTCAGTTAAAAGACTCAGTTAAAACATACTGAATGGCTGCATGTAATTAAACATAAGATTTGTTAATATTAATTAACATTGGTAATATGATTCCTATTCCAATACTGCACACCATAATCAGTTTCTGTATTGCAGGTACTGTAACTCTAGTTCTGTTGAGAGCATGAGAACTGTGCTTTAATGCTGCTCCGAAAATAATCTTTATTACTGTTTTTCCATATATTTGCAAGGTACACAAACATCGCGAAGAGACAATGGCAGCTTCTCAAAAGAAAATATTCCTTTGAAACAGAAAAAAATTGAAATGAGGTCTGCAGAAGAGGATACTTCCCCACAGAATTCAGTGGGTTTGAGGGTGTACTGTCTGAGTGACTCTGATGTCATCGAGAACACCCTCAACCTCTTTTGATTACTGTTTAGATGTCACAATGTGACTCTATTGTACACTCCTTCTTTTATGAGAAAACAAGTAAGTTTAAAGCCAGTGTACCACAGTTCTTAAAATCAAATACTGAAGAATCACACATTCATGTAAAATGAGAATAATAAAGCAGGATAAACTATTTGTCTAAAAGACTTTGAATTTGATAAATGTTTATTTACAGTCGTGGGATGTTTGTTTTAAAGAATAACACTTTTGTAAAATGGATTCTTCTGTGCATTTTCCCTTAAATAGTCAACCTTGTCTAATGTTTAAGTAGTACTATGGAAGTACTACTACCTTTTCTACCTCATGTTTGTAATTTGATATTTTCTTTTCTGGAAATACGTTCCAAGGTCTGACTTTAGGACTAACTGCTGTTTTTTGTCAAAATAGTGTTTAAGGCTTTTGTTACCCAAACAAGTCACAAGAAAAAGTCATTGCCAGTTGTAAATAAAAGCAGCTCTGGAGCGTGTATGTACTGTACTGTATATTGCATAGTTCCAACATGCAGGGCTGTATTCTACTGGTTGGAAAATGGTTGCTTTAAAATATGAATCTCTGACTACAATTGTGAAAATCGAAAAGGCCTGGTGAGATACTGGAGATCATTAATAAACCCACACAATGTGGCATGTATACTTGTAATTGTAGGGAGGACAATAAACAGACTTATTCCATTGACTTTTAATGGATTGGTATTCAGTACAAACAGAGGTGATATAGAAAAAAAGATTACAAAATTATTGCTATACCCTGAACCTGCAAACCCTGGAATTATAATAAATTGAGCCTGGCAACCTTGGCAGTATCCATGCTGTCAGGATATAAGTGATTCATAGCTCTAACAGCCTGCTCTGACAGCCACTCTTACTAGGAGATGCTTTTTTTACTGTTGCCATTTCTGAAGGATTTTGACACAATGCAATACAATTTTCTATGCAGTTTGCAGTAATGGGGTCATGCCAGTTCCCACCAATAGCATTCTTATACCCAGAATGATAAATTACTCTGATATAATCATGGCCTTCCTATATTTGGAGTCTATTTGCTATGTAGTTTGGATCTAGACAGCCTTTCACAATACGGCCGAGCCTTGTGACAGGTCACTCCAAAACCAGAGAGAGATTACTGTTTCCCCTGTCCACATGAATGGATACTGCGATATTCTGCATTTTCTTCTTGATGCCGGGTTTTTTGAGTTCTTAAGAAAGTGCCAGACATGTCTCCGTCTAGATTCAAGATAATGTTTGACAACTAATCCAAAGTGAAAAGAAGCTGTGGTTGTTTATAGAGTATATATAATAGTGTGTGGTCTTCATTGAGAAATAGTCTATGGTTTAATATTTTACAAATAAAATGAAGTAGTATCACTTACAGTTGATATTTCCTTTTTTAAGTGTAATCTTAATATATCAATATATTCTTTCTGGATCTTTTCATTTTGATGTACTTTCTGTAGTAACATATCTTGTGCTCTCCTAAGACAATTCAGCAAAAACCACACTAACTTTTTGTGATCACTAATACTTGAAGGTGTCCCATTTACAGCCACTTGTTATGATGTATGTCAAACCACACTACAGGATTGAATTGATTGTTTGCTTTGCAAATTTTAAGTACTGTTTTCAAAGCTGTGTTTATGATAATTTGTTACCTCAGCTACATGACATCAATCTCTGATGTCTGAAGACAGAACGGTCTTCTGCGATGTCCAGTGTTTAAGAGCACAGAACGCAGACGAGCAGGGACAACAACAATAATAACACTTTTCTATTTCCAAGCACTTTAAAAGAAACTCAAAGCCCGTGATTTGATATACAGGCTGTGATTTGTTTCAAAGAGCCAACAGGAGAGTGACATTAATGGAACAATACAAAGATGAAAGCTGTCATGCAAACACTGTTGATAATCAAAGCACTCCTTACATCTGCGTCATTTTTGTCATCATGGCTGAGAAGTTCTTCCTTCTGTTTTTATAATTATTCATGTGTTCTGTTCGTTATGGGAATTATGAATATAGGAAGAAAATGAATGTGATACCTACCATAAATGTGTTTGAGAGAACTGGCATTTGTTACATCACAATCCTGTGGTTCTAGGTAACCTTTCCATATGCTTGTGACTTTTTACATTACTGCTCTCCTTTTAAGAATAAGCAATCCCTTCTTACTACATTTGAGGGATCTCTTCACCTCATGCACTCACTCAAGTATTTCACAGGGATGTACTTCTATATTGTAGAAGGATTCTCTGCAATGGCTACTTGGACAGTTACAGAATTGAATGTGATGGCAGCCTTGATTCAGTATTTCTATCTTAAATTTCTTTTTTAAGAAATGAAAGAATTGCTGCAGCATACATAAGCCTATTAGTTACATAGGTTATATAGTATTCTAAGGGATTAGAATACTGTGTTCTTTAAATCCTTCATACCAAAGAAACAGGCTATGTTGCAAGGATTAGTGTCAGCAGCTCAACTTTTCTCATTATCTGGGTGAAGAAGGAACTAATCTTTGCTGATATTCTTCCGGATAAAGATGATGTCCGGGTGTTCGAGATGTGGATATCATCTCCTGCTCTCTTGAAAACATTTGATAAGACAGTGAAGGTGAACCCTATGAGTGAGCAAGTGAAATAATCATGTGAAAACTGTGGAAAAAGGCTACAGATTTAGAAAGAATGGAAGGAGCACATCTATGTTCATGTATAATACAGAATATCCTGTATAAACATATGCTATATCAGCATTTGTATTGTGCTCTAGGGAAACAACTAATGAAGTTAGGAATAAAGAAGATAAGGAATTCTTACCTGTAAATGCAGTTTTTCAATTTCTTGGGGTCTTTTGTGATCATAATGATATTAGTAGTGCAATATGACTTTCTTTACAGCTGAAACCCTGTTAGCTACTGTACTTACATTGTACGTGTGATCACTTATTTCATACAAATCTTTCACAGCAAAGTGATAACACACAACATTAGGTAGACCTGAAAAAGTAGAGAAATATTTGTATACGTTTATTTCCATGTTGCTCTTGAACATTCTGCAATCATATTATTTGTTTCTGTATGCAATGAGTTGAGAGAGGTTTTTGCTTGGCATATGCTATTGACAGCTTGACTGTTGCTCAGAATGAAAAGATTCTAAGAAATATTGCAATGCACTGTATATCCTGTTTTATATTTTAAGGGCACAAAGGAAAAGTTGTAACAGTGCATAAGTGCTGGTGAGCAAGATGACTTATCAGTGTGTATCAAATTTTCTAACCTCAATAGGTCTCACCTCTCAGAGAGTAATAAGTGCTGTTCAGACTGCTGAAAAGTTGCACGCATTCATTTCTTACTTTCCAGAGATGTTAATGTGAAAGACTTGTAAAGGCTGAGGATGGACTGTCCCCGACATACAGTAAGCATGTGTCTCCTGTTTCATCTAATATATGGTAGAATCTAACAGCTGTAGAAAATCAAACTCAAATCTAATTTTAGCAAATGTCTCATTGCAATACGATACGCAAACCACTATGGTATTTAGGTTTGCAGATTCGATTTTATGTGTGTAGAAGCTTTAATTGTAGTTAAGTCTAGCAGCTTTGCTATTGTGGGGGTTTTATGTACTGTATCTTTGTTTCTAAAAAATGGTCCTTTTCTAAGGTACTGTACTGTATATAGCTGTGCTTAACTTACAGATTCTTCTCATTCAGAAAGGCCACACAAGTTTTCAAGAAGGGTGCAATAAGTCAAGCATTACGGCTAAAGATACAGCAAAAATAAGTCGGGAGTGAAGGGTAAGTGAGATGGTTTCTGAGTGTAAAAGCAAAATTACTTGTTCTGAGAACTGTGGAGAAAAACATATCAGGGAAGGCTGGTTTAATTATTAACACCAGAAAAAATAGGGAAAATATCCAAAGTCCAAATGGTTCTGTATTATTTTTTTATTTGTCATTAAATAACCCCCTACCTTAGTCCTCCTTGTTACATTTTTACAGGGCATTTGTTTGTTCTTAACCCTGTGAATATGAGCAGTGCTTGATAATCGGAAGCAAAGGCCGGAGATTACCGATTTAACCTCCGTAAATACTAGGGGATAGCTGATGATTTCATGGGTGGCCTTCCCTGATCATCCAAAAATTACAGCAGCAGTAACAGCAGGCAGTGCTCTTTGGAGGAAGGCAAGTAGACCTGTCTTGTGTGAAAGAGGGAACCCATTTTCTATAAAACTCTGGCAAATCTAAATGTCAATGGAACTAGGAATGTAACCAGTATTACCAAATGCCAAGAGTTGGGCACCAGAAGCCAAAGATTAGTTTCCCCACTTGTGATGGTATCCAACATAATTACGCTACACGGAAATGCAACTACAACTGAAATAATTAAAAAAGCAATTTTATTTTTTAGCTGGACTATTCAAATTTGTGTATGTGGGTGTGAGATGTTTTTTATTCCTTAACATTTGAAAACAACTAGTAGCCAAGCTGCTGTCGCCAGAAATGTAAATGATGATAAACAGCATAATAACAGGGTTGACAAATACTGCCAAGCATATGGTAGATAGCTGTGGCTGTTATATCTCAGTTGCACCAAGCATATGTCCCCAGATCCTATGAAAATATCATTTAATGTTCTCTGGAAGGTGTAGAAAAGTTGGAATGGTATTTTACTTATGGAAGAAGTCAGCACTGGACATATGTTGGTAAACTGAAAAGTTTAGAGCTTTAACAGAATGAACAATTTTCGGTTCAGGGGATAAAAAACTGTATTATTTTCCTTTTTAACATAATTCACAGCACTTCAGAAATCAGAGAAAAAAATAATCAATATTTCAGGGCTTAGAATAAGTATTTTAAATAACATCTTAGTTTAATAGTCTCCAGCTTTCATTTTCAATTCAGAGTTAGCACCAGCATATAGTTCCACTAGCTGAACACAGTGTTGCTATGGAAACTAGCACTCTGTCCACCAGAATGTGAACTAGGGCAGGGGAGATGGAAGGCAAAGACAAACGTACTGAACATCTTTCATTGTTTAAATAAAGACTGGTTTCCATCCTTTTCTGAGTACTGCCATCTGCAAATCAAGTTAGTAGAGTGAGACCATGAGATCCACCTCCACTGCACACACTTCTGTGCGAAATACCTGTAAGTGAGTAGTTCTTACCTGACGTCTCTATTGTGATTTTAAGTACAGTTAAAATACTGTAACTTGTGATGAGAAAAATAATCCTGTGCTTTTTACATCAGATCCCAAACACATTTGAAGGTTATAAATATATTCTTTTTTTTTCATTTTTGCATTTCAGAATGTGAAGTAATCAAGATAATTTTAATTAACTAGCAAAGGCGGCTTTGATTTTTAAAATATTCATTTAAAAACTTAGAAGTCCGTTTTTTTTTTGTCACAAGGTTATGGATGTGATGACTTTGCAAGTTATATTATTATTCACGGAGCTGGGACAGCTCAGGAGCAGGTGCTTGTTTGTGATTTGGTCTTCTATAGTGATTGCTGACAGGTACTGTATCAACACAGTACTGGTGAAAACAGTCTGTAGATTGCAAGGCTGCCAAATTGTAAGATCTTCAGGTCCAGCTTAAATAATTGAGTTTCCTGGAGGTGCTGGTAGGCAGTCAGAGATGATGTGATCCTGATGTTCTCTGGTAACTAGTTGAGCCACAGGGGGCCAAGAGTGGAGAAACAGAGGTTGTTGGAGAGGAATAAGCATGGGTTAAGGTGCAACCAGCCAGTCAACAGAAATTGAATGAAGAGGATGAAAAGAGGGGTGGGTGTGTGAGAGATTAGAGACTGGAGACAGGAGGGAGTGGAGTGATATAGAAAATATTAAGCAATGCCATGAATTTCTGACGTGAATGCAAACAGGAAAAAGCAGCCAGTGAAGAGTCTACACACGGCGCACGTGAAGCAAAGAAATATGATGTGAGAAGTAGGGTTTTGGATGAATTGAAGAGGACTGTGTGCAGATGCAGGGAGCCGCAGCAGTCCGGGCTGGGAAACAAATTGCTCCTATCAGAGTAGCTGAGGAGAACAGGTCAGGAAAGAGCAGAGTCTGTAGATATTCATTAGAAAGAAAAGGCAAGAGCATGCCCGGGAAGAGAGAAGGATTGAGAGAAGTTCTTCTTCTGGTTTCCTCTGCAAAAGTAGAGGAGGAGCAATGAGAGATTGTTAAAGACACAATGGGAATGAAGAGAGAGAGGTTGCTGGAAAAGAAGGAGGGGAAAGCAATGTACTGTAGTCTAAGCTGGATATAGTAAAGGTGCATTTTACTTGATGTAAGTACAGCACATCCATCAGGAGATGGTGGTGAGGTGTGGTACAGTATGAAGATGTTCTAGGAAGGGAATTAGGAACAATAAACATGACTTATTGCATAATTGTAATGGAGGCCAAAATGCAAAAAGGTTTTTTTCTGTGACTGTGAAAGAACAGTAAAGGATGGAGAAAAATTAATGTAACATTAACTTTTCATTCAGGTATATACCAAGGAATACGTTAACAACACACCACAGGCTGGGCAAGAGCAAAGCTGTGTATTAAATAGTTTTAACATAAAAGAGGCAGAAGTGTCACAGGAATTAGAAACATTTAAGACAGACAAGTCTCTAGTTTCTGATGTTATTCTACCAATTGTACTAAAGGAAACAAGGTCTCACTTTTATACAAATAGGAGCCATAAATAGGACTGTATCAAGTAATGTAATATAATAATGTTTCTTTATTAGCCCTATACAATTTCTTGCATTAGGAATTTGTCTTTTTGCATACCCCAGCTTTTCTCCATGGAGACACAGACAGGGAGACAAGCTTGGGGTCAGGGCACAGGGTCAGCCATTGTATGGAGCCTCTGGAGCAGTTAGGGTTAAGGGCCTTGCTCAGGGGCCCAACGGAGTAGGATTCCTCTGCCAGCCACGGGATTTGAACCGGCAACCTTCTAGTCACAGACGCAGATCCTGAGCCACAGAGCCACCACTCCACCCTTCTTTTTTTTTATAGATGGGAGATTTTTTAAAGTAATAGACCAATGACTTTTATTACTATAAACATGTACATTTTTAAACAATGATCAGAACAAAAGAAAAAAGATATAAAAAATAAAATATGTTCAACATGAATTTGAAAAAATGGGTCTTGTTTAACTAACCAATTAGAGTTCTATGAACATGCAGCAGCAGTAATAGATACAGAGCATATTTCTGGAAGGAGCCGATAAAGTCATGTCATGTCATTTGCCAAACAATTTTATACCATATGGTGTCATGGGAAAAGTCAGAGTCTACCCGGCAAGCAACAAAGCAGGGTACAGCCTGGACAGGACACCAGTCCATCGCAGGGCAAGTGCAAGCCAATTATACATGGGGACAATTTGGAGGCCACGGTAAAGGACAAGGGGGGAAATTTGGCCCAGACACCAGGATAACTCCCTACTCGTATTGAGAAATACCCAGGGGTCTTTAATGACCACTGAGAGTCAGGAACTCAATTTAACATCGCACCCAAGAGATGGCACCCACTACAGTATAGTGTCCCTGCCACTATACCAGGGCATTAGGACCCACACAGACTGCAGGGTGGGTGTGGGTAACACCACTTCCAGCAGCAACCATAGCTTCCCAGGAGGTCTCCCATCCAGGTACTGACCAGGCTTACACCTGCTGAGCTTCAGTGGGTAGCCAGTTGAGAGCTGCAGGGTGATATAGCTACTGGCTAGCAGTTGATAAAGTTCCTCATAAAAATAATTGCAGGTATTAAATGCATGTCCTTAGATCACAATCTTGTTAATCATTAGAAATAAGAGTGCAGATCAGGGTGAATGTGCAATTTGGGTGGTGTAAAAAGCAGAGCAACCCTGGTATCTGTATTAGGGCCACTGCTCTTAATTTATATCTGTGATTTTGATTCTGAAACAGTTAGCAGAGTAAAGTTTGTTCACAAAGAAATATAGAAACCAAAATAGAATGATTAATAAACACTGTAGAAACTGCAGAAGAAGTTCAAAAAGACAAAATTCAAGATTGGGAACAATGCAAATGCATTAAATGTAGGCAAGTGCAGAGTTTTCTGTGCAGGCAATAGAAAGGTAATTTATAAAAAGATTTTGGAAAACATTGAGCTTGGACAAGTTCCCGATATGAAAAAAGATAAAAAGACGATATAAAAAGAATCCGTGTTGACACATTTATTACAACTTCTTGACAATGTGGAAAAGCAATAAAAAAGAAAACAGACCGTATAGGCTACATCTAAAAAAGAAATGTTATGCAAAAATGCTAAATTGCACTAGTAAGGCCTCTTTCAGAACATGGTGTGCAATTTTGGTCACACAATTACAAAAATATATATCTTTGCTTTGGAATCAATGCAGTAAAGATCAACGACATACATTACTGTATATGCCTGATGACATTTTACAATTAGATAAAATAACTGCTGCTAAGTTTGACAGTAAAAAATTACACTTGCACAAAAAATGTAACTTTCTATCTATTGTAACTTTGGTCAGCTTACTCATGATAAAAAAATGATAAAAAACAACAAATTGATTAATAAAAAAATCTTGAACTCTGGGTAAATGTCATTGTATGTTTCCAAGAAATGATTATGCTGCTTTTACTTTTAATGAAAATGGAAAGTTGAAGGAATAGATAAGGTAATAATTTAATGCTTATAACTTAAGTCTAACACATTTTATATAATGGTATATAAAAAATCAAACAAAATGCTTGTATATCCGTGTTATGTTTTCACCCAAGATTGATCTGAAATCAATTCAGGTGTGAAATTAATGTTCAGACTTTAAATTGAAAATTCCAAGTTTCATCTCTTTGGCAATACTTCATGCAACAAAGCAAAAAGGAAATTCTACTATAGTTTTGAAAAATACTTAGACAAAGTATACACCTTAAAAAGTCTTTCTGCATGCTGTGCTTGTCACAACATTGCATTTTATATATTAAATAAATGTTTACCTTCTCTCAAAATTCTTACCTGGTTAAAAACATGAAGTGTTTCTTATCTGTTGAGAAGTTTGGAATTTTACAGTTCAGATTATCTGGTGTCTGTTGTAGGGTAAAAATCTTGCTCAACCTTAAGAAATGCATGAATCTGAAACTCTCGTAAAAAAAAGGAAGTGTTAATTATGTACTACAATGTAATGGAAGAACCCGTGGCAGGTAGATCATTTACAAGTGACAGAGTCAATTATAAAAGTGTGATCTCTTGATGAACCAGTCATTTTATAACTGATTATAAAAGAACTACTCTATTAGATACATCTAAAGGTTATTGCAGAATGCTTGAATCCAAAGCAATTCTATTCAAACTAATTACAAATGAAAATGGGATATGTTCACTGTTATACAGTTCGATTAAGGTACCATTTTAAGCAAACCAGGTGGTATTTATAGATTGTATAAATAGTAAAAGAAATCGAAGAGTTTGTTTTTTCCCTTCTTCTTAAGCGTCATCACTACAATGTTTTTTTAATTCAAGAACTTTAAATTATGTTTTAAATTTTAGAAATTGTATGTAAAAACGTTGTTGTTTTTTTGTGTGGTTTCTCAATACATGAGAGATCTGGATACCCTTCTGCCCACAGAAGTCAATGGATATTTGTCGAATAATCCTCAAGCCAAATTTGCAGTTTCCCAAAACTGAGGGAGTCTACACATTTGACAAGTACTTTGCTCAGTCCATTTTTCCTTCAGTCTTAAGAAACTTTCCAGTCCCTGCTGAGGAGAAACAACCCCATCACCCCACTGTGGTGCTGCCACCACCATGCTTGACTGTATGGTATGGGACATTGGGAGACAGTGGAAATTGGACATAGTGAGATGTACTTTGTTGAGTCTATGCCAAACATGACATTTCCCATCTAGACCACAATGTACAAATTCGGTCTTATCTAACTGCTTTTTGCAACAATATTATAGGATTGCCCTGGTGCTTTGCTGCAAACTCCGTGTGAGATCTGAAATGACTTGTCCACTCTACAATACAGGCCACCTTTGACTGATACACATTTCCTCCCACCCTAGCCATTAAACTCTGTAGCTCTTTTTATAGTTGTCGTTTGCCTCACAGAGGCCTCCCACAACAATTTACTCCTTCCCTGGGTGCTCAGTTTGCAGCACAGTAGAGTGTGCTAAAAGGGAACCTCACGGAGAAACGTGTTAAGGGTTTATTCTGAGCTAATTCTCAACTATTTGTGTGGCTCATTAAGGTCATTTTGTTCATCTAAATTAATGGAGGTTTGCCACAGAAAGGGGTCTGAATAATTCCATAATCATGATTTAGTTCTTTCTTTCTGTTTTCTGCTTTATGTAAAGTGTGGAGTAGGTTGTGTATACTGTATAACAAAGTGCCATGACTGCAAGCTTTGAAATAACATGTGAGAACTGTGTAAGGGACTGAATACTTTCCCAAGGCACAGTTTTTTTTGCCCCAGATACGGTAAGGTGCCTTTTAATTGTTGATAATTATAACTAAAAATCCCACAAATTAACATTGAGACCTTAAGAAGAAACATGGTTTCAACTAAATTGTTCATCTGTATGGCCAAACCCAGTCTTCATGCTGCTGCGCTACAGTATGTCTTGAAATATGAAATACTGTATGAAATCCATTTCCACCTTTCCTTGACGCGCAAGATGTGGAAGCTGACAGCCTATTGCATGTAGCATGCAACACAGGAATGAAGCAGCTCTGGAAAACATTCCTGCCTTAAAGTGACAGTGACAGTCAGCTGGGGAGGGCCAAAAATTGCATAATGTAAAAATACAGTACAGTACCTTGGCAAAATATTTCAGACAGCACCATCTGTACATTTTAATACAGCATTGAAATTTTATGATATTTTTTGTTGTTTTTGAAAGTGGGTTGAATATATTTGATGGTGCAGTGGTTAGTATTGTTGCCTTGCAGTGCTGGGGCCTGGGTTCAGTTCTTGGGGTGCTAGTTGAGTTAAAGTTCTCCCCATACTGACATGGTTTTCCTCTGGGTGCTCTGGTTTCCTCCTGCAGTCCAAAAAGCATGCTGGTAGGGAAACTTCTAGGTGAAATTGGCCCTGGAAACATTGGTACAGGTTTGAGAGTGTGTACCCTGCAATGGACTGGTGTCCAGTCCAAGGTGTAAATTAGCTAAAATGGTTAAAAGATGGGTGAATGATTAAAAAAAAATCATTCATTCATTTTCTTTCTTTTTTTTCAGCATGGAATAAACCTATTACTTGTTCCTTTAAGTCTTAACATAGCTCACGATGGAGACAGGACAAACAGGGAATACAGTATACAGGTTCCCTCTTTGTTCTTTCTTTTTAAATTGAATTAAAATAAACTTTGTGCTTCCCTCTGAAAACCCAAAGGAGCTCCTTCCTTGGTAATAAACTTATCTAGTTATTAACAGTTATCTGACACTGTAATTATATCATAGGTTGATGGGAAAAAAGAGATAAAGTTATCTTGCAGCGCTAATATGGCAAAGGTGTAACCATGTTACACAACATAACATTATGGCAAGAAACATCAACCAATGAGCTAAGGATCATTCCAAAATACATAGTGTATATGCAAAACTCAAAGGACTTTCACTCTACCATAAGCTGACAGCACTCAGAACAGCAACATGGTAAGCTTTTTGGTCATCTATTGAGTGTACTGGAATCTATTGATAAAGAACAATGAAAAAATACCTATTGTTATTATAATAGTATACTACAGAAAAAAGACAATTTTACCTTTGTTTAATAAACAACATGAAATATGCATATCTGTCTTTAACTTATTGTTACTGAGCATTTTAATTATTTCAATAGTAACACCTCTCTTTTGTAACTTTCCTCTTATTAAATATACTGGTGGGAAGTGTGTTTATGATAGGATAAATACAACAACAGCAACAGCAGTTTACACACTTGCATGTTCTTTCAGACAGACTTTAGCATAGTTTGCGTTAACATGTCTTTAAATCTGAAATATTTTCCTAATCCTTCCCAAAAACAATGATTCAGTAGCACTGAAAGACCATTGTACTACTGTATATGATGTTGCTTCACATATATACTGTATTTACGTTTATTAATGAGGCATACCTGACTTGAGTTACGCTTCTTTTTGTATGAGAAAGGAACTTCAAAGATACTTTGAAGAGCAACCGATATTAGAAATGCAAGGTCTTTGAATAATTTAAGGCTTAAGAGCTTTTCAAATTAAATGAAAAAGAAGATTTAGTGTATCAAGTGAAGTACATTCCTTGATAAGGAAAGAAAAATGGGTATGGAGAAAATATAGTTTTTAAGAAATGAATGCCATTTCCCTAGAAAAGCAAAAAAATTAAGACAACTGCATATGGTTGATAATTTGAGAATTTGGACCTGTGATTTAAGGAACAGCTTACTATTAGATGAGTACCCTGGAGACTGGCTCTGTCATACAGTGGACTTGCAACAACAAGGGCCACCGCTACTGCACCTTATCCCATTCTCTTGGAAGAAACTGTGAATCGTTCACTATATTGCGGACCTGAATAGACTGCAAAGAGAAAGAACTGATGAAGGGGATTTGAAGCTGAAGAAATGTTTCCTTGCAGATTCTTGAAACCAGAGTTGAAGCGTGCAAGAAGTAGTCAAAAACAATGCTATACCTTTCAGAGTTTGGAGAAGATGATGAAAAAAATAAACTATTAAACTATGTGTTTATGATTTTCTGTAAATACCCAGGAAGATCCGACTAACATTTTACTTTTTTCATAGAGTGTTTTCTATTTTTTAGATAGAGTGTCATATTTCAACTAAAAAATAGAACTTCTCTTCCCTACATTTTACTATACATTTTCCATCAATTTGATATGTGTTTAAAATACTTGATCAAGGCTGCGGTTTTCATAGATTGTCTTCATGCATATGTACAGTATATAAATAATTTAATTTGATCTCTACACGGAGATGAAGACTATATATTTAAATGTAGTAATTGTGAAACATATGTAAACAAGTAAGGTCTGTACATTTTTCTTCCAGAAAATGAAGAAAAAATTTTCAGGCTTGGAAGTTACACTGATTGTGCTGTTTCTGCTGGTCACAGTTGTGGCTCTTGCTCTTGTTATTCTTCTGGCCACTGGTGAACCAGCACTTATTAAGAACGGTAAGAAACAATAAGGTTTTCCTTGCCCAGTTTTACAGCTTTTCGATAAATTGTTTGAAATGGAAGAACTTCTGTATAAGAACGATTTTAGGAATAAAGACTTTGATTTTTCTTTAGGTGATGACAGCCTTTTTTTTGGCTTATGTGTGGTGGAATTACAATTAAGCATTTAAATAACATTTATTAGGTTTATTCCATGCTGAAAAAAAGAAGAAAGAGAACACAACGTTTCGGCCGTGGAGCCTTCTTCAGGTGTCACCTGTTCTCTTTATTCTTTTTTTCAGCATGGAATAAACCTAATTCAGATATTTAGGTGCCAAAATTAGATTCATGTTTTTGCTAACTGGTATGTTATTAATCTTAAATGAGGTGCACCATTACAGAACCTTCCAGATTTCCCTTGACCTGAAACTAAACTTAAACATCTTTCATTAAATATATAGTAATTTATTTATTTACTTATTTATTTAAATATTTATTTATTTGGATCATTTGTTTTTGCAGAAACTAACAACACACAACTGAACTTCACCCCAGAGTGTCCCAGTATTGCGCTATCAGAACGGATTGACTGTTTTCCGGATGGAGGAGTTTCAAAGGTTCGTTCTACATCTCCTGCTGGAGAAAATAAATTGCTGAGATATGCAGATATGTTTGTATTCTGCAAAAACAATTGGAAAATCCATTTAAGACAGTTTTCCCATTTTGGATCTTTGACATGTAGTTTGGTTTAAATTTGAATTTAATAGTCCTGTTTGCATCCTGTGTTTCTGGGGAAAACTGTTGCCACAATGTTTATCCAGATTAAGCAGCTTTCTAAAAATGGTTAGCTGATTTTGTAGGGCAGAAGGTTCTTCCCTTAATGAAGCTTGAATTTGATGGGGAATCGTCTGAGGATATCAAATACTGTGTTGAAAATGCTGTCATGATATTGAATTTCGTAACCATATTCTCTTCTTTGGTTCTTGGATGTTGGCAGGATAAGTGTTCTGCACGTGGATGCTGTTGGCAGCCCTTGAATGAAACGTATGTGCCTTGGTGTTTCTTCCCCACAAATCATGGCTATGAAGTTGTGGATGGTCAGACTCCTGATCAGAAAGGTGAATCCTTTTAGGCTACGTAGTATCTGATTGTGTTGCATAGACTCATACATGATTCTATGTTAATTGCAGAAAGGCAGAAGAACCACTGTCAAAAAGGTAGAGTAATAGTGTATAGCACCTAGCTTCCTTGTGGAATGGACAATTTAAAGCCAGTCAGACTACTTACTACACTTTTGATAGACAGGGGGAACCCTATCAATCATAAACCAATGCGAGCATGAGATACCACACAAATAACTCACACATAGAAGCCCATGGCAGGAACCTCCGGAGCTGTGCGCAGGGTTATCAAGTTTCCGTTGACCAATAAACAGAAGTCAATTTGAAAACATGCAAAACCGGGATTACAGGAATTCCAGATCTTGAAAAAACAACAAACAAGGCCAACATATACTTACTGTGGGTTCGAAACATTAAGAAGTGATTCCAACAGAAACAGTTCTGTGGAATGCAAGCAGAATGTGCAACCCTGGAACTGAAGCAGGGATGGTTTCTACTAATTCACCATGCTGTCCCTTGATATGCTCTAGTTCTATTGAGCACTCTGAGCTCCCAGGGGACTTAGGATCCTACATGAGACCAGATGACTAACATCCCATAAAGGGGAAAGAATCCAGCTCTCAGAAGGATTGACTGGAGTGGGATGGCAGGGTTCCCTTTTGGATTGGGTTCCCTTGCTCATCCAAGGACACCCAAGTGCATGTTGTAAATTGCAACTTTTGTCTTTTTAAGGATTCACAGTGAAACTCAAGAGACAACCTGCCCCATCACTTTTTGGAAATGACATAGAGAATGCCAATTTCTTTGCAGAGATGCAGACACAGAACCGCTTTCGATTTAAGGTTTGTGCATGTTACATTGAAGAGTCCTTTTGCTCAGGTTCGGATATGGCAGTAGCTGTTGGTTTGATTTTCATTTAGTTTTGATTGTGTTTGAAATGGGCAGGATATTAACTTCATTGCGATTTAGGTTTTTAAAGTAATGGGATATGTCTCCAAGGAATTAAATAAAAGATAAAACTGCATTTTTAACTGGATATTTTCCAGTTAGGCAAAACGAGACTTCCCAACTATTACCTGGCTCCTGTGTGATTTTTTTAAACATTTCATGTTTTTAAAATTTTTCTTGTGAGTTTTACATTTAGTATTTACATTGCTATTATAGATAACTGACTCCAACAAGGAAAGATTTGAAGTTCCACACGAGCATGTAAAACAATTTAATGGTCCACCAGCCTCCAACCCCAATTATGAGCTGGAGCTTGTGAATAACCCCTTTGGATTTAAACTTTTAAGAGCGTCTTCCAGAAAAGTTCTGTAAGTAAGAGCGAATGTCTCTCTCCTCTTTGTATTTTCTCCTTTCTTATGTGTCTTGGTGGATTTGTTTGATTGGTTGGCTGGGCTTAAGTAAAAGGCTGACATTTGTCTGTAAATATTGCTCTTATTGCTGTACAAAGGGACTCCCAAGAGGACCTGATTCTTCCTTTGAGAATTGATCTTGAAGAAATGGCATCCATCAGCACTGCAAAGAAATATCATTGAACTAGCTAAAGTTCTAGAGAGGAAAAATAAAACAAATGGCTTCTCGGATGAGAGTGGTAGTCTTGTGAGTAGTTAAGAGTTAGAGGATCAAAGTGTTATACTGTATAACACTTTATATTGTTACTTCGAAACATTAATAATCGATGACCAAGAGTTTCTATTGTGCCTGTTTGCTGTGCCTTTGAGAAAAGTTACAGTAAATGCCAAATACCCTGACATTCTTGAGAAATGAGTTGTTCACTAATGAGCTGACCTGTCATGGTCAGGTAATATTAGAAATTATTATGATTCTGCTGGGTTACAAAAATAAAGAGATAAAACTTGTTACTTCATTTAAGAATGTACAGTACATTTTATACACTTTATTAAGTAACATTAATACAGAATCGAAAGATTTATTTTGCTTTGACAAGAAAAATGAGCAGGGAAAATGCATATACTGTGTGACCAGCAACAGGTCAGTCATTGTATTAGCACTGGGAGATCCAGAAGTTGGCAGTGGGTTTCTACTCTGACCAGCATGTACAGTATATGGATAACTCAGTAGAGGCGATCAAGAAATCAAACTCTGGAAACATTTTTTTTAAGGAGTCATTTGAAAGAGAATTTGACACTACAAGAGCTCTCTGTAGTTTTGTCTGGACTAATACCAAAAATCAACCAGGACCTGATGGATTGTTTTGCAAACATGTCATAACATATGTGAATACATTAAAATCACAAAAATGGCAGGTACTGTATTTAAAACTGAAACAATGAGATTTGGTAAGGACTTGTGCCATTAATACAAACAAAGCAACACTGGTAGAGATGTGCAATTGAAGACAGGCATCTAAAGGACTAGAGAATCTCAAGGGCTACAAAATAACTGTGTCAATTTGTAGGTTCATAGACTGTTGTTTCCAACAATAAAATGTTGTCAAGTAGGTAGTAGGCTGGTTGAAATAAGAATGCCTTCAAATTAACACTGATAATTTTATACTGAATCCTAAAATACACTCCTATACAATAATGATATATATTTTCCATATCCATGTCTATCAATTTCAACAAGTGGTGTAAATACCAGTAGGGTTATATTATCAGAGGAAGCAAAAATGCTCATGAGAATGCACTCTCATACACGCTAGTTAAAACACAATAAAACATTTATTACTGCAGTCCCCCCTGCTCAACGGCTTGGATTAAAGATAATTTAAGAGTTGCAGTCTATAGTGTAACTGAGTTCAAAGCCCACGTTATCAAACAAATATGAGATTTACTTTAAAAATATTACACTCTTAACAACGATAACAATTCAACCATCCTATTACCTGATAAGTGCTAATGCATTTATAGAAAACTAACATTTTGTAATAGGTCACAAGGTTTTACAGATAATTTACTGCACATTAAATAGTTATCTTTATGACATTTCATGTATTTGGAATGTAATTATCAAATGATCTTGTACTTTGATGCTGCATGCTTCAAAGCAAAGATGATGCATGCCTGTGTTCAGACTTCAATCAGATGTTTTAAGCAAGTAATTTACTTAGATGTTCTAGGACTGAATGTAAAAAATTAAATAACCCAAATTTATTGGATAGGGTCCAAATAGTCCCCTTTTTCAGTAATGTATGTTATTTGTCTGCTAAAAGTGTTGGCCAAATACAAAAAAATATATGTATTGTTACAAATGGGGGGTTACAAAAATGGCAATAATCAGTAACTGACAGAGCGGTTTAATCAATAAGTGAAATAAAGATTCATAACCCAACTTGTAAGTGAATTCTCAATAATATACCCAAGCAGTTGGTATAATTATAGGCATGTGAATTCTTTGTTCTCTGGCATAGCTTTGATGAAAAAAGTAATAAACCAGGCACACTTGATTAAACAAATATTTATTAATGATGACAATACAAACTACACTACACACAACAAAACATACAACACACAAATTACTATATTAATCAGAGGCCTACTATCTTAATCACCCAGAAAACCACAGACTTCTACTAAGTATTAAACTCTTTATGCCTACAGAGGCCAAATAAGAGATAAGCTGCCTTCCTAAGTAAATGCAATACAACCTGCAGTTAAATCTCTCTGTCTGCACTCCGGATGCCACAAAATAAATGCAAGCCTATCTCCCTATTCGAAAAATGCACTCTAAGCAGGAAAGACATCTTTAACTGAGGTATCTTTTACCCAGGAAACCCAAGTTTCCTAAAAACACAGAATAGCAAGATCTCGCTAGCAAGGTTCAAATACTTAGCTCCAGTCAGGTTTTGTTCTTTTTTTCTTGTTGTTTGGTCATGTGGTGGTATTGTGCTCTTATAAGGTGTGTTTCTGTACTGCTCCTTGACAGCCATTAACCCATGACTTAATTACCTAGGTAATTAACAAGGTAATCAAGGTACCAAGGTAAACCTTGTCTTTGATGAGGGAACCCCCACATCTCAGCAAACATCCCTTTATTTGGATTAAAACTCTAAGAGATCCTTCCTAGTCACATAAAGCTGTAACAGTATAAACATAATATTTTTAATAGGAAATATTTGCAAACCTTTGGACTTTTCTGCAACCCCATTATTGTGTTTGCCAGGCTCTGTTTTATAAACAATAAAGCCAGTTTACACAGACGTGAGGTACAAGCTTGAAAAAACACTCTTTGCAATGTTAATATTCTTACTGTTTCTTTTCAATTACTATTAAAACTTTACATGGACAGAAAAGTGTTTTCTCCATCAGAAGTGTATAGGAATATGTATGGACAAAGATAAAGTCTCCTGCTACTGGTCTGTTCTACTCATCTCAGATAACTCAACTGGCTTCTCTTCACAGGTTTGATACAACAATTGGTCCTGTTGTGTTTGCTGATCAGTATTTACAGTTGTCTGCACGACTGCCCTCTCATACTATTTATGGTCTGGGAGAGCACATTCACCAGCATTTTCTTCATGATACTAACTGGAGAACATGGCCCATTTTTACAAGGGATGCCTTTCCCAATGGGGTAATATTCAGTTTCTTCTTTATTGATACAGTTGTGCTCTGTGTCTCACTTAATTCCCCAAATGAGACAGACAGAACACCTTGTCCCAATGTTGCAAACATCTCAAACATACAATTCAATGTTACACTAACATTAGATACCATATATGAAAAGATGTACTGTAAGTCTCCTCCAACAGTTTAAATAACACACTCATGCATTAACATTAATTTGCACTACTGTATATCTACAGTGTTGGCTTGTTGAATGGAAAAAAAAATGTTAAAAAAATTGTCCCTCCCCTTAACAATAAGTTGACAGTCAATGTTAAAAATCTAGCCCCTTAATTCAGATATGAGAGAAAGCCAAAATCTTGTTGAACATGAAAGCATCAAAAGTGTATTCATACCATAGCTCTATCATGTTTTGCTATCCAAATTAAAAATAAAAATAAAAGATCTGACCTAGCTGAGGTTTCAGTAGTTCAGCCAAAAACTAATGTGACAACGAAGTGGAATGTATTGAAAGTTTAACATTTTGTGAAGATGAGACTGACAGAACCCAGCCCCGCCTCCCCTCCACGAGGAATGAGCAAGGGAGCTGCTGCAAGGGTGAATCTGGGGTGAAAACAGGGATGTGAGAAAGAAGCTCAAAGGGGGTGCAAGGCAGCGAGATATTTATGTGTGGGAGCGTGGAAGTTTCCAAGATTAGGAATTTGATCTCCACCCACATTTCTTTTAAAAACACCATTAATAGCTGAGTTCTAAAACGTTTGAAGCAAATGCATTACTAGTTCTACCGTCTGTTATACATCATTCACGTGATGATGTGTCATTCATTTTTCAATTCTTTGAAATGATGTCTTGTTGTAGTATTAGCGACACCACTCAACTGACACCACATAAAGGGCCAGATATGATATTAAGAACATTGCCATGAGATAATATTTGCTAATATCCACAGAGAAATGTGTTTGTGTTTAGCTAAATAATAATAGTAATAATACATTAGTTGAAAACAGTGCAGATTTCTTTTAAACATTTTCAGTTCATCTTTATTTAATACTGCATAGTGCACACAATGCTTTAGATTGTAATGTAATTTCGCAAAAGTAAAATGACAGTGTTTTAAGGTGACCTACTGTATAATTTCAGGGAACACACAACCTATATGGGCACTATACCTTTTTCTTGTGCCTGGAAGATGAAACTGGAAAGTCCTTTGGTGTTTTCCTAATGAACAGCAATGCTATGGGTAAACATTTCCAGTCTGTGTATAAATACTATATATTTTTCAGAATATTTCTTGTTCAAATTCTTTTTTTAGTTCGTATCATGTACTAAACTATTTTATACCACATGTAAATTTAAGAAAATATAGAGACACTTCTAATTTTGGATTGATACTGAAGGTATAGTTTAAACTATGCATAGAGAGTAATTTACATATGAAAAATCAGTTTAAGACCAGCACTTTCCACACAGTAAATAAGATGAATTAATTCTGAGGGTTCACGTATGTCTTTTTTTGTTTTATACAGTAGCATTCATATTGTTCCCATTATTTACCTAAATGGTTCATGGATTAATATGAGAAGTAATTGTTTGGAAGCTCATATTGCAGTGCACTTTATTAAACTCTTAGAAAAATTCAAACTTTAGAGAGTAAAATATTTTGTTTTAACAGAGGTTACTCTTCAACCTGCACCAGCTGTAACCTACAGGACAATTGGAGGTATCCTAGACTTTTATATTTTCCTTGGAGATTCTCCAGAGGCAGTTGTCCGGGAATTTTTGGAGGTGAGAAATTTGCTTTCCTAAAAATAGTCGACAAGACGTACAGTATATATTGAATCTCCATCATAATGTATCAAAGGTAGAAACCGTTCACTCAGAAACTTTTTCTCGGTACCCGACAGTGGTGATTTCTAACTTTGAGTCGATGGGAAGAGGATTAAGATCAGGGACTTTGGCCAAACCTTTACTGTCCTTTCTGTGTTTTGTTCAGCTCATCGGAAGACCAGTGTTGCTGCCCTACTGGTCCCTGGGTTTCCAGCTGTCACGCTGGGATTACGGAAGCCTAGAGGAAGTTAAGGCTACAGTGGACAGAAACAGAGCGATTGGACTTCCATATGTAAGTTTCAATCAAACCCTGAATTATTTCTTGTGTTGCCTTGCCTGGATGTAAACGATGTAGAAAACTAAATAGATTTGTCTGTGGGGTATGAGAGGTAGTCTGGGGTTTGTGTAATGCAGAAAATCATAACACCATTTTCATTCTAATATGGCTCTGCTACAAAATTTCAGTGACAATAATCAGTTATAAATAGGGTAGCATCTGAGTGATTTGATACTTGCTACTTAAACACAGAACCCTATAAATGAAATGTCCAATCAGGTGCCAAACCTAAGGATGTCCATAGCAGAGCATTTCAGTTATTGTTATAATTTATTATTACCTCTATGCAATCTGTGTATGTCTTAAAACAGCCATCTAAAATAGCTACTGTATGTTTTAGCTAAATATAAATTAAATACAGGTATACGTGTGATACGATTTTCTGTGTACTGTTCTGTTCTAGTTTCCTCTTGTGTGTCTGGACTGTGAGTAACTCTTGTATTGTATTGTATGTATTGTACTATTATTATATAATTCGTTACACTGTGGCTGTGTTGTGTGTGTTAAGCTGCTGTTGCACTGCAATTTCCCTCACGGGATCAATAAAGTATCTATCTATCTATCTATCTATCTATCTATCTATCTATCTATCTATCTATCTATAGCTATATTTAGGGTGATGTAGCCAGCAGCTACAGTATATCACCCCACAACTCACAGCTGACAACCCACTCAAGCCAAGCAGGTGTAAGCCTGACCTTATATACAACTAATACAATGATTGTATATACAACAAAACCATTTAAGTAACCTTCTGTATTAAGATTTCACCAGAAGAAAAAAAAGTATCATTAAACATAGTATGTCGATATTTAAATGTGAATACCGATAAATATGAAGGAAAACATAATTAAGCTCCCTAATAAATGACTGATTAACATTATCTGGGAACTGGCAGGAGACATTACCATCTGGTAAATAACACTGTATTGGGAAGTCAATTAATGCAGATGAGAATGTGAATGTCCTTAGAATACTAGTATCATGGTAAAAAGGGAGAAAAAATCAATGTCACAAATGTTTACATAATTAGACAACTTTTATAAAAGACGTGCATGGAATTATTAAATAAAAGAATGCATTAATATTTAACATTTCATAAGTGTTCTGCTTTGTATCCATATTTTTGTAGGAGATCCAATTCACTGACATTGACTACATGGAAAACAAGAAAATCTTTACATATGACCAAGATAAATTTCGGGATCTACCTCAGTTTGCTGCTTATTTACATCAGGCTGGACAAAAATATGTACCTATATTAGTAAGTTTTTCTATATGGAATAAGAAAAATATACCCACTGTTTATGCCATTTTTTACCTTCTTTTTCATTTTGTTCACCTTCAACATTTTCTTCCACCGTGTTCAATGCTGAATCTCTGAAATAAATGGCTCTAATGGAAGAAAACTAACAAAGCAGGTCAAACACCAGGATGTTCTAATGCTTCTTATTTTCTTCAGGATCCAGCTGTAGCCACCAGTCCCAGAATCAGTGGACCTTACCACAGTTATGAAAATGGGAATAAAATGAATGCATGGGTTACTCTGGCTGATGGAAGAACCCCGCTTGTTGGAGAGGTAACATGTAACACAATCTACAAGTGTGGAGAGACAAAGGTTTCAGCTACCCCTAAAAAAGTAAAGGCGGTACTATCATTTATTATCTCCCTACTGCTCAGGACTTAGCTTCATTTTAAGAGTTTGATAAAATCGTGTTTACATCATGGCACTGCTCCAAAATACACTGAAAGACCGATAGAAATACACTTTGTATTTGCAGTATCTGGGAACACAAAACTTTCACTTGCAGTAAGTACAAGCTGCAGAAAAAAATACAATATTACTTTCCTGTATGTACAGTACAATATATTGCAATTATGATATTTTTTTTATAAGTTCAGCTGCCCTAGGGAATTGAAATTTTATTCAGTAAAGACAGCCTAGGAGTGAAATATTTAAAACACATTTTTGATTTTCCTTGGTACTTTACCAAGGTTTTCTTCTTTCTTACTTCTTGAGATAAAGCTTCTACCACCATGCTAGTTCTGCCCTTTTTCTTACAACTCCAGCAGTACTCTTACAACACAAAGAAGAGGCAACACGTCACATAAATCTTTTTACAGTGATCATTCACAAGGCCTTATAGGAAGTTCAGATGCTGTTTTTTTTTATTTGTGAGATAAGGGGAAAAAATGTCAGTAAGGTAGCGATATAGAAATTCTGTTCTTAATATTATCTATTGCAAATGTAATGACCATACAAAACAATAATCCTAAGGTTCTGTAAAACAGAACTCTTGTTATTCTGAATAAGTAATCTTGAATAATCATTACATTTAACTATTTAAGTTTGGAAACATTTTAGCACAGTGCTTAACAGTACTGTCTTGCAACACAGGGGCCCAGGGATGATAGCTGTGTGGAGTTTTCATATTCTCCCCACGTTTGTGTGGTTTTCTTCCAGGTGCTACAGTTTCCTTCCACAGGCCAATAAAAAAAACATACTGTACTGGTGGGTTAATTGGCTTCTGGGAAAATTAGATCTGCGACGGAGTGGCATCCTGTCCAGGATGTACTCTGCTTTCCTTGTCAAGATAGGCTCAGGGTCCCCTGTGACCCTGAATTGGAGGGAGTGAGTAAAATTTGAAACTTCTAATGCTACAAAATACAAAAAGCATTTGCAATGATGATTAGTTTTACATTAAATACATACAGAGAAAATTAAGACATTTATTTTAAAAGAGCTGTGTTGGTAGTCACCTGTAACAAAGCTCCCTTGATGGTAGCCAAGTGTGGGAGAAATCTGCCACATTCATGTCTGTTTTAGCCACACTAAGGCAGTGCCCACACAATTTGTTTTCAGTCCATAACTGTACGCCTAATTAAACCTGTAGTACCTTAGAGCTGAGTAGCAGTGGAATAACCTGCCCTGGTTGAATCTGTTTGGGCTGGTCCACTTTATAACCACCGTCTTACTTACCAGCAGGCAGACCAAGGCTTCTACTCTGTGAGCTTTCCTGCTCTGGATAAACATATATGCTTAGGAGTCTCCCTGCTCTGGGGTAGTTTACTCTTAACCTTGGGAGATTTCGCAACTAACCATGTCTCACTAAGACACTAGAGACTGAGTTTGCCCTGAAGCTTTTATCTGAGCGGACACGATCCGAGGTCTCATTCCAAGATGGTCTTTTGCTCAGACATCCCTGTTCTCTTCCCCTAGAACAGGCTGCCTGTAGCAATGCTTAGTCCCCTCCGGCATTGCTCCTGGATCCCACCCCTTCCAGTGTTAGATGGTATCTCAGCACCTTGCTGTCCTCCTGACAGGGAGGCTCTAGTTCTAGTTCCCCATGAGCGGAGCTTTAGAGACTCCCCGTGAGCTCTAATACTCACTGACACTGCCAGTGAGGGGCCAACTCCCCTGAGTGGACGAGGACTGTTTACTCACTAAATCTTATATACAGTAGCAAGACAGGCTTCATGCATGTGACACCAGCTCCCTTGTATGCAGTTTATTAAAGCATTTCTTCATAAATCTGGAGGGACTCTAGCCTTCCTTTGGTGATTTAACCCCTTATTTTATATTTGCTCCCTCTGCCCTCTAAAAGCACCACAAGTCCACTTTTCCAATATAACTCAAAGTCACGTCTCATTATTTAAGAAAATAAGACCAAGAAATATCTATGTGGTAAAACAATACATATTTTTGAACATTGAAGACTTCTGTTGTTCTGAAAAAAATCATCAACTGCCATGTGTGAATCAGTGGTAAGCTGGTGTGCCATGTTACTTAATGAGCCCTCCTGTTGTTTGGATCTCACAGTCAATAAGAATAAACATTGGGACAAGACCTATATATTTTATTCCTCTGCAAAAGATAACAAGGTCTTTCATTGCAAAAGCACAGATAAAAGAAAATAGTGTTGTATGAAGGCTGCAGTATTTCAACAACAGAATGTAGCTTCACCTCAAATTATCATATAGATTAGATGGCAAAACAATCTTGCTTTGAGACATTAGGGTTTTGCTTTTTTATTGTTAGTGTTGTTATTATTGATGAATGCCCTTGACACAAAACAGGACATAGTTGTTACAAGGTATTTTACAGCTGGGATAGGGCATTTAGTGTAAGCAAAAACATTAAAAGCATACAATCAATTAACTCTTGAGTGAATGAATACTATAACACAAATTTCTACTGAAAGAGGAGCTACTATCTCATTTACTATCTCAATAACAAGTTTATTTCAACAAGACTTGTTTGAAAAAAGCAGCGCTAGCATCGTTATGAAAATATAAGAGGTGTAAAACACTTTTATGAAGACAGTAGTCACTGCAAATGGATATATGAGGATAACTACAGAACTTTGAGGAAGAGCATTATTTAGCAAAGCAAAACTGACATTTACAATATGGGTAATTTTCTTCATTTTGGTTCAGACAAAAACCTTTTCCTAATTGCTCTGTAAGCAATTTGTAAAGTTTAAAATTATAAAAATGTCATGGAATGGCATGAGTATGAAGAATAGGCAATAAATGCCCTGTTAATTCATTTTGAAATTTTAAGTGGAAACTATTACTCTTTAAAAGAAGTGAAAAAAGCTTTTACCATCCTATTCTGGTAGAAGGATCCAGTTCATCAAAGGTGGTGTCTTTTAGATTTCAATCCATATTATTAGCCTTTCAAACTCTCAGATAACACCTTTCTGTTACAGGACTTTTCACCATGCACTGGGATTCTGGAAAACTATAGATTTCTAAAGTGAAATTTCCTATATCAGCTAACAAATAGACCTTTCTATACTGTCATGCATGAAAGCTTTGATCGTGGACAATAGGTCAAAAATGCAATAACTATATACTGTATGGCTTCCAATGTAATTCCAATCAAAACTCTATAACATATTCTAAAATACCTACAGAGAATGATATAAGGAACAGGAAAATATATTGTATATTGACTGTTTTATAAACATATAAAGAAAAAAATAAAATGTATAAAATACACCTTTATCTTGTGCGTAATTGCAAGGTAAACATAACTGGGTAATAAGAGACATCAGCAAGATTCAAACTGTGATTGTTGTCAATCTTTAGCTAAATTCTCTTGCAATTTTATCTGTATATACATTAACTGAATGTTATTTCATTACCTTCTCTTTACCACAGCCTTTCATACCGAACAAACGTTTAGAATGCTAATCAAGCAATATGGCCAGCTGTCCATGTCTGTATCCTCACCTGACAACACCCCTTGTATTCTTACAGGAGAATGGGAAACCTCTCAATGACTATGTCTCAATGTCTATAGCATTGTCTTGTCGGTGCCTGTCTGTATTCACACTGTAGACCTGGAGAACGATATCTTGCTCCCCTGTATACTTGTATATGGCTGGACTGACACATAAACTTGAACTTGAACTTGACACACTTATCCATGGCAGGAGCCACCTACTCCATGCCTTCCCTCCCTCCTCTAGTGAAATGCTTTTCCAAGGCAAAGCCGTTTCATGGAACGATGCACACCTCTGATTCATGGCTCCATTATTTTTCAATGTATGCTAACATCAATTCCATTTTCTTTTTAGAGTTTGAAAATATTCACCTAAACTAGGAAGCGACAGTCTAAAAATTCTGTCTTGTTTCTTTAAAACAAACTGTTGGTGTAAGATGTGAGACGATCCTGAGGAGGTTAAACAAATACACCGTGTAATATAGCTTTTGTTGACCACACTGCATTTTGAGCCTTACCTACTGTATAAAGGTGTTAGTTTTGTTTGACTGACTAGTTCTTAGCTCACAAGGACACCCCTGTATTAAGCTTAGTTAGGTTCTTTTACAAGGTATGTATTAGGCAACTTCTAGCATTCAACAATATATTTTACAGACATAACATAGTAATACATGGCCATAAGTGAAATGTTCTGAATTGTAACCACTTTGTGTTTTCATAATTCTTTACGTTATCCAGTTTTATCTTCCACTGTAATACTTTTTTCTTGTCTGATATTTTCTAGGTCTGGCCTGGAGAAACTGTGTTCCCTGATTACACTAATCCGTCATGCATTCAGTGGTGGGTTGATGAAGTCGAAAGCTTCTACAAACAAGTACCATTTGATGCCCTCTGGATTGTAGGTTTTTTTCCCCTTTTTTCCCTTTCTTGTTAAAGGCATGTACTGTAAGAATCCACATTACTGTAATCTCATTGTTTATTATCAGTGAAAAATAAATGTTTTTCAGGAAAAAAAAAGATCAGGAAAATGCTAATTTGAGTGTTAATTTGAGTAAATGCAAAAAGGCAGCTGTGTGAATCTAAACTTGGTTTTAATACAGTATATCAGTTTTCTATTTGAGGAACGTAATTACTGTATGTACTTTAAAAAGATTTCATAAGTTGTAAAAAACTGATGCTGTTCAAACTGCTTAGCAACAAGAGTCTTATCAGTTTCTTCTACCGAGTCGTATCATTATGGAGTGTTGTAAACACAAGAGAAAAATGCTGATGGTTTTATGAGGAGTCACTGATTATCAGGTTTAGAACTCTTTTTACACACACCACCACTCTGCAAGTCAATGATCAAGGTCATGAAACCAACGTGTGATTGTGATTTGAAAGAAAGCCAAAGAATTACAGAGCAAAATGTATGTCATTTTCTGTGATTTGTACTGTACAGAAATCAGGGATTAGCAAACTTCTCGCTTGCTGCTGAGATCCACCCATTGTGTGGCTCAATCCAACTGCCTTGTTGTGGTATTTCTTCAACCCTCGCTCTCTTTTTAAAGGACATGAATGAGGTGGCAAGCTTCAAGAAGGGTTCAGACAAAGGATGTGCCAACAATAATTTAAATTATCCCCCATTCACTCCAAGTAAGTTTACTTTATAAGCACTTCTATATATTATATGGCTGATATATTATATGATTAATAAGTGATTTACCTAAATATTATAAACATCTTAGGAATGTTGCATTGTTCTACTCTTTTGACTCAATATGCATAGAAAATTCTATAGTGATCTTCTGTTACAACTGTAACCATTTTGTTTGATTAATCATGATAGAACTATAATTTTACAGTACAAAACGGAGCCGTTTAGCTCCATGGATATGTAGACAGCCATGAATGATCAGAAGTACCTAATAATGAAATGAACATAGCAGATTAGCAGCTACAAAATCTCATGTTCACTGCTCATGTAGTTTCCCTTGTGCTGTTGTTATCACGTGTCTGAAGATTCTGATTAACCATGACTTGTTAAAAAGGCTGGGCACATACGAGTATAATAAACACAGTGTAACCTGATTTCTATTCTGAATGGACTAATGCAGTGCAAGCAATATATTTCCAGGAGAGAGAATAAAAAACTGAACTTCCCAATCAATTTGTTCAATAGCGTATACACAGAAACATTATACAGAGACATAACGTATAAAGCATGAATATTAGATATCAGGCTAATAAAGTAAAACATTTTCAAGCAACATTTTTATTCCTGGAAAGAATAAGTCCTTCAAGTGTCAAAGATACTTTTTTCATTAGCTATGTATATGTACACATATATATAGTTTATATCAAGAAATTTGGCACTGTAAATGATTTATATAGAAAAATGTTTGTCTTCTGGTCTCTTTAATGTTGGTTAATTTTTTGTTGTTGTTGTTTTGTAGGAATTCTTGACAATCTTATGTACTCCAAGACACTTTGTATGGATTCCAAACATACTTGGGGAAACCATTATGATGTCCACAGCCTATATGGCTACTCAATGGTTTTGGCAACTGAAAAGTAAGACATGTTTTAGAATTATATTCTTTACTTACAAAAGATATTGTAAGATTTAAAAATGAAATACAGCTGCTGCTCATTTTGAAGTATTATGTTGTTTTATCATGAATTTATGAAATTTTACTTCCTAAGAAAATATAAAGAAAGGCTGTTTAGGGCACAAGCCAGAATCAATATTACAGTCACACCCTCTCAGTGTGCTAAACTTAGCTATGGAGGCTTTACTTGTCATGTTTTTTTCAGTTTTTGTATTTTTGTTGTTGTTTACATTCTCTTTACATCGTATTCCTGATTAATATTTAATTATAAAAAAGATGATACCTGCTACTTTTTGTCTAATTAATGCTGCTTCAAATGGTTCTGAAATACTGCTTTTGTGTGTCACAAAAAAACAAACAAATATCAACACAATGTTATTTAAAATTATCTAAAAGTTGAATGTGACTTTTTTGTGTTTTAGATGCTTTCTTGTAAAGTTGTTTTTTTTTTTGTAGTGGAGAGGTTTTCATTCATTAATTATTTTAAACATAAGTTATTTCAAAGCAACACTCAATCTTGTAGAAGGTAAACAGATGATCACCTCTTTCCTGTGCACTGCATAAAGCACAATGAGACACAACAAAGCACTGTGAAAGCATCTCAAAATCTATTGTTATGGCAAACTTGCATGAAAATCAGAAGAATAGAAAATACATGCAGAGGCTTGAGTAAGGTTCTCTTAAAGTGCAACAGTGTAGTTTCATATGTATCCAAAAAGTAGCACATTATTGTGATATGAGAGAATGGGTTTTTGAGCAACCAAGTACATAATTAAATCAACAAATTACTCTAAGTACCACCCAAATGGAACACACACAAGACAAGCCCTGCTGTGATACTTTGGGTGAGTATTTGAGCAACAAAAAGCTGCTGAACAGTAGGCCTTCAATTCCATCTGGTCTCAGCGCAGTCTTCTCAGCAAAGCTACACTGTGGCACGGCGAAGCCATCATCCCTCTGCAGATCCTCCGGTCTGATGCCTGGCAGGAAGTAACGGAAAAATCCCAACAATCTTTTTGATTTTATCAGGGCTCTTAACCGCGTCTTTCCTGGCAACAGAAGTTTCTTGTTTACAAGGTCTGCCTTTGCCGGGGCAGGGAAATATTCAGGGCACTGGCTCGGAGACAATGCTGCCAACTGGAATGACATCAAATGGGCAATTCCAGGGATGCTCGAATTTAATCTTTTTGGATTTCCTTATGTAAGTACGTTTTGCTCCAGTGACCTAAATACATTTTTTTTTTGCTGTTGTTGGCCTTATTTTGGATCACCACACACACAAAAAATAAACACTTCACAATCAATTTAAAAAACAAAACCAAGGTGGGAGAAAAAGTTCAAAACACCTTTCTTAGGCAGGAGAAGGTGTAACAAAATACTTTTGTTTTACACAGATTACTTTGTGTTTGTACCCTATGCTTATAACATTACATTATTGGAACCTGAAATCATTTCCTTCTGAATGCAGCCTCAATTCCAGCAGGCATCTGAATATTTAGGGTCACCGTCCAAAAAAGGTTTCAGACTGACCTGTCTCTTTGTGCAGTATTTTGTGTTTTACATGAGCAGTTACTTGACAACCATAGAAGCTGTGACACGGATGACGTGAATTGGGCTTCTAAAAATAGTTACTGTACAAATGAAAAGATAGGAAATGAAATATTGAATGTTGTTCTACTGGGGTGGCCTGGAAGCATGGTAGCCATCATTATTACCTCACAATACAAACTGTAGGTTCAAATTAGGTTAATTCCTGGGAAACCATCTACAGTATATGGAATTTGCATGTTTTCTTTGTGTCCACTTGGGTTTTCTCCAGATTCTTTTACTTTCTTCCACCTCTCAAAGACAAGGTTTTCTCTGAATTAGCGCTGTGTATGGATGTGGCCTGTGATGGACTGATCCTGCAATCAAAGTTTAGTCCTTCCTCATGCCCTGTATTTCAAGGCTAGACTCAAGGTTGCCATCATACCCGAATCAAGCAACTTTCTCCCAATGGATGGATGGAAAAGCCCGGCTATATTATGTAGTACTGCTCTTTCAGTTCAAGACGTTTAGACTAAAAACTGAATGTGAAAGTGAGAAAAGCTGTTCTTTCTAACCTTTTAAACAATACACATTAGCTGGGAGAAATGTGGCTGTGTCATCACACCTGTCACATTTGAAGGAAATTTAGGCATATTCTCTTCCGTGACTGTTTGACTCACTCCCTGTTGATTGATTCACTTTGTGGTCTTGTGCAGAAGGAAAGGACTTCATTGTCTCGCACCTGTGCAATTTTTTAACTGCCAAAGTTTATATTTGCCTATTCAACTTTATTTTAAAGATTATTTAAGCTGCACTTTTCAGACTTGTATGATCATGTTTTACAACACATTTATCTGCAAAGGTATTTCCCCTCTTCCAATGAAGCTCCTTTGTCTTCATGGTTGAATCTCTGCTTGAAATGTATTGATCGATGGAGCTAACCAATGGTGTATTTATTCTGAAATCATGCGAACTATTATTGCACACCGTCAGAATCCATTCAAATGTGTGACAAGGTAGTTTTCTGCACCTGAGCTAGTTTAAATGGGATGGATACTTATGCTATTCCCATAATTAATATTAATATTGCTATTAACATACAGGATTTTGTGTTTTAATTTTTCTGTGCAGTGTGATATTTAACTCTGTTCAAATTGTTTGAACATTCGAGTTTAGATTTAAAATATTCAACAAAATGGCACATCATGGAAGGGAGTGAATACTTTTGCAGTGCACTGTATCATTTGTTGTGATTAGAATGGAAAAATACTGTTTATTTGCTTCAGATTGGAGCAGATATCTGTGGCTTCTTTGATGATACTACAGAAGAACTGTGTGCACGATGGATGCAAGTTGGAGCTTTCTACCCTTTTAGCCGGAATCATAATGCGCAAGGATATAAAGTAGGTATTTCAATGAAAGGTGAAATATATTTTTAAAAAATTATATGAAACTACAAATGTAGAGAAGGTTTGTGTACCAAGCATTTACCTGCATTTACAATATGACTACGCATTTCTTTATCTAGATTATTAAAATATTTCTACTATCATTGTAAATCAACAAACATTGACCATTGTATCATTGTGCTTAATTATTTACTTGCCGCTTACATAACATATTCACAATCATATTATTGAATTGTAAGGTTTAGCCTTGAAAGGCTGTTTATTATATTGATTGCTCTGCATTTTAATCTTTATTGCATAGCACATCGTCTAGTTTGCACAGATTTACTGTACAACATAATATTAGGATTATTCGACCAAATTCATTGTTATTGAGTAAAGTCATTAACTTAAGCCACAGACTGTCTATCTTTGTCTATCTTTGAAAGTTGGGAAAGGTGAGAAATACTGCTCCTTTTGGTTTAAAAAAAAAGAAAATCTGACCTTTTAGTACTTTATACTGTACATTTTCAGCTGTGGCACATCTCTACCACCAAACTTACAAAGAAAGAACTGTTGGAGTTTAAAAGGAGTTACGAATCCTAATAACCCTCTTCCTTTTTTACAGCCACAAGATCCAGCATATTTTGGTTCCAGTTCCATCGTGGCACAGACCTCGAAGCACTATTTGAGCATCCGATATACCCTTTTGCCATACCTCTATACTCTCTTTTTCAAGGCTCACGTCAATGGCGACACTGTAGTCCGGCCCATGATGCACGAGTGAGTACAAAACTCTGTCTTCTGGAGTAGCATTGCATGTCATCAAAAGATTCGTGCTTTCGTTACGCAGAGTGTAAGGGCAGTGAATGGTATGGGCTAATAAAAACTTGAATAGTTGCAGGTTTTCTTTACAGGCATTACTTTGTATGACATTTTCCCCATTAGATCTTAATTGATCTATTTTTATATTTGATAATACTGTAAGTGTATTTAATTGCTTTCAGGTTTTACACAGATAAAGCAACATGGGGAGTTGATCGACAGTTCTTGTGGGGACCATCTCTTCTCATCACACCTGTTCTGGACCCTGTAAGCTGCTTTTTCTACTAGAGAATGAAAAAATTATTTTATAAGGAGAGTAAAGTATTGATTAGTGTAGAGAATTATTAGCAAACAGTCATAGGAGAAATAAAATCATAGTTATAACAGTAAAATGAAGACTGATAGCACTGAATGTTAATTACCAAATAAAATAAAAACTAATAACTATAACAATATAACACAAACTAATACTTTATAAAAAGAAAAAAGGAAAATAGCTAGTTAACAGCTGGCATTTCATATTAAATTATACTGTAGGTCATAGATTGTATTGTACATAACAATATCTTCCTGGCGTGAATTAATTTAATGATTTTTATATTGTGCATGAATGGCAATTGGTTGGATGTGTTTCACAGTAATTAAAATTGTTTTTCCAAAGAAGAAAACACACAGACTAGAAAAAAACACTCTCTGTTAAACTAATCTCAACAGTTAGACTAATGAAATCCAAGATCTACCCAAAGATCAGAAAACTTTAAACCTTGATCTTTCTCACAGGATTGACTAGGGAAATGTATACCTCTTTTCAGCTTCTAATAAGATCTCGATAGCAGCAGCTGCCAGTTAAATTCACCTAATTATTTTATAATATAGACCTCTGTGACCATCAAAGAAGAGTGAGCTCTGCTTTCACATAAGGGATCTAAGGCTGCCTGACATCTCTTTGGAGCTTTCCAATTAGACCACGTTTGTGCTGCTTTTGTTTGTGCTTCCTAAAGAAAAATAAAGGCCCCCACTTCACCTGAGTCTGACACAAAGTTAGACTATCTTCAGGGGATACGATATGTATTATTGTATCTCTGAGGAATTGGCAAGAAGACTCTGAAGTCAATATGAGTGATGTGTATGACCTAATGCCTCATCTTGGGCACAGTCTTTTGTATTGTTTTTGCATAATTCAAAAACACTGCAAATCATTAATTTTCTTTAATGTGTTCAACACATGTTCAATATTACAATTACATGGCTATGCTGGCATTAATGAGAGAAAAAAAAACAACAGGCAAAATAAACATGCATTTCTTTTTAGAACAATGCAATTTGTTATGTCCCAGTGTGTGGTCCATTTGTGTTTTGTTTCTGTGTTCCACACTTCCTGACCTTGGTTGTTCTTCCTCCCCCATTGGTCCATCATTACACTATTGTTTCTGTATGATGTCATCATCAATCAGCTTCTCAGCCAATCAGAGTGCATCTTATTCAGTATATAACATGGAGGTTTTTCAGAAGGAAGAGGCCTTTTGTTTGACTTTGGTCCTGCTTGGCTTTGGTTTCGCTCCATGTCTTTGTATAGCTTCAGCTTTGTTGTTTTGTTGGTTTGTGTTCGTCTCTTTGTACTTTCGTTTGTTTGTGTTTATCATTGTGTTTGCCATTACCTTGCCCAAACTTGTTATGTTCAACCTCTGTGTTCTTTTGTACCCTGTTACTTGTGTCACTCTCGTTTGTATTTGTAGTTCAATTGTGTAAACTCTTGTGTATTAGGTTAGTTTAGGTTGTTGGGTACACTTTACATATGTAGTTGATTCTTGTATTAGTCACACTAGTTTGGTACGGGTGAGTGCCGTTTGTCTTGTTTGGTTTTGGGTAGTCAGTGGAGGTTGGAGGTTATCGATTCAAATATTGATTTACAAGAACATAATTTATTTTATATTTAGTGTTTTATCAATATAGAGAAGCATTGGGTGTCATATTTTCTCAGACTTATGTTGTATGTTTTTCCAGAACTTGTCATTCTTGAATTGGCTAAAGAATGCTTCTGTTTGACTTACCATTAAAACCCAATTAGCAAATACAATTATTCTAATGGAGGTAGAATAATGTCTAAGACAGATGCTGTGTATTCATGATTATGTTTATTCCTTTTATGAGCAACATCTGTAACTGTTAATAATTGAATTATTACTTTAATTCAATTGATTGGAATGAAAATACACATTTTCATTCTGCAATTTAAAATCTGGAATTTAAACTCCAAACTTACTGTATATCAGCTGAATTCTGGATTTAATGTCCTGAGTCCACAAAAGGTCAAACTTTAGTTAGGCTTTGTATACAGACTTAGTGTGATGTTTAGTTCTCCCTGTGGAATATTTAATCTTTTAAGAGTAAGAAAGATTTAATTTAGAATCCCTGCTGTAGCAACATTGTACATTCAATGATTGGATTTTCTTATCAGACATAGTACATACAGAATGATGTGTGTCATTAGTGCTGCTTATCAGATAAAGAGTTACACATCTAATGAATAATTACTTCTTTCCAATTACACGGCAATTAAAGCATTTTATTTAGAGTCTTCAGAACCATTAAGACATACACAGCTGTCATTGCAAATTTTAAGGAAAAATTAATTGCTATTTTTCTATAGAATTTAAACAGTATATACAGGTGTTTTGTTTGTGTTTTTTACCTAGGGTGTTAACAGAGTGAGAGCTTACATGCCAGATGCAGTTTGGTATGACTATGAAACGGTAAGATTCACTTCTATAAACTTCAATAATATAACTTTGATCCTTTAATTTAATGAGTCAAACCTTTTAAAAAATCTCATTACCTGTAATCGCAGAGCTGCAGAATTCCTTATTGAATGGAGTGTGCTCTGTAAAGGTGGGATAGATGCAATATTTTACACACCTGGGAAAGTTTGACCTATTTGGGTAAAAAGGAACATACTGTACTGTGAGCACCTCTCGTGCAACGGGACTGAGCTTAGTCTTTGATCTGAGTGAGGTTAATAGAGTTTTGTGCCCACTATGTAGGTTCCTGTTTGATCTCTTCTCTTGATATTGTATATTTGAAATTTGGATTTCCTTCAAAATGCTCTAAATTCAGATTGTGACCGTTTTTATTACGTGGCCTCACCATTATGCAGATCCAAAGAGAATTCAGTCTGGATTTTTTCAGCTTTTACAGAATGTGAGATGATATGAATACAGTGTTTCATTAGCCTAGTTCATTTGTAATATGTAAAACCTAAGATTTTTTACAACCACACATTCCTGCCTTATTCTAGATATTTTATTTAAAGGTCAGTAATATTCATCTTATTTAAACTATTTTGTCTTTGTTTAAATTTACTTCCTCATCACCTCCATGAACACCTAGAATCTGGAAAAGGATTGTATTTTGTTTACTCTCCTCTTTAGCAAAGGAGTTTGATCACAGTTCTGCAATCAGAAATGTTCTAAATCCACAATTCACAATAACACTCTCAACAAACTAGCTGATAGCTGATACTAAACAAATCTTTGCATAATATAGCAGTATATGATAAAATGTTTACTGCTGTATGTAGAAACTTCCATATCTGCATTCTTCATTCAGGTCAGTAACAAATATGCCTTTTAGGTATGGCCTGATCTCCATTTCTGAAAGTAGATCTGTAGATTTTTAAATTGTCTTTTTCACAGAAAGTGACATTAGCACTTCATTCTAAAGGAGAGAGAATACAATTTTAAATGGATGATGGACAGTGAACTGCTGTGTGTCCATCAGAAAAGGTGGTGAAGTGTCTGTAGTCACAGTTGATTAAGGAAATACAATAGTTCCTTACAGACTTGACACAATTCTAAAATTGGGAGAGAAACATTATCAGGGCCAACAATGAAGTGTGATACAATCTGTAATTGCTTATAGTATTCTTTGGTGATTAAAGCATTTGACAAATCAAGCCTGTGAAAGGATACTCCAAAAAAAATTGTTTTAAATTCTTCCCCATTCTGTCAGATATTTCCTTTGGGAATTAAAATTAATTGTAGTGAAATTCATGTTTCAGCTGTATAATGTCCCCAAGCCCTTTTGCATTTATGTATGAAGTGCACACACAGGAAGGCAACTTGGGGAATGTTCAGATTGATAATGATGCCCACTCACTTGTCTGTGGCTAATTCCTTGGATTATTTGGAGGTCAGCCTGAAAAAAAAAGCATACCTGTGAAACTTCTAATATTTGTTTTTCCAACATAAAAAAATGGAAAAAAGTCCATTTTACCTGCAGGACATATTGAAATACTGTAAGAAGACATTTCATGTTATTGACCATTTTGTTTTTAATAATCAGGAGGAGAGACTTGCTGCCCGTAAACAAGAAACGGAATTGTTCCTTCCTATTGACAAAATAGGTATTCATGTCAGAGGTGGTGCTATCCTGCCAATTCAAGAGCCTGCTGTCACAACGGTTTACAGGTATTAAAGCTCTCCACATGTCCAAACAGACTTGCATTTCTTTTATGTTTAACAGGCTTATTACAGTGGGTTTAATGGTCTCTGCCTTTTTCCACTGCTAATTCAACTAGCTTTTCACACTCCTTTTTCATAAGATTTGTAGAAGATTATTTGAAATCTACAGATACAAACAAATAAAACATATTATCCCAACTTTGAATACTGCAGACATGATCTTTTTTTTTATGTACATACAATATATTAACATTTTTTATGCATGCCATACATAATCAGATGTATAGCATTTTTATAGATGTTAGCTTTTTCTCTTCTAACTGTGGCAATCCACAGCTGTTACAATTGCATTTGCATGCTTACTGTAGTTTATAGAACTCATAAATGCATCCTATGAAGGGAAGCCTGAAGTAGTAGTCAACAAATATCTTTGCATCACAAATCTTTTTCTTTAATGTTAAATGATGAAAGATGCAAGAACTGCTTGTCTTTTTCCCAGTCGCCGTAATCCTATGGGACTGATTATAGCACTGGATGACAGCGGCAATGCAGGTGGAGAGCTGTTCTGGGACGATGGAGACTCTCGAGGTATTCAGTGAAGCAGTGTTAATTAAAAGATTTTCAGAGGTGGATTGCTCATTTTAAGTCTATATTTTCTTTTTGAGAGAGAATTTACCTGTAGTGGCGCTAAAATATTTTTCACTTTTCAGGCAGGTTTACAGTATCAGTGTTTTATCATTTTAGATTAAGTAGGTCACCTGAACCCTCCCTGTTATAATAGCATTGTCAAGGCAAAATGGTTTTTCTGGCTCATTAATAAAACACGTGCCTTAGGTGATAGGTCCCTGGTCAGTAATCAGGTCAGAGTTCAATTGATTTTTTTTTCTAGTTAAAAGCCTTTCTGTGTTTAAGTGTTGTGTTTCTGATGACTGCACATCCACATCATCCTGTCTGTAATATGACACTAAGAGAACATATAATTAAGTTTTAATATCTTCATAATTTTCAGACACTGTGTCACGTGGAGCATATATTCATTACCAGTTCTCTGCTATTTCAGTGAGTACTTGTTAAAATCAATCACCTTTCCTATAATAATCTTTGTTTTTAGAAATACATACCCCCCCCTCAACCGTGTTTATCAATTTCTAAATGTTTTCCTTTTCAGTTTTATAAAGATTTTTATAAGCATGTCTGTACTCTAAAGTTTGTGAATCAGTTGAGTGAGCGAATGTTTCATGTACTGTATATGAAGATCTCATGGAAACCTTAAGTTGCTTCTGAACTAGTGCCAATACACAATTAATGACATTCATTTTCAAACTTCACTGTATTCAAGAAAAAGAGACAAAAATAGAATCAAGAGTGTTCCATGTTTTATATTAAAGCACTCAATAATGAATATTAATTTATGCATTTTATTTATTGCTCCACCAGGGAAGTCTGAACATGCAGGTGTTGAAAAATGGCTACTCTGACCCAAATAATCTGAAGTTTGAAGAAATTAAAATACTGGGAGTGGCAAATCCCCCAACCTCTGTTGTTATCAAACAAGAACTAAATGACATATCACTGCCAGCTCAAAACATTCAGTACAATAATGTTACCAAGGTAAATTATATACTATGTCTAATCTTTCCATTACAAAATAGTTTTGTTATGTGTTATTAATTATTCTTTCACAAGGTAGATATTCCATTCCCTTTTGAACTTCTTGGAATTTAAATTGAATATGTCACATTTTCATTTATTTTGACAATTAAAGAAAAAAACTATTGTTTTCTTTGACAATGCTGCAAACATACTCCTTTTCAAAAATATAAAATTCTACAAATAGCCATACATGGGCTTTGTAAATTAAATTATTTTGATTTACTTTTAAATAAGAGTTGTACTACTATTACCGATTAATATATTCGGAAATAGAACTAATAGGTTACTATTTCCTACCAAGTTTAGGTAACTAAATGTGTTTTTCCACCATTATTGAACATTATTTGTTTCCAAATAAAATGTTTAATTAAAACTGACATATCACTTTTTGTGCTCTCATATGGATATAAAGTATTATGTCTTCTCCATCTCGGTGCAATGTAAAGGGAGGGTTTAAAATTGTTGTATTAAAATAAAGCTCGCCAGAAAAGTAACAATCATTTTAAACATTAATTCAGTTATGCTCAGAAGTCTTTTTCTTTTTTCATTTTCATACATGTTGTTTCAAATGTTAAAAAATTACAAAAGCCTAACTGAAATTCCTCCAGAAGCCATTTTTAGTATAATGTATATTAGAACTGTATAATAATCTCTATATTGAATGTACTTCCAAAACCAAAGGCTGATTTCTTAAAATCAAATCTTAACTTGTTTGCAGAAGTATAAAGATGTAATTCACCCAATTATATCAGTCCTGCTAACATGTGAATTGTATTGAAAGTCAGGTTTGAAAAATTGCACCCATTCTTCTGATTCAAGACCTGAATAATTGCAAACTTAACAAAACACATGTTTAGATAGCAAAGCTTTATACGTCTAAAAAGTTTTTTAAATTTATCATCTTACTCTTTTACTCTTTTTGCAGGTTCTTCACTTAACAGGTCTCCAGCTTGAACTAGGTCAGAGTTATTCTGTAGAATGGAATCAAGTATTAAATGAAAATGAAAGATTTGACTGCTATCCTGAGGAAGACGGCAATCAAGATAAATGCGAAGCTCGTGGCTGTCTTTGGAAGGTGATTATTATTTCTTGCAGATTCCAACGTAAAATTCAGATATCGTGTTAAATGAGAATTGCATGCCATCTGCACTGTCATTTCCTACTTAATGGATGCTCTGATATGTTCAGCCATCTACAGCATGTTCCATTAGAACTGGTTTCTTAAAAGACTTCTCTAAGACGATAAGTGCCATGCTCTCTTTCTCAACATTTGCAATATATCATCTAAAACCCTTAGAGTTTTCATCAACATGTCCATTAGCCCATAAGCATTTTATACTTCAAGAACTAAGAACAGTCTGGACCTTTTGGGTTATTTGCAGCATCACTTAACACAACGCATGATTTTTCTACTACAACTATATGGTCTTTTTTCAGCCCTCAGACACTCCCAAGGTGCCTTGGTGTTTTTATCCTCGTGACTTTGGGTACATTGCAGATACAATTACAAACACTTCATCCGGAATGTTATTTCAAATCAGAAGGAATAATAAATACCCTCTGAATCATAAAAGACAATCTGCTGACATTGAAAGACTTCAAGTTGAAATAAAGTACTTAAACCAACACCTGCTGCAATTTAAGGTAAGGTTGAGGACTGTCTTGAAAATAACTTTCTGATTTGTAAAGGGCATTTGAAGGATAATGTAGACATTTGCTTGACTTATTGACTGGAGATAGAAACTTTATTTTATAAAAAAAATATCATCTTTGTTGAATGGACTGAGGTTAAAAAGAGAAACTCATTAGTGCACACTGTGATTTAATCTTTTTTTTTATTTTCTGTATGATAAAATGTTGGTGAGGGCATAAGAACAGAATGTTACATTGTGTAAGTGATGCCCAGATTACTGTGGAATTGCTTATGCTTTAGGCAAAGTTCAGAAGAAAGCCCTTTCTATAAGAAATGTGTTCTCAAGAAAATATGTCAAGCAAGACAGGCACCAAATATTTAACATTTTGCACGGACAAAATTGGTCTTTTTTCAGATATATGACCCTAGTGCTAGACGATACGAAGTGCCTGTTCCTCTCAATATCCCCTCCACACCTGATCCAGTCAACCAGCTGTATGAAGTTACTGTGGAAAAAGAACCTTTTGGTATTAAGGTGAAAAGGAAAAGCACTGGAACTGTCATGTATGTTAAAACCTGATAACTAATTGCCCTCCTTTTGAAATTGTCATTGTAAGAGATGCTATATTCAAAGATAGATTTAGTTTAATAAAACTTTTGCCCTGCTTTCACAAAAAATATTTCGTTAACTGCATGTAATAGCCTGTTAGTACTGTTTATATGTATCAGATTATGAAGAGTTTATATATCTTTAACAAAGAGCATGTTGAACTTGACAGCATTAAGGTTTATCACAATTTAGATAGCAAACTGTAGCTTTACTGACAGCATTTCGTAAAAACTACTCTTCCAGAATATATTTAATTAATTATCACAAATAACCTAAGCTTTAATGTAGTTATGTTTTTATGATATCCTAACTTTTGCTTTACCCAAGAGCCTTCATAGTGCAGAATAATGTAGATGTTTTAAAATGTCAGTTTGACATATCAATAACTGCTAGTTATCCTAAAGTAATGGAAGTATTTGGGAAAATATTTCTAAATTGTCTGGGAAATCAATATTAGAATATTCTTACTTTATTGGTGACATGATGTACAAAGAAACCATTGCAATTTTAATGTTCCAGGTCATTAAATACAAAATCTTTTCCTTATCTTCTTGAAGTCCAAGTACTGTATTTCACATCTAATTGTCATCATTTTGGGAACTTGGGGTTTGTTTGATTTTTGCTGCAAAGACTGCCTAAATTCTATTTTTGGTAAATGATAATAAAAACAGTAATAGCCATAATAGCAATTTCCCCAACACGTAAATATACAATTGCTGTACCTTTTGTCCCTTTATCATGACCTGTGCCTTGATCAACTCTCAGCTAAATGAGTTTGAAATGAAGCCATATGCCATCTTTGTAGCACACCTACTGTACTGAAAATACAATATCAGACACCCAAAGTACATCACATTCAGAGGCTCTGTGTTCTGTTTCCTGAAAACCTTTTCTGGTCCATTTATGCAGCTGGGATTCTCAGCTCCCTGGATTCACCTTCAGTGACATGTTCATTCAGATCTCCACTCGACTGTCTTCAAGCTATGTCTATGGTTTTGGAGAAACAGAGCATCCCACATTCCGTCATGACTTGAACTGGCACACTTGGGGAATGTTTAGTAAAGACCAGCCCCCTGGTGTAGGTATACTGTTCATCTTTCACAGTGACTTCAGTTTTTTTTAAATGAGCAGATTATAACGTAAAATTGAAGACAGTTAAAACGGAACATAAATGCAGCATTTTCTTATGTAGTTACTCTATAGATGTTGTATGAATAAACACATATAAAGAAAGGTTTACTGTCATCGATACCTGAAAGGAACTTTGCAAATTTTAAGTGTATATAACAAGATTAGTTTTCCATCGTGTTCCAGAGTAAGGACAGCAGATAAAAATGTGTTTTATTTTCTTTTATTGTTGTGCGCAGTGGATCACGTTAATTGTTTTGACAACAAGCTATGTTAAAAACATATTGGATGGACATATATTGGCATGTTAATGCCTGACTGAAAGGTTATTGCAAATTGACAATTTTAGAATATTTCCCAAAAAGTTCATATACAATACTATCCGTTAATTATCCCTTGCCTGTAGGAGCCCGCTAAAAAGGAGGGAGAGCACAGTGAGTAAGTAGTATAAAAATTACTGTAATTGCTAGAAGTTCTTGAAAATTAAGAAAACAAAACCAAAACAAATTAGATGGGCCTGTCATTCTGTCATTGACAAAAGTTGTAGACTTTCTTTGTTTACTTCATTGTATATCCCTTGTTTTTAAAATGTTAATATATGATACATATTTTTTAACAGTACAAATTGAATTGCTATGGTGTTCACCCATTTTACATGGGTGTGGAAAAAACTACAGATGCACATGGAGTTCTCTTACTAAATAGCAATGCAATGGGTAAGGACTATGCTTTTTAGTGTTTACATTACTTTACATTTACTGTATATACAGTATTTCTTACAAGCACTTATGCACAATCATGTTTTTTGCTCTTTTATAAGAGCCTTTCTGAACTTATTACTCTTTATGAAATAACTGCTTTCTAAAGTTATTGTCTCTGTCAAACCTTTGTACACAAGTGTTATATTTATGGCAGTAACCGCTTAGACACAATAGCTTTCAAATGCCTGTTGTCTTTACCTCTTTTAAAACATACAGTCGATGCCAATTAGAAACACTGTTGAATATATTTTATTTCTTAGTCTTACTGAGCAGCAGATCTTTCAGATTCAGCCTCAAACAGAAGTGACTCTCTGTATTGAATATCTAGGATGTGTATCAATCCTTTGTTGTCTACTGCTTTTGAATTCCCAATCAGAAGCTTAATCTCATAATGAAAATGCAGCTACTTTCTTTGTTCAAGTAGAGAACACAGGACAATCAAAAAGGCTCGCCTTTCTTCCTAAGGGAATAAAGAACAGCACTAAAATAAATCTGATAAACCGATATTGATTGCTAAATCAGATTTATGAAGTGATTGGAGGAAACCAATCCAGACATTCTGGCAACTATCATTACAATCACCAGGGAATATGGGGATTCTAACTATAAGCAGAGAACCAATTGAAAAAGCCACAGCTTATGAAGCTGTAGCTTGCGGAACAAATTATTATTAGTAGTTATAGTACTTAATGATTGCATACCATCTGTATGGGCACTGTTTACTTTGTTAGATTTACTGAGGCCTAGAGTCTGCGATTTCTCAAAGATCTGGATGCAAGAACATTGAAACTCTCTGAACGTCAGTGAATGTTTGCCATTAAAAATCAAAGCAACAACTTGCACTAGTCTCCTGGCATTTGCAGCTACTGTGACTTGCAGTTACTGAGGGATCTGGGTGTGTGTGTGTGTGTGGGGGTGTGTGTGTGTGGGGGTGTGTGTGGGGGTGTGGTTCCTGGAAATGTGGGACTTGACAATAAATACCCAAACAGGCGTATGTAACATCCTTTCTACTGCTATCCACTTCCACACTATGAATGATTTCGCTTAGTTTATTTTGAACAGTGCTGCACTTCAAAACTATAAACTGTAGTAACTCAGAGTGAAATACACTTTAGGGAAAAGGATTAATAAATAGCAACCACATAGCTTAGTAGATTAATCATGGTATGCCATGTTGCGAGTCTATTGCCTTCTCTGAATTGTGAGTGACATGGGTGTTTAGGGGCAAAGCAAGTCTATCCAGCTCATCTGAACATACAGTGCGGGTACAGAGATGCTCACATCTGTTGTTCACAGCTGTAACCTAATCTTGTCGGAAATGATCTGTCAGGAAGAACCCAGAAACCATCTGAACCTCTGGGTCTAAGCTTCCTCTGTTACGTGGTCAGCTCTGGTTACACATTCTTTCTGCAGAGCAATTAAAGTGTTCAGTGGTATTCAGTCTTGCTCTTTCCTTTTGGGAGAACAAGTCATCAAGTTTCTTTGATTTGTAAGCCGGTGACAAAATCTATCCAAATCCATGTGCTTCCTTATGTATAGTTTTGTTTTTGCTGATTTTTTTAAAACACACAGTGCTCACTAATTTGAACCATAGGATACATAGGATTAAAAATGGTTGTGTTGCATTGATGGTTTGGGAGCTGGATCTGCTATATTTCTGTGGCTGTTAGAGTCTCAAAACCACAGAGCATTTAACAAAAATAAATTCACTTAGTTAATAATTAACCTGATAAAACCTACAGTAGAAATTAAAAACATATATTGGGAATTAATTCAAAGCTCCTGAAAGCATCTTTGAAAATCACAGCAGTTTTAAAGCCTTATATCCAGGGGATACTCTTTTATAGTATATACATACATAATCACTGATATTTATCTTATTTTGTAGTATAATGCATTTATGTGTTTTTCCATTTTCAATTTTCAGATGTGACCTTTCAGCCTCTTCCAGCTCTAACATATCGTACCTTAGGAGGGATTTTGGATTTTTATATGGTTATGGGCCCTACGCCTGAACTTGTTGTCCAGCAGTACACAGCTGTAAGTACTAACACTTGCCTGCCAAAAACAAATAGTATATGAATGTGGAAAGTCAAATCTTCCGCCTTCTCCTGTTCATTGTAACACCTAGTCCAAAGTAACATGCTCTGTGCAGGTCACGGGATTGAACTGTGCTCCTGATGAATTGCTGATCTAGGATGAGGAGCCTCAGGGAGCAACAATTTGGCTTGCTGTAACGGAAAACAGCTGGGGTCTGTTTGCGCCAGTGCACCTCAACATCCCCTACTAAGTAATCATCCAGAGAGGCCATCTAAGTTGAGCCCTGACCTTCTTATTTCAGAAACTTGGCAACATTCATTGATCAGGCCATTAAGTGGAAAGTGTCAGCTGCAATGCACTGGGATTATAGTGCTTAGGTTATATGGTTTGTGTGTGGGTTGCATCCATAAGTTAGCATCAAGATGGCATACTGTAAGCATCAGATAAAACTGGGATGGAAAATAACTCCGTAAACATTTTTCTGAATGTCTAACATTTTTTGCTATCTGTCAACAGCTTGTTGGTCGTCCAGTTATGCCAGCCTATTGGTCATTGGGTTTCCAGCTCTGTCGATATGGATATAAAAATACCACAGAAATAGAACAACTCTACTATGAAATGAAGGCTGCTGAAATCCCATACGTAAATATTTTTTGGCCCATTCTGTACAGCAAATTGTATTACATAAGAGTTTAACAGATAAAGCTAATATGCACCTTCTAAAGAATTATACTAAGAGAATATTTCCAATAGGGGGGTTATATTTTATTCCTGTCTCTACACATGACCGCACAAAACAGTGCGGTCCTTAAGTAGTCCTAACCTGAACCATTATCCTTTTCTTTCAAATCATTTACTGTATTACTAATACCCATTATTAATACTAATGCCCCCTTTCTATTTTTCATTATAGTAATTAAATGCAAATATGCCATAAATACATAGCATAAAATATACCCCATCCAATACACCAAATCAATCATCACATCTATGTAGTTCTAGATCTATGGACTAGATTCCAAAATGCTATTAAAATAGGGCATCCTTTTCTCAACTTGCCTGGTACAAGCCATTTTGATTTAGGTCGTAATTCAATGTTCAGATCCATGTAGACAAAACCAAAGATATTTTGAATTCTAAAAATCCCCAGTGGTTTCCAGCTACTGAATCATATTTATAATTGTACTTACCTGAAGCTTTCTGTCACAGGATGTTCAATATGCAGACATCGATTATATTGAAAGACAACTTGATTTTGTTCTTGACAAAGACTTCCAGGGGCTGCCAGCTCTCGTAGACCGAATGAGAAGTGAGGGTATGCGTTTTATTTTTATTCTGGTAAGTTTCTAATGTTTGATGAAAAAAACAATATAACCTGGTGTAAAATAGGGAAACGTTGGATGTGATATACATTGCTTGAGGTTTTCCCTTTATGTGCACCTTAAGTTTAGGAGTTTTGTACAAAGTTGATGAATAGGTGAGGTTAGTTGCCAGGCTAAGAGGAAAAGTATTCCTGTTTAATAATGTAGGAATTTAGTACTTGGCATTGATTATTTGTTGTGAAGTTCCAGTATCAAATTGCAGTTTTAACTTTATTCCATGTTTAGGAATTGTGTCTTTTTATGATACAGGATGCATTATGGATAGTTCTTCGCATGGTCCATAAAGTTCTTAAAAATTCTTCTGCTAAGATTTAAAAGAGAGAAAAGGCTTAATTTAAAAATTTAAAATGTTAGTTGCATTTGTTATTGTCATGAAAATTGTTGATTTCCAAAATGTATTGCAATGCTATCCAATACATTTAATGTTTTTATGTATATTTGCTTCACATATATTGGATTATAATTTGTATGTTTTCAAACTGAATAAACTCATATTTCCTTTTCTATTAGGATCCTGCAATCTCAGGAAATGAAACTCATTACCCTGCTTTTGATCGAGGAGTTAAAGATGATGTTTTCATAAAATGGCCTGACAGTAATGAAATCGTGTGGGGAAAGGTATTGAAAACAGTAATTAATAATAATAATAATGTTAACTTTCATTTTCATTACTACAGTCCTGTAGTAATAAGGCTTGATCTGTTGGCATGTGGTCTAAACATTTAGGACTCAAAGCTACAGTGCATGTTCTTAATTTATGCAGTAATATTGTCTTGATATTTCCTTTAGATTTCATGAGTTTGTACTAGTCAGTATAATTCTAAAATGCACCACATATAATTTTTTGTTTTTTTCTGGGTCATCTAGGTTTGGCCTGATTTGCCAAATGTTACAGTTGATGAATCATTGGACTGGGAAATACAAGTGCAGGTAAACAACATTCTTTTCCTTCTGCATAGTTAACTCTTGTTTCAGTTCTTTTATAATGCCGCTCCAGTCTTTGTCCTGTCTTAAACCTTAAGTTCCTGACTGTAAACCATGATGTGTTTCTCATTTATTTATATTTAGATTTACAGGGCATATGCAGCTTTTCCTGATTTCTTCCGCAATCAGACAGCAGTGTGGTGGCTTCGAGAAATCGAAGAATTTTACAACAATACTATGAGATTTGATGGTCTGTGGATAGTAAGTATAACTGACATTGACATCATGCTGACTACTGTATACAGTATATAGGCAGTGATGTATATTTTGCTTTCTTGTTTCTTTTCTTTATTCTTGTTGTTTGTTGAACTAAAATATTTGTCCTGTGCTCTTCGTAGCAGTTTAGTCTTTACAAGATAATTTTTCTAAAACTGTTGGTTGTGTTTAAAACAGCACTGGAAAGATCATTTTATTTTAGGTACTATGTGAAACTAATTGCTCCGGTATCCACAAGATTTCAGTCATAGGCAAAGCTTTAGTAATAATATTTAAAGTAGGAGTGATTTTTTTTCCCCCTCTCATCTTCTTTTTTAGGATATGAATGAGCCTGCAAGCTTTGTTCATGGCAGTCCTGATGGCTGTAGAGATCAAACTCTTAATTTCCCTCCTTACATGCCACGTAAGACAATAGAATTGCATAAACTGATTTTCCATCACATACAGACATACTGTATACAGCAGTATATTCCATTATCCTTTTTACCTGATTTTGTCTCGTTTTTTTTTCTCTCTCCAAGCACTGGAATCAAAAAGCTTAGGGCTCCAACATAAAACCTTGTGCATGGAAAGCCAACAAATCTTGGCTGATGGCACTCCAGTCAGGCACTATGATGTACACAACCTTTATGGATGGTCTCATACAAAACCAACATATGAGTAAGTATTCTAATGCAGCTATGACTTTTATTATTACAATTCTTAATATATACAGTACTGTATATTGAGCATCGCACACTTATTTAAAATGCAGTGTGTTCAGTTTAACATGTCACATGGCTTGTAATCCCCCAACTGGGACACACCAGTTATAGAAATAAGCGTACAGGTGTTCACTTATTTGTCAGAAGGGGGCTCTCTTCATTGATTTTGGCAAAATAAGTTCACAACTGTGGTAATACTGTATCTCTGGGATAAATGTTGTTGACTGACTATTACCCAGATGAACCAATATACTGTATCTGTCAACTCTTAGCTTACTTCAGACGTAAGTCAAATTGAACTAGACAGGAGAATACGTTTTCAGGTGGATCTTTCATTCTCAAAAGAACATTTTTTCAGGCTGGTTCTGTTTCAGGAAAACAATATTGTCTCCTTTCGTATCTTCTCTGTTTTTGTGTGTTTGTATATGAACATATATGAGAATTATAGAATATTTTAACATAACTAAATTAATTTCTCTCTTCTTTTGTTTTTTTTTTTCATGAAAAAGCGCCTTATTGAAGGTTACTGGAGAGAGAGGAATTGTTGTCACAAGATCCACTTACCCATCGAGTGGTAAATGGGCAGGGCATTGGCTTGGAGATAATAATGCCAGTTGGGATCAGCTGTTCAAGTCTATCATAGGTATGAACTTACAAGTACACTTCATAACTGAAGTTTTATTTAATGTTCATGTAACCAAGACCAATTTTTATGTATCATATAGATATTGGATTTTAGTGGGAGAAACATTATACCAAATTAACCTCAAGACTTCAAAATTCTCCTCATTTTAAAAATGGCATACACAACAAAAGTAATACGAAGGAAATGAATTGCATCAATAGAGTGAAAATAAATAAAATTACGAGTGTACCCCATGGCAAAATACTTCAAATGAAAAAAAAAAGCATAATTTAAAGTACATAATTTTAGCTTGTTTTAGTGTGTATCTAAAACAAGCCAAACACAACACACAACAATCAAATAAAACATATGGCAATAATTTTTTGAGTTTTAAAATTAATCTATAGAGACAACTATCTGACAAAGCACTGAATTTGACATTTCTGCTAAAGTAGTTTTAAACAGGGATTGTTAAATGATCACAAGTTAGTGTAGCTTTGTCTGTTTTAGCCAGCATATTGAGGATTCATAGAAAAGGTTTCTCCTTTTGCAGGTATGATGGAATTTAGTTTGTTTGGAATTCCCTACGTAAGTACTGAATTAATTTCCTTGTAAGTGTTTTAGTTTAATTTCTGCATTTCTGTTTATTTTGAAAAATATGGCATTCATTACAGTTTGGGACATGTCCACCGTTTGTGTTTCTTTAGACTGGGGCTGATATTTGTGGTTTTTTCAATGAAGCCTCATATGAAATGTGCCTAAGATGGATGCAGCTGGGTGCTTTTTATCCATATTCCAGGAATCACAATGGAAAAGGAAACAAGGTAAGTTCACAAGTGAAAGACACTGCATAACCAATTTGCTTCTTTATATCTGTCTATGAATGCTATTATGGCTATTGGCTATCAAAGGGATCTTGTTATTCTATCACCTCTTTAGAGTCCATCATCCATCATCATAATCAAGTGTAAATAGGCCTATGTAGTTCAGGTGGGCAGCTGTGTCAGCATGCGTAGTCTGCAAAGGAACAAGTAATAGGTTTATTCCATGCTGAGAAGAGAAGAGAGAAAACACAACGTTTCAGCTGTGAGGCCTTCTTCGGGTGTGAGGTAAATAGGCCTATGTTGAGAATGGTGCTTCTAAACTCTCATTGAGATCCACTATGACTACATTGCTGATGGGTGCACATTAAAGTCAATTGTCAGGGTTGTCCCTTTACGTCCAATCATTTCATAATGCCTTGCAAATGAGCATTTTAACAACATGAGACATGAGAGGAAAGCACCAAATCAGCACTATGACCATAATGCCCTGGCGATTGAGAATAGTTTTAAGGTCACTTTGAAACATGCCACTTTTTTTAATCAATCTGACTTCTAAGAAAGGTGAATCGTGTTTTTAAATACTGATTTATCATGTATCATCATTTAAATACTGATTTGTAATGTATTTAAATTTCATGAACATAATACAAAGTAAGAGATGGCTCTTCGAGTTACCAATAAAATGCCAGTTTACCTCAAAAATACATTACGTGGATACATGGATAATACATGGATAATTTTAACAGTCTGTTAAAATGATCTTGACTGTTTTATTTTAAATGCACCGAGGTTTATGAAACAGTTTTTTTCAAGAAGTTGTTGTCCTTAGACTAAATTAATATACTGGATTGAAATGAAAGTCATCTGACTGTTGAATAATATAAATAAAAGTAGGCAGGGATCCCCAGAGCAAATATTACTGACATTTATTTTCTTTCCCCTGTTCTTTGCATTGTTATAGTTAACCTAATTGTTCCAGGAATAACTATGTGTAACAAGTTACTAGAATACAGACTGCAAAGAAACTCAGCTAGATAGTAGGGTTAGCCAGTTTCTGGGGTTCAGCTGTCTCACATGTGCTCTAGTCTTTACTTATTGACTGTGCAACTATTTGAACAACAGTACATTGACAGATTACAGCAGTAATCATTATTTGAGCAATAATAAATAAAGCCCTGTTTTGAGTATGAGGCTGTACCGAGCTTTTATGCAAGTGCATCTTCTTAAAGTTTAAGCCTGCCACCTAAAATGGGAAGACATGCTTTCAGTGAAGAGGTTCATAGAATTATAATTGTTTAATTCTGCCTCTCCGATCAGCCTTTGTGTATCAAACACTCAAACTGTAGATTGACAAGTAAAATATTTTAACTTTTTAAGTACAGGCCATAAGGACATCAAAACACTGGGCCCTGATGCAGCACTCAGTTATAGATCCCTAGCAATTGCAGGACTGTCACAGTTAAAGGGGCTATTTATTTGTGTAAATGGCTTTGCTCCAGAATATTAGCTGTCTTGAAGACTAATGTTCAGCTACTAACAACATCTACTTGTCTTGTGGAAATAAAACAGCCAATACAAATGTGAACCACTTACTGATATAGAGTTATCACAGTATATACTGAATATCTGCACTTTATTGTTGAGAGTTGATGTAAAATAAACCAGCATTCATTCATAAACACAACACAAAATAACTTGTTAAGGTTTTAAATCATATTTACTGTATACATCCTTTTGCTGCTGAAGAAAACGGGACATATACCTTATTACATTAAGATAAAGGTTAACAAAACTGTAGGAAGCAATTTAAAGTGACCTTAGGAATAGAATGAAGAACGAAGCTGTTATTTTGCATACAGACCTCCCGGCTCTACTGCCGAAACTTGTGAAGTCCTTGAAACTTAAATCTTGGCAAATCTTTAAAACTACACTTCTAAAAACTTTTTTTAAATAAAAAATGTACAGTATTATGCTGAATACTGATGTTCTGGGAAGTGTTTTCACTTTCAGAGCAAGTTTGGGATGTTCCCACTGATTTTAAAATCTACTGTAAATTGTATACTTACTGGTCAGAATATTAGGAACACCAGTTGTTTAACAGGTTGGGCACTTGTTATGAACATAAACAACTTGAACAGGATATAACATGTGTTCCCCCAGGTTGAAATATTTTCATCCTCCCCTAATCTAGTTCTTCTTTTGCTTAAAGCTACAGTATGATGATGGTACTGTAATGGTGTGTATTATCTGAACTGCATATTTCCAGCAGTTTTACCAGTTTTCATTATGATTGAAAAGTAAGGATAGATTTGGCCAGGGAAGATCAAGTCTGTCTCATGTTCCTCAAATCCTTGCATTTCCTGCAACTAAAGATTTTTTGTAGTAGACTGAGGTTCCTGTTTATTATGGCTAGTGTGTTCATATCATATATGGAAGTTATTAATTGAAGTTCTCAAGCGATTACAACAGCAAGTCAATCTCACATTGCTGTTCCTAATCACAATCAGAAATCAGCTATATATATCGAACACAAACACTTCTTTTTCTTTGTCTCAAACATCCCTCCTCCAGCTTATCTCCACCTTTTCTGCTATGCCTTGGTTAACTCCCCTCTCTGAATTGGGGTCCAAGCTCCCTCATCCTATGGTCAGAAGGGAACCCTGGCCTCAACTAAGCAGGCTAAGCCAAACCTATCCTACCAAAATAATTAACAAATTCACAAAGCATCTAACCCTTGCTTGTTGATGTCCCTCATGAAATGATTTTCAGTGTCATTTAAACATTTTCTTTCAAAGCTACTAAAAGTTTTAAAACCCACAATAAGTTATCCGAAGCAATTATTATGATTCATCCGTATTTAGTGATGCCATACTGTGCATTACATAGAAGTAAGATGGGCCACTCTTCAGACTCATTTAACTTGTGTGCTATACTTAAGCTTTGTTGGACTGCTCCATTTTAAAATCCTGACTATGGAACAAGTCACTCAGGCATGGTCCATTGTCCCTTATGTGAAAATATCCACTCATGCATAAGAGTACTACATAGGATTAAATAGCCAGCTAATTATCTTTTGTCATTGTTCTGTTCTCTGACTTCCTCATAAATGCCATGTCTAAATGTCTAAAATGTAATACATTAAAGGGAAAAAAAAGACTGAATTTCCACTTTCTTAAACTTACCTTTAAGGCAACACAAGATCTGCCAGCTGATGAATGTGTTTTCAGATTAACTGATACAGTAATAGCTTGCTGTTGACAACTGTTAAGGAGATATGGCAATGCCCAGTCAGAGATATTTCTATGAAAGTATTTGAATACAAACACACTGATAACAGAATTATTTGAAATACAACTTGTGTGGAAATATGCTAATCAACGTGACTGCACTTATAAACCAAAGCAGCTGTAAACTGTAAAGCTTTCAGCCAATGTTGTATAATTCACAAGAAAAAAGTATTTTGCTGTAGGAAAAAGTAAAACATGCTTTAATAAAACCCATATAGATGTCTTTTGTTGTCTTTTCTCTTTAGATAAAAATGATTGGTGTGGCATTTTTCCAGCAGGCACTGTTGCCCTTAGGGTTTCAGCTTTGGACTGTGTAATCTCCTGGCAGCTATGCGCAGAACAATGCTAAAACTCTGAATTTTGAAAGCCACAATATTCAGTGGTGTTCCCGAGAAACAAAATGGCTTTGATTTTGATCATTAGAAGTTTTTGGGGGAAACCATGGACATGTGCAAACACAGTCTCTGCCTTCAACAGGGAAATGATTGCCATGTATCCTAAATGGAAAATAATGAACTAACAATAAGAAAAGCAAATGCTTAACATACTGTACAGAGGTTGTATGAAATACACAAGGCACAGGATAATCACAGTTTAGAGGCAGATTTGATTTCAATAACATTGCCAGGGGGCTGTAATTTCAAAGTTAATTACTGATGGATAATGATTTTCTAAAATTATTAGTCCTTTATTGGTTTCAAGTTTATTGTACCTCAGCAAGTCTGAAACTGAATGTGCTTATTTATTTTAGAACTACTGTGTTGCTCCGATGAAAAACAAAATCCCCAGGTCCTACAAATTATGCAACTCATTCATTGTTCACCTGCACTTTCAGATTCATTAAGCTTCTGCGTAGTTCCTTTAAAATTGCGTCGGTCTTAAATTTGTCATGACAGTAAACTTCTTGTGTGCTACATTCAGTTCATTGCAGTAAGCGGGTACTGTATCACTGCAGAATGACTTTATTGGTTTCAGGAAGCATCAATCTTTTGGTTAATTTAAATTAAAAGTTTTTTTTTTGCTTGGCATGTGGGAATCATTCAAATGGTTCTGTCCCAACAGATGCCATCTGAGTCGTGTTGGCTAATGTCTATATTCCGCATTGTGCTGCCACATTTATCCTCCACTTCAGCTAGAAGCACTGTAGATACATTGCTGAATGTGTTTTCTAGCCACATTAACTTAATGCATTTTTTTTCATTTATAAAGGAAATGACGGTTTTGCCTAATCGTGTCTCTGCGCATGTACTGTACAGGCTTTTAACTGCAGTATATTGTAAATGTTATTCGTTATGGATTTGAATAGTTGCTCTCATCTAATCATCCAATTATATACTGTAGCAATCACTATTGCTATAGGACTTATACAGTACTGTATATCAGAATGGTGTGGCTTGTAATATAAATTATGGATGTATTCAAGTATAAAAGGCACATATAACTCTACACATAGCCAGGTTAATATAACCATGCATGATTTCCTGTATTTCACCAGCGTCAAGATCCAGTCGCATGGGATGAAAATTTCACAAATGCTTCAAGAAATGTCCTGAACATTCGCTACACCTTGCTGCCTTACCTTTACACACTCATGTTTGAAGCCCACAGCAAAGGCAGCACTGTTGTCAGACCCCTTTTACATGAGTAAGTGTGTTATTATTGTCATTAAGCCTTATTGTTGTTTTTGCTATGAATTAATTTCAAATCATTTAAATGAAGGAAGAGAAAAAAGGAGTACTAAACTGAGCCTATTTTTAAATTATTTGGATTTCTTCCATGAGATAAACCTATGATAGCAAGTATTCTTTAATTTAGAATGTTTTAAACCAGAAGTTTCTATTTTATTTTTTCCTGTCTGCAGATTTGTTGAAGACACTATAACATGGGATATCTATAGGCAGTTCCTGTGGGGGCCAGCTCTACTGATAAGCCCAGCTTTAGATGATGTAAGTACTACAAAAGTGTTATTTTTAAATAACCCTAACTGAAGGTGTTGTTTCTAAGTAAAGGAAAGCTGTTCTTTTTTTAAACTTAATTCTAGTTACCAAATTACAAAGAAAATGTGAAAGAAAAATACTAAGGTAATCAATGTATTTTTGTGCTATATACTGCACTTGTAATGTCTACTCTGAATGGCATATACCTTTAATTTTTAAACATAAGATGTGTGTAGAACTTTTAATGGTTCTTTAACGTAATTAAAAGAACATTATGCCTTTTACTTGAATTGTGTTTCATAAATATCTAAAATACATATTATCATATGGTTGTTATTATTATATGTTGTGCCTCGGAATGAATGACAGCATTAATATAATCTGTATTTTACATATGTTCAATTTAAAAATTTGTGCTTTGAAACATCAGTAGAAAGGCTACAAATGAGAGGAGGTCATCCTGTTCATCTAGCTCATGTGTTTGCTAATAGCTAATTTTCTAGTATCTTATCCAGCCATTTCCTGAATGAAGCTACGTTTATCAGCTCCAATTACATGGCTGGTCGCCAGTCTGCCTCAACACATCGTGTATATAAGTGTCTCCTCTTCTTGGTCTTAAATGCACTTTCCTTTTGTCTTCACTTGTTTGCTTTGCTTTGTGTTGTACTGTTAATTCCTATTCTTTCCACTAGTGCCTCTTAAAATGTCAAATTATATTCATTCCAAATTAGCTTGGCATGTTGACCCCTTGATTTCTACTTCTCAATCAAATGTTCACATTATGCCGAGCATGTGCAGTAAAAATAGCCAAGTTAGGTATCAAGATATCTGAAACCATATGATCTTTAACTGCATTCAGTCTTGTTTTTTCAGGCATGCAAATTAACCCAGACTGAATGAAAGAAATCCCAAGGAGCAATTGTGGATGAGTGTGATCAGCAGATATTAAGTTTAATTTCTTTTTCTTTTTTTCCATAGGGTCAAACAGTAGTTACTGGCTATTTTCCAAAAGCCCGATGGTATGACTATCATACAGTAAGTGTTAGAAACCTCCATGCTAATAAGTGTATAAGGCCTGCAAATAAATTGTGAAATTAAAGATAATTATGTATAAACTGGGAGACTGTCATTGTGTGTATGATATATTCTGACATTCTATTGTACCAATAATACTTGGAACTCTGAAAGTTTGAATACTGTATGTCATAGTAGTTTGTACTGTAGATGCAGCATTATTTGTTTATGAAAGTGGATACAGTTTACATGTATTTTGCAATGTTCTTTTAAGTGATTGAATATGTTCCTGTTTCAACCCTGTTCGACGGGTAAATTATTGTTCATGTTGATATGTTAAATGCCTCTTAAACCTTGACTACAGTTTCAGAGATGTTACAGATTTGATTAACTGTGTCTGTTTCCAGGCGGAGTACATTGGAAATACCCCAAAGTGGGTGAACATGGAAACACCTCTCAATCACATTAATCTTCACCTGCGAGGCGGATACATTCTCCCATGGCAAGAACCAGGCCTCACAACAGCGCAGAGGTCTCTATGAGTGGATGTTGTGTACAATGTTTGGCAGTTACAAGTCTGCCTATCAGTGGCAATGAAGAGAAATACTGTCTCTGTGACCTAAAACAATTTCATAGTCTGCTATTTCTTCTTCTGTTTCTTTTAAAAGTGTGCATGCTCTGAATATTCATTCACAATGCTTTAGTCAAATCTATCATCCGTGAAGGTGTACTTTTGAATGTGTTAAAACACAACTCTGCTTGATTATTATCCACCTATTTTTCTTGGTTTTATAGTCGAAAAAATCCTATGGGACTTATTGTTGCTTTGAGCGACCAAGGGCAAGCTCAGGGTTCCCTTTTCTGGGATGATGGATCAAGCATTGGTAAGTTGTCAGTATATTATTATTGCTCTTGTTAAATTATCTACAGTCAGAAGGTATTTTAGAGAATGTCCTTGTACTATGCTATCATTTTCTTAGTAAACTCCCCCCATGAAACTCAAGCAGCATGGTGTTCCATTCCATCACTTCAATTATCATTGCTCCAATTATTAATATATTTTTTCAAGAAATAGTCTGTTTTCTAATAGTAATTCATTTACTATATGTATCAGATGTATAACATTGGCCAATACAGTATATGACCCGTGTTATTAGCCTACAAAGAAGCTTTGTTCAGAATAGTGACTGAGATCTCCAAGCTCTGAGATGTCTCCAGATCTCAGTTCTGTGAGTGGTGCTACGTGGCTGCGGTCTTACTTTGCTGCACCCCCCGGGGAGCCTGTGGGTTGGTATGTTTAGAAGCGTATACAGTATATTGTATACAGTAAAAAACCACAGGACAGCAATAGGATAGTAATTCAAGCAGGTGTGAATTCAGAGCTGCACTTCCATAGCACATTAATAAAAGCAGCAACAAATGAATGGATGTCATCTCAGTCATGCTTCCTGTACCAACCCTGACACATAATTTCCAGTACTTGCATTAATGTCAGCTATTTTTGTTTTCATCTGTTAGACACTTATGAGAAAGGGCTGTACATGCTGACTTCCTTTGCGGCAAACCAGGTATGTTCTTCCTGCTCCGACTGCATCTGATGGCTCTGATGCATTAAATTATTTTTGAAGAAAATTAGAATTTGTCACTGCTCATGTTTTTTGTTGCTTTTCCCTGTGTCATTCCGGATATCAGAACACATTGACGAGCCATTTTGTACATAACAATCTAAACAACAATGACACTCTCATATTTGGACAAGTTAAAGTGTGGGGAGCGGGAAGCATCAAAGTCCAGACTGTGGATGTAGTCTATGATGGACAAGCCAGCACTAGAGTGAACTTCACACACAACGTGATGACAGAGGTATGAGCTTTCTTGTAGTTTTACCTTGTTAAAGCTGTCAGATTATTATTAGCCAGCTACTTACTGAAGATACAGTACATGGAGTAAAGTGAACAGCTCTAGGTGACGAAGTGGCTGTGGGATGTGTTACTGTAGATGGTCGATTGTCATACAAAAAACAGAGCTTTAAAATACACTTCAAAGCCAATAGAAAATGTCCCACTTTGACCTTTTAATTTAAATACCAGCCACAATGAATTATTCTTCCTGATTTTGAGTGAGGAGACTCACTCATAACTGCTCCAATTAATCCAGCCTAATTGCAATTAAATAAAGTCTAATTTGAAATATTATCAACATGCACTCAATAAATATCATGTTGTTCTGTAGAAAAATATTTTTCTTTTAATAAATACAGTCCTGGGAATAAAGAAACCATCAGACCACTTCAGTATCAAGTAGATCATTACAACATCACAACTTCTTATAAGAATAACAAATGAGACAAATAATGTAGTAGCCCCATCAGCTGTTTTAGTCAATCACTTTTTGAAGAGCTGTGAAGTTCAAGTGAATCAAGAAAGTGAAACATGATGCTGAGATTAGTATTTAGATGCTACTTTGAAAAACTATGTTGTACAAGGAACTTGTATCTTGATAGGACATGGAAGATGTTGTTAATGGTGAATTCAAATATACTGTATACTGTATATGGTCATGATGGCAGACATTTACTATTTTAAAGAGTGTCAGTGTCAAGTTAGATAATTAAGTTAACTGAAAGCATGAACAATGAAAGGACTTGCACGTTCTTTATAAGTACTGTACACAAACAAGGATCATTCAAAGCAGATTTTTATATGATGTTAATTGTCTTAAATATTAATCACCAGTACCTTTATTTAAGGTGTCTTCCCTTACATACTCATATTGTGTACAATTTTCACAGGTAACTAAGTTACACAGGACAATGGTGTACAGTCATTTTGTTCGGGATATACTGTATGTAACCTGTTGATTTAAAAAATACAGAAACATTGAGGCCTCCATATTGAAACATTCAGTAAAATGGTTATCTCATGAAATACAAAATGCTTAAGACTAAAGAAAATATTTTGGTCCAGCTCAGTTTTTAGTCTGCTGAAAGGAAATATGTTTCTGCTCTAAATAAATACTTTAATATGAGGAAAAGTAAAAGAAAAACTGTGCCTTTGTCTAGACAGAGACCATCATAAATATTAATTTTGAAATCATATTTAACAGAGGTATATGTTTATGGCCTTAGACCCTAGTCCATTATTTGTTCAATATTTTTCACCAACTTAATAGCATATAGATATTCCTGTTATCTATCTTCCTATATTTTTGCATGACTACCTCACCAAATGCAATGAAGAGTGGTGTGGCATTTTGAAATACTTGAACTAACACCATCAGTATCCTTTTCAGTTGTGCTCTAACTCACTGCCAGCCGGAAATAACCTTGAATAGTAGTAAATCATTTATATATAATCCTATTTCCTAGAGCTTTAAAAGCAAACCTGTTTTAACAGTCACAAAGATACCTTTGTATGCAACCAGAAAATATTGCTCTGGGAAGAGATTCCTTAAAATGTATTGTTTTTTTTTATTTATTTCAGGAACTTATCATACATTTGGCAGAAAGGGGCTTGTATTTGGGCAGACCCATCAGGATTTCTTGGAAAACTGGTGTTATATAATGGATGCTGCTGGATAACAAGAAATGGAGGATCTATAATATAATAATATTATCTATAATATTACAGAATGCGTGGCTGAATATTCCAGGGTCAGGGTGGCAATGAGACAGAAAGCTTTTACTGTTGGAGAATGATTGAAATATGAACACCTTGTTTGTTTCTCTTTTTAGGTAATCTGTAATACAAATAAAGGTTATTTAGGATCTATTGCTTAATCATGAAATACATACTGTAGTTTGCATTGTTATTTTCTGTATATGCATTGAGTGGCATTCTGTAGTTTAAAGGCTATTCCCATTCTAATGTATATTTCAGTATCATCTAAAAAATAATAACATGTTACTCCAGAACCTCTTATATTAATAAGGTCATAGTAATTCCTCATATACATACTGTATACTGTACACAGTATGTATAATAAGATACATTATCATCATATTTACTCCTTTTCATTCTACTTTAGCATGAACAACTGATTTCAAATCGGACTCCTTGGGAGTTTATGTCTCTTGGGATCCAGACCAGTATTGAGGAGGTCCAGCAGTGTTCTTTCTATGTTCTAACTGTATATTCATATACAGTAAGTAACACATAATGCAGTGCAGTCATCTTAATACATTGGCCAATTATTTACACAACAATACATACAGTATAGCACTAACAGTCTAGAAATATGCGTCTAATTGATTTCTGCTCTAACTGGCACTTCCTCTAGGGGGATGAAACATAGAAAGCAATAAAATTAGATGCAAATTAGAAGCATAATAGATAATCTAGATGAGGTTTTTTCTTACACCAGCAGGAGATATGAGAAATGATAATTATTTGGGGTTTTATTAGTGAGAAAATTAGAGTACCTGTTTTTTTATTATAGCAGCATTTGTTAATGTGAAAGTCGTCATATATTAGGGAAGGAAAAACCACTTCAAAAACAACTATTAATACATTCACTGTATTGTTTGAAAATATGTACACTTTTAAGCCACTTAATTAAATACTTTTATTGTGTTATGCTTTGCAGTATAACCAACCACTATAAATTACAATATTAATGAAACTTGTTCATGGCTTATTACTTTTTCATGTTTACTTACTGTATTGGTTGTATACAACTCATTTTATCCAGGAAAATAGATTTATATATAATAGCATGATATGGGTAAAGGTCATACATATTTTTGCCATACTATTTTTTGGGGATTAGTTTGCAAACATTATTTTTTATATGTAACACAAATTTAAACGCACTGATTAAAAATCACTCTGCTGTAAACTCAGACAGCAGAAAATGCCATGCAGAGGTCATTCTGACCTTATGATAATGATTCTTGGCAGAGGTCTGTCTGCAGATGTATAAAAACACTCTGTCAGAGATTTTGTAGAGCATACCTCAGTTTGTACTGTACATCACTGTTAGGTACTGTTAATATCAATTTCACCAATTATTTGTATTTGTTTTGACTAAACTCTGCAGTTTAGGCCAAGAGTATACTTTAAATTATGCTTTCATTGTAGAGTGTTAATTAAACTTCCTGAAAATAGACTCACAGTAAAAAAAAACCAAAAACTTGACATTACGAGAACACTAAAATAAAACATCCAGGCAGGATCCAATCACATCTGTTCTTATGATGTCATGTCTTTTTTTCTAATGTATTAATTTGACAAAGTCAATAAATAATATTTGAAGTGCAGCACTTAAAATATGAAGCTCAAGTGCAATATACTGGCCTTTCAAATACTGTAGTCCTCTGTCGGGAAATCAGAGGGACTTATTTTTTGGGGGGAAGCTCTTTACAGCTTCTCCATGAAAGAATCGGTCAAGAGATTGCCTCAAGACAAAATTTCCCAGTGTTAAGGATGACGTTATTAATATCATTCATTCTTGCATTTCAGAATTGATTCTGACATAACCTTCACAAATTTTCTGTGCCTGGTTTCTTGTGTCATTGATGCCATACTGTTAATATTTCCCAGTGCAGCATTTTTTATAACCTTGTGGCAGGTTATGGAAAATGTCACAGATGATTTGTCAATTTATTGAATTCATTCATTTTGAGATAAGGATGGTTTTCCCATCCTTGCTTGGCAAAAGCAAGTCCTCCTTCTAACCTTAAGTTTGAAAAGTACTCCTTTGCAAAAGTATTGATCATACTCATAAACACACACACACACACACACACACACACACACACACACACACACACACACACACACACACACACACACACACCAGGGCCAATTTTTCCAAAAATCAATTAACCTACCAGTATGTCTTTGGGTTGTGAGAGGAGACTGGAGCACCCAGAGGAATCCCATGCAAACACGAAGAGAACATACAGACTAAATGCAGACAGTACCCCAGGTTGGGAATTGAACTTGGGGCCTCAGTACTGCAAGACAGCAATGCTAATTTATTCAAAGCAGAACAGTGCTTTGGCAGTTACCAGTGCTGCCTCACAGCTCTTGGGTCCTGGGCTCTGTTTGAAGTGGGGGCATCTTCTGTGTGTAATTTGCATGTTCTCCCCTTGTACATGAGGGTTTGTGTGTTTGTATACTGTGTAATGGACTACTGTAGTCTGCACCTAATGCTTCCAGGACAGATTTCAAGTAGCTGAGACACTACTAGAAATAAGTGACTTTCTGATGGCAGATAGATTAATAATCTGAATCAAATGAAGATAATATATTAGATCTTTCCAGATACAAGTAAATTAAAATCTTCAACCAATGATCTAAAGAAGAGCCAGATTTACTTTTTGGTCATCATTGAGCAAAGTGAAAGTCTCCTTAATTCAAGTAAGATGGTTTTGCTTTCTTTGTTTTTCATTTTACTTGCTAAATATCACAGCCAAAACCTTGATAATCAGTTCTTAGCAAAGACCCAGTACACAAATAAAAGTGAAAATCAAGAATGGTCTGAAACAGACAGAATAAAAATATTCCTGAAAGTGAAATGTTTTCTGAACTGGAATGAATAAATATTGCAAATAAGCAAACATAATTTGGACAAACAAGAAACTAAAAAGAGAATGCAGACTGATAATGTATTGAACTTATTCTAAAAGCAAAAAAACCTTTTGAACATATTTTGAAAGAATACATTAGTTACTACACAATTGAAAAAGATGAAATTGCTCCTTGTTTTTTTGCATAAATACATAAGCAATATTTTTATATCAACACCAAGGGAATATTCATATATAGAATGATTCAAAATTGCCATGCCAAGGCATTAAACAAATTCTCTGAAAAATAATATTTTGATATATGAATATAACAGAACTGCGATTGTTATGAAAATTAAGCTGTCAAAGAAAATGACACTTTGCATTCAACTAATTGACAGCTTGTGAAGTAAGCCCAACATAGAATCAGCATTCAAATATTCTTTCAGTGAAAGAAAAACCCTGAAGCCTTTTGTGATATTAAAGCAAGAAAGTCACAGCTTCTTCCAGTTAACATGCACTATTTACAATAGTATTTTTGTGTTAAATGGTATTTTATTGGACATTACACATATCTGAAAGTGCTGTGCATATTTGAAAATAACATCTGTATATTGTTCATTGTGCACACCAAAGCAATTGAAAAATGCCATTTTTGTAAGTGGCATTTCCGAGCTTAACAAACAAAGCAATTATCATTAGGATCTTTAAGTTACTATAATCAAAGTTTTATTAAATCTGATCATAACGACAAATACCTACAGTATATAAGAAAAACTTCACATTTTTGCTTTCTAGCCCACTTGTCGTTATCAGCTAATTGATTCTCACGCTAAGATCTGAGGATCGTATCCTGCCCTTTCTTGAAAGAAGCCAGAGCATTAGTTTCAGCAACACACAGTAGGTGAGTATCCATACTCCCATAACAGTTTTTGGAAAGATGTACCTCTTGTTCTCAGTTTTAAATGCATGTCCATGAGCTGTCCATGTCCATGAAACACTTGTGTTTCCCTGTTGTTTTTAAGACGTTCACTGGATGGTCATAATCAGTGCCTTTGAGAATTTTAAATATTAGAGTCAAGTCCTTTCAAAGCCTTCTCCCTTGAAGAATCAAAAGTCTTTAGATTTAAGAGTAAATCTTTTAGCCTGTCAGTGTAGGACATTTCTTTAAATTCTGGAATACATCTGGTTGCTTATCATGGTTTCTACTGCAGACATTCCTATAGGTTTTTCCCAGTTTATGTGTCATTAAAGCCAATTTTTATAAGTATTGCTAAAGTATGATTTTCTTCCAAAATAGCCTAAAAGCATTTTCCTCAACACTGGCTAAGCTAACTCAAGCACAATCCAGGATTTATGATTGGGTTTTGGAATATATCATGTTATTACAAGCTATACCCCAATTGGGAATGTTTTCTTACTCCATACCAAAACTCATGCTTTTGGCATCTCAAAAGTACTCCACGATCAGTGGCTTGCATATTTGTACAGTCACATAATCAGCTGTTAATCAATATTTAGGACTACAGGGACTGACATGGTAAGAAAAATACCCAAATAATCTTTTTTAAGATTACAATGCTCACTAGTGTAATATTATAAAATATCCAGTTTAAGACAATTACTGTATAATCTGCTCGAGGTTCTTTCATTAGAACCCTTACTATCACAGGCTTTATCAATGGTTTGACCTGCACACTTATAGACCCTGTTCATCGCTTTTTGTCAGTGGTCATGATGTGAGCTGGATAACTAAAGACTGATTCATATACAATTTTTCCCCTTGGTGAACTTTGCATTCGATTAGGCTAATTACAGCTGCTGTTGTATTAGTTCTGCCATCCTCATATCCAGTTATCTAAATGATAATGACTTTGGCTCATCAATTTGAGAAGTGACTGTGGAAGAAATTTGGTGAGTGATGGATTGATGTAATGAGCTTGAAAATTATTGCGGAGGAGTTTTCATGGAATTGAACGCTCTCTGTTTCATCTCCCTAAACACAAATTCTGACTTATAAAAGGTTTTTAAATAGTAATGGACATATCAAAAAGAATTGTCAATCACAAGCAGTGTTTATTTTTTATTACCTTTTGTAATGCATGAGCTGATGAATTGGGATGAATACTGGGCAATAGTCAAGTCATATTATATGATTAGTCTGTATCTCAAATTATATATATATACAATATATCAAAATATAATATATTGTATATCATATTATATTAATCATATACTGTAAGTGTATGAGTTTGTGTGATACTGAGTTTAGTATAGAATAAAATCCCAAACCTCAAAGTAGCTTCTGAAAACAGTCCTATCGAGCCTATCTGTTCTTACTACTGGTTACACTTATCTCAATCGACCACCCAAACCTACTCACAGCTACAGTACCCACCACTGGTTTCTACTCCATTTGAAAAAAAAGTTGAATTCAGCTTTAAACTCTCTTCCGACAACTTCTTTGAGGAATCTCAAACACCTGCATTCAATCCTTCGGGTGCTGGGCTTTGGAAGCCTACTGAGGTTAAATCAGATCCAATCCACATAAAGCACACTCACCGAAAGCTCTGCTAATGAAGGCGTCTACATCAATTACTGTATAGGTTCCCACTTGTTCTTCGGGTGTTCCAACTGCCACATTCCAGTATGGCCAAATTATCGTTCCCTCAGGCAGACAGGGTAAGCCGAAGAAAATATTTACAAATTGTGTCTTTTCTCCATCTGAGTTAGGATTTGGACTGAATTGCTGATAAATTCCCAACAATTTCATAAAAACTGCTACCTCAGGTGGCACTGAATGGAGTTTTCTACGTCACATCCACAATGTTCAGTAATATATATTTTGCTAAGAATAAAAGTGAAAAAGGGGAAAAGGTTATTAAGAAACATGTAAGTTACATATATGGAATTAGACATATTTAGGTCATACACTTAGATAATCTAAAAGACATTGGTAGAAAATTGTGTATTAAAATATTACAGACCTGTAGCGAAACAAAGTTTGATTGCCAAAGGTGAGTTTATAGTGAAGTTTATAACATTGATTTTTTAAAAATAAACCCACAACATGAGGTGTTATGAGGAGTTCTACAATGTTATGCAGAAGAACTTCAGATGGATTATGTATGAATAATAATGTATTTTCTTACACAAAGGAAGGCTGTCATGTTTGAAAGTCATTCAAGGGATACAAAGATTCACAAAGACCTTTAGAACAAGACTGCCGAGTCTTAAAAGAGTACTGTAAATACCACTGCCAATATAATGTTCTGCATGGGTGCCTGCACCGCCCTTAGATTAAAGGGCCAAGAAATCTAAGATGGAAAAGCTGACAGTTTGATATCAATGCATTTTTATTCTGTGCACTTTTTTATTTGTATGATCTCCTGAGAACAATACATGTGACTTTCCTGAAGTGACTTCAGTCAAAGGCATGAGCATGCTACATTCAAAAATACACTTGGAGCATGAGCCAGCTGGGCATAAACTTATACTCAAAATAGCAACTGGGTTAATGAGCCACACAACACTTAATCTGTTGTCACTCAGCACATAGTTGTCATGGTGCTTTACCACTGACAGCTTAAATAATAAGCTTTTTCTTATTATTCCAGGCCATTTCACAAGTTGACACCCCCAACACCTACACATTTTCTCTTCAGATATATAGCAATTATATTTGGACAAGTAAAACAAAAAAAAAAAACATACCTGGGTTTTGTTCATGGTCTTGCTTAAATTAAGTTGAAAACCAAAATGAGGTTACATTATTCCTTGGACATAAAAGGAACTTAAAAAATATTTCGTTTCTGTGTAATTTCCATTCACAATTTCCTAGCTGAACAAACAATGTAAACTTTTCAGGTTATTAATGAGTTTGATGAAATTTGTTATTCCTCACTCTGCAAAATAGTAATCACAATGCTATCTGACACTAAAGGCTACCATCTTAGTAATGTAACAAAATAATAAAACAGAATGTGTGAAGTATTAACATATACAACAGTATTGTATTTATACTATTTATAGTATTGTAAATACTTTATACAGTATAATAAATTCAGGAATTCACAAACATGCATAATAAAATTTAATTTTAAAAATGTAGTAAAAGTATAATTTCAGAAACAAACAGAAAGGCAAATTATAGGAAAGTAAATGTAGGAAAGTCAATATTTCTCACTCACGATTGCATATACTATAATACAGTACCTTACAGTAAGAGTGAATATACAGAACCACAGTTCGTAACGTACAGTTCTTTCCGGACCCTATGCGGACGACACAATCCGACGGAGTGGGGAAACACTGGGGAAACGTCATGCAGGAAAACGGGGCTGAAGACAGGGGGGCGTGTCCAAGGTGCGCTGGTGCACGGGGGAGGTGTGGCCGAGGCGAACAATCCAAAAGAGAAGTCCTTAGGGAATATCCAAAACACAAGGGTGTCCAAAACCAGAAGATCCATCGGAACAGGAACAGGAACAGGAACAGGAACAGGAACAGGAACAGGAACAGGAACAGGAACAGGAACAGGAACAGGAACAGGAACAGGAACAGGAACAGGAACAGGAACAGGAACAGGAACAGGAACAGGAACAGGAACAGGAACAGGAACAGGAACAGGAACAGGAACAGGAACAGGAACAGGAACAGGAACAGGAACAGGAACAGGAACAGGAACAGGAACAGGAACAGGAACAGGAACAGGAACAGGAACAGGAACAGGAACAGGAACAGGAACAGGAACAGGAACAGGAACAGGAACAGGAACAGGAACAGGAACAGGAAAATATGAAAATCAGATGCAGAGCCCGGATGAGCGTCAGCGCCTGGCTTTTAAGGTGGGCTGGGAATAGGAAACAGGTGCGCAAAATAAAGTCTTAAGTGAAAGGGCTGGAGCACCCTTAAGGAGGGGGGACTATAATCGTGACACAGTTAAAGTCAAACAGGAATTCCAGAGTCAAACTCCACAGGACTTTAAAAAAAATTGAAGTTGAACATGCTGTGTATTAAGTCTACGATTAAAAAGTCCAGTGTACAATCACTGATGCCACCAATTTGTCTGTACAGTAAAATAAGAATCTGCAATTGAGGACTTTACTGTCATGATGAAGGTAATAAGAAAGGACAACATGAAGAGATTCCACCTTCTTTATCTTCCTTATTGAATTGTCCACATCAGCAAAAAGCCAATACAGTATATGCAAGATCAGACTGCACCTTTACACTGGAACAAGATCACCCCAGAAAAATAATGCCATTAAATAGGTGGTCAATGTGTGAAGCAGTATCAGAAGAGACCAAATGCAGTGGTGAGGTTTTAGCTTTAGAAATTTTCATGAAATACAATCTGTTCTTTGTTTCTGAGAAATAACCTTTATGATAATTATTTTCCTTGGATTTGGTTAAGAAGTCTTTTTTTACAGATCTTTTTTGTCACTGCTCTATGTTGTTCTATTTACTATATCTCTTACTGATTGCTTGGCATGAATTCTTGTTGCAGATGATCTGGCTGATCCAGCGTCCTTTACAGGATGTCTGCTTGAGAATTCTGTTTGTATATCTATTTTTACAGTTATACACATAGCTTGTTCAGAAAAAAATAACTCAAAAATGTATACTAACACACATTAAGGCTAAGAAACAAAAGCATGTAATTATGATCAGCACCTGCTGACAGAGAACTCATGTACTAATAAACTAAGCTTATGTTCTTCTACATTTTCAAATTACCTTCTGCTTACAATTACGTTGAAGAAGTATTGTGATTGAGGTATAATTGTATATTGTATAAGCCATGTGCAGTTTCATACACAGTAGTTGCAAGATTTAGCCATTTTTTTAAAATTCAAACTAAAGGAAAGAGCTAAACATTTCTCTCATTTTCTATTATTTCACCATAGATGTAATTCAAGCCTTTTCCAAAACTCCTTTGTTTGTGAAGATGTAAAGAAGTTTTGCTAACTCTACATTCACTAAGAATTATGGAGTGAAAGCAAACCTTTTTGATTACATAAAACGTTTTGATTACATAACAGACATTACATTGAGGAATTAGATTTGGGGTCAGACTACAGCATGTTTGGCAGATTGTCACAGGAAGTGGAATTGAGGGGGTTAGAATGACAAAGGGGTTGTTGCCAAGGGCAAAATGGCAGTTCAATTAAACTGTTGTAAATAGTTCAGCTGGTGCAGATATATCTTTTAGATTTTTAGATTTTAGATAGATTTGGAAGAATAGAGATCATAACCCTAATGCCTTGGCAAAATACCACTCTGCGCGCACGCATTTTGGCCTTCCTAAAAGTCGCACTTAATTCAATGGGCAAAGCGACTTTTCAGTTCTCTGCCCAAGTCTTTGTGTTTTCGGCTGCTGTCACATAATTGTGTCACAGTATGTGTCACCCAGGTGGTTCATACCAAGATGAAGTGGGTCCCTGTGCGTACAAGAGCACTTTAGAATCCTTTGAGATGAAAAAGTGTGATATAAATTTAAGGAATTATTTAAACTAAGCATTCTCTGGCTCAAAATCCTAAATGCATAATAAATGATGGCCTTAATTAGTTTAACAATGAGGCTTGTGTTATTTATTTTGTCCTTGTGAAATTTAACAAAATGCTTTGACCGACATTTGGGGAAATATAGTACCCAGGAGAAGTCTGTGAGATAAACAGTCTGTAAAATAAGTTTTAGTAGTATTTTCAAAAGTATCTTGATGAATGCAATTTTTGAATGAAATGTTATTAAAGTGATTGATTAGGTAGTTAAAAGTCTTCTATTCTTCTGTCCTAAGAAGAGTGAAAAATATGACCTGTTTCTGCATTTCTTTGCTATGCTTTGGAATACATTTTAAGCTTTGGTTTTTGCTCATCTTAAAAGACTCATTTGAGCAATACAAAAGTGAAATATTTGATTAAGTATAAGGGACAAAGGTGAGGGTATTCATGAGGTTATTTCATTTTATTCTCGATTTATGAAGATCCTTTGCCTGAAGAAACATTTTGTTTTTGGAGCACACAGAACATTGTTTGTTGTTCCTTAGATAAAGACAAGTTTTGTTTATTATGATCCTATTATTTTTTAAGGTGTCATGATGAATAATCCTTTCTCAGTATATATTATTCTACAAGTTAGTGTATTTACAGTGTCTGTCATTCTTTTAACTTAGCTTGTTTGCAGAGTACACCCTGGACAAGATGGTGGTTCATCGCAGGGCAGAGACAGACACAAACACGCACACGCTCACATCAGAGCTAATTTTCCCATGTCTTTGGCTGAGGGAGGAAAGCAAAGGGCCTGGAGGAAACCCACACAAACAAAGGGAGAACATGCAGATAGCACCACAAGAACTGAATCCGGGGCCCTGGTGTTGCAAGACAGCAATGCTGACGACTGCATCATCTGTTACTGTTAAGAATCTCAACGTTATTCCTTCTCTCTGTGCATTGATTTACATTTATTTACTCTATCTACTACCTCCACCCTAGCAGACACCACTGGCTACCTGTGTGGCTTCCTTCTTTTTCTTTCTTTCTTTTTGGCTGTGAGAACAACACTTCTTTTTGTCTTGCTCTCACAGCCAAGCTGCCCTAGTTTTAGAGAACATTCATGTCAAAAATGTCTTTCAGCTAATCGACAACAAATAAACCAACCTCCATTTTTATAGAAAAGGTACATTTTTGCATATAAGGTGAAGTCTAAATATGATTTTAAAAGAATGTATTACACATATGACAATTTAAGACAAAAAAAGGAATGTCTTTGAACTTTCCAGAATGTGACATGAAGTGTGATAGTGTAGAAAAATAACAATGCAAATCAAATGAATAGCCATGATTAGAAGACGAAAAACTGTGCTGAAATAAAAAAAACAATGTCTCGTTTTGGGCTGAAAAATAATGCAATAATGTTTGAACGTTGGTAGTTTAAATGGCAGATTAAATAGAAAGAAGAAATTGGGAACTGATGCTTTTAAGAGGTTACAGTTTGAAAATTGTTGGTCTAATACAGTTATATCCAGGGGCATACTTTAGCTTATTATTTTTATCAGTGAAGCTTGAATACCTACTGTAGGTTTGCAGTCTGTTTTTTACCGAAGCAGTTTAAGGAATCTAAAGTCCAGTGTAGCTTTGATTAAAGACAATACCTAATGAGAAAATGAAACTACATTGTCATGTGCATTAAAATTTACACTCACAAATTAACCAAAAATTACATTTTACTATTTAGGTTTTTATTTATCGTTTAAAGCAGAAGCAAAGTAATCATCACTGGTTTTGAAGTCTGAACGCTTTAGAAATGAAAACAAAATTCAATTTTGAAAAGAGAAAGTGGAAAAAAATATCTTTAACAATGACCTTCCTTTAAAGAGAGCTTTGCAAAGTTATGACACATCTGTTAAAACTGAGGAAGTGTACACATTTTCCATACTGAATACTGAAGACACTGACTTGCCTGCTTGACAAACCTGAGGTGTTTGTTATTGATTTTTAATCTGTGCATTGCACACGTTTGCCGACACACATGCAGGTAGAAGACAGCAATAGTACAAATGTAACTGATTACGTTTTCAGAGAGAACAAATTATCTTGGGGAAAAAGTGAGCTGGAGAGACTTTTTTTGTCTTTCTTTAATGACACTACAAACAAGAAATGCCAATGATGCCAACACTGAGCCCACAAAGATCAGACGACCCCTATGTTTATGGCTTGAGGGAGAAAGAGATGTGTTAATGAATATTAATTTATCAAAGTAAAACCATGACACATAAATCTTGTTTCTGCAGGATACTTCTATTGCATGACAGACAATATTTTGCTCCTTTTTCCATTTATTTTTAACTCAGAAGATGGAAGATTTAATTGAATTGACCTTAAATAATTGAGGAGACAGTCACAGGTCTTGCAGAACTTATTTTTAAAAATAAAATAAAATGAAATTAATATATTTTTAAAAAGAGACAGAAGAAACAAATATATCTTAGTATCTGGCAAGTTAAATGTGTTAGTCACATCAGGTTTGAGGCTGTGAAGTATTAAAAAGATGATATTTTACTTGATGTGCAGAGCTGAAAGGCAGTTTTGTAAATTAGCAAATGACTGAGGACAGGAATTTGTCTAAAAATGGTCTACATAATTATATCATGATTAGTGGAAAAATGCATTTGAAATTGTTTTATTAAAACTAATGTTCTTGAGTGGGACAGTATATAATGGCATAATTATTTGGAAAGAAATAAGGAGTCTGAAAAAACTTGAATGTACAGTATGAAATAAAATTCATATAAAACATAAAACTTAACAATTCCCAAAGAATATTGCAGTTCATTGCTTGTTACAATCTATTATTTTTATAGTGGATGATATTATAACAGCAATGTAAGTAATTGAGTTGATTTTAATTAATTAATTAATTGCCTACACTTATATAGTGCTTTTTCGGACAATCCACTCAAAGCGCTTTACAGGTAATGGGGACTCCCCTCCACCACCACCAATGTGCAGCATCTACCTGGATGATGCGATGGCAGCCATAGTGCGCCAGAACGCTCACCACACATCAGCTATCAGTGGGGAGGAGAGCAGAGTAATGTAGCCAATTCATAGATGGGGATTATTAGGAGGCCATGATTGGTAAGGGCCTATGGGAAATTTGGCCAGGACACCGGGGTTACACCCCTACTCTTTTCGAGAAACGCCCTGGGATTTTTAATGACCACAGAGAGTCGGGACCTCGGTTTTACATCTCATCCGAAGGACAGCGCCTGTTACAGTATAGTGTCCCTGTCACTTTACTGGGGCATTAGGACCCACATGGACCGCAGGGTGAGCGCCCCCTGCTGGTCCCACTAACACCTCTTCTAGATTTCTAGATTTCTTAATTTACAAACATGCTGTGTAGCTATTAGGACATTTATCCATGTGTTTAGCAGTTTCTTAACTACTTTTTAAATTGTTTTTGTTGCAAAAATTGAATAATAAAATGCACATAACCTGTTTCTGAGAGAGCAGTACCTTTTTAGAAACAAAATGGTACTACTTGAGATTGCACCGAAAATTACTTATATCACCGCTATGCTAAAAATAACCTTTTTTACCTTAATTGTGAGCTTTTCAAAATTTGCTTCTCTTTATAAGCAAATCAATCTTGAATTTTAGAGCCACAGCTGCCAACATAAACAACACAGAAGTTAAATACAGTCAAATAAGCTTGAATTAGGCCTTTCAGCTTCATGCACTGTGTGCTAACATCACATGAAGGCTAAAGCGTTCAGATGAGACCAAAAATCTCAGGTTAGTGTATTTAGTCGTTGTCATTACAGACAGTATACATTATATTGTGCAAAGATTAGTTCCAATTTTCTTTTTGTCTCCCTTGGGTGTACATTTTCACTTCTTTCACAGACTTTTCATCAGGGAGAGAAAGGTAAGATAGGTTGGAAAATTGACACATTAATTAAGACAAATGAAAATCTAGTTTAGAAGGTTAAGAGACAATCAATATCAATATTTTTACCATTGCCCCTAGCAGCATATCTTGAAAGTACAAGGTCATCCTGTCATTTTCTTTATTGCAGTATCTTATTGCATACTGTACATGTACCAAGGTTACCCATTGATACTGTCATGTGTAAAGTTAATGTCAATCATGGAGAATTGCTTTGTTGCAGTACATCTGTTTGGAATTTACTATCGCACACAGTGATATTCGCACTTAGTTACCTTGTATTGTGATTCTTGTGCATAATGGTAGAAAACTGATTTTTGCCTCGATTTGGCCTTGATTGACAAAGAGTTTTACCTGTTTTTATTGGCTTTTGCTTATAAAGGCATTAATACTGAACATTAATTCTTGATTTCACTCTTTCAGACAGATACTTCTAACATTTAGAAATCATTTTGCTGTAAAACTTGTACCCTCTTGGAAGAGAGGCTTGTGCAGTTGTCCTTTATAGCCATCACACATTCAGTGTAGCTGTGCTTCTTCACAGCAGGGTACAGTACAGTATATACAATATAAATCATATCCAAATACTCTCTCTTCCTTTTCTTATATAGTGTAACATTACATTATAATATATACTGTATATATATATATTATAATAATTACAATATAACAGAAAATACAATATCTTTACTCTTGAATAGAATTATATCTCATAACTGAGATTTACCATCTTTTTGAATTTTCTCAAATACTCTCTCATTTTAGCCTACTTTCATTTGTGCTTTATTTTTTTATTCAGAGTTCATAACAAAAGTCTGGGAGATGGGTAAACCCTAGTTCTCATCCTGATCTTGAGGGTATGAACGTAGACCTTTAGAGTAGTATTTTCCAGTGTTCATAACACAGACACCCATCCGCCATCCGCAGTGACACTGCCACAGCAGCAACCTTTTGGTTTATCATTGGTCATTTTATTGGTTTTGACTTTCTTGTCCATATAGGTGGAGGAGGCAGGCAGTCTCCCCTCGAACCAATGGGCTCAAAGCATAACATCAATGAAATGCACTTTATTGCAATTGTATTAGTAGGGTTCATTTGTGTCTTCTGAAAAACAATATACTGTATAAACCGCCGAATGATGAGAATGCTAGTTATTCTCAGTTTAATTGAAGATAGCCCATCTATGAGGAATAGACTCCAGAGACTTACAAGATTTCCATCAAGACTCAAATGGTTTGTCCAGACAAAGCAAGCGGAAAACCAGCTCTCTAAGGGAGACACCACATTCTGGAAGGCAGACACACTCACCAAGGACTGTCACGTCCACCACATCACATCCATCTGTATAATTGTTTTCTGACTGCAGTGCCTACAGCATGAGAAAATTCCAGGAAGAAATAATCTGTGCATCAGCAGAATGTTTGTAACTTGCTGACTGCATGAAAATGACCAGCATGCTAGGAGGCCATTCACAGGTGACGTATTGACATGTTGACTAGTGCCTGATAAGCCGTCTTCTGTGAACCAGAGACCGTCCTGGATGGTGGCAGACAAAATGGTGGAACGTATTATTCCCTAATGATTGCCATTTTGCCTTTGTCAGACCTGAAAGAAGACAACATGGAAGGACAAACTAAGTGCTTAGCAATATATTCGCAAGGTCCCTAAGCCAACAGTTATGCTAGTCCTCCAAAACCAATCTAGATGTATCAATTTTATAGTAGGATAATGCAAGATCATCCAGTGCTGCTGGAAGATGCTGAGATCCTGCCACAGCCCTACCTAAGCCCTACAGAACACCAGTGAGACTGATTCGTCGATGCCATCAACAGAAAATCAGTGGTCATCCTTTTCCAGCTGCACAGGGGGAGGAACACCAAACTCTCCACAAACATATCTGGGTGTTAAACACTGTCATGACTATATTCACTATAAAGGTTTTATTTTGACAGTGTATCACATTTAATTTTGAAAATAGATCCTGTCTCTTCTATTTGTATTTTTGCTAACATTTTCTGGGATTTCATCAGTTGAAAATATTTGATTATATCCATTAGACCTGAATATTGTTTATTTTGGGCATCTATATATACAGTATATATTCCTTGTATATATTTGTTCACTCTTTCAATCGGTTTCTTCACAGAGCATATCAAACACTAGTTAAATATTTTACACATGTTCATGAATGAAATTGCTAATCCACTCTTGCCATTTTTTTCTATTGGTCTTTGAGCAAGAAAATGGATTATAGTAGGTCATTTTGTCAAAATGAATAAAAAAAACTGTTATTAAATCCACAATTTAATCATTGTTCAGTCTGCACATAATTTGAAATAATTTCAGTAATAAAGGGTTCTGTTTTTAATTATCTTCAAAATTAATTTGAGTGCTTACCTAAAGTTCGTTTTTAAATCCAGTTCCTTATACAGACAATACATTTTGCTTCATTAATTGGAGCACTTCAAAAAAAACTTTTTTATCTTTGGAATTAGCATCTGCCTAAATATGATACTGAATTGGGATAAAACATATTTTTTTTAATGTAGAGAAGCAATCAAGTGTGAAATGGGTCAGACAAAAGCACATGGTATCACTCAAAAGGGAAGTAGATTAAATCAGTCCCCAAAAACATAATGCTTTATTCACACATTACTGTAAGAGACAAACTTGGCCTCCCCTCCTTTTCATTATGGTTATACTCAGAATTATTACAATCAGAATAGTTTTGTAATGGGCACACCTCTGCTCTTTACTGATCGCTGAGGAGACAGGATTGCGGAGCACCTGGCTTTCATGGAATGTCACACACTACAAGGTGCTCTGCAGTTTAAATGATGTTTAGGCTTTCCCCGGCAATCTGTCATTGACCTAAACTTCAGTTCACTCCTGAGCTAACTGATAATGATAATGTTTCTTTATTAGCCCTATTCAATTTCTTGCATTAGGAATTCGTCTTTTCACATACCCCAGCTTTTCTCCATGAGGCACAGACAGGGAGAGAAGCCTGGGGTCAGAGCGCAGGGTCAGCCATTGTACGGCGCCCCTGGAGCAGTTGGGGTTAAGGGCCTTGCTCAGGGGCCCAATGAATTAGGATTCCTCTGCCTGCCATGGGATTTGAGCCGCCAACCTTCCAGCCACAGGGACAGATCCATAGCCACAGAGCCACCGCTCCGCCACAACTTACAGCTTCCCAGCGGAGCCCTTTCTGTTCCCGGATCCACCAGGGAGCTTTGGTCCGCGGCTGTGCTGTCCAGAAGATGCAGGGTGCTGAGAGTGGGCCAGAAATCGGGACTCCGCTTTGGTTTGGTCTCTGGCACACTTCCCCTGCCTGCTCACGCTGGCCTCGTCTCGGCAGGAAACCCCCCAAAGAGCAGGCATTCAGCCCGGCATTTGGCACACCTTTGTATAACCGCCCCAGCTTCGAGTATCATGTCCCGCCTTGCAGGTCGGACCCCCTCCCCCACCCTGCACCAGAGCATCCGGGCCCGGCTACCAGACTCAGACACAGTTTGTACCCCCACACTATCAAACTATTAAACTCCCAGCCTCTCTCACGGTGCCTTCTCTCTTTATCAAAACTCCAACACACATTGAAATCTACCTCTACCTCGCATGTCAAGAAGTTCACTCACCATACTTTTCAATCCTTTATTTCATTCTGTTGAGATATGATTTTGCACAACTGAAGTTGTTTTGCACATTACCTGTTTCCTGTTGTTGTTTTGCACATTATCTGTTGTTGTGTTGCACATTGTCTGTGGCTGTTTTGCACATTGCCTGTTGTCTCCGTCTTTTTCTTATGCAATTGTATTGTCTTTTTTTGTACTACTTACCATCTGAGAGCTACAGTAGCTAAATAGCATTTCGTTATACTGTACCATATACCTGTGTATGAGTATAATGACAGTAAACGTGAACTTCTTAGTTCTGGACAAAGAGAACCCTGTAGGCTCTTCCTGTTCTTCATCTGCCATTCCTTCGCTCCCTCCCAGCCCAGCTGCCTGCAACCCAGGCGATTCCAGAGGACTGTCCTTCACACCAGGGGGGCCCTTCTATTGGACCCCAGCTGCCGGCGATCCAGACAGCACTTCTGGAGATTCTGCTCCGGTAGCCTGGCCGCTGATGCTCTTGGCGGTCTCGCCCCAGTGTGGCCCCGCTCCATGCCAGCCTGCTCTTCGCACAAGATGCAGTGAGCCAGCGCCACTGCCCCTGGTCTGACACCCTCGCTCTTGAGTCCGTGACACCACTGCACTCGCCCCCGTTTGCTGTGGGGCATCACGCTTTGTAACAACTTTATCTGAAAACGCGAAAAAAAAAAACATCTAAACATGAATGGTACTACATGCTAATTAAAAAGTTAAAGCAACTCAATGTATATATTTCCATACAATTTTAGTTCTTCTCCTCTCAGTTTTTGTTTCTTGTTCCACATTAAAAGAATCCTACAGTGATTGAAGGAACATCTTTTTAATCTTATGACCCTTTCCCTCAAAGAATGTTTTTTTTCCAAGAAGAAAAGGTTAACCAATTAAAAGAAACTGCCAGAACACAGAATCTTACTTCTCATCTAAAGGAAATACAATGCAGACACTAATGCATCTTGCAAGAATATGCAATTTTATTTTGAAACCAAACATGCATGAAACTAAAAGTTTTAGAATTAAAAGGCTACTTTTAAAGTAAAAATCAACTGGATATTACAGAGCTGGGATTATAGATTCCATTCAGTTTATGCTATATCCTACATTTTGTGAAATCTATTCTACTGCTCTACTTTAGATATACATTTATACTATTATTTTTTTAATGCAAGAGCCCATGAGTTTTTCTTATTAGCAGTATTCTTGTGATTATAAATTTCTCTGATATCTTTCTTTCATATTTTAGAAGACCTTTTATACAAGAGATCAGTGCATACTTGAATTTATTGAAAATGGACCATCTATAACGGTGACAAAGGTTAAGACAGGTGAGTGACTAAATAATTTTATGCATAAAGTGCATTTTAAACACCACACACTGTGATAGAAGTCTGTACATGTAATCAAAGCAAGAATGATCAGAAGTCTTGGATAAAGCTAAATCAAGGGTTTATTTTTTATTTAATTATACAATATGCTGCAAGCAAAACAGGAGAATGAAGGTGCAAACTAAAGCCCTTTACAACACATCACAGGCATAGAATTGCTGACAGAACTTCATCAGCCTCGAATAATTAATGAATCTGTAATAATTAGTTTTACTCATTGATCACTAAATTTGGGGGAAGGATATTTCTTTACTGTATCTTTACCTACAGTACCTAGTACCTATTCTGTATTATAATATTTGCCTGAATAGCATGGTATTGTACAACATTTTTAAAACACATTTTTCTTACCACAATATACTTTAGTCTTTGTCCTTTGTGCTGACAGCTTATTTTAAAATATATATTGTAAAAACTGTCCAGTTTGATCTAAAAAGCTTTTTTTATTTTAAGAATATACTGAGTACTCAATTCAAACAATAATGTAGTATCCTCATAGCGTAGTTCTGCAGAACATTTGTATTGTCAACTCTTCAGAAAACCTATCCACATCTTTCACTTTATGTACTTTTTACATAAGCCTGTGTGAAACATATTTTAATACTACTTGATTCATTTAGCCTTTCATTTAGCCTTTTTAATTATCTTATTGTATGACTGAATTTATTTCAGAACATCAGGTCACACTGTATTTACAGAAGGTCAGTAATTATTCTTCATCATACAGTCAATATTTGACAAAACCTTCTTTAAACTAAGTTGAATAGAAGACTTATCTTTAAATATCCACAGCTATTTCCCATTGTTTTTCATACAACCCTGTGCTCTAATGGCACAACACTGCAGAAACCACTGTTCTTGTGTTGCAACTCATTTGTCACTCTGGGAACTCTCCAAGGTTCTGAAACAGTAAGGCTCAGCTTCTGATTTCCAGAGTATTTTTGCTGATCATGGTTACAGAACTTTGTGTGGAAGCCTTCCAAAATAAGCTTGTGGTGACCAAATGCAGACCTTTTTTATTATTTTCTAGGGATCTTCACTGTGTGAAAACCCTATTTTAACAGTTACTAAACACTGTTAAATTCTAATGTGTTTTTTTCCAAATTTTTAAACATAATTTTGATTTGATATAATTGCTCCTCCTTAATCTTGCCCTTTATTATATGTCAATCTTGTCTACCTCTAAGCATTAAAAATTACTTTTCAATGTATTGATAGCTAAACTTGAGAAAGATACCTGAAATACTCTTTACTTGGATACATCCAAAAAGATTAATCTTTGATTCTCTTGTCATCGTGCTATTCTTAAATGATCAGAGCTCATTACAGTCATCTGATGCATTTTTTGCAATGACATGTTAATCCCATTTGGCAATGTCTTGAAAAATTATAGTGTCATAATTTCAATGACTTCTTTATAAACGACTTCTCTATTCTACAAGAGTACCAAATAACACATGTATATTACCACTCCAAGGGCTTTAATTAGTATGGAGCTATTAAGTATACAAGAAACTAAAAATTAAGAATTGCCAACCAAGCTAACAGTATATCATTTCATGCATCAATTGCATTTAATTATCCAAAGTTAATTATTCAGTGTATTAAAGTACTGTTTCCAAAATTAATCTAGATCACTTTCATTAACTAACCAAGTAAGATAAGAAAAAATAGCATACATAAAATGAAAAAAGGTAGGCGTCACTTTGTGTGTTCATTTTAATTAGCTCTTTCATTTCTTCTTACTATCAACTGAAGAAATGCCTAAAAGGTCACTCATGAATCACGAAGTTCCTGACTCAAGGCATTGTTTAACATTGAAGGTTATACCATCTATTATATTCAGCTACATTATGTTAACTGACACAGCTGCACCAAATACATGTGGGGTGAATTAGATGAGATGAAAATAGTACATGGAACTCCTTAAATTGACATTTGCAAATGTTATGGAAAAAGTTTAGTAAACTTGTATGACAAATCACATTACGGAAGGAACAAATAAGAAATGCAGCTGAGTGACATTTCTGGAAACTATGAAAATCTTCAAGTAATTTTATTTTGCATTTTGAAACTATATGTAAATATTAAAATAATTCCTTCATATGTATGTTCCTCGAATTTATGATATGGCACCAAAATTGGAAATGGAATAATGAAGTCCTTTTGCAAAGGAGAGTGGCATTTGCTTCATCCTACCTCCCTAATAACATTCTTAGTGGTTTATACCTTAAACCAAGTTGACTGGTGGAGAAGATATACAGTACAAACCTAATGTGAACTGTTATTCAGTTCAGCGGAGATTTAGGAAGGTGTCTTTCATTTGATTGTATATTGTACTGTGTATAAACTAACATCAGTCTTTTAACTTGATTCTGACTCTTGTTCTGTTCATGTAATATTACACTCCTTATTTATTATCATTTATCTATCTGAACAGCTATAGCTAGCTGGCTATGGCAAGAAAACTCCTTGTAGCTCTTAGGGTATATATTTAAAAACAAAAAATAGGAATTGTCTTACTTTTGTCATAACATTACATCTGCGCAGTGCACAGATAAAATTGTATTAAATGTGAGTTGAATTATGTATCATTGGCCTGATTCATAAATGCTTGTATTTACTGAGGTTAAGAAAAATACAGATTAATAAAAAATGGGTTCAAATACAACACCTGTATTGAAGAAAAAAAACAGAAAAATTGTGATGTGAAGTAAAAGCACATCTTTGGAGATGTGATAATCCTGTGTACAGTAATGGGTATTGTTTATTGGTTGGGCCATTAACCTACGTTACCACAATTACATCCAGATGGTTGAATTCGTGAAAATGTGACATAAATAAATGAAAAGTGTCTAGCATGATTTTAAACAAATTCTTCTAAAACTAAAATTGGAAGGACTGGCTTTGCTTTATCCCATATTTTCTGCGTCCATCTGTTGCACCATGTGTTTAGCTTCTACAAAGCGGGAGTCTGGAGAACGAAATGCAAAACACATTCTTGCTGGTGATGCATGCCATTTTCATTTGATGTAATTGCAAAAGTGTTACAGATTCTTTTGGGCTTTTAAAATGAGATTAGAGATACAGGAAGATAATTGCCTTTGCCTTCCTATCTACTGCAGTGCTCTTTTTTCTTTAATTGCTGGAGAGACTCTTCTAAAAAGTATGCAAAGAGATAACATCAGATTTTACTTATTTGTCTTTTAAAGTAACGTTCCCCCTGTCGTTTTCATGCAGATGTTTCTCCCTCAAGCCACTGAATAATTGTGCTCCGACACTTTGTCTTCACCATCCTCCTGTTTCTTAAAGAAAACAAAAAATCTTCCATGGTGTCAAATCGTTTCATTTTTTGTTCTTCAGAATCACCCAAAACATGTTGTAGAGGTTCTTCAGCAAAGTAATGGCTCGCCCTAAATGACAGACAAATCACCGAATTGACCCTTTCAGAAATGTTTGTATCATTTTATATTGTGCAAGCAAATCTTCAACACTGTTTTGCTTTTTATTTTAATGTCATTTTTCTTGCATAGAGCTAGCCTTCACTCAAAGTATTTCATTCACATACATTTAAAAGATTCAAGTTCAGTAAAAGTCATTAGTGGGATGAGCCTCCTCGGAGGCTCACCTGAACTCCACACTATTTAAAATATAAGATATAGAGGCCTGGGGGATCATTGTTGATTACAACAGTTGTTCATCTTTGCTGGTAAAACAAGAAAAAATAAGACCCTTAGCTGATGCTCCGTAAGTATGAGATAGCCATTTACTCTTCTTAGGCCAAGTGGAAGTGTAGAATTGTGGTCTTGGACAAAGCATCCCAAAAGAAACCCCCACTGATTCAACTAATTGAAAAACGTTTAAGTAGGCCCATGAGATATCGATACACTTCCTAACAATACACCCTTCTTGCTCTCTTGTGTTTTCTGTGGTAATTTCCAGTTCAAATCCAGCTTTTCTAAAGAAAAATAAGGAAAACCATAAATTCATATTTGATACTAAGAAATCATTAGTAGATCATTTTTGCATTATTCATCATTGTCGTGCTCGACTGAAACGGGGAAGGTGTCACGATGAAATAGCAAGTTTCAAACAATGTTGTCCTCTTAAAACTCTGAGAACATAAAGATGTAAAGAAAAGGTCGGCCTTGTTTCCTGGTCAGGCACAGTCACACAAAAAAAGTATAATTAAAGCCTAAGGTTAATATTTTACTTGGATCTAGCAAAAAATATCTGGAAATGTGATGGGCAAGAATTTTAAACTTTGTGAAACTGCTATTAATCATGAGATGTCTATGTACAGAATATTTATGATGAACTTCCAGAATGACTGTAGCTGAAAAATGGTAAGAAGTGTAAGATGGAGCCTTCTTAAAATATTATAGAATTAGTTGGTTAAAACTAATGATTGAAAACATGATATTTGGGGATATAATTTTAGAATTAATATTCAAACATGAAAAAGTCACAACTTTTTTAAATGTTTGCCCTAATTCCTGAGAGCAGCCACTGCTACTTAAATGAGAACATCTTTCCAAAAATAAATGACTGTGTATTTTTAGAACTCAAATAGCTATAATAATCTGAAACCCAATTACGGAAATCAATTTGAAAATTGTTTTCAATGTGAGGTAATGGGATCTAGGAGATACAGCAGTGAAGAATAGAAGAACACTTCTCTGATGATGACCTAATTTGATGTGAACCACTACTGAAAAAAGGTGAGAGTTGCATCTAATTTGACATGTATTTGGTCACAATAAAGAATATTTAATTAAATATATGTGGTAAATTACTCTTTTTTGCACAATTTATACAATTTGACTATTAATAATGATGATAATTGTATTTTCTGTACTTCTACACCACACATGCTAATGTCCATTAAGATCTTCTGCATAAAAAGCTTGTTTTGTCATTAAAGAGGACAGGGCTCCACTGCTGGTGAGTCCACCTGAGGTGTCTGTCACGATTGTAAACCCTTCCACTTAAGGAAGCTTCAGCCCTTCCTTGTTCAGTACTCATTCCCTGCACCTGCCTCTGGTTCCTACCCCCCGTCCTACAAAAGCCGGGCGCTCACTCTGTTCCGGGCTCTGCATTGGTTCCCGTACCAGGCAAATCCGGGGCCGGGAAATGCCTGGTCCTGGCAAGGTTTTAAAGTTCCTGTTCCTGCCGGTTCCGACCCAGTTCTAGTTTTAATTCTGTTTGTCTTGGATGGACCGCCTGGTTCTGGATTTTGCCTTCTCTCGGATTACCCATTGGACTCAGTTTTGGACAGTTTGCCTCGGCCACACCTTCCCCGAACACCAGCCCACTATGGACACGCCCCTTGTTTTCATTCCTGATCCCTGCTTGCCTTTTTCCCCGTGTTTTCCTCACTCTACCCCGGATTGTGTCGTCTGCATATGATCCGGAAAGAACACTTTCGTGACAGTGTCATAGTCCAGCCTCCAGAATAATAACGACACAAAAGAGTTGTTATCTTTAGAACCAGGTCATGTTGGGTCCTTTCTGTGTTATTATTTTTTTTCACCTAGTTTGACATTCAGTGAGTTAAATCATCTCATCACCTGTATCTGACTCTCATTTGTATGAGCTGATCTAGTGCTTCTGCAATGGTCAAAGTCACTCGAGTGTATCATTGTCAGTCATGGATGATCAATTATTGAAAATAAGAACAAAAACATTTAATTAATGTCCACAATCTACATGCTTCATTTTTCCAAAAGTGTATGTGCAGAAAAAGAGTGATATATTTCTTTTTATACTTTGTACTTTATTGAAATAAAGCAGTGCCTTGGAAGAGTTTTTAGACATGTACAATATATTGCAATCTACAGAAAAAAGTGTTTTTTTGAAGAAAGATTGATCTTCTTGTGCTCAGATCAAATGTGTCTTTACAATGTTGGGCTCTTCAGTGTCACCATGCCTTCAGAAAATCAATACAAAGATAGAACATAAGCGTTAACTACAGTATTTGACTTGATTAAAAGATAGAAAAGAATTTGCTTGATTATAAAGAGAAACAGAAAATCTCATGATGACTAAAGGAGGGTGTAATGTTTAGGCTTCACTGAATGGTTTAATGGAAAACCCTGTGGCATTGGTTAAATCTTGATTACCCTGATTAGAGGAAATGCATGCATGTGGTGGAGTGGAAGAGTTGAAGCCCATCATTTTTGAAAGCTGAATTGGTGTCATTTCAGGTCTAGATGTGTCCAACATAAACACTATCATTAAATGGTTGATACACTAGCAGGGACCCCAAGAAATACATACTTGCTTGGTAGAATGTCAGTGACCAGATGTTGGTTTCTTTAATACTGAAAAGGTGCTGTGATCTCTGTTTTATTGGTGTATTTGAAAATACAGCATAATAAAGATGAATAGTAAGGTTTTGAGAAGTGGAATAAATCCTGTACTAAACAAACAAGGATTAAACATGTGTTCAAATGTTCTTTAGTACCCATTTACATTAAGTACCCTCCCCACATTACATTCACACTCTGATTAGATATTTCAAATTTTCTTAAACGTCTCAAGATTAATGTACACTAGTTGGCAAAATAGACTGTAATTCAAGGAGTTGTGATAGATGTTCAATGCCCTCATGAAACTAGGATTTTATATTTTGTGTAATATTATGTATTTCTGTGTGAAGGACAAACTGTTGACAATGGTCCATTCATTATAAAAAGACTTATTCAAATAAGACTCAGAAGGAACTTTCAAAGCAAAACAAAACACTTAAAAACTGCAATTGCTTAAAACATATTTTTATAAAGTAGTACATTTTTGTAAAGTACCATCTTGTTCATGAAGCTGACCAATACTTTCACTTGTGGCAATGACATGATATTATGATATTATTAGAATGTTTTATACTTTAATATTTAAGTGGAAAAAATAAAAAAAAATAGTTTACCAGTTCTAACTGTTACATATTATCTGGAAAGTTGAGTAACTGTTTCATGCTATGTACAGCGATTCAAGCAATTAAGAATACAATACAGGTAATTTACTCAAACTGATCTAAGAAAAGCTAAGAGACTAAGTCCAACTGGCTCGTGTTCAAGATACCTTTTTTCTTCACAGCTTTAAAGCAAACTTTTGAGTGCTATAAAAGTAAGTTCTCTGTGCTGAAAAAGAGCCTCCCTTCATTGTTCCTGCTTTTTTAAAACTCCTTTCCTTCTATTCACTTCCTATAAAATTGCAGATCAATAGTTAAGTAGATATTAAGAGCTTATTAAGTATTCATTGTCTTTTATTGACTTCTCCAAATACAAATAATTTAGGAGTTCCGGTATTGAGCCAATAAAAAACGTTTACATTACTTCAGTATTAGAGTTTGTCATTGTATTGATTTTGTTGTCTAGTATTTTTTTTTGTCCAGTCAATTTCCTGTATATTACCTTGAAAACATGTCATATACAGTATTGAGACAGTTTCTCAACAATAAAAATTATACAAATAATTTAATTTAACATTAGTGAAATTTATATGGAAAAGTTAACCCATTTTAACTAAATAATATTAACAATATTATTTACAAAATAGTTTATATTAACAAAATAGTGTTAACAGTGATCCACCTTTAAAGGAAAAAAATAACATGAAATAAATTCCATATTGCTGAGGAAACTTTTTCAGTGAAGATGTGATTTAGTGCCATGAAAATAATGTATTATGTAACTGTCAAATTTTAGGACTCATCCCCAATGACTATTGCAAAAATAATTAGAGCAGTTCATGAGTTGTCATTGTGTTTTTTTTTTCATATGTTTAATAAAATATTTAGACTATTAACAACAGTATGAAGTTATGCAAAATCAATTATTGATGGAACACTTATGTAAGGTCGACATGGCGGCGCAGTGGTTACTGTTGCTGCCTTGCAGAGCTGGGAACCTCACTTAAAATCTGTGTGGAGTTTGTATGTTCTCACTGTGGACACACTGGTAGGTCAGTTGGCTTCTGGAAAAATTGACCCTGGTGTATTTGTGAGCATGCTTTGTCCATATGTGCCCTGTGATGGACTAGTATCCTATCCAGGATGTATCCTGCCTTGGTCCTGTGGTTTGATAGGAGAGGCTCCAGGTCCACTGCAACCCTGTGTTGGATAAGGAAAAGTGAGGAAATGGATAGAAGGATGATTACTGTATGTGATTTTTCAATGCTAAACTCAATGGTCACTAAATATTTCACTTTGTCTCATCGTCATCGCCAGAAAAAACAACAACATATGTTTCTGGTTGAGTAGTTCGGTTAGATACTAATGAATGCCATGGAGAGGTGAGATACATACAGTAGAGTGTATTTGGAGTAACTCGCCTAGCTGAGGGAATGGCCGTCTAGCCGAGAGGGCAAGTCTGACCCTCACCCACGGCTGAGAGGAAAGAACTAGGGAGCTGCTACAGCAGAGATGGAGTGGTGGGAAGGGTGTGAGAGAGATTCATAGATACGAGGAAAGTCCAGGGTGCGAGACTAAGAAAGGAAGGCGAGAGGAAGCGTGCAAGATTGAGATCTAACCTTCCTTCAGAACTTCTGTTCGTAAGTTAGTGATATAAAGATAATACTCAATTTGCCATTATATTGGTTCACGAGAAATCACCACAGCCGTGTCGGTAGAATCGCATATTGAATTTAGTGAGCACTTTGGCTTGGGCCAATCTCCCAGCTGTAGGACAGGAAGGCCAGAACCCCCATGCTTTGTGTAAAGGTGACCAAGGGTAGCTGCAAAGGTGGAGATGCATTGAAGGAGGGATGCGAAACCGAGCGAGAAAGAGGAGAAGATGGCGTATGGTATATACGGTATGTGAATTGAGATTATGTCAGGATTAGGTGTGAGTTGTGCCAGCTGAGTTTAATTAGTTTGGCTGCCTTCATCCCCGCTGAACTTTTGTTAGGAGGTCTGAAATGAGACACTTTAAACTACTTAATCGTGGGATACATATGTTGCCATTTTACATTTTTTACCTTTTAAAGATTAAACTTTTTGACATGTGAAAAAGGAAATTTAAGATGTGAGTAAACTAATGGTTGTGGTGGGCTAGCAGCCTTGTTTTTGACATAAAATAGATGCTTATGTAAACACTTTTTAAATGAGGTTACAGGAGGGGAATGATAAACCTGGTGCTGAAAGAAAAGAAATAAAGCTCTAATGAGTTTACAGGAATCAGTGGCACAGTGAGTATTTTAAGAGCCAGAAGCGAACAAATCAGACAATCAGCAAACAGGGCTGATTGGTGCCCTTGTTTTCCCCTTAATGTAAACATTTAGTATGTAGCCAGACCTATGAACTGACTCTAATGATAAAGGACAGTAATAAAAAAGATGTGCCTTCCTCTTATGTCCCAGTCCATGGGGTTCCTAATGAGAAGCACTTTGCCATGAAGCGGCAAAAAGCCCTTGTCATTAAATGCATGTATCCTGCTCAAATCAAAGAGCAGCAAAATCCAATCCATCCAGGAAGCTGTCGGGAAAAGGGAGACTAGCTATTGGCCTGATAGAAAATACACAATAACACAAAAACATAATGTTGTGGTTGTCATCTTCTTTAGTGCAAAAATCTTTCATCATCATCATCATCATCATGATCCATCATCATTTTTTCAACAGAAATAATTTCTCTTAATGTGTTATTTCGATCTCAATCATTTCTCTAAATTCCAGGTCCTACCCTGTTATTTTGCATAAAATGACCATGTCTGCAGAAGGTATTTATTGCAGTCGCACTGTCTAAAGTTATAGCTATAGCTAGCAGAACTAGATATTAAAGATTCAGCTATATTGCTACCAGGGGGTTAACTTCAGTGTATTGAGCAAGTGCTGGGTTGGTAGGTTTATTCAGGCCTGAGTTGCCTGGGGTGTCTTGCTTACTTATGGGAAATAAAGCACTGATGGAAACAGAAAGCAGAGAATCTGTAACGATGCATGCAATAACTGCAGGTGCACAAATACATTCTGTAACTTAAATTTATTGACTGGCTTCAGGGCATGGTGTGCCAGATCAGAACCGATAAGATAAATCAGTCTTTGTCACTGCTACAATGTTATTTTTACATTTGAAACAATATAAATTGTGTTAGTATAACAGACACTCACATCCACTGTTATCTGGCCATCTGTCTGTTATGGAATACATGAATATTAATCAGCTATGACCATTTTCACAATTGAAGAAATCCATCTAAACAGATTTTTAATTCTACTTTCTGAATGCACTTCTGAGTGTTTTAAGAGTCTATTTAGACGCTTCTGCTTATTGTTTAAACATGAAACCTTATTCATATTCACATTCTCAGAATTCTAGTGACTTATGCTTGTCCTAAAAAAACACCATAACTGTGAAACATGTTCCTTGTAAGTCATCTATCTATAGAGATCTGTAGAGGAACGATTATATACATCAAAGTAGTATAGTAGGTCACTATTTCTTTCACACCACAGTGTATTTCTATTACATACCAAAATATTGTTCACTATTTCATTTTTGGCGATTTAAAGTGCAGGGAAGGGAGGAACAGCAGTGAATAATATCCGTGTTTAAAGTACTGTATCAGTACCTGTTGAAAATTACAGTGCTTGTATTTTGCTTCACGTTAGAGCTCCTTTGCTTATGAGATATATATATAGCTAAAAGCACAACCACATTGAGGCAGGCTGGAGATGTATTGGTTTCTATTCATGATATATTCAGTATGTACTGTCCTTTCACTTTAAAACAGCACAAATACTGAATACAGGGGGCATGTTTCTTTGAAGCTCAGCATATTTGACACTACTCCCCCACTCAGCTTGCTCAGCTTCACCCTTTTTACTTTTGCAGTATAGAAGAGAAATACCTCCTTCAGGATTGCTAAACGTCCATTATTAAACAGAAGGGATATCGCACTTATTGTATATCCCTTCCGTAACAACTGGAAAGTTAAATAGCCCAGTTTCCAGCCGACATCTGCCATAAAGGCTACAAACACTTCATCCTGTTATTTAGAGCTGTTATTGAACTTGGAAACTATCGATGAGGGAAGAAAGCAGCAAAGCAAAAGTGACAGTGCGCAGCTGGATCAGAAGCAACTGCCAAAACAAAAATATTTGAGTTGAAAAACATGCTCTGTGAATATGACAGACTAGGTCCTTATTGCTGTACATTTTGTTATTACCCTCCTTTGACTTCAAGCTCATTATTAGCCACAGTACTCTTAAATGCAATGCCTGTGATCTTCTGGGTTCATTTTTCTTTCAGTCAGGTGAGGTCTTGGAGGAGGGAAATGTCTAGTATATGGGCTCCCAGAGTACGGATTGTTACCTGTCACAGGCTTATGGCATTTGCATAGCAGTGTCAGTCTGCTTCACTGGTCCTATGACCTGACTCTCGAAGCAAGAGCAGCGGGAGCCTGGCAGCTGCCCAGGTACTTCTGAAATTTAATTTGAGCTGCAGTTGCCAAGTTCTTACAGAGGCTAAGTTCAGGGCAGGAGAAGGACTTGCCGTGAAAGTGAATAAAAATCCCGCCGAGAAGAACATGGCTCTTCATCGGTGAATGTCATCAGGTTTGGCACATTACGTCCAACTGTTCTCTCAAGCCCCACCCCTCTTCTCCTGCAGTGAAAATACTTTTTAAAGCAAGTCTTATCCCAAGAGAATTTATGTGCTTATTTCTTTTTCAGTAGTTCTACTAATACGTTAGTAGGAATTGATTATTAAACACCGGTAATGTCTTTCAAACATTCTGTTTGTTGTAACGGTAAGAGATATATCAGAAAGGACAGAAATACATCAGAAAAGACCATGAGAAAGTGGCAGCAGCAGTCCAAGAGTGATGCACTTAAGGAGCTTAAGGAGCTTTTTGTTAGTTATACTGTATATAATATAAAATAAGATGTCAGAGAGAAATTGGATAAAGCACATCATTATGAAAATGCATGAATATTTTGGTGGGGCATGACAGGAAAGTCATGTTAGGCTCTTAGAGTGCAACTCTCTTTTTTATTTTAGGACAAGATGTTTCTAATGAATGTGTTTGGGTTCTGTTTGCGACTCTGTGATTCAAGTGGAAACATGTCAGTGATTGACAACTTCAGGACAGGTCATTATCAGCTAAAGCTCTGATCATCCCTCATTTGACACTTCTTGTTTCAGGATCCCATGGCTCAATAAGCTGCTGACAATGGCCCATCCTGAACAAAAACACAATACAGAGCCTCTTGATAAAGACAATAGGACCCCGACCCCCCACTCTTAAACGAAAAATCGTTAGGCTTGATTGTCCAAGCTTGAGGTCTTTTACAAATAAATTGATATGCCAGATCCTTCTTTCATGAGCCAGCAGTCTCGATGTATTTCCTACAGTAATCCTGGGCTGTTTCAACATCACTTCTCAGTTTCTAATTATTTTCAGACTTGTATGTGTATGCAAATGAACAAAATATTTTGTCTGTCATTTCCCTGCACTTCAGTTTCTTCCCAGTGCTGGTCTTTGCTTTAAGAGGATCCCTGTGTATTTTCAATTTTTCCCTTAAAATCTAATTTGTACTAAACTTATGTTTTTTTTAAGTTCATTTCATTTGTTACTGTGCTATGTCTCTTACTGCCAGTCTCTCTCAGTTACTCAGAATTTCCATTGACCTTTTAAATTGACAAGAATTTCCCCTGAGTTTAAGCACTTTCAATGATGCCAAGTTTTAAAACAAAAGTCAGGTGTGACTTGGGAAAATAATATTGATCTATATTCAAAGTCAATTATAACAGTACATAACAAAATTCAAATTTTTTGCCATCCAGAAAGTTATTACTCATTCCTAAATCACAAATTGTTTATAAACAGTCCCAAATGGAGTTTAACATATATTATTCAGCATCAAAAGAAACATATGAATCTATGCATGTATGTTTTTAGAAAAAATATATATACAGATTTTGGATATTGATTAAATATTGTGCTGTTATTTTGCTTGATTGGTCATTTATGATTGACTGTGAAATATTTGAGTCTGACAGTTGCATAATTATTAAATCATCTCATTAGTTATAGAGTTGATAGGGTATAGGTGATGAGTTGATTTAACTTGATGCATGTCAAGTCTGGTATAAATCAAGACAACATTGAATTGTTTCACTGAATAAACCAATATGTCCTGCATATCAAGAAAACAACATACATTTTTGCCATCAGTGTTGGGTAAACACTTCGGTTGGACTCATTCACAGTGGAGCTGTTATGTTCCACATCCCTCCTCTAGAGGGCGCTCCTACCCCTTTTGGTTATGATTAGTTTCTATTATTTCCTGGTGGGTCTCGTTTGGTTTTTGGTTAAACGCCTAGCGCCTCTGCAGTTCCTGGCTCAGTATTGGAAGACGGACGCCACGAGGTACAGTATGCCTATTTTTCGGGATGTGCGAAGGCAGGCCTTTTCCCCGCTGTCCTGACCGCCTGGGTCCGGGATTCAGAGTACCTGGTGCCGTTATGTTTTTAGTTCCTGTGCCGGTTCCGACCTGGTTCCCGGTTTTAACCGTTTGTCTTGGATGAATCTCCCTGGCTCTTGGATTACGGACTGTGCCCCGACTTCCCTTTTGGATTTCCTTGGACTTGGTTGCTTCCGCATTTCCCCGTGCACCTGCACTACAGTCACCGCCCCCCGTCTTGTCAACCCATCATAACCCCGTTGTACCTTCCTCCCTCGTCTTCTACGGATTATACCGTCCGTGTAGGGTCTTTAATAACGCACTCCACGGGAGTCACAACTGGCTCCCGTGACCGGAGCCTTTTTTAGTAATAAATCAAAGATTTGTGGACAGTGCATGTGACGTAGATGTAAAGATCATTATGCTAACTGTTGTGACCTCCAAGCATGTTAATGGTGTGGGCAAGAATACCGTATCTAGTGCACATGCAGAGGGACAATATTCCATATAAGCATAAAATACATCATGTATAATGCTCATACAACAAGCATGTGGATGCTTGTCCAGGTTTTACTAGTGGAATGATACAGAATGCCTTTGAACAAATTGTTGGGCCTTTGAGCAATTGTTTTGTTTTTACTTACAGTATTTAAAATTCTTTAAACCCCAATCCTCAAGGGAGGAAACACAGAAGCAATTACAGAACAAATCCACTATTTCTAAAATAGTTAGCAAACAGTTCTATTCTTTCTAGCAGGACTGCATTCAGATAAGTTTAATGTCCTGAGGGGTTATACTGCATGTTGCATCAATCAGTTCCATCAGTTTCAATCGAATTGGGATCAGGGGATCTGGCCAAGGAAGGTGATATAAGTCTGTCTTGTGCTTCACAAGTTGAACCACACATTGCTTGCCACAAGGAGCGTCTAATTGTCTGACTGGGGGTTACTAAGTTACCAATTCTTTGGCTGTTCTTTATTCTGGGGAAACAAATCACACTCCTGAAAGAACCACAAGAAAAAAAAAACCAACTAACTTAGGCATCCGAACCTGAGAAACTGCAACACTCAAACTCAATTGGAATACACAGGACTGTGTTTTAATGATTTTTGTGTTTTGTGAAGATCTCAGGATTTGCTTGGTCAAAGTCATATCTATTTTGCTTCCTGTCTATATTAATGTTATAATGTCACTTACCACACTGCACATATCCATCCAGGAACATTATAAAATATACTTACCTATGTTAAACAAGGAGTCGCAACATGTTTGATTCCAAAGAGTTCCTGACTTAATCTAATCTCTCACGAGAATGTTTTTGCATATTTTGATTTAACGGAGATGTGGTCCATGGAATAAAACATTATTCTTCTGCAACATTTACTCACCTACTTAATTCTATTGAACAAACTGAAGTTCAATTCCCTGGCATTTAAAAATACTGCATGCTTATAGAGAGTCTACAGCCAGCTAGGTACACCATAGTATTTGCAAACAAGATCAGATCAATAAATTACTCAATGATTATGTACTGTCATACATTGTTAATATTTTTATTTATGCTGATGTCCTTAAAAACAATTATGTTTTCTACCCATTTTATCTGCTGCAGTTGACATACAGTAGCAAATACAACAATTTGTTAGGCCTTAGCCAACACAACTTGCCTGATGTCAGAGGCAGTTTTGTACTCCATTCTTAGATGGAGGCTATTTTCTGAAGCTGAATGATGTAATAATAATTTACTGTAGTGTTTCCACAAAGTAAAAAAAATATATATTTAGATCTGTCCTTTCTACTCACAGAGGTACTAAAACTATTCGCCATGCTTATTTTATCTTGTGAATGGACACTTAAAAAGCAGGGAGCCACTGTATGGTCTGTGTGGGTAATAACTGGAAACAAATTTGCAGCCTACACACAATTCAATCTTCATTAACAGAAGGGGAAGTTTTTTTTTTTTTGCCATTAGGGATTGGCCCAAGGGGAGAACATAGATAATGACTGGATTTTCTTCTGACCTTGTGCAAAAGCATGCATACAGCTTTGCACTGTATTTTTCACTGTGTGTTTGGTACTTTGGTAGCTTTTGAAGAAGTTGCTTGATTTGTAAATTCACTATTGTAGGTTTATGACTTTTTTTAACCCTAAATCAAAGAGGATGAAGCTATTATTTTCTCTATGCAATTTTTATTTCTATTGCACCCTACAATTCTCTAACACAGAAATCCTGATCTTGCGTTATTGTTATAATGATCATTTTTGTTAATATACTTAAGAGCTGCAGAATGTTTACTGTTTCTCTACGAACAAAATGAAATTGAAAATAGGTTTTCTAATTATTATATGTTCAGTACACACATTCTCTATGCCAATGCCCACAGCAAGGCTGACAAGACGGCAAGAGATTCCAAAAGTCCCGGGTACACAGAATGACAATGGTGTTGGATGAAGGTGATAAACTGAGGCAAAAATATTTACTAAAAAAAATACTTGAAGAACCTGCAGTCAGTTATCCATCTTATTTATATTTTGCCCTTATATTTGAAATGCGTCTAACTACATGTACTTTCTCAGTTTTTATTTTATAACCTGAATTATAAGGCAGTTCTCTGGCTCTGCTGATTTATAGTATCTTCACAGCAATGGAATATTATTAGTGTATTGCGCTGGTTACCTTGAACAACAAATCAGAAACCCTATGTTCCTAGGCACCACTTGAAGACAGATTTAACCTGACGACACAAGTTTAGATTAAAAGTAAGTCATGCACACAAGCCATAATATCAGAGTAAGCAAGATCTGGCCAGTATATAAGACATATAAATGAAAAACAAAAAAAAAGTATGATAAATGAAAAAAAGAACAGATGGCTCTTTGAAAAAGAAGTGAGTCATAACACTTGAGATGAGAAGAAGAATATTGTTTTTTGTCTGTGGGGAAGGTAAAAAAATGAAGAAAAAGTGAAAGCACAGAAAATGGATGAAATCTGCAATTATCTCAAAATTTTCGAATTGAATGAAGATGTTATTGTGTAATCCAGACTAAAGCGACTGAGATTTTTAAATTCTTAATTAACTATTGGGCACGAAAAGGCAGTGAAGTATACAAGTAAATAAGCAAGACACATTTCATTACATTCTTTCTAAACTATAAACACTGAATAGATGTGTTTTTTCCATTAAAGCTGAAGATAATTTCAATAGTTAACAGCCATCTGTAAACATTCTAAATTTCTCTCTCCCCACAAAACGAAGCACATCTACATTAAGTCAACTACTCTACCATTTGGTTGTCCTGAGGACACATTTACATGTTTATTTTCTCTCTGTGAATCAGGCCACCATGTCTCTTTGGCCCAGATATCAACTCCACATAATGGGATTCAGAAATTTCCGGCTGGTATCCAAATTAAAAGTGTCCTGGTTTCTGCAAGTCAGAAAACAAGGAGAGGCTGGAATTCTCTAGCTTGAAGGCAATATAATAGTACTCTGTAGTATACTACTTCTACCATAATATGTAGTAGTACTACTACTATAATATAGTAGTAGTGTGACTGCCAATGATAATTATAAAGCACATCAAAGTTATTGTCATATTTGTTGTAAAACTGAAAGCTGTGTAAGAAAATAGGGCAGCAAAGACAAGGACTATTTGAAAAGTAATTCTGAATGTGGAGGCAGAATCATTTAAAAAGATCAAACCATCTGCTTCCACAGCTGGTTCTCTGAAAGAGGTAAAGTGATTATACAAAAATCCGTACTACGGTCTGGTCTAATGTATCACAAGAAGCTAAAATAAGTGCATTAATTCAATTAACAGCATACTGTATTCAGTAGGGTGGATGAGAATCAGCAGTAGAAGACAAGGAGAGTTTTAAAGTTGACATTAATTGCCTTCTATATACTATAAAGAAACAACTATTTATGTTGCCAAATTCCAATTTATGGTAATGAATTTCACTTCATATATTGTGATAATTTTACAATATTGAAGAATCTCCCCCTATTCCCTTCAAGAGCCTGAGACACAGTGTCTGTATTATTTTTCAGTGCAGAAGGGTTTGATGGCTTTGGTTCTTCTATCATACTGTCCTATCTTTTGCAGTCAAATAATCAGTTAACACAATCTGATGGCTGTACCACTGGTATGGTCTAAAAATAAAACACCTGCTCTTTTTCCACGTTTGGAAGGAGCATTTGGTGCACTCTCGTGGTAAGTTATTAGTTTCAACAATTGACTTCAGTTTCAGTATTTACGTAATTTCAGAGATTATTTATTTTTCATTTGAAAATACTTGAGAATTTTAGTTTCTCTTTGAGAAATGACAAATGTAATTTAATTTTTAGTATATTAATGTCACAGTGTCATGTGCTGTTCATACTTCCAAAAAAACAACAGCTGCAGAAAAATCAAGTTACAATTTAATAGTCCAATTTTTTCCTCAATAAGTTTGAAGACATCGCCAGTATATACAGTACTTGTTTGATAGTTAATACAGGAAATTTCTTTAAAAATAAAGCATAAAATAAAAATTCTGCTGTGTCATTGTCAACTATGTCCTCAAGGGTCTAATGTCATCTCAAAGTCCTCAGAACACTGAGTAGAGCACCATTACATTGACTTACACTACACTTAATCTGTTTATTGGCAGCAGTGTGACCCAATCTCTCGCAAGAAATCAATAAATGGACATAAACGTTTCACTTATGCAGGCATACTGCTTGTTAAATACAGTACCTGTTGATGGCATAGTCCTGTCTTTGTGTATATATTTAACATTCAGTTTTTAAAGGATTTTTGAATATTTTAAATTATTAATGTTTAGATTTGCATAACTTTTTATATCTCCAAAAATAGTACCTTTTAAGAGTACCTCAGAGCATGGCTGCCCCTTTGTTTTTTGTTGTAATATTACAGATTGACTTCTTACCTAGGAAGTGGAGGAATAGGAAAGAAGAGGCTCGTAACATCCACAGAGAGCAAAACATGAAAAAAATGTATATCAGGTGTTTTGTATAAAATGAGCGTATCAAAGACAGAACATTTGTAGCAGCCCTGGGTTCAGCTCTTGGGGTGTTATCTGTGTGTAGTTTGTATCTACTCCTCATGGTTGCCTGGATTCACACCAGGTACTCAGGTTTCCTTCAGAGTCAGAAGACATACTGGGGGGTTAACTGGCTTCTGGGAAAATTGGTGCTGGTGTGAGTGAGTGTGTGTGGTGTGTGGTGTGTGGTGTGTGGTGTGTGGTGTGTGGTGTGTGGTGTGTGGTGTGTGGGTGTGTGGGTGTGTGGGTGTGTGGGTGTGTGGTGTGTGGTGTGTGGTGTGTGGTGTGTGGTGTGTGGTGTGTGGTGTGTGGTGTGTGGTGTGTGGTGTGTGGTGTGTGGTGTGTGGTGTGTGGTGTGTGGGTGTGTCTTGCACCCACTACTTGCTGGGCTAGGCTCCAGCCCCCCTCCCCCACCCACCCCCACGAGAACCTGCGCTGGGTAATGCAGTTAAGAAAATGGATGGATGGGTGCTACCAGGGAGTGTTAGTGGCTGTTTTGTGGTGATGGAATGACTACAAAGCGTTTTGCATTCAGGAAAGGAGAGAAACACTTGACCCTGTCTCTGAAGAAGATGCAATGGAGTGTTAAGTAAATCTGCTGACATCTCACAAAGTTACTGTTCTGTACCTGCACTTGCAGCCCTTAATTCAACTTTGTCTAAAAACAAATAGACGTTGGAGGAAACTGAAGAGAAATGACTGTGAAACAATGCTATAGTCTGCAAAGATTTGCAAGGTTGCATGATCCTTGGTAAGTCCTGTATAAAATGTTATTGTGAGTCGTGCTTGAACACTGGGTGGAATGCAGCTAGAAACATTTGCCCAAAGGAGCAATACTCATATGGTGGAATAAGGTCATGCAAAGTACCAAAACAGAAAGTAAGAGATGTAGTTGAGTTGATGTTATGTAATTGATTTAGTTTCTATAAAAATGATGAGAAATGTTTTGGTGCTATTTAATTTCATTTCATTTTTTAAACAGCTCCTGTCTTTGAAATCAGAAGAGAAAAAGCTCTGGGCAATGAAAAAATGGAAAAGCAAAAAGGTATTTTACAGTGGTTCAAATTGTTATTGCATTGGTTTGATTAGTTTTTTTTGTGGTTGAACAGCTCTGGCTTAAAAAAAGAATACTGAATACTAGCAGAAATCAAGCCTAACCAGTACTCATCAGTATAGTGTGAATAGGATGGTTATTATTTAGTATACTGTATATATGATTTTTTGCTTACCTGATACCCTTATTCAGGGCAATGAACAATGTATATAAAATGCATAAAATGTATATAATATTATGAAATTCGATTTATTACATTTTAATTGTAAAGTCCGAGGAGCACCAAAATGACTAAAAGCTCGGCTTCCGACAGTGGAAGGAAGTGACAAGGAAATCATGTTGGAAGGGCTGAGCAGCAGAAGGTTGAGGTTGGAAGGAAGAGGAGTCATAATAGGAAGGTACAGAGCTGACAGTCTGCGAAAAAAGTTCACTGTAAGTACATACAGAATACTGTATACCCTTCATATGCATGTACAGTAGTTTCATTGACATTTTGCAAACACTGCTTTTTTTGCCATCAATATCTTATTTCCAAAGCAAAGTGCAATTGTAAGAGTTTTACAACTCTTGGACAGATGTCATTACTGATGCAGGAAAATTCATCCGAGTCAAAATGACTTACATTTCTGAGAAACTGATTCTATATACTGCTGCTCTAGAATAGATTTACTATTTTTGTGTAGTCTATTAAAGAAGAATGGCAGCGGTACAGTACAGTATTGTTAAGCAAATACAAATGGGACACTCATATATTAACCTTGATTTCTCCTTATACTGCGCTCTTGTTAAACCTTGTTTATGTTCCTCAGATTTGAATTTTTAATCTGTGCTATTCACGTTGTCATTGGATTAAGGGGTTTATACCTATAAATCTGAACATAAAAATCGTAAAATCCAATACTTTAGAAAACTAATAAAAATATTTTAAATATTAATCATTTTGCTTAACATCATTGAAGGCACTTTCCAATTTAATAAGGTGCTTTCAATGTCATTCATTAAAACTGTCACAGCAATATTGCAAATATAATCTACCACTGATACCCATCAAATGAGCACCTCTGGTCAATCAGGAAAAACTTGTAAAGGGCAAAAGGACACAAAATAATGAATCTTTTGTGTGATCTACAGATTTAAAGAAGATCTCTGCTGCAGTACTGATACAAATTAGAGACAATTTAGAAATAAATGCTTCTGTTGAAGGATATTTTAAAGATGCTTTATTATAAATGTTGCTACAGAAAGTACTTCTATAAGCTTTTTCTTTTTCATTAGCTTGTAAAGAACCTGGTTTAGCTCATTAGCAGCTCAGGGTGTCCATGATGTTTTGTGGATCCTGCTAAGCTTGAAACATTTTATTGAATTATAAATCATGCAGATCCCTAGGGTTACATCTACCTTAATGTTTATAGCCAAGAACCCCATGCTGTTGAAAATAGTCAAACTTATAATATTTCAGTTTGATGGCTGTGTACTCATGCCTACCTAGTACATCACTTTAGTACAACATTTTAGGGGGCCTCTATGTGTGTTATACAGGCCTCTTGCCAAATCTCAACATATTGCACATGTGTTTCTGCAGTTAAAACAATCACTCATTTTGAAGATTCATTTTACCAGCTTGGCACAATTTCCAGAACTTCGCAATTTAAGAGATCGATTTTCAATGAAGCTTTTAGGATTAATAAATAACTTTTTCATTTTTCAGAGCACTATTACAGCATCAAGCAAGCTGTCTTGTTTATAATATAAAATATATCCGAAAATAAAGAATTAAGTTTTATTTCTTTATATTCCACAAACAAAAAATGGTTCTGTATTTTTAATATTTCAAGGCATACAAAACGTTCAGAAGTGCTTTTTACTAAACTCCAATCTCATACTGTATTTCCCTCAGCACCTCTCAATGGTGAATGCAAGAAAGAAAATAGTTAAATGTCTTTAACTGTGTTTTACAGTATGTGGTTGTGTTTTTATGTGGATGATCTGTACAATAATATTATGTTTTCTGGATGCTAAAGACAAGAGCAAACATTTAGAAAAACAATTATTTGAATGTTATTTTTTTCTTCTGGTAATGTAAAGTCCAAAAGTGGAGACGTGGATAGGATTCAAAACTAAAGAGTTAGAGGATTTAACTCTAGATAGGTTCTTCACTCTTCATCAAGAGCCCTAAAATCTATTTCACACTTGATCAAGGTCCTTTATTCCAAATTACTTAAGTAATACTGATGCTGTATAAATGGACCTTCAGGTTAGCACTGGTAAATTATAATTTGTAGTTAACTTAATTTTCTGGTAAACTAAAGGAATATAAATCATTACAGATAATGTATAAAGGTTAACATTCTTTAAATCATTGATGTCTCAGCTTTTTCAGACTATAGACTATCCAACCATAAAAAGGTACATACATTGATTTGAACAATCAAGACATTTTAAATTTGTTTCTTAATGCATATATAATTTGCACAGTCATTCAATCACGTGGCGTGGTACTACATCAGTAGATTGTTTGAATTATTGATTAGTTTGCAGCAGTCTTTCAAATTTCAGGGCTAAGTAACCGGATGCTGGTGTTCCTGAAGGCAGACTATAGAAAATGTTTTATCTGATTGTCTTGAAACATTTATTTAGCAAGCTAAAAATGTTTCATAAAATACTTGTGAATTTATTGATGACCACTTTGCCATAACTGTAGGATAACTTTAAAGTGCAACTTTTTCTTTATTTCCTCTTGTAAAACTGGTCAGGGCACAGCTCTGTTAATGAAAATGTCTGCTTCCTTTTATTTCCCTCCTCTCAGTATATTTCATATTGCATTTGGAGTGCAGCTATGCACATTAGGTGTGAATCATAGTATTATCTGACCTTTCATGGTTGTAAGAAAGAAAAATGCCTTTTACTTTTCTCCAGCAAGAAGTCTCAGAATTTAGGAACAGCACCCACCATGTAAAGAATCCATGTCAACTTAAATAAAGTTGATTTTGCATGGACAAAAATTGCTAATAGTATACAGTATGATATAGGACCCAGAAGAAAAGGCTGAGCCCATGCGGAACATTCAGTTTAAATCCTTGTTGTATTACCATTAATACAGAATGTGTAATCTACAGTAATTGACTATAATTAACCTTTTCTGAACACTTAAAAGGGTACATTACTTTAAAAAATGACCTGATCACTGTAAATTTCAGAATGTTCATCATTTAAGCACTGAAAAATCACATTGAATTTGTAGAGGACTCTCTGTAATCTGCTGTATTCATTGCGAAAGGGATAAGATCTTTTAGTTAACAACACATTAAGTGTGTTGTCTTGCATTGTCTTGCTGAAACATGTAAAGTTTAAAGGGAGAACTTTCTGTCTTTCTAGGTGTAAAATGTACTTATTCTTTGTGTGTGTATATTTGTTGTAAGTGTTCTGCCATTCATGTCATTCAAGAAATCTCAAGTAGTAAAGTTTTAGTAATTCATGCTTTTACAGAACATGAAGTTTTACATTGTGTGCTGTGTACATGTAACCCCTGTAATAGTAGTTTAAAATAGACCTTAAGTAAATTATTTCTTTTTAGAAGAGAAGCCAAACTCTGAGTATAGTGGTTGGAGTGCAGGTTTGAAGTCAGTTAAAAATCAAAGTACATACCCAAGTGATATGTATAGATTGGTAGATTCAATTAATGCACTTTTTGTCTGTATTCCAATTTTGGACGATTAGCATAAACAATTTGCTAACTTTAAAGTTGACGTAGCTACTTTTCTAAATCTATACACTATAGCTATATCATTTTTTCTTCTCCTTATTAATAATGTTTCCTTATTCCTGCTGCTGTTTAACCCGCCAGTATATCTGCATCATTTGACCTCAGATAACAATTAAATTTAAGCTGGTAAAAAAATCAATGAAACCTAGAGATACATATTAGAACATTTCAATAATTATTAGATCTCATTGTGTAAAACCTGATTGTTGACATACTGTATACAGTGTGGCACACTTGGTTTTCTTCCTTTGTGTTTATCTAGTCTTAGCTTCATTAGTGACTTACTGTACAATAAGCGGTAATTTGGACTCCCAGATGGGAAATCTTACTCATGCTTTGTATTGCTGCATACAGTAGGTTGCCACAAAACTATGGGAAAAGTGATACAGCTTATATTAATGGAGCTTATCACTGACATTTGAATGTGAAAGATCACGCCCAACTAAGTATAAGTATGGGTAATGAACAGCTTTTTCCTCAGCAATCAATATTTGGGTCCCTCCCTCCACTGCAATAGCAGCCTTGCAAGCAGGAGCTCAGCGGCTTATTGCGCCTCATTGTAGAGGAAGATTGAGGGGGTTCTGATGCCCTTGATCTGATGGCCAGCCTGTTCTTCCATCTGCCAAATGGGTTAGGGCCAAATCTGTATCTCAAATTACTCGCATGCTAAACTGCTCAATCCTAGGGTTAGTCTAAAGCTACAGAAAGCAAAATAAGCTGTCAGGGTAATTGGTTTTCAACTGATTTTTGGATACTTTTCAGATGCTGCTGTCTGCAGTTGCAAGCTCCTACGTTCTGTTCTATTGCCTGGCTAAGCATCCCTCCTCCTTCTTTATTTTAGCGACTTGTGTTGAAAGAAAAGCCATAATTTCAATCTGTGTAAAAAAACCCCCACACGATTAGACATATTTAACTGATGGTATATATATATAAATTATACCAATCACTTAAAAATGGAAATAATTATAGCATTTGAATTGTTTAGTTATGTAAATGAGATACATAGTGCAGTATCTGTCTCTCAATAATCTACACTAAACCAAAGGAACTGCATAAAGTGTGGTGCTGTTCCAAAAAATCATTTTACCCTTTTTGACTGGCTATATAAACTACATTCTCAATGGCTATTTTTGTCATTGTGTGATTTAGTCATTCATAATTAAAATGATCATATGGCATGAGTTATTTGCTTTTCAGTTTTGGTACAGCATGTGTATTTGTTTTAGAACAGGTTGATATGGTATTAAGTTTCCAGCCTACTGAGGAAAAAAATAAGTGAAGAAAATATGAATATGTTAAATCAAAGCTATGGTTTGAAATAAACAGGCCAAATCAAGCTGTCAAGATGTGTGAACATCAAGATCTGATCTACACATTGTGACTTCATTGTGCTAAGTCTTACACAAAATAGTGATCATTTAAAAAAATATTCACTTTTATTATCTTCTAATTGATATTATAAATAGTTTATTTTTTAAAAACATTTCATTCTTCCCTCTATATAGAGCAAGGTGCTTAGACATCTGTACTAGCCATTCAATGTAACATTTGCATTTTTTTCTAAACTTAAATAAATTGTATGATAATTTTATTCTACTACAGTTCTTTGTAAATTGAAAGCTAATTTAACAACCCACGCTTGGCCACAAAACATTAACATATTATCTTCTCCGTAAAAAAATAATTTGAAAATGCATAGGTTTGAACAGAAATTAGTTTTTGTTTTTTTCATGCCACAACATGAACATTTGTTTCTCTGCTAATATTAGTAAAAGAAGCAACAGTTATTTTTAGATTGAAAGGTAGTACAATTAATTAATCTGTCGTGCATTATAATGTTTATTTATTTTAACAGGCTGCTAGAGAGCTCTAGAAGTAAGAATATTGTGTGCAGATGGGGCTTACATGTTTATTTATCCCATGTTTTTGCCCTTTTCAGAACATGTCCAGCCCTTACTCAATTCAAGTATCAGCAGCTTATAACCAGGGAGGTTTCTGTGTCAGTTTTCAGTGCACAGTGGTACAAAATTACCATGACAAGGGCTATTTTCTAGTCTCTTTGGTAACAATAATTATTGTCTGTCAGATGCTTCCTGGACTTTCATCTACATTAATCTGGGTAAGAATTCTGTTATCACCCCTACTGTACACCTATATGCTGTACTCTCTAACAAAAGCTATCAATTTCAACACGTATTAGTTGTGTTTAATGATTGATCGATTGATTGATTGACTTTGGGTGCTGTGTCATTCAGAATGTCATCTCAGTTCTGCTTTACATTCTGTGGGCTACCCTCACAAGGATAAATGATGATATTCAATAGATGTGGCACAACTGTATCCATCATATTTAACAGAAACTTGCAAATGTGAGGAAGTGCAATGAAACTCGTTGGAGCTAAAGACCATTTTCTCAGTTTTCTCTTCCTTTCAAAGCCAGATTCTGATTGTGCCTGGTTAAAGATATTGTAACGCAACGGGGGCTCGGGCGGGCGCCCTTGCCGCATTAGGTCGGCCCCATCCAGACTGAGGCTCGAACCCGGGACTCCCGCGTCTCTCTGCAGCAACCCAGCCCCGTGAGCTAAAGAGAGATCTCTCTACAGCCCAGTAACTGTAGTCCTGCTATCACAGGGAACGGCGGTGACGTCACCTGCTCTGGTACGCCGGCTCTTACACACACTGCTTGTCGGCCGTATGCGTTACACTCTCCCCCGCTTAAATCGCCGTCCCCGGCGAAGGGCTATCCCATCCCGCTCTGACACCAATGTAACGCAACGGGGCCTCGGGCAGGCGCCCTTGCCGCATTAGGTCGGTCCCATCCCGACTGAGGCTCGAACCCGGGACTCCCGCGTCTCTCTGCAGCGACCCAGCCCCGTGAGCTAAAGAGAGATCTCTCTACAGCCCAGTAGCTGTAGTCCTGCTATCACAGGGAAGGGCGGTGACGTCACCTGTTCTGGTACGCCGGCTCTTACACAGTGCCTGTCAGCCGTATGCGGCTTGCATGATAACCGTCTTGAGGGCTAAGATTGCACTACCTTGCAGACTTTAGAAAATTGCATTGACAACATTGAACTTTGACCCCTCCTGCTTTTTCAGTAACAGTAATGATTTTTTCACAGTCTGATTTCCCAGAAACCACATTTAAAAAGTCTGGGCTTGTCTAGAATTCCCTGCACCACTTTTGTGTTGCCATTCCCATTTTTTATGAATCTTTAGTATATCCTTACTGTTTCAGTGAGAACTTATTTCCTTCATAAATACAGACTCCCGAAAATAAAAGTAATTAGATGATGGTGTCATGGGCTCCATGTCTTGGATGACATGCTATCTGAACTATTGCCAAATGGTTTATTAAATGATGTTGCCTTATGAAGCAGTTCTTCTCACTTCTGTTCAATCTGGCACATAAGCTAAATCTCAGTCCTTCAGCAGATTGTCATATCTCTTTGCAGGGCTCAATAGTTATGCAGATATAATTAGCTAAGAAAACCTCCAATTTAAAGAACTACCCTGTTTTGAAGTACTGTAGGTGTCAAAACATGAATTTGTTCAAGAAATCAAACTTAAGTCTTAATTTCTTGGTGCTACAAAATTTCATTATACTGTAAGAACAAAATTGAAGCACTTTACAGTGAGCCATAGTAGGATATACCAATAGTTATTTAAAACAGAAAGTGTATTTAGTTTAGTAACTCTTTTAGGTGATGGAATTATGAGCATCCGCGTGTCAGAAGATCACATTTGGTCATGCTGGGTCAAATGAGATTGACACATTTGGCAAGCAATCAGTAATCTATCAATGATTAGAAGAAGAATATTAAATTCATTTAAATATTAAATGTGATAAAAAAAACATGAATTTAACATAACATTTATGTTTGTTTATAACATTAACATAACATTTATGTTAATCAAATTATTTTAAACATGAATTTAAATTTAAATAATATTTAAATAATTTAAATGGTTAAATGATTCAAAACCAACCAACCATTTTTTTAACCAACTAATTCTATAATATTTTAAGAAGGCTCCATCTTACCATGTATTACCATTTTTCAGCTACAGTCATTCTGAGTTATGTAAGTGGTAAGATATATGGATGAGCCAGGTGTTGGGGATGTTCTCATGCTGCTTGATAAATACAGAAATTTATTTTACTAACAGTGTCTTCATTTGAAAGCCTAACAGGGACACCAGCATTTGAAGTGGAGCCTACCACAATGAAGTAAACCCCTTCGAAAACCCAGTAGTGATGATTTCTTCCATACTGGGAGGACTTGCCTTTAGGCATGTTAGAATTTACTGTATCGGAAAGGGATGTGTGACTTTAGGCCAGGAGCATGCCTGAGACACAGTAATCAAGTCCTGGCTGGGATCAGTCAGTGCATGCCATACAAGAAAGCAACATACTTTGGGGATTTTCAGTGATTTCACTACTGATGAAACAGAATGTCTGTAGAGAATGGTCATAGGAAAGAATCTTTGCACTGAAAAGACTTGAACGGCATTTTTTCAATAAATCAGGGGGCAGCGTACTAGTGGGAAAATCTCTGGACTCATAACTGGTGGGACTGTGGGTTCAAGTCATTGTTACAGACATTGCTGCAGTACTTTCATTGACTTACTTTACCCCAGTTGCTTAATTCTGCCCACATGAATGGATAGGGACCAGAAATGTTGCCCTGTGATGGACTAGTGAACCATCCGGATTGGGGGGGAGGTTCATTCTCTCTACCAACCTTTATCCCCGAGTCAAAATGCTGTTTTTAGTAGAAAGTAAAAAACAACAGGGAATCTGGCAATCTTTTTATCTTATCTTTCATCGTTTGGAGTTGATACAGTATGTGACCTTGCAACACCTGTTCACATTAATGCTCAAGACTTTAGCGTAAGGCAATAAAACAAACTCATTTTTTAAGTTCTTCCCAGTTGTTTACAAAATAAAGAATTCATGTCCTTTTGTTGCATTAAAAACAGATTACCATGGTTAACATTGGAGAGGACAGATCCTCAGAGATAACAAAGATAACTTTCAAAGCACATGGATAAGCCCTATAGTATTTTATGGCTTTAAAATTGTTTAATTTTTAGTTGTATATTAAATTGTAAATTGTGCAGCTATTAAGTATATATATATATCCCTTTTAAGTGTACCTAGAAAGTATAACAGTATGTAGTAGAAGATGTATTAGCAGTAGTGAGAAAATGAGAAATTGCAGAATTTGAAAACTTGCTAAAGATTAAATTTTCAAAATTTAAATGAGCAAATAGTAAAAACAAAATGCTTATTATAATACATGTTATTTCCTCTGCTGAACACTAAGGTGAACCCAGAGGGAAACACATAAAACAAAATTTTCACTTAATAATAAAACTAATGTAATTTTAATTTCTATTTAGTCTTTTAAAATTTGGCCTTTAAATGCTGAATGAGTTAGAATAATAAACCACTGTGCTGATGCCTCATGAATTGCCCTAGTGCATCCTTAACATTTAGATATAATTAAGTAGGTTTAAGCAGTAAAACACTATTCATGGTCTTAAAAAGCACTGTGATCCACTAACTTCAAGAAAGAGGTTTTTCTATCACAAGTGCTACTTAAGCAAAAGCTTACATTCATGCCTTAGGGTGAAACTAAACATACCAGCGATGGCCGATATGTAAAGAAAAATGTTTGACCCTTTACCGTTTGCTGCTGTGCCAATAAGCTTCCTAACCACTAGTTTTTGAGAATGGCACAGCATATTTCTTTTATTATAAACGCCTATTTTAAGATGTTATTGACCCACATGGGTAAAAACAGATCATAAATATCATCTTATTTTCTGGTGCATTTACTGGGAAATTACCCATTCCTTTCAGAAGCACATACTGAAAAGCAGAGCAAAAATTCCAAGTCCTAAAACTATTAATCCATCAATCCAGCACCCATAACAACTTCATTTGAAAAAATATTGCTGAAAGCTGCAGGATAACTTGGCAGGCAAAGAGTGCACAGAGGGCCAATACACTTGACCAGTAGTTCCCAACCCTGAAGGAATAGGAACACTATTCATTACACCTGAGCTTGAAATCTCCAGCTAATTGATGACTTGCTGTAATTGATCTGCTTACCTGTTTAGATTTTTTATTTAACTAGAGTATTCAGTCTGTCTGGAGTGTTAAAAATTCCCTACTTCAAGGGTACTGTTTCTAACAAGTTCAACACAAAGAATTCTCCAGCTTTTCAGACTCAGCTTACTTGCTATTATTTTTGACTGAACACGTTTCGCTATTTTATCAATTTATGGTGGGATTCGGAATGACACTATATTAGACACTCCCACAAGAAGGGATTTTTTTCTGTCTGCAGAGTTCCGGTTGGTTACATTTCAGGCAACTGACCTGAATGGAGCCGGTTCCGAAGCTCAGAAACTGGTACAGGGTTGATACCAATTGCAAATCCCATTTGGCCTTCTAAAAGCTCAAAGCAAATTTACAAATATGCTCCAGATAGAAAACTGAAATCAATTACCCCATGACTAAAAACTTAATTGAAGCAAAGAGAAGAAGATAGAGTGTTTCTCTATGATCAGTTTTGGGAGCCACTGCCATTTACACAGGACCAATTCTGAGATACAAATTAACCTTGACAGCTTGTCTTTGGAAGGTAAGAGGAAACTAGAGCTCATGAAGAAAATGTGGAGATGGGGAAACCCAGAATAGATCCCAGGACCCAAGGGATTTGTGATAGTAGCGTTAATTGCCACACTGCCTTGTAACTGTCATAACAACTACTCTTGTTATTTATGTGCTGAGCAGATGCCCTTATTGTTGTGTTTAAAATGTTTTACGGTAAGTACTTAGAATTAAGCTCAAAGGAAGCATATTTCCACTAAGCGCAATCAAATAAAAATAAGTAAAACTAGTCTTACAAAGAACATTACTCAGAGATGATACAAGGATATGAAGTAATGGATTAAGTTTTTCAGTAAATGCATTATGTGTTATTTGTCAGAGGGATTACATTTCCCATGGGTGAAATTAGGAATGAAACGTTCACCTTTTAAGCAAGTAAAAAATGGGAATGCTCAGATTCCTACAGCTTTGCTTTAGACCACTCTACTCACCCCCCACTTTCTTTCCTGTTGCTCTGTGAAAATATCTGCTAGCTAAATACCACATCTATGACTCATGATAGTACCTCAACACAAAGCAGTGCAAACCACCTAGGTCAACTACATTCATAGTTGTGTTATTAAATAAATGCTAATGCTGACGATGGCTCCCTGAAGTAAAACTGGTTACAATAATGCCAAAGTGAGGGATCTGATTATCTGCTACTGCCATAGCAATGCCTCTGATTGTTAACAGTACAGTATTAGAATGTGGTGTCAGGAAAAAAGTACAAAGTTAACATTCAGATCTGGAGAAAATTCCAAATGTATTATAACAAAAGCTTACAAATCATTCGTACTTTGTTTCATTTCACCATCGCCATACTTTAAATATATTTTTAAATACATGAATTACACAGTCATTTGATCCCTCTGGTAAAAACATGGAAATTTAAGTAATTTGAGGAACATGTACCTTGCGGCCAGAGGAGATTAGAATCTACTCTTTAGATGATAGAGATCTCAGACATGAAAGAAAAAAAAATAGACTTTTTTGCACTTTTGTGATGCCCTTTGCTGATGGAAATTTGAAGTAAGTGATTTTTGGGAAAGAGAGTATGCATTCAAGTCCCATTAGGGTTTAATACATGTAGGGTTTTAGAATAAAAACTGTATTGTTGTAGTTTTGTGTTACTGTATGCCATATTATTACCCGTCCCTCAAATGTACAGTTAACATATCTACCACCACTCTTCCGTTTCTAGATATAAATTAATCTATTAACCATCCACAACTCTCCACCTCGGTCTATCACAAACCCACAGATTCACACAGCTATCTCCTGTACAGCTCTTTTCACCCCACTCACACCAATAACTCTCTCCCCTTTTCACGGTTCCTCAGGCACTCTATGACGACAAGGATTTCCAAAACCACGCACTCAAACACACTTTCTACCCCTATTATTAACAACTACTCCGTTTTACAGAATGATCCCTCCATCAGTTCCCTTTTTTCTGACCACCCAATCATCTCTCACCACCGACCACCCAGTCTACGCAAACCTCTTATTCACAGCTCCCTTGACTGCAGTCTGCAATCATCCCCACCAGGCACCTTCCCCTGCAACAGAAGTCGCTGCATCACCTGCAAATACATATCGTACAACACTCTCCTTCAGGGCCCCTCAGGTCAATTCCAGATCACCCATATGACATCCTGTACCTCCAGCAACCTCATTTACTATATCTCTTGCAAAAAATGCCCATCTACAGTATCTACAGTATGTTGGGGAAACCGGAAGGAGACTAGGAGACCGCTTCAGAGAACTGTGTTAGGGCTGGGAAGGTTAAAGATTTCTCCAAGCCCCTCGTTTCTCATTTCACCTCAGACGGCCATGATCACACTGATCTCTCTGTCTCTGTTCTCAAAGAAGGGTTTCTCAACTCCCATGGCAGAAAGAATACAGAAACCAAACTCATCCTGAAACTACTGTAAGTTCACACCTTCCACCTTCTCTCAATGACCAACTTATTTTTGTGTAATCTTCTCTATTCTCATGCAGGTTTTGACTTCACACCTTTCTTCACCTCTGTCCACTGCACACTCTTTGCCTCTCCTCCCCACCCCACCCCTCCCAGCTTTTGTTCTTCTGTGCTATTTGATCTTTGCTGTCTGCCCTGTCTTTCTCACACCTGAAGAAGGCTTCACAGCTGAAATGTTGTTTTTTCTCCTCTCTTTTCAGCATGGAATAAACCTATTGTTCCTACCATATTATATTTTTAAAAAGGGTTTTGTTGTGCCACTGCACTCAACACTTGAATAGACCTTATAAGTAAGTAAAATTAAGTTATTTGAATGCTTTATTTAACTAGAAAAGTCAATTGAGGACCAGTGTTGACATAGACAGAACCCTTTTATATAGCAGGACAAGCTGAAGTATCTTATTCAAAGGCGACTGTACAGTCATTGCAACATGCAAGGTACTTACTCTACTTACTTGGCACTCAAATGCCGGTGTGAAATGAAAGGAAAAGTATTGTTTCTACTGCCTAATAGAAAAGCTTTAACACCCAAATTAAAGTAATTCTAAAAAATCTTTCTTTCCAGTCAGAGCAGTCATTAGTGTTGTCAGCCCTAAATAAACCTCAATGAAGTTTCTGTATAAATTTATGTCTGCATTTTTTTTCAGAACTGAATGCTCTTTCATCTTCTCACTCGTACATAATGTTTTGCTGTTTTAAGTACCTTAATAGTGCACATGCAAATAATTCAAGTATATAATGAAAAACACAGTACAGACTGGGAAATGTTACCTCCCGTCTTTGAATGTTTTTCTAGAACTGGTGAAGTCTGAGGGGTTGGTACTGTAGCTGACTGGAGTATTTTTTCTCCAGTCTTTGGCATTAGTTGAGTCTCTGTAGTGTGTCTTAGGGGCATTGTGGTCTTTTTGTGCCATCTTGTCACATAACCTGCTCCCAGACTCAAACTACCAGGTTGAATGATTAGCATTTTGAAGCAATTCTGTTAGCACAGAGTGCCACTAATCCATGGTAGATACTGTATGTTCTACTAAAACTGTGTGGGGTTACAGAGAAGATTTCTTATCTACTGTTCTTCATCCAGATTAAAGGAGCCATTAAATGTGCCGCCAGGATGAAGTCTCCATATAGCAAACAATATCGGAAAAACTCTAATTCCTTGTTTACAGGTGAACTTTCTCCACCGCTGGGAAGGAGCTTGTGGCTGAGATGTTCTGTCTCATCCCTCATTAATGGTAGTATTAGCCTAATCTGTTTTTCAGAAACGTCTGTTTGGAGGAAGAACCAAACACCACCACCAGCACAGGTTCCTTGCATAAGGTGCATATTAGGTTTGTCAGGGCATCTGGATTCCAATGAATGGCATTTAGAAAGTTTCTTAACCATATCAGCTAGGGCACTGATGTGGTATGAAAGATGAGGATTGATATGATTGTACTGTAATAGTATATACTGTAGTATAGTTCACAGACAAGGAGTTTGGACCTTTATTTTGTATTGATTGCAAGGAACTTGAAGTTGGGGTTCTAGTTTGGTGAGTCAGTGGTCAGAACATGACAGTATCATCTGATGTCTTTGAATGTGCTAGGCCAAAAGTGTCATTGTACCCACAAAATACAAATGTATCAAAAGTACCCACTCTCTAATGTCATCTACCCCTAAATATCATCTAAAAGATGAGTAAGTGTGTCTTTCATAATAAAGTGGCATTGGCTGTTAGAGACTGTCAGTTGGTTTCTTTTGTTCTCTATTTTCATTGATAGAATAGTCCATTCCTACTATGGAATAAAGGTGGTCTAGGGTTTAACATGTCCGTCTGTGAGAATCCCTCTGGTAGCCTGGGCCAAAGGGTGACTAAATGTGTCACCTTCATTCTGCCTATGATGAAGGATGTCTGTGAGGATACCCATCTCCCTCCTCCCAAGTTTTCAGGGGAGTTTCTTTATTGATCCAGCAGCCCATGGGGAGGAAAGACAAAGGACTAGGAATGCGAGGATGAGGCTGAAGCCATTCTCTTTCTTACCTATTTGCTTCAAGCAAAGCTGTACAGGTCCGTTTTTCCATTCTTCTGCCTTTGAGATTTTGGGATTCGGTGTGTTATTTTCTATCGTGCAGCTTTACGCCTTCTGTAGTAAACTTGTACTTGTTTTACCTTGTTCGAGGGCTGGGAGCCTTTGCAGCACATCTCAGTGGTGTTGCAATCTTTTTATGCCACCTTGTCACAGCTCTTTTTACAATAACACCTTGGGGTGGTACAATCATCACTTCTTGAACATCAGATTAATTAAACATAAAGAAACTTAAGGAAGAAAGGCTTTGATCAACTTGTGTTCAGGGATTTTAACAACCGGCCCGGCCCATATTAAAGTACTTTCTTCACAAAAAGCATTTTCGGGTAATCAGTGAAAACCGAAAGAGGAACGGAGCACTGAAAGAGGCAAAAGCTTAACCATCAGGACAAGTTGAAATTATATTTGCAAAATACAATTGTACCCAATTCAGATTAAACTAAGATATAGCTTGTGTTATCAGGGAAGATCTTTCAAATTGCCTTTTTGTGAATCAGGATCCAAAGGTGTTGATAGAAATAAAATGAGAAATAAAAAAAAGTATTCTTGTCAAAAAGAAGGGTCCCAGAGAGCTTCACAAGAATACCCTTGTCAAATCAAGGACACCATATCCACCTCTGTTAGAAGACAGCAGGCCTTGTGCTCCAGCACAATGCACAACAGCCAGGCTATGAATGAAGAAGGATATTCTTTAAAATACCTTTGTTAAAGAACAAGAAGAGCTGCAGTACTTTTTTTTTTCCTCCATGCTTCCCTTCATGATCCTTTCTAAGAGGTCAGGTGATTATTTCTTCTGTCCAGCAATGATTTTGTACCAAACTACCTAGAGAATCTAGCAAACTAGAATACATTTGCCCCAGTGCTTGAGAATATTTACAAATACTGAAAATGAGATCTTCTAAGTGACCTTTGTCACCTAACTGATCAGGAAAAAAATTCAACAGTAGTCCTTTACCAAGGGCAGTTGAGATGAGGCACATTTTTAAAAAAAGAAAAAGCTCATTTCATTGAAGTATATTTGGTGAAGCGTATTGGAGTATTGTACCCTTATGACTACAAATATGAATAACTTTATGCTGGCACTGTATTTAAATTTAAAACTACTTTGCACACAACAGTGCCTCCAAACTGTTTTACTGATTAAACTGAATGTGCTTCTGGTAACTACATTTGTGTTGAACAGTCTCTATAATTTATTCCCTGCTTCTAAGTGATTGGAAATCAGGTTTGGCTTTACAACAAAGTCAACTACTGTACTTTCAATTGCTAAAAAGACCTTGATGACATTAGAATGCCATCAAGTATTCTTTTTTTTTCCTGCAGAAGTCCTGAAAATCTTGTGACTCAAGGTTGTGAAAAGGTTTTAAAGAAAAACACAGGTGTGCCAAAAGGAGTTATGGAAAGGCTTACTACTGTATATTTTTGCAGTTAATATGTGAAAGTAAATCTCAACAGTAGATTCATTTCATACTAAATATTGTGACCCCCACCCCCCAAAAAATATCTAAGGAGATACATTTAAGTCTTAGTGGCTTGTTTTTCCAAACCACTATGTACTGTAAATACTGCAGACCTTTCCTGTCTTAAAATGTGCCACAGTTACTTTAGCTTGGCAGTATTGTAACAATTAGAAATGAAGATTTAAACAATTTAAATAGAATTAACCACTTACAATTATTTTAACATGAGCTAACACACAGAGAAGGGCTTTTTATGTTGTTGTGTTTCTTGTCTTCTCTTTTCAGCATGTAATTAACCTTTACTTGTTCATTTGCAGCCTATGCGTACTGACGCAGCTACCTACTTGAATTTCTTCAAAAAGTAATAATTTTAATGCATTTTCATGACATCTAAAGCACCTAAAATTACTTTTAAAGTTATTTCCGCACGGCTGCCTTCTTTCGGAAATTGTCCTGTTTCCAGCATTTTCCCCCCAATAACGTCAGCACACACATTTGTAAATGATATCTCAATTTTAAGTCTGTTTGCTTAATTCTGACTGAACAACTCTTCATAATTTATCAGTTTATGATAAACAGACATGGGTCGAATTAATAACGCATCTAAGATTCCACCAATGAGTGCTTTTCTCTCTTCTCCAGTTGGTTGCGTGTCAGGTAATAGGGTAAACGAAACTGGGATAGCGTTAATATCAATTGCAAATCTACAAATCGATTTTTAGTTCAAATACAATTTAGAAATAGTACCAAAAAAGCCAAATGAAATCAACTGTGGTGTGAACATTGTGTAAAATAAAAAAGGAGAAGAGAAGTCTCCTATGATCGGAGTTTGAAACTTCTAAAGCCGAGCTGCCAAGCTCTTTAGGAATAAGCAACATTTGCAACGTCTAAGTGATGTCCTGTAGGAAGATGCGTCAGCATACAGTACAGTACGTACTGTAGGCTGCAAAGGAACAGGTGAAGATTTATAACATGCTGAAAACAAAAGAAAAGAGACACAACGTTTCTTCTCTTTTCAGAATTGAATATACCTTTACCTGTTCATTTTCAACGTCTATTAATCTAATTTAATAGCAGACAAGCCTTGATAACTCTGGTACTGTATTTCGCATCCGCTAACTGCAGAGTATTAGTACTGTACAACCTGTATAGTACACAGAAATTATCGAGGTTCGTCACTCTTACAGTACATACTTTATTTGGAACAATGTACTGTATAAAATGGCAGAATTCACTGCTTTTTGTCCAATAACAATGCGTTATGAAAAAAAAACAACAAACAGTATATAACGTACTGTAATTATGAAAAGTAAAATACTGTACGTACTGTACCTACAGTATAACAGACGTACAGTGGCTTTACTGTACATCGTCTAAAGACTGAAACTCTCTTGAAGACGTAAAGCTACTGTACATCATACATATGTTACAGTATACAGTATACTTTTAATTACTTTACTATAATCCCGTTTGCCCCTTAAACGTTCACGTTATGTGCTAAGGAAAAGAAAAAAAAAGATTTAATATAAACTATGGACTTTGAATCAAGTTCTAGAGATACAGTTCAACGATCTCACGCCATTGCACGGCGCATTATTCGAGAACTGGAGTGGGTTTCCAAGATAATTACACGGTAAGAACATCAGTGTTATTTATTTGAAAAGATCTGTTGGAAAAAGAAAGGTCTTTTAGTCTAACATTTATATAACTAAGATTACAGACTGGCAACATAGAGTGATAATAAGTAGTGTAATATAAAAAAAAGTATAGCAATACAAAATCTACAGTATATTACCCGCGAAGAAGGAAATGAGTGTTTAAAATCGAGGTTTAAGTGACGCACTTATTTTAATATTAAGGATTATTGCTTGATTATATGGAGTTATTTAGTAGTTTTCATGGTTTTTAAAATGCAGATAATTTATTTATTTTCTAACATTTTTCATTCGTGTTAGAAATGATTCATTCCTGGGATATTTTGCGCTGTTTTCTGCAAGGGCTCAGTTGACGTATTTCCCAATTGACCGATCCTCAACAATTTCACTTCTTCTGCAAGTGATTGATAAGATCGACACAGTAAATATCTATTGATGTCTCAACAGTCAAGAAGGTTCATGTCACAGGTTCACCCAGATCTACAGTTCTAAAAAAAAATAGTCTTCGGTGTCTGCTCAGTTTCTGTTTTTTTTTTCATTAGGTTTTCCCTCATTCCTTGCAGACATGTATTTGAGATTTCTGTGCTTCATTGAGGCCTGTGGATTGTTTTTATTCCCCCAGATGCTCTCTCTTTGGGCAGTTTGTTCCAATCCTCTGTTGTTAGTTCTGCAGGCTGTGATATCGTGGTTAAGATTCTCTGAAGCACTTCTGTTGGCCACCACTTATCCACAAACCATACCTTTTCTTTTCTTGATCTGTGTTTGATGAATCACAGAAACATCAAAGGATCTTTTATGATGACCGCCAAGGGGCACTTTGTCTACGACTATAAACATGCTGAAACTCCCCTATAGGCATTTTTGTTCTTTTTGCTCCATGTTTTCAATTGCTGTGGTTTCTACAGTAGTTTATATTGTGTAGGCAAATGAAACTATGTTGCTGCAATGGGATTTTATACGTCGAACATCAAAGCCTACAATTGGAGCATAAGAACATAATAAATGTTGCAGACAAGAAGGCCACACCCCAGATAATGAATGTCTGCATACATTAGACTCAAGTCCTGATTTATATATACAGTGTAATGAACTTTGTAGATGAATATAGATGAATGTGGAAATATTCAAAACCAATTTAAAATAATCTAGTTAATATTTAAAATTTTCTTATTACATAAAACAATAGATCACACAAGGTAGGATTTCTTTAAAGCACAGGTCTTAGTAGTATCCAAAAGTTTAATTTAATTTCCTCTGATATACTGTACCAGCCCATCTCTGGAAAGGGAATTATAAAAAAAACATCCACTTTTTTTCTGTATGCCTGAGTAAGCACTTGAACTCAATTTGACAAGTGATAATTCCATAATTTCTTGTTAGGATTCAGAAGATTTGCAAAGTTTCAGATTGAACCGCTTTCCAAGAAATATTGCCAGCAGGCAAAGACATTTTAAACATGTGGACAGGAGACAAGCCGAGACCGAACTGTGAGGATTTGTGCATTGATACTGTACAATTTGGATGAAACAGTTTGACTGTGATCAGGTTCTAGGAGCAAATGCTTCACAGAAATCAAGTAGTTACACAAATCAAGTCGCCCTTTGACTGTTAATTCTTTTATAAGAAGAGTGATAGACTGCACCAGCCTGTCAACGGTTTGTGTTTTTTTCAGAAACAGTGGCAGCTGAGGCTAGTTTATTGCTAGCAATTGAGTGAACCATTTGGAAATTTGAATGGGATTTGTGTTTTTATAGTAAGTACAGCAACAGCTACCGAGTCTGATGAACTGAACACCAAAGGATACTTATCACTTTTTAACTGCATCATACTCACAGGAATATGGCAATATTGTACAGCAGGTGTACAGGTCTTTTACTGAACAAAAAATGACATAGATAAATGCATCTGATTAGCTCTTGTCACCAGCGGGGTTGATTAACATGATGTTTACTGTGATTAATTACAGACTAGTAGTGTTTGTGGCCTTTCTGGAAGCAATGTAATCTTTGCACCAGGTTCCAGATGTTGTCTTGGGGAATTCTTGCTCTTCCTTCAGTAGAGCCCGGGCACGCATGAGCTCGCTCACTCATCTGAATACAAGATGCCACACCATTCCTGTACAGAACATGTGCTTTGTTAACTCTCACTTTCTCATCCTGCAAGGCTGTTGTTTCATGAGCAGCTTGAATGCTGGAAAGGAGTGCCAGCTGCAGTGCGTCACCTCAGGATGAGTCCACAGAGCGAGAAAGAGGAGTTTGTTTGCCATGTGTACATGTACTGTACCTTGGGATTCTAATCTGCACCTCGTGCTCTTGGGACATGCACAATGGGACATGAACAATAGACAAGTAAAGGTTTATTCCATGCTGAAAAGAGAAGAAAAGAAACATGACATTTCCGCTGTGGAGGAAACATTAAATGTGGACTGTGTTAAACAATAAATAATAAATAACGATAGTCACAGCCAACCATCATACACACAACATAGCACCACATACAATGGGAGGTAAAGAACAATAAGCACTCAGAAAAATAGATTCATGGCAGCCAAGTAAAAAGTGCAGAGTGCAGAAGGGCATTGAATTCTGTGTCATTGCACAGTAAGCGGTCAATTACAGTATGGGCACTGCCATAGACTAGAAGGAAGGAAGAACATTAATAACTACATTGATCTCGGGACTCAAACAGGTTGCCATCAATTGCTACCACTGGAGTTGAGTAGAAACTAGATATGCCCATGCCCAGTATATCACACTTAAATCTTTCCATCAATGATTGTTTTATGTTAAAAGGTAAATGAATTCAGAACAAATTCAGGGATGCCACTTAAACAGCAGGACATTTCATGGTTCAGATTCAAGGGTATAACAGTACCCACAAACTCACCATCATGTCCTGAGTACCCCTAAACACTTCTCTGTATTGCTGCCTTGATATTGAAGGCATGATATTGGCTGTAATGTCTTGTCGCATGAGAAACGGCTGGCAGTGGATACCCCAGACTGAGCAACGGTAGGCTGACTGAGGAAAGCCTCCAATTCACTGTAGTTGTCTCTCTTTTCCCGTTCAGAAAGTGCTTCTAGTATTCAAAATGCTCAGGCATTGACAAATTCAACCAGTTAGATTTCTTCAGGAGTGGTCATGAAACATGAATCAAAGGATAGAAGTGGAAACTACAGGGAAGTGCATTTATCAAAGATGATACTCTAGCTTTTTTCATTAAACAGCTGGGTGAAATCTTCTAGTCACTAAGATATTAGCAACCAAATGATCTGGGCACAAATGGCCTGCTTTTTCAACTTTTGTCTGTAACCTGCATATCCTCAAAGAAATGTATCATATTAAAACCTAAGTATTTTTTTCTCAGGTATAAACTGGGAAGACCTGTTTCCATGAAGACTATGGGTTCATTAGATGTCTAGCACAGAGAACATTTCTAGAGTTTTTACATATGTAATATGTGTATTATTATTACTTGTAGACAGTAGCCATATCACCCTGCAACTCACAACTGACAACCCAATGAAGCTCAGCAGGTGTGAGCCTGGTCAGTATCTGCATGGGAGACCTCCTGGGAAAAACTAAGGCTGCTGCTGGAAGAGGTGTTAGTGGGGCCAGCAGGGGGCATTCACCCTACAGTTTGTTTGTGTCCTAACGCCCCAGTATAGTGACAGAGACTCTATACTGTAAAAAGGTGCCGTCCTTTGGATGAGATGTAAAGCCGGGGTCCTGACTCTCTGTGGTCATTAAAAATCCTAGGTTATTTCTTGTAAAGAGTAGGGGTGTAACCCCGGCGTCCTGGCCAAATTGCCCATTGGCCTTTACCAATCATGGCCTCCTAATAATCCCCTTCTATGAAATGGCTTCATCACTCTGTTCTCCCTCCCGCTAATAGCTGGTGTGTGGTGAGCGTTATGGCGCACTATGGCTGCTGTTGCATCATCCAGGTGGATGCTGTACATTGGTGGAGGGGAGTCCCCATTACCTGTAAAGCACTTTGAGTGGAGTGTCCAGAAATAGCGCTATGTAGTGTAAGTGTAAGGTATTATTCATACACCTGAAGAAGGCTCCACGGCCAAAACGTTGTGTTTTCTTTCTTCTCTTTTCAGCATGCAATAAACCTATTACTTGATCCTTTGTATTGTTATTACTACTACACAGGTGTATGATGCTTAAAGCGTTGTCTGAGATTTATAAGAATTTGCTTTATGGTGTACTGTAATTTTAGCCAAGGTACATTTTGCAAGTATTGTAGATCCTAACAAATTTTGTAGAGAACATATTCTGTTTCCCTTTATAGTAATGACTTTTTGGATTTAAGAGTGAACTTCAGTCACATTAAGCAATTGTGTGTATATCATCTGTTTTGTTGCTGAAACTGCAAGGATATAAAAGTACATAAATGGAGATGTTTATTGCTTTCGGAAAAACCGTGGAGTACCTTTAAAACTGAAAGACTGCTCTACAGGCTGCTAAATGGCAGAATAATTTTATGAAAATGACTCCCATTTTAATGAACTGTCATGTTATATGTTTCTCATAAAAACTGAAATAAAGTTAATCTAAACACTTCAATCAATACCTATCTTAAGGGCTGTGAATGTGACATTAAATGGTATCTGATTGAATATGTCACTTTAAAATACTGAGTATAAAAGTGAAGCACAGTACCACAGCAGGTGTCATGATATTGTTAAATGTATTCAATTTCCATGCATGGTAATCTTTAATAAGGACCCTGCAGGGGGGGAAAATACTGCAGAAAGCCAGGCCCAGGTGAGATTTATTCTTGTAATGTTCAGCTTGGCATCATATACACTTCATTTTATGAATATGGAATAGATCTCCCTTGGTTTGGAGAATGTGTGGTCAGTTTTTTTTAAAACAAATAAACAGAAGTGTGTAAAGGAAGAAGCAGGTACAGTATTAGGCTTCTATAGTTAAAATCATCAAGACTGTGTTGTAGTGGAAGAATGTGAAAAAGCAGAGAAATGAACCAAAGGCTATTTTTTTATTTTTCTGATATTCAAATACATTGGGAATGAAACCAAATCATAAGTAAAATTTGACTGCAATTAAATAAAGTTGTAAAGTACTGTTGGTGAGCTGAGTTGAGAAACCCACTTGTTACTGTGTTAACATCTTACAGTGAAGTTAACAATGTTAGTAACACCTTGTGGCACCTGGGGAAGAACTGTGGATTTGATTCGTGAATTCAAAACAGCGCAAGAACTCCACTGGGCATCTATACATGCAGTTTAACCAACACCAAGAATGCTGAGTATTGCTGCAAACAGCAGTCACAGGACTGTGATGAGTAAGACAGGCCTGGAGCATTTTTAGAGCAATAAAGTAACATAAGACGTGCCTCCCAAAAGACAGTGGGGGCCCAACACCAGCTGGAAGAAGGCTGCGGGTGCAGTCTAATAACAGCTGTTACAGAAGACTGTAGTGTGCCATCTAGTCTGAGAGATTAGACACTGGTGGGAACGTTCAGTACTTTACCCCTAACAGCTGCTTGCAGTGGGGGGTGGGGGGTCAGGAGGGGGGACTCTGAGATCAAAAAGTAGATTGCCATGACCCAGAAGAATTTTAAATTCAAATAAATGAAATTACAAAAGGGGTTATCTACTGTACCTCGTTTCAGCCTTTTCTCCATTTGAACTGTATCGTTCCACCAGGAAGCGGTTGAGCATTCTCCCCACTTTTCTACCTCAAGGCTAAAAAGCCCTCATGAAAGTCTGAAATTCCAACTTAATTCCATACTGAGGTTCTACAGGTTCCTTTCATCTTTGCTCATCCATACTGCATGTAGTTAAAACCTGGCGAGCTTTGGCCTTATATGCTCTTTTCAAAGCAACCTCTGCCTTAACTTTACCTCAGATCATAGGAATCCAAAGAATCTTTGGTATTAGGAGTTAAACTAAGGATCTGCAACCATGGTTCTATAATGACCTTGTCCAGCAGTGTTACGTCCCAGTGTGTGGTCTATGTGTGTTTTTGTTGCTATGTTCCACACTTCTGACTTTGATTGTTCTCCCTCCCCCATTGGTCCATCATTACACCACTGTTTCCATATGACATCATCTTCAATTAGCTTTTCGACCAATCACAACTCATCTTATTCAGTATAAAACCTGAAGGTGTTCAGCAGGAAGAGGCCTTTGGTTTGACTTTGGTCCCGCTCAGCTTTGGTTTTCGCTTCACTTTTGGTTTTCGTCTCGTCTCGTCTCGTCTCGTCTCGTCTCGTCTCGTCTCGTCTCGTCTCGTCTCGTCTCGTCTCGTCTCGTCTCGTCTCGTCTCGTCTCGTCTCATCTTGCTTCGGCTTTGTTGTTTTGCTTTGTGTGTGTATGTTTTCGTATAGCTTCGGCTTTTAGTTAATTTGTGTTCGTCTTTGTACTTTCACTTGTTTGTGTTATCCTTATTTTGCCATGACGTTGCCCAGACTTGTTATTGTATCAACCTCTGTGTTCTTTTGTGCCCTGTTACTTGTCTACTCTCGTTTGTATTCGTAGTTCACTTGTGTATTTGTGTGAACTTTTGTGTATAGAGTTAGTCCAGGTTGTTGGGTACTTTTTGCACACACGTACTGTAGTTGATTCTTGTATTAGTCACACTAGTTTAGTATGGGTGAGTGCCGTTTGTCTTGTATGGTTTTGGGTAGTCAGTGGAGGATAGCTAGGGTGTTGAAGATGCTGAAGACCGTGTGTTTCGGGTTTTGTTTTGTAGTTAGGTCAGCTTTCCCTCACTTTCCTAGCCAGCTCCATTGTGTTTGTTATTTTCTTTTCTTTGGCACCACTCTAGTTCCCTTACCCTGTGTGTTATTGTGTCTTATTTCATACCAGTCACTTATTCAACTTAAAATCATCACTTTTACACTGACCCTTGTGATCATGCTTCCTAGTCCCTCACCAGAACCCACCTGCTTCCAAAAATGATCCTAAATGTTATACCCCTTTACCCCTAGACACTTGGGGTCATAACAAGCTGCGTTTAAAGGCATCCGTTAAATCATTCATTTCTAAAGACATGCAACAATTTAATTGTGATCAATGAAATTAAGTGGTTGTTCAAATAATCAATATAAACAACATATTTAACAAAAAACAGCATGCCCTGCAGCTCTCAGATCCCTAGTTTAAACAAATTAAGTACTTAACTGATCAATACTTTATACTTTTAAATATAATTTAGGTTGGCTCATGAGACTAACTGGACTGAGCCCCTGCAGGATTTGGGATAGCCCCTTATTAATTAATTTCATACAGTATCTTTGGCTGATTATAAGTAGCAATGTTTTACTTTATACTGTATTTGAACTCGTAACTTTCTTGTTACATGCCTAGAGGCTTACTGTAACAAGCCCACACTAGCTGTCTTGAGCTAAACAGCTACTCTACATAGTAAATCATCTCATGATTTCAAGGTTTGTGTTTAATGTCTGTTTTGCTGACTGTTCATAAATAGGGGAGTAATGTATAGTCTAATCCAGAATTAATATGGTCATGTATTATTCTTCCACTCATTCTTGCCTGCAAGACAATCATCCATGCATTTAATCATCAGTAAAGATCTAAGAGTTTGCTAAAAATAGAATTAAGTAATTTTTTGGGTCCTATAATTACAAAAAAGCTACCAACTGTTAAACTGTCAAAAGCTTGATTTTTGGCTTGCTCACAATTTTCTCATCCCCAGCTGTTCTGTCTTTGCTATGGAGCAGGATGCCTGCATTATTTGTCTACAGGAAAAAAAGTTTGTGATTTTTAGAGCTTGCCTCCATGTCGAATTAGGACTATAAACCCTTTATACTGCAAAAGGTCCTGTCAGAACAAATGTGTATGTACACAATTGAGCTGGAGTAATTAAAGTGGCCCTGAATTTAAATGTTTTTTAGCCACATGTTGTAGAGAAACATGCAAAGCATTTTAATGCGTGAATAAATGAATAGAGTGAAGATATTTTAGTCCTATTACCTAATTTTGAGTAAATTTGGTTTGATAAGGTGTTCCTTTTGAGATAGTAAATACTTTACTTTACTTTATTAGTATATCCATATACCAGAGATTGCAAGCTTTTAAACCTGAACTTAAACTGCTATTTAATGTATGGGAGTCTTAAATGTTTTCCTGTGTCCTTCTCTAATAATGCAATTAATTGTATTCAATAAATGCATATTTAATTGTTTTGCTCTCTTATGTAAAGGCTATAATGATGGTGGTTTGGTTCAGAAAATAAGAGGCTTGAAAAATTTATCTCAGTTCCTGAGCCAGATTACTTGATTTATTTTTACTTTCCTACTAGTTTTGCATGGTGTCTTCCAAGTATTTCAAAGTCACAGTAGTGATAATGTGGTGATCAGATTTTCTGATTGAAGACAAATGGAACAGATAAATCAGATTAAATCAGATTAACAACCTTTTTGAGCAAACATTTTCTTGTGATTTCATAAAAAGCAAGAGAAGGGCAGCATTGCTGAGTCTTTTTCATAGACCTCTTTAGTCTATACTGTATATCTCATTTGATGTTTACCTTCAGACACTTTCACCCAAAATCCAATGCTGCATTTATTGGTTTCTTGTGTCAAACCATGTTTTTTCTCCATACAAGTCAAGCTTGCTATTTTCTTATTTAATCAGTATGACGGTCTGCCACCATTTCTGACAGCATTATATCTGCAGCTGATTCCTTCTTGCTGAGAAAGGTGCTGTGGGCAGGATTGGGCAGGGCCATCTGTTGACTAAATTGTCATTCTTCATCCACTCAACCAGACAAATGACTGAATTGGAAATTTACAGTAGGCATTTGAGTTACTGGACATATGAATTGGATGTGCAAATGTATCTCACATGGCTTCAGAATTAGTTGCATAATTCTGACACATTTATACCATAGACTTGAAATTGAAAAGGTAGTATTTGTTTATCTGTATAACAATAAAGGGGAAATAAGCACCTTATATAGCATTCACACAGTATAAGTCATCATCTTTTCCTGCCAGTGGAACTACCCAGCTGTCTGGCTCTTGTATTTGTCATTTTGGATAAATGACAGGGTGTTTCTAAGGTCATTTTTGAAACCTTAATTCTAATCTATCTACAGTTAAAATCTGATCTTCTCATCGCTGGTAATTTGAAACCTGTTAGGTTTTAAATGTCAATGTTCTTAATTTAAAATATATATAGCTGTATATCTCTGGAGGCTCTGAAATGCTAGGGAGAGTCCTAAAGTTTGATCTCCAAACAGAGAAAAGGTAAAATTGAGAATTTTAATAGTTATTTAATAGGCCGAATTAAATGTTGAGGTACTGTAGTATGTTTCCATGCATGAATAAGGACATGGGAAATTTGAAAAGGAATAAAATAAGCTGGTTAACAGGGCATCAACTTGAAATACTCCTTAGGAAGGAGCCATAAGGTAATAAAATAAATAATCATACAAACCATGTTACTCATACCTGCAGGTTAGGTGTTACTTGTAAAATGTAGTGAGTTAATTAGTATTTAATACCACAAGTAACCTGGTATCGACAAATTGGGACGCGTTTTTTCAGGTTGTTCTTGGGTACAAGTACATTGAAGTAGGCTTCTGTGCATTTTCAGATAGCCTACAACATGATTTGAACAACAAGAAAAGATGAAAGCAAATTTAAACTCTGTATATATGAGCTCCCGAGGGGAGGATAAAACTGAGTGTTTTCTTGTGCTTCACCTCCTGTGATGAAATTTAATTAAACAAAATAAAAAAAAGCTTTAGAAAGAATGATGGCATAATTTAAAAGGAATAAGGGGCCTTTTGAGGCAAAATTTCCACAGGTGTTAATGACTATTCAGAATGAAGCTTGACACATTTTAAAATGGTAACCAGAGAAGCACTGGTTGATAGGCTGATGAGGATGCATTATCTGTGAAAGAAGCCAAGTCTTATAGGAAAACTGCATAAATAATTTAACTAGAAGCAAACTATGATACATTCACAACAACAGAGTCAAGAAATGCTAGAAGGCAGTATCAGATTAGTGTCAACATATTTTGGATTGTTCATCTTAAATATTTGTATACTGCAAAATGTTAAGGTTGGGTGGGGGGTATGATTTTTCAAACTTTTTTTTCACCATTAAGTGATTATGACTTTTAGAATTATCATAGTTTTGTAAGTTTAGATGTATTTTCTAAACATATGGAAAGCAGTACAAAAACAGGAAGGTACTGTACAGTTACAGTACCTCAAAACGTGCTCCTTTCTTGTTTGGCTCCGTCAAAGAGGTGTATTTACAAGGAATTCTACAGTGAATATTGTATACAATACAACTATTTTCTCCATATCTTTTGGACTGTTGATTAAACTTGACAGTAAATAATATTTGCTGGTTGCAAATCAAACTCCTACTCCATTGTCATTTTATTCTGATGTTTTTGATAACCTTCCTTTTAGGTAAGCTTTGAAAGAAACTATTTCATTTGTAGATTTAGCAGCACAAGTAGAAATGTGTACTACCACCTAGTGCACACAATGGCTTTCAGTACTACCATAATTTTATTAGATAATGTAAATACATTAACATTTACATGAGACACCAGGGTTTTACTCAGAATTGTATTAATGTATGCAGTTTAAGTAACAGTATACTTTAAGTAAGAAATGGATTTTGGAAGTAGTACAGTACATCATTCTGTATCATCCCGGGCCGTGGATCAATGTACTGTAAGTGAAATATGTTCAGGAAAGACATGAGACCTTTCCAATACACCAGATTTAACACAGGCAGATTTACAGGTGACAGGTCCTATAATTACAGCTTTAGTTCCTCAGTGAGGACAGGTGGCATGGCATCTGGCAATGGTATCACCAAGCTGGTACTTTTAAGAAGAGGGATCTGGTTTTAATGCCCTGCCATACAGTATGAGTGGTTCCACTATTCACAGCCAAAAAAGGAGAATGAAATTAAAAATTAAAACAGCAAACAAACTCGCAATCGCAATCCCTGAGATCATTCATTTGAACAGGATGCTATGATTTCATGTCCTTTGCATATTCTTAATTATGAACTCATTCATTGCTTGATAAGACACATATTTAAAGGATTTTTAAAACTTGTATTGTTTTTTTTTCCTTCACAGTTTTGGAATAAAACTGGAAGTCTTATGCACAAGCATTTACAGCAAGAGAGATGAGAAATCCTTCTTATGATAAATATTTTCAGAAAGATTTGTGTGCTCAGCCCTCATGCCTGTCCTTCATGATTCATTCTTCTTATTGCCTTCATGAAGTGTAATTTAATTTTTTGAACTTTGAGAATTTAATACATGGGAAATTTAAAGATTGAGCTGAGTATACACGAATCAATAGACATACAAAACTGAAAGCAGAAGTGAAGAAAGAGAAGAAAAATGTTGCGTTGTATTGCTGAGTCAAGACATTCATTAATGAGCAGTTGTTTATAATGCTTTTTACAGTGCATTTATCCATCAGGATAAGAGCCTTATAATGGCTATGACTAAAAAAGGGTCATGCCTAGGGTCAGGGTTGCACTCTGAGTGGTCCTAAATGAGGCAAAGGGAACTGGTGAAGAGATGAGAGATTAATCTAGTCAAAGTCTTTTAAAAAAGGTTTTCAGATTTCATGCGATTTTTAATGTAGTAGAAATACTACATTAATTGCTTATCCAATGTGTGTGTATCATACAGCCAGCCTCCAGTTTAAAATGAATGGCATCTGGCCCGGAGAGTTGTAAATGCTAGGGCAGCTGACTGTGCCCTGGATAGCTGAATATCCTCTAGAATTATCCCAAATATGAGAACAGGAGGAGTGGGCTCAAGGGACATGGACAATACATGGGAGGAAAAATGACACAGATCTGGGACACGTCCAAAGCATGTGGTTTAATAACTGGAGCTTGTTTGCTTTTGTCACAAGTTGAGACAAATCTGACCTAAGACAGATGAATGTGGCGTACAATTCAGGTTTTTATCCATTGCCTTCTTGCAATTCTCTGGTTAATTAACTTAATTGCTGGCTGTTCAATGCACTCTTAAAGATTTAGAAATGACAAACTTTAACACTTCAGTCAAGTAAAGCAGTTGACTGAATTGTGCAAACAAGAAAAAAAAGTTACTGAATAGCTTCCATTTAGGAGGGCTTTTTCTTACTGTTCCTTGAGCTATTGTAATGAACTACTCATTACTTTGTGCTGTAAAAAGCATTATCTGTAAGGAAATGACCAAGACATTCATCACTTATCTGTATTCTTTCTACAGCAAGTACTACTCCTATAATAATTGTGTTTTCTGATTGGGTTACTTTGTTGCAGCCCCAGTGGGTATAAGAAATGAACAGAAAATCTAAGGTTTCCTAAAGGTAAAAAGTAAAGCTGGCATAATTTACTGTAATGAACAAGGAGAACATCAATGAATTCAAAGTAATATAAATGTGAATATGAGTAATATAAATATGAATATCTGATCAAGTACGAAAGCAACCTAAAATTCCACATTGAGAATGTAAGTACTTAACTGTTTTTTCATGCTTTGGTATACTGTAATTCCTTTAAATTGTTCAGTAAAACGGTTCTTTAATTTCCTTTTCCACTTTTGATTTTAGAGAGTGATTTTAAAGTTTTGATCTTTCATTACAGTGTCAAATCGATGTCAGATGAAAATGCCAACCATAAGTACTGTTCCATCTTCGCTGTTAAGAATTTCCATCTATGGAGAAAAAAAATGTATCAAAGACAAGTGGATCTTCAGTGCACATTTTACAGAGACACACATTACATAAAACAGAATTACAGGATATAAAAAATGTAAGAGGAGGCAAAGCATTTGAATGTTTCTGATATACAGTATCAGACATTTACACAGGGCCTAGGAACAGACTATGCTTGTTTTTTTTACTGTGTTTAAGAACACAGCAGCTGTGTATAGACGCTGAAGAGACTGAAATCCAACAGGGTTTTAAAGCACAGGGAATTCAGGGACCAGTTTCAAAGACGTAGAGTAATTTTTGATGGCGATAGCACCTATTGCTCTCCTTCCGGGGAGTGGGAGGATAATTATATGTTTTTTATGTCAACAGTTCAACGGTGGCAGGAGAGATCCTCCTCCTGCAGAAAAGGTTGTTATGGAGACAGGTGTTCTTCAGCAAAGTGAATGTAAAGGCTGAAGGGATCTCTTTCTCTCAAAGTTTACAGTGTTTCTGTACATATTGGGTTTATCAACAACTCAGTAAATAATTGGTGTCCCCTAAATATAAAGACAGGTTTATACTCCACCCTCACTCCCCAAATAAACCCAATCAAGCTACAGATGAAGCCAATTAATGCAAAACAAATTGTACATCTCACCTTGTAGTCTAGAACAGATATGCATTAAAACCATTATGTACTGTACATGTATGGCTTAGTCGTTTCTCGAGTTAACGTATAATTATTTACAGAGTGTATAGTTAAGGAAGCAGAGCTGTCAGTTGTAATAACAGTGTCTGTAAATTTGAAAAGGAATGATCTGTATCAGAAGGAGCCGTCATATCAATGTCTACTTCATGCTCGTGACCCACATTGCTCATTGAGGTTTGAAGGTTTCAGAAGTAAGAGCATGGAACAAGCTAATGTCAGATATTTAATGGTTGACAGGCTGTCTTTCTTTTGAGTGTATCTTCTTAAAAGGTGGTTAATGACACTGTTTTAACATTGGCTGCTCATTCTTCTGTTTCAAAGTTTTACAATACCACCATTGCATTTTCCTATTTAATTTGTCACATACAGTTCATTACATTTCACCCAGAGATGGGTTTGAAGAAAATATTGAACCTATTGCATAAGGCCCGCAGAGATCGTTAAAGGTATAATGCGAGGGGGGTAATGAAGATTTCACACAACTACACAGAACAGAAGTTAATTCCTTGTGAACACTCAGGATTCCAGACGTGACGGAAGGATGATGTGATGACAAGGAGGAATGAAAAGTTACAGAGATGTGTATACTGAAGATACATACGGAAAGATGTGTTGATAGTTGCTTGTCTTGGTCTAGCGCTTTTCCTCCCAAAGGATCCCAAAGAGCTTCATGTTAGTGGAGAAGACCCACTTGGCTTGCCCCTGAAGTACAGCAGCCACTATGCACACGAGTCCAAAGTGTCTAACTCAAAGTAGAATTTAGCCATGACACACAGTTAACACCCACACTCTTAACAGTGCCAATGGAGTTTTGATTTGGAACACTTCCTACAGCACAGTGTCCCTGGTCACAATACTAGGGTAATGGTTGCGAAAGTCTTGTCTAGAGAGAAGAGTGCCACCTACTGTTCCACATGTACCACTTACAGCAACCTGTTTGTTCTTAGGTTTCTCATCCTGCTAATTGGTAAGGCCCAGCCTTGCTTAGCCTCTCTGATATGATGAGATCAGGCTACAAGGTGGTAATGTTGCTGTACACATGGCCTATCAAACGTTCAGCATGCAAAATCATCAGACCTGATTTTCCTGTATTTACATTACCCTTTGATTTGAATATTTCTGATTGTGTGGTTTGAATTGTAGGCTTTACGTATACCTTATTTTCAAAGATGTAGAGTGATTTTTGATGGCGATAGCACCTATTGCTCTCCTTATTTTGTCTTGATTATGAAATTCAGTAGTAGATGCTCTTACAGAGAAATGAAGTGCAGAAAAACTTTTCTTATGACATGTATAAGATGAATGAAGATGGCTGCGGTATTGACCTGGAAAGATCTTTAGATTAATTATTATGGTAAAGGTTCACCTAGAAGGTAATTTATCTTTGAGTGTAAGTCCTAGGCGTGGCTTTGAGACATTTAAAAGGAGTATACAGTATCACAATAATGTTACATCTATTATATGAAGCAGTGATTTATTTCAAAACCAAAAGTTTGTTAAATGGACTTAAGAGATTTGACATAGGGTTAATTCTAGTCCCTTACCAAAAATCTGCCATTTCTCATGAGCTGTTAAATTAATTAGCATTAAATCTTGAGCTACTGTAAAAACCCGTTGTTTGAAAAATTCTATTAAAAGTATTAGACTAAAACATTTCTCTTCAAATGTAATAAGGCACATGGTATAAAAGTCTTGGTTTTAGTAATGTTTAATACTATAGCTCAAATGATTTTTTAAAGTTCTTAGTTGTGCATTTTTTGCCTTTCTTCATTTCCTTTAGTTTTTTTTAATTGTTATCAACATTTTGAATTATTAAATTTAAAAAGCCCCAGTGTTATTCTCAATGTGGTATTGATTAAACTCAGCTTCATTGCACTGAATATTGACCTTCCATTCAGTAACACTAAAAGAACAACCCTCTGTATAAACATTGTTTGTTTGGGAGCAGAGTCCTGTGCTATTTCTTTTTTACTATTATTTATTGCTGATGTTGATTTGATTTTTTTTTCTTTTCTAGTATGGATCAAATGCAACACCACCTTAAGACTTATCTTTTTATTACTACAAAGCTAAATCAATCCAATATCACTTTTTTCATTTGTAGTTTCATTAAATTAAAAATTGTACCATAGATGTTTTCTTGATTTTGCTTATCAGTTCAGGGTTTCTGTTGTTTTTGTCCCATTGTTTTTCCCACGACGCAGGAAGGCTTCTTATGACCACATGTGTGGTTTCATTTCTTTGTCCGTGCCGGGCTTGATTGTTTTCCTAGGTCTTGAGCCAGGATGACCAGTGCTTAGAAAGGAAGACATTGTGCTGATGTCCAGTGACAGCAGGGTTTGAACTGCTGCAGCCTTGCTTATCCTGACTTCTTGCTGTCACGCCCTCTGTGACCAGAGGCCACTCCTACTCTGCCCTGTCCCTAGTTTCCTGTGCTTTGTTGTCTTTCCGGTGTCTGTCCCTCTGGGGCTATATATTTCCGGGTCACTGATTCACCTTCGCTCAGCATTGACGTTCGGATGTCCTGAGACCCGCCTAGCATCCAGGTCGCCCCACGTCCGCTGCCTGAGGGCATTGGTTTCTATATGGCTCCTGAACTGCTGAGCCTGGGTTAATCCCCCGTTCCACCACTACGCATATGGGTCTATTTCCGCTCTCCTGCTTCTCCACAGTTCTTCCCATCCGACATCCGTGACAGTTGTATATTTTCTCATTATTTACAAGAAGAAAATCCACAAAGCATTGTTCTCCACCTTCTTTCTTGACTCAGAACTCTTACTGTATACATTACCATCTTCTGCTTCAAGCTAAGGGTGTTCTTTTCATTTTGCAGAGTGGTGGTCTGTGCCCCATATCATCGCAGTCCTAGGGAGTACACTATACTGTATGTCATTGCATTACCACTACCATATTGCAGTAATGATCAAAGACATAAACCAGCGCTTAACAAGTGGAGTAATAGTTTGCCTAAGTTAACTTCTGCCCAGGGTCTGCTTTTGAACTTCACCATGTCAACTGAACAGGTGAGGAAACTGCTGCATCTAGGAAATGTACATCTTTTTAAATATGCATCTTGAAGGTTCATATACAGTAGATCTGGTTTATAAGAGATGGACAGAATGGCCGTGCAGGGTTCAATTAGATCTGGAAAGAGAACATCTCTATGAAAGAAAAAAGAAGAGCAAACATGCAGTAGGTTGAAGCTGGATTTATGAAATGTCACCATCCAAACAGTAGGCATAGTCCAAGGCAGCATGGCCTCAATCTTGCTGAGGGGAGGTTGACCTTGACAAACCAGAAAATGCATCAGGAATTCCTGTCTTTTTAGAGTGGAACACTGAAATTGAATACTCTGCATGAAGGATGAATTTACATTAAAGTCGTTGCTCATCTTTAAGTATAGTACAATCATTAGGAGCTGAGAACCAATTCCCCTGTAATGGGATTTCTCATTTGAAACATAGTATATTATTCGTGTGGTGTTTTTAATTAAAACATTACTTATTTCACATTAAAATACATTGAGTGTATCCATCTGAAAATTCACAGCAATTAGTTGACTTTGTATACCTACTGTACAGTAAAGAACAGTAATGGATGAGTAAAAAACACTGAAGTTTGATTTTGATGCATTGTACTGTTTTCTTTTTCCTGTTAGCACATGCATGACTTAGACTTTACAGTGGAAACGTCATATTGATGCACAATGAAAATACAAATGTCTGTGTTACATCAGTAACTCAATGGGAAAATACATAGTTATTACAATGTAACAATACATAGTTAATATAATAATTATTTACATTCAATAGTGAGTCAATTGGTTTGTTGATGATTAATTGTTTGAGTAGTATTGTTTCTTAGGACAACAAAATATAGTTCTACCGTGTTATAACATGAAATTTTATAGTATGGAATCAAATATACTGTAACACAGCAGGTCTGGTGCTTCCTTTCTCCCTCTAATGCAAATAGACTATAAACATTGCAAGTAAACAGTATGATGCACAGAAGATGCCAACTGGCTTGTTCATTAAAACCTTGTTGAAATTAAACTAGTTGTGGTGGACAGAATGAGACGTGGAAGTAGAGAAGCCTTTCCAAAACATACACATTACAGAGTCTATGTAGTGTAAAAGGGTTAAGGATAATCTAAAATATGTTATGGTATTATAGACTCCAAAGCATGTTTCTCGATTAAATAAATGCTGTACTGAAGAGCATGAATGTGACTTTTTTTTGTTTGAGTTCTGGAAGAACAGGGAATCCAGGTTTTACAAAGCATTACAAACATTTATGCAGCTGTAGAAACTGTGTAAGTGTTGGGTTTGAGGCTGGGATGTCCATGTATCTCAGTCAGATTTGAAGATAGCTTTGTATTAAAAAACGTTGTAATCAAGGACAAAATCTGGTTCTGTGTTCTTGCCTTTTATCTTGCTAAATATTTTCTGAGGCTGTGCTGAAATTCCATGGCTCCTGACCTTGGTGTTTGATCCACAACTGCCGTGGAGTTTTCAGATTGTGTAACATTTGTTCACTCCTCTTCTGATACCAGACTGGCACCACTGCTGAGATGTACTGTAGGTGACCCCGTCACTATTTTTGATTACTGCTTGTTGTTGCTGCAGTCGTTGCCTTTTTGATTTGTTAGGGCTTATTGATGGAATGATGAGCTTAAAGTCTTAGCAGTTCGCTTGCTGCTTGTGCTAGTCCCTCTCCTTGACTTTGCTGGTCTTGTTCTGCTGTCTCTCTCCTCCCCTTTTTTTGATCAGCTTTCAGACTTTTACCTGTGACTCTGCTGCCTTTGTGTGATCTTTACTGTAGTAGTACAGTGGTGTGTGACTTATTTAACTTGCTTTGGTAGAATATGTTTTTTTAGCTGTTTATACAAAAATGTTTAACTGGTCAAGGCATCAGACCTTGTTGCATAATGAGGATGTTCTACCTTTTATAATCAGATTTTTTCAAATTGTAACATACTGTAGAAATATTTTGCATGCAATGGCATAAATCTTTTATCTTTAAGCAAATGTGTTAATGTTGGAATGTCTTCTAAAGAATATTTGAGCTAGCTGTAATTCCTCTTCTGTTGAGGCTTAACAGCTGTGTTTTCTAAGCATTTTACTTAGTGATCTGATGCCTTTGAGCTTTCAGAAGGTCCCTGAAAATGACACATGAAACATTGGTGTTTGAAGAATGTCATGACAGGATAACAGTGCAGTAATGGACCAATTAAAGTGTCCTCTTCCATAATGTTGAAGTATTTTTATTCTTATCACACAATTCTTGTTTTCTTCTATCTTGGTCTTTTCTTACACTTTGCTCTGATTTCCCATTCTTTAGTTGTCTGACTAATTTCTCTTCCATTTTGCATTTAGGCCTCTTATTCATTCAAAGCAACTTAAGGTTCACTATATGGGAACAAGCAATATAGAGAGTTGTAGCAGGTAATTTATCACAACATTTTTCTTCTCTATATTTCTTCTGTATATATATTCTCCTTTTTATACAGATACAATTATACTTTTTTTTACTAAAAGTACAATTCCTTCAGGGTTAAGTGTTAGATAAAAACAAAATGGCTTACGTATCAGTAGATTTCCATGTGATTGTTCATAAATAATTAAAACTTTGAAAAGTTTAGAACAATGCAAAAATTTCTAATTTGTGCACAGCAGGATGTGTTCTAATTAACTTAACGCCTGTATATTGTAAGCATATTTTGTACTAAATTAATACAAATTGAAAGAAAAACTGTCATCAGCTTTTGGTTGTTTTTATATCATGTTGTTTCTACAGTATATTCATAATAATTTTGAATAATATGAACATCTTAGGTAAGGTATTGTAGGTTGCCTTTGGTATAAAATACTCTACTGAGTCATCTATAGGCCATAGCTTCTGACCTGAAATGGCCTCAATAACTCAATCCTACAGTATGTCTTTTTGGTTTGAGAAGATGTGACATTACACACTCTGATATATTGGTTTCATATTTGGAAAGCTATAAAAACATCTCAAGGGAAATGTGCATGCAACTACTGTATGATCAACACCTCCAAACCTGTGTGACTTCTGGATTGTGGGATTTTTTCCTTTCATTTTATGCTTGACAGAGACCTTGTAGCTTGAATATCAGACCTTGTGTCATGTGTCAGGACCCGCCTATGAACAATCTGTTGAATTTTGTCTATATTGTTTTTATATTAAAGTAGTGATGTATATTAGTATACCTGTCTGATTTGTCAGTAAAGAAGGCATTTTGTTTTTGATATAGCCTACCAGCAGCACTTAAGGTATAGTTATATGATTTATGGTTTATGTGAACTATGTTAAAAGTTTAAGAAATATAACCTTTCCTTTACCTTTCACCTCAATGTGTAGGAATTCACAAAGTTGTTCACAAAATCCCCCATCCCCATTACTATCCTGTTTATACGGACATCCTGTATGTCCATAACTCAAACGAGAATTATTTGCTGGTGTTGACGCACTTAAGAGTTTATATCCTTAGAGTGGGCACCTCCTTGGGATTCAGACATTTTAGTTCAAAAGTATGGTATATTATTTTTTACATTTATACTCTTCACTTCTCCTAATAATCTATACAGCATATCACTGTGAATTATAAATGTAAAAAGAATTTTCAATGAAAAGAACATTTTAGCGCAACGATGAGAAATTGTTTTTATTAAGTATTTATTTAGTGGGTATAGTCACATACCACTAACACAACAGCTCCTGTCTTCAATAAATAATTGAATTATTGATAATGGGAAAACACAGGGCTTCTTTTGAGTGACAGCTGCCTTGCCCCTCACAGTTTGAACGGTATGTTAACCTATTTTAATTCTTAAGTATGCTCTGTTCATTCTCCAGACGTTTGGAATGAATTTCATAACAGTAGTTTTACAAGGACTAGTTTCACACTCTTGATGTGTGATGTGGTTATAAAGTTTGCATCGAGCCCTATTTTTTGTAAGCCTTAATTAAAACCGAACAACAGAATTAAACAATAATAATTTAAATGTATTTAAATTTAAAGTTAAGTTAGTCTTTCTGTGCTTCAAAGAATGTATTTAACACTTTCTCCAACAAAATACAAGTATTCACTTGTAGTTTAAAATGCAACTATAACAGCATTCACCTCCTAATATTATTTTGTGGATGAATTACAAATAATGTGTAGAGTTTTTTTAAATGAACATTTTTAATCAAATCAATAATTATTAAACTGAACAATTGAAAACCTGTGAATATCATATAAAGAGTTCAGGTGGGTACTGTAGCTGCGTCAGCATGCGTAGGCTGCAAAGGAACAAGTAATAGGTTTATTCCATGCTGAGAAAACAATGTTTCGGCCGTGGAGCCTTCTTCAGGTGTGTCATATAAAGAGTAACATACAGTATACAATTAGCTCAATTTTTCAGCCCCCCATTTCAGTACTTGACAGAAGCATCTTTTATCCACAGTTATTGCTATGAGTATTTCTAACTTCGTTTTTCTACCAACTTTGTGCAGTAGGGTGGTGTAATTTTGCCCATTTTTCCTGATAAACTTGTGTCTGACAAGTTCATTGGGGTAGTTAATGAACTACAATTGCCAAACCTTGCCATATATTTTCTGTTGGATTTAGAGGTAAGAATTTTAACTGGCCTTTACATTATCTTTTTAGAAAATGTCATTGTGGTTTTGGCTTTGTGCTTCAAGTCATTGTCCTGCTGAAATGTTAATTTTTGAGCCAGTTGGATTCTTGGGTTACTCAAACAGGTTTTTCTCCTCTAGGATTTGTCAGTACTTACACTATTACTTTTTTTCCTCAATCCTGATCCTCAATCAGTCAATCAGTCACTGCTCATGGGACCTTTCTCATAATATGATGCTGTCACTATTATACTTGACAACTGGGAGGTGCCATATAGAGTCAAATACATTTATTAAATAGATTTATTCAGAGGTCAAGTTAAAACACTTTGATCACTTTGATTACACACAGACCACTGCACTCTTTTTTTGAATTTTGAAACAGTTCCTTTGCACCTAAATTCCTTTAGGGTTGATCTAGCATGGGGAGGAACACCTAAGCAGTTGTTCTTATAAATATTCTAATTCTCTTATCTACGTTACATTCAATCTGCATTATTATCTTGATCATTTTGGAGTACATTGCGTAGATTGTGAATATAAAGACCTATTTGAAAGCACAGTGATTGCATGAAGCTCAGCAAACAACAAAATCAGGAAAGTTTGCAGGGGATGAATACATTTGCAAGACGCTGTATACAGACACGTTTTTAGAATAACTGCACATCTGATTTGAATTAAATTTAATGCTTGTGTTAATTCGTAAAATAAGGATAATTTTAAATAATTTGGTATAATACATTGAATATGTCTTTCTGGTATATTTGTGAAACTATATCCACTAGATATTATTTTCACTTTTGCCTTTCATATACTGTATAGAAATTCATAAAATACCTAAATAGAAGTTATTAAACATGTGATTTCCCAACCCTGTTCCTACAGGATCAGTCTGCCTGCTGTATTTCATTCTGGTTGAGCTCTCAATTACTTCACTGAATCATTAATTGAAATAATTAGCAATTGACATTTGCAATTGCTTTGTGCTCTTAAGTGGAGATGGTAACTGACAGCTCAGCTGGAACGAAAACCAACAGATATTTTGGTCCTTCAGGACCAAAGATGGCAGCCATTGAATTGGATCAGTATTTCTCAGTCGTGCTCCTGAGGGACCCCTGTGTCTTTTGGTTTTTGATACAGCTGGATTCTTAATCATAGGGTGAGTGATTTGAGTTTTCTATTTAAGGCCTTTTTCCTATTTGCTTTAATCTTCTAAAAATTGAATGAGATTTGTCATTGGCATGATCCCTGTATGAATAAATGAGTTTCAGAGCTGCTCATGTTGAGGTTTTATTAGCTGGAACTTGGTGAATTTGACTTAATCAGAAGGAAAAACACTCACTCACCATGGGTGTGTCTGATGCATTACTGTACCATTCAAGCCTGTGCCTGTTAATCAGAAACTGGTTTCCTGTTAAGACTTTGATTTTTGACTCACAAAATTGGGGAAGATTTTGTTTAACAGGTTGAACAGAAGTTCATAGTGTTTTAAAACTGTGACCCAAGTGAAGAAAAAAGTGAACAAGCAAGCCAATCACTTATACAGTAGGCACCAATAAGTCCAGGTAATAAAGGGCCTATTTAGAGCAAGCAGACACAGGGGTAGATTAAGAACTGCTGAATTAGAGAGCCAATCATAAGAACATAAGGTTAAAATGAGGCCAACCAGTCCATCTTGCAAGTTTGGTAGTTAGTAGCTAATTGATCCAAGGATCTCATCCAGCTCTGGATTGTTTCTGGAAAGAAGCCCGAGTATTAGCTTTAATTGCATGGCTGGGCCGCTAGTTTAATACTCCTTAAACTCTAATTGTATTTCTCCTCAGGGTTAAATACACTTCCACTTGCATCATGCGGTCTGTGTTTTCACCGTTTACTCTGTTGGAGTCCACTGGGTTGACTTTGTCATGAAGGATTCCTCAGTAGTCTTCTCTTTCTTTGACATCTTTGGAAGTGTCATGATTGTTACACAAGACTGTAAAACCTGACATAATTTGTTACACTTTTTATTTTTAATCCAAATAATTACTCCTGTGTCCTAATGTGGAGACAAATGTTTGATTTTTTCCTAGTTGCATCAGGAAAAAAAAGTCTCATGGCTGTGCACCCTTAAACTCTAATATAGTTCAAACCCTTGCAATGTCTTGCAAATGAGCTCATCTCTGTGACACTGCACTGTTTGCAATGACTGGATAGTTACTGCCTCCAAATTGTTTTTTCAGTCTGTCCGGGTGGTGGGGGATGGGGCTGAAGGTATTTTCTCCTGCCCCTTTTCCTCAGTCTGATATCTGATATGTCCCCAGAGCCTATTGTAGTAGGTGCTAAAGTTGTAATAGATCATGAATCTGAAGTGAATATTTAACATATTGTGATATATAAAATTAATAAAAATATCAATAGAGTATACACGTTAATTCAATTTTTATTTTTTATTATTGTCCAGAAGCTGAAAATGTCAAGATAAAGACATTTCTGTAAGCCACCTCTGCAAATCAGCATTCCCCATTGTGTATTCATAGCATTTCCTACATGTATGTACTGCAATACACTGCATTTGTCTATATTAAATGTTCAGGTGGGGAGCTGCGACAGTATGCATAGGCTGCAAAGGAACAAGTAATAGGCTTATTCCATGCTGAAAAGAGAAGAAGGAAATCACAAGATTTTATTTGCTACTATTTACCTAGTCTTCACCTAGTTTTGAATTTTATCTAAATATTTTGAATTGCAGTTGCAACTTCTACAGTACCAGTGTTTGATAATGCACATAATTTGGATGATGATTCATCTGGTTTACTAAATCATTCATATAATTAATATAAATGAAGAAGAGCAGTGATCTTAGTACAGATCTTTTTTGTACTAATGAACCAGATTTGAGCATTTACCACTTATTTGTACTCACTATGTACTTCTTATTAAATATTCTGACATCAAAAACATGCATATTCCATGTGTATCTTCTGCTTGTAAGTTAATACTCTTCTCTAAAAAAAAAACATTTTGAAGAAACTTTATTAAAACCCTTCTGAAAACCTATATACGCAATATCTTGTGCTTTGTGACGGTCCATTACTGTTGTTGCTTGTTCAAAGAACTCTGTCAAATTAAATTCTCTTCCAAATCCATGTTGACTATTCCCTAGGATCCTAATTCTGTCACAACACTAGAAGATTATAAACTTAGTTGGTCATTTCCCACATTTTTTACAAAAAGAGCACAACAGAACAATGAAACTACGTACATATCAAAGGACAATAACAATACACTACAGTGTGTATACAGTGTTTCAAAGTGACCCCATTTTCAGGAAAATCACATCTTTTGTGTATTTTTGTCTGGTCTGTCATTTTCTGTTCTGTAAATTTTCTGTAAATAAGTGTTTGTTACAGTAAAATTTCTCCTTTTTAACAGATGATAATGGAAGTGTGCAGAATGAGAATTTTAAGTATATAGACTTACTCCTGGACGCTGTTATCTTCAGTTCATAATCTCCTGTGCTTAACTAATTATAAACATGGTTATCCAGTTTAAACAGACTTGCCACCAATCTGTATTGTTATTATTAAACGCATAAGAAGTAAAATATAGTTTGCTCTTTCTAAAGTAGCAACTACAGCAGAGGCTTTCAAGAAGTCTCATTTCTTCGTAAGATATTTTGCCAGGAACTGTGTTGAGTTCTCTAAGCTTTTTGTAGGTGAAATATGATCGATGAAGTGGACGTCATCCTACTTCATCACATTCACTAGCTGCCAGTAGTTATTAATCAATCTGTGGAAGAGTAATATTTCCACTGTAAAGTCAATTCTTTTGACATCCTATTTTCACAGCTCTTTCTAGGAGTTACACATATACAACCTGAGAAGCACAAGTAATTAAGGATCTTTTCTGGAGTACAGTATCTACTGGTTAAATTTGTTATTTCTGCACCATGGACACTCATAGTCTGTTATCTTAGCCTCACTTAAAAGTGAAAAAAAGCACATTTGTGCATCACCAAGCAATGAAGTGTGAAGTAAATGGTTTATTAAGTAATTTTAGAAAATCCAGCACGTTATTGTGAGCATTTTTCAAGTACCCTGTACTGGCCAAATTATTAGATTGCAGTCACAACGAGCTCATTATAGTTGTTTTCAAAGGCAGCAGTAAAATTAAAAAAAAAAAAATTAATTTCAACAGATAAGTATAGGTTGATTTTTTTTGCATGGGGCAACTCATGCTAAGAAATAAGCTCATATTGTGTCTTTGTAAGAGTCTCTTAGATCATTATAATTGCCAAGGAGAGGAAAATTAACAAACCCCATCTCATAATCTCAGTGCTCTTTTCTGCTATTATGGAACACATTACATTTAATCTTTTCCTCCTGTATCAATGTTTTTTTATATCCATTAAGCTAAGAGAAGCAAAATGTTGAATACTAAAAAAAAGTACTTAACTACAGCTACACGTGAGTTTTTGATTTCAAGTGGCTATATTATTTAGTGCTTTGATGCTGTAATTATTTATATTTCTTTCAGACAACATTGTTGTTTCTTGTACAGATGGTAAGAGAAGTGCCTAGACTGAGATTTTACATATATTATAGGGGTTACTGGACTTAATCATAATTAAACATTGAAAGGAATGATTCATGGGTCTTAATGGAGGAAAGATTTGGTCTATGTTACTTAATCAGTGACCTATTAGGAATCTGCTTTTTAAATATAAAATTGCCTTTCCATATCTTTCATTTTTATAATGGTTTTGGTCTTTGGTATATTTTTCAGGGGTTCTTGCTGGAAAATGTTGATTACTTGCAGAAACGTTAGCCAAGGAATACAGTGCAAAAGTATAATATATTAAAAATATTAGTTGTATATCTGTACATCCATCCATTGTATACGGTTTAAGGTAGGATACAGGCTAGAGGGGACACCAGTCCATCACAGCGCACAATAGACACAAACACACATTTTCTCAGAAGTCAATTAACCTACCAGTAGACCTTTAGACTGTTGGAGGAAACCGGAGCACCCAGAATAAACCCATGCAGAAATGGAGAGAACATAACTTCGCACAGAAAGCCACACTGGAAATAAAACCTAAGGCCCCAGCACTGTGGATCAGCAATGCTAACCATGACGTCTGTATCTGTGCATACGCTGATAAATGTACATATAGTTCCTGTCATTATAATTCAGAAGCTACAGTTGAATAAAAGCATAACATTGTGAAGTGTTTCAGATGACTTAAAGAAATTCATATTTGGAATATGTTAAGAGCTGGGTCATATTTGTCCTAAATGAGGCAGTAACACCACTTGCAATTTTAAAAAATACTGTTCTTTAATGTGCTTTGGGATTTTACGCAGCTGTTTGTATTGGAAAGGGAACTGAAAAAAAGACAAGAAAATTGCTCAAGTGTGACTGATGGTCATTAACAAACAGAATCAAGATGAGAAATATAGCAGTGCTGTAACCACTGCTTCTGTATGTCTCTTCACAACCACTTCTCTGAGCACATACTGCACAGTACACCCAGGCTGTCCCGTGGGGACTGCCACATCACCCCTTTTTGCAAAGGGTATAAACAGAGCCTGTGACATGGTGTATATACAGACTTTCAGAAGGCTACTGATGAAGCTCCTCATAGGAATAATTCTTAAACTGCAGTGTGCATTCCATTTTAGTAATGAATATAAAGAGTTAAGCTAAATATTATTTGTGATCACTGTGGTAGATGACTGCTGTGTTACTATCTATTATGATCAGTTTGTGGACTATGAAGAGTAAGGAAGATCCTTAGTGCCAAAAACACTCGAAATTTGAGTGCATTGATATGGGCCATTAGCCAGGTGGGTCTTACAAGGTTTCTATGTCCTCTGGCTTTCCAGATGTGTCCCCGGGCCTTGGCAGACTTGGTTGTGCCAACTGCTCGGCAAAGTCCACAGCTGAGGAGACTTCCCAAGCTCAGATGGTTCATGTGCAGCCACCGTAACAGGGCTCACTGGCACAACAGAGAATCTCACAGAGCACAACTGTTGTAGTGCACCAGATCTGAGGCTTGGTGGAGGACACATGCTTCAAAGCGCAATGCATGTAAAGCACTTGTCGGTAAGATCCAAAGTTCTAAGAGCAGAAAGCACAAGTGAAACTCAAAGTTAAATAATAACTAAAATGATGGAAGAGAGGAAAGAGCAAATCCATTTTTTCACAGGAAGAATTCTGCTATGGGTTTAGCAGAATCAGGGTGTATAAAAAAAGAATGCAATGCAGAAGTTTTTGTTCAGTGAATCAGAGATGTGCTTTCAGGGGAATGGCGTGACAAAAAATAGTGACAAGTTGCCTTGTTCATCTGCCATCAGAAAAAGACGAATGAACAGCAGGAAGTGACAGATTTAGATGGACAACTGTAGTGGACAGCTAGGGCTTAGAAGTGTCTCATTCTGTAATGTTGGTATTTTGTCCGAGAAGGAACGTCCAGTTATCAAAAAAATTAAAATTTTCAAAAACAAATAAAAACTTAGTTGAAAAAATTACCTCTCATGAGCTCTGTAGAAAACCAAGCAGACATAAGAAAATTATTCCAAAGTTAACCTTTAATGTATTTAATATATTTCCTACACCTCCCCCTTATGGACATTGTCTAGACTTGTACTCAGTCCTTGGTTAACTGGTATATTTTGACTTGGAGAAGGACGTTGTCACTTCCAGTGAAGAGAACATACAGTACAGTTCCTAAGAACAGATCCAGCTTCAATTTGTTACTGTGCCTTCCTTCCACTTCCACTTGGAAAGCTGCCACTTTAGAGACGATGATTGCAGTAGCTTTCTATGGGCCAGGCAGAAATGAACCAATTCTAAACCATATTACGGTATATCTACAGTTTTCCTGCATTTTGCAAACAAACAAATCTCAATATTTTGTATGTTTGCAAAATATCATTTTCAGATGACATTTTAATATCTCATCAGCTTTCAGCATGTGGAAATAGCAGGAGGGTTGTTATCTGGGGAAGATGACACTTTCCTTGCCTCCCTTGTCAATCAGACAAAGGTTTTGTAAGAAACAAGAGGTAAACATAAGGTATATTTTGATTCAATGCAACAGTCATTCTAATCGGTAAACATCTAGCCTGAAACAAATGCTGTTAAGTGCTAAATTGTTACTTAAGACAAATTAATTCGATACTTCTGTGCAATAACTGTCAGTTGTGTAACATTTCTTGAAACAAGTGAATTGTGAACAATAAAATGCGCTGGCATGCTCCCTTATGTGCAGTATGACTCTGACCACTGTAATCCTAGTTGGAAAGTAATTATAGTCAATCCTGTCCAGTTGTATACTGTAATTATGGCCCACCACAGAGAGCTGCCAATGCTTGCTAAAAAGGCATATGACAAGTGTGATTATCTTTATTACCTTATTAAACATTTCATGCAGGATTTGAGATCTATGTAATTTGAGATAGAATCCCTTGGAAACAGATTGCATTAACATTAATACATTTTTATTTGTAGTTCTACCTCCATTAACTTATTGGCAATTTTATTGTTTTACCAATGCCAATTTTATAGATTAAAGTATCCATATCAGCTTTGATGTAATGGACACTGATTGTTATTTGTCATTTTTATATTTTCTCCTATGGATTCCAAAATATGTATGTGCAGTTTAACCTAAAGCAACTAAAGTTAAACTGAAGTTAATTACACCATTGAGAGAAGGTTTAGTAAGAATACTTGTACTTTTTTTAATTATTTCATTCCATTTAAATATGGATATAATTAACAGAGGTAGAGACCATACATTGTGCTCAGATTTTTTACTTTTTCTTGGCCTTGAGGGAATCTTATCTATCTCTCAATTCAGAAGTGTTGCAGTGCATGCAAATGCCAAAGTTGTTTTTTTTTTCTCACTAACGGTATTTTAGTTACAGTTCACAGAACTCTGCCAGGATGAATTGAGTAAGTGTAATCATTGCAGAAGTTCTGGACTGCCTTTTTTAAGCATACATCCTCAGTATTTCTTATGACAGTGTGTTTTTGGTTACATGTTCTGCTCTGGAGCAGGTTACCTATGCAGCGCTTTATTAAGGGCGCCTTGAAATACTGAGGAAACAAGTGATATACGTTAGAGGGAGGGTAATAAAAGTGCTGGATTAGTCAGTGCCTATCATCTTCATCTGAACCTTACTAAAATGTTAGTCTGCAGCAAGCTGTTCTTTCCTACAACCCACAGTTGTGAATGGCCAGCAGCTCATCCATTGCTACATACATTTTTAATTTTGGAAGCTAAAGGAGGACACCTAAGTACAGGGTGATACTTTTATGTGTGATCTTGATTTGTAGTACATTTTAGTTCTGAACATGTACTGTATTACATTGCCTAAATGGTATATTTTTAATAAGAAGAATGCGTGATCTTAATATATTCCTTGATTTCTGCAGAGGTTAATATTGTCCTGAATAAGACGGCATACTGTATATGCTTGTTTCAAAATCTTAATACTGTATACAATATGTATGATTTTGTTACATGTGCTTATTCAGGAGAAGCTCCTGTTGGGTAGATTGTTAATTTATTTTCATAACAATTGTCCATTAGCTAATTAAAAAAATAAAATAAATAAAAAGTCCTTACCACCAGCACACAATAGGCTTGTTCAAGTTCACAAACTAGAAACCTGACCTCCTTTCTGCTCAACAGTGTGGAATACTGTACATTCTGGTTAGCAATTAAGAAGCCTTGAGAATTCAGATTATATTGCATATTTAAAAATAAATACCTTAAAAAAGAAGGACTGTGTGGGCTGTGACATCTTTCTGACTGCCTTCTTTGACAAATTTAAATTCTGTTCCACAATAAACACTGTCTTGTTTGTAAGAATGCTCTGCCTGCTATTTTAAAGAAAGCAATGCAATGTTTGTGCATTGGGTGTTGAATTTTGCCCCACTTAGTTCTTTGTGGCTCATCTAATCGAACTGAGGTAAGGAGTGGAGACACAATCAGGGTGGCAAATAAGCTCAGGTCTTTTTGCTCAAATTATATTTCCCCAGAGAATGCAGTATTCTAATTACTTGCTAACATTACAGGTCAGCGGTTAGCATTTGTGCTCAAGTGGGAAACACTGGAATCCAGAACTTTCCTAAATCTATAGTTACAATTAATATTTTGTCAGTTGTAGAAGAAAACATATTTATTTCACTTGACAAAGTGCTGTTTTTTTTCAAAGCGGTTATAGTGTTCTGATTTCCCTCAGCCCTGAATAAATACTGTATGTATTTCACTGCTAAGATAGCTGGCTCACTGTAACTGAAGATAACAGCTTAGCAGTAAAATAATTTGATTAGAATACTGTTGGGAATGGGAGGAGTTTGACAAGGAGGAACATCTGGCAGTCTGAAGTGCCCATATCTGAAATGTGTTCCTGCAGCTGGAGTATTGTTTGTCCAGCCGTGCAAACAAATGCAACTTAAAAGGTGTACCCTCTATAAGGTAACCTCGCTCCTCCCTTTCATTAATTGGCTTCTGATAGAAAAGTGAATCTGAAGTTCACAGTGAACAGTTTGAGATGCGTTTGCCAACAGAACACTCATTTCCTTTTTAGTGCTGCAGAAGGGCCCTGGAGGAGTAATTACTTTAAGGAACCTAATAAAGAATAGATTAAGCTTCAGCTTTGAAGAACTCATCTCAAAGGGCCCAGAATCTGGTGTCTGAAGGCAATATTCTAAAGTATTAGAAACTGGTAGGGAAGAAAAAAAAAGACGTGTGGGTGATTTAGGTCATTGTACTGTAAGAAGGAAAAACTATGCTGGTTTCGGAACAATATGACAAGACAACATGGAGACAATATGTCTGTCAGTTGAACCAGTGTTTAAGTGAGGCGAAGCAGTTAGAACTGAAGCAATTGAATGCCTTCTTCCAGCTTTTCAGGTGCTGCTGCTTTAAATAGACCTAGAAAACCCGCATACTCACAAATTCTTCAGTACCAAGACTGGACACCCCTGGTCTAGCAATACAGACCGATATTATTGAGACAGGTTACTTATAGAAAAAATCACTTAAGAATATAAGTTATGCTTATGGGGGGGGGGGGAGATTTTCAGACAGCAGATTTAGACAGGTGTTTTACTTTCAGAACCTTTCTTCCACAAGGTTATGCAATACAACCATTTATCAAAAATTCAGATAGAAAAATTGGAGAATTCTGTAAAATTTTGCCTTGCTCTCCAGATGAATTGACATTGGGTAGAAGATGTGTTGTTGTGGTTGCTTTTTCCTCTATCATGAGATGCTACAAAAATCTGAGGGCAAGAGGAAAACTGCAGTTGGCTCCAGCTGTATTATTACGACTGATGCAATGATACTGAAAGTGAGTTTTAGTAAAACATGCAACTATACATTGAGCATTTACTGCATAAAGAAAAATGTGAACACCTTTAAGATGATGAGTATGGGAGAAAACAAAAATTGGCCTTTCCAAAATAATTGCATCTTTCTAAACAGATTGTATAAAATTATTCACACACTAGCAATCAATATTTCGTTAATTCTCCTCTGGCTCTGACAGCCTAGAGACAGCTCTTCCTGTAGCCGTTTTAAGAGATTCAGGTACTTTTCTGGAGGGATTTGTGACTATTTCTCCATCTTCAGCTCCTTCAGATTGTACACTTTATACTTGTGAACTGATTTCTGGTTCATGACACAGATGCTCTATTGCATTGGGATCTGGAGAGTGTGATATGTAATCATCAATGTTGAGGTTTTGTAATACCCACTACTAACATTCGTATTAGTTTTCATGTTTTCATTTTTACTGAATTTACAGGTTACTACATAAAAGATGTGCATATATTTGGAGCCTTTGATATAAGAAAAAGCTAAAATCATATTCTAGTGAAATATTAACCTATATTTGCTATAGGATTGTACATGTAAACCTATTTTTATTGGCAAAATTATTCATTTAAAAGAGATGATATTGAAAACATTAAACACTCAGCAGGCTTATTATTTGAACTGTAGTAAGAAAAAGTGAATCCACTTATTGATGAGTTTATTAACGTGAATTCTGGCATGCAGGCAGTGTAGATCTTTTCTCTTTATTGTGTCATAAATATGGATGAAGGAAATTGAATTTAGTTCTAAATTCTTTCTATAACATTGGCATTTAGGGAATGCATATAAATTAATAAGCACGACTGAGCAAAGAAATATGTGGAAAATGTGGCTGAAGCAAAGTGCTACAATGAAAATGTAGTATGGTTGCAGCATTAATTTGACATGTAATGTATTTCTATTTTTATACATTAAAGGTACTTTGAGCTCTGTATACACATTATATGTTAGTGAAAGCTGGAAAGGACTAAATACTTAGTCTGCCTATGTGTGTCTAGAAAATAAAAGCAAAGCAAAATGTCAAAGCTGTCAATCAGATCTTCACAATTGTCCTATAGAGGCAGACACTTTGCAGCTCACACTTTACTTTTCTGTATAATTTCCTTCCATTAAGAGATTTTCATTCTGAAACAACATTGATTTGCAGGATCAATTTTAGTCCAAATGCAATTCCATCCTTCCAGTTCTGTCAGCTTGACAAAACAGCCTAGAAAGTCAAATGACTTTTCGTTGTTGATGCTATGTTTTATCACCTAATTACGGAAGAGAATGGTTATAATTTGACCAGAGGACCCTTTTGTTCAATAATTAATATTCTTTTTGCAGTGCTACACTCAATTCATTGATTTAAGATGTCTGATTTGGGGAATTTTAGAATAATGTGAGTGCTTTTCAGGTACGATTCCATCAATCTCCCTTCTTGGGTCACGTATAATCACGAAGCTTTAATATAGAAATGCTTCCGATCTGTAGGGTAAACCTGACTTTTTAAGTGTTGACAAATAAACAATTCTTGTACATAAAGTTACTGTAACAATCCAACTTTCAACTTTATTGGATAAATACTAAGCTCCACCCCTTTATTGTATATGTCTAGCTTTTAGCAATACTTTGGATAGCTAAAGACTTTCCCATAGTCTGTATCTTTTGAAATAAGCCAAAGGTTATTGCACAAATGAATGGTAATAATAAAGCTAACGATTTGAAAGTAGGATCATATCCTGGACATATGATACTAATTCATGGTTTGTTCCACGGCTCTTAACTCCTGACCCAGGGTTCTAAAAATTAGTAGGTTTTCTCTTTAATTCATTTAAGGCTGTGCAGAAGGCATAAAACACCCCAAAAGATATAGAAATTCTGCTACAGTATGTCTCCAGGACCAGAGTTGAGTTAGCTGTTAGTAGAGATGTTGAACAAATAAGCTCTTCATATTCAAGCATCCAAGCTGGAATTTTATGCCAGTTATCATTGTCCAGATAATGAGATGCACTTGGTTCCAACAAATTTGTTTTGTAAAATGCATATTCCCAGTATGACCCCTTGCATTGCCAGCCCTAAAATATCAGTGTCAGTCAAAAATGCATAGGGATACAATGAATACAATGAATATGTTGAAAAATAATAATTAATTACTAAATTGAGTTTGTGTAAAATTAAAACTAAATATGCATATAACGTCTTGTATTATTTGGGGCAAATATCACTTTACACATTTGGCCATATGACATTAAATTTCCAATGAGATGTAATGGGAGGTTCTTTGTGCTTGGATTCCTTGTGGCCTCATTTAATATGGTGAATGCCATCAGTGAAGCCACTTTTAATAAGTTACTATTATAATTCTGACTATTAGGGAACAGCAGCTCATCCTTTGTCTGTAGGGAAGCTTCATCCCATAATTTTGATATTTTCTCCATACCCTGGATATCTTTTTTTACGTGTATATTATGTCAGAAAACCTTTATGCACTTGAAGGTTTATGGTTGATCTAAAGCAAAAATAACCCTCTCTGTAGTTAAATATTATATAAAAACCTGCTGAACATAATATCTCAGATCTCTGAAGCATGTTTGGTTTGCTCACATTTTTTTTCATTATGTTTTGCCTTAGGTGATATTTACTGTATAAGGTAAATCACATTTGTAAAGTCACCTTTCATATATATTATGTACCAGAAAACCTTTATACTGAGGCAACAGAAGGAATATGGGACCCTCAGGTGTTGAGGGCAAGGGGTTATCGTGTTTGTCTTTAAATGACAAAACATGGTCCAGAGAAAGAAGTACTGTAAATAGGCATTATCACCATCTCATTCTGTTTTCCTGTAGTATTTCATGACGGACTGGCTCATTGTCACCAGGCAACATGTGGGAGGTGGCCTCAGATCTAAAAGCCTTATTCCTCTGCCAGTTTAAATTTGTGGAACCATTCCTAATTCCTTTGCAATTCTTTACAAGCAGGATTTGGACTGCATCTGCAGTTTGCCTGCAAGACTCTCACTGCATAACAGAATTGCTGTAATAATCAATATGCAGCAAGAAGTGTTAAGGCCCACTTGCATTTTCCCCTGCAGCTAAGATTAATATGTAACTCCTTACTCGCATCAGTATTAACACAGTTTGACATCGGTGTGTTCGACTATCCTGTCTTTCCTTTTTCCTATGTGTTTTTCTGCCTCACCTGTCATGAAGTTCAGCTCCTAACTGGGTTTCTGAAGGGGATAAGGGGTGGGGTACAGAACTGTCTAATGTAAGCCTGCCTCATATGATTTGTTTGAGGGTATTTCTTTCACTTATTTCATGGATGCAGTTTATTTAAAATGGAAGCAAACAAACGTGAAAAGAAAAAAGAAACAGCTTTATCGAAAGATGTAAAAACTATTTGACAGGATTTGAAGGTGGGACGTTTGCAGCTGTTTAATAAGTTGGCTTCGTAGCATCTTATAAATTATTCTAGCCCTGGGTGATACCCTCCTTTATTTTCAAAACTGAAAAGCTCCTGTCTTCCTTTTATGCTGTGATTTTACTTTGCAAGCCTTGCACGCCCTTAACAGTAATGAAATGTACATATCTGACACATGAATATAGAAAACATCAGAAACCCAACTATCAAAGACCACTGCCTTTGCCAAGTCTGTGTTTTGAAGCTGACAATGCCAATTGGCTCCAGATTCTATTAAATAAAGTGATATGAAAGTGTAAAGAAGGTAAAAAACATCCACCGTTTATTTTTGTTTTGAAAAATGGGCTCTATTTTGTTGAGATATGTACAGTACCTCTACATTCCTGTCTTTGTATCATCAGCATACAGTATGCTTGCATCTCTTTTAAATTGTCTCTGTTCCTGTATGTTGATTCAGGCAGTAGGTGACCCTTGTTTGTTTGCATTGATTTCAGTGAAAGGGGACAGCAAAAATTCTTTCTGATGCTGGCTTTTCTTTACTTTCCAAAATTATTCATAAAATGTTGCACCTTGGCTGTCTTTTCTTTTCAGTTAAATTGCTGCTCCCTCACGTTTCTATATTTTGCTGATTAACACGATTTTTAAAAATGTTAGTTTTTGTATGACACTGTGGAATGAGCCACTCACCGTGTAAAATGTGAGTGTTGTACAACGCTCAAGTGTTGTAAAATGATAAATTAAGACATGTGGCAATGTTATGACAATAACATTTAGAAAATAAGTGAAAAAAATAAATTTACAAAAAAACCAAATCTATAATGAATACAGTAGATATCTTAATGCAGTTTTCAAATCACAAATGACTGTACTCTCAGCTCTAGTTTTTTTACTAGAATCTCTTCAAATCCTCCAGAACTGGATATCATAATTACATCTGGTGCTATTGTGTATCAGAATTTTTCAGAATAACAAAGTTAAAATATATACTTTACTTTACAATATACAGCACAGAATTTGGCTTTCTCTTTCTGTTTGGTACACAATGCTTCAGAAGTAAGAATCAAATGTGTGAATTCCAGTTGGTTGCTGTAGAAATAGTCAACTGCTTTCAAATGCCCTGAAATACTGTTTACAGACAAAAACTTTTAATTTTTTCACAACTTTTACTAGTAATACTACTGGGCAAGAGGCTGTCACTTTAAAGGAGTAGCTGTAATAAATGAGTTTCTGCTGGGTTTCCAAAAGCTATGAACTGGAAGGGTCCAGTCACTATTTAATACCATGTGAAAATTTTTTTACTGGAATTTACATTAGGATTGTGCCTTTTCCACAGTAACCAGGTGTTCAACTTTAAGTCCCAAGTTTTCAGTCTGGTGTGTCAGCACCTGGGGAAACAAAACAAACATGGATGACCACCTGCATCCCCAGAGCGAGTTGTAGAGTGTTTTTACCAGGCTCATACTGTACCTTTTGGTTTGAGGAACATTGCAGAATTACTCTGTTGAAACCCCAGCTAGGATTAGGGTTATCATTCCATCAGTACATAGACATTTTTTTACACTCAGTGCTGGATTTTGGAATCCAGGGGAACATTAGGACGAGTGATAATTTGTTCCTATGTGCAACATTGTTTTGGAGACTTCTGACTGTCTGTATTGTGCTGTGAATTATATTCCAAAATTGAGTCACATCAAAACTTGTAAGAGAACCTCTATTAAGTAAACTCTCTTAACTTTCTTATTTAATGTGCAACTAGATGTATAACTGGAGTCAACATTAAATGAATCTTGTAGCCCAAGCCCTACACTGGCCTGAATACAAACTCATTTCAATACCATTTTTACAACATTTTTCAAATGATTTAAAACTTTCTTAAAGAGCACGCATTATTGAAGACGATCAATTACCAAGAGAACGTTACAAAATTTTGGATTGTTGTAGGCTCATACCTTTTGGTTTGAGATCCAAGTTCATATCTGATGACTAGAGGGCCATCAGCTTTTTTTCATGGCCACTGTACAATAACTGTTTAACCCAGCTGTTCTGCTACGCAGAAGTCTTGTTGGAGTTCATGCACTGTAGCATTATCCTCTGATAAAAATTGCCTTTAAATCTCTGAGGTCACAAAAGATATTGCACAGCACAGTGTCACCCCAGTACTCCTAGAGGGCGCTCTACTTCTGTCCTGTTCCTAGTTCCCTGTGATTATTCATGTCTTTCCGATCTGTCTTGTTGTTTAGCCTATTTACTTCCTGTGTCTGCTCTGCTCCTGGCTCAGCATTGAGGGTACGGATGTCATGAGACCTGCCTAGCACCAGGTCCCTCCTGTCCGTAGCTTGAGGGCATAGGTTTCTTTCCGACATCGTCTGACCCCCCTGAGCCTGGGCTAACCCCCGTGTTGCCCCTTTTACTGCTACGCATAGGGTCTTTATTGCTCTCCTTGTCATTCCACGGTTTGCCCTTCCGACATCCATGACACACAGATCACACCTTGGTAATGACCAGACATGCATATACAGTCATGGCGTAGGTTGGAAAGAAGACTTTTTAGTTTTCGTCACAGCAAAATTGCCACTTCACACAATATGCAACATGTTCATGCAGGAAAGGTCAGTAGTAAATTATTTTATGTTTTAAATTCTCAGTACTTACTATTTTTAAAAAAGGCAGATTTCAGACAAGTTGCTTCATTTAAAACAAAATCTCAGTACCTCTGTTGCAAATCTGTTAACATCACAGAAATCACTGAGATCAGCCACTAAGATGAAATTTGTTAAGGATAGAAATCTTCTGTTTACCCACTTATTCACTACTCGTGTTTAAAACACCCAGTCTGTACTCAGTTCACATCAGGGTTGCAGATGAGTGATGCCAAGGATTGAAGTTTGATAGGTGGCCTATGGTCCCAGGAGAATGAATTTACAGTAGCCCACAATATTTTTCCACCTGGCTTTGACATGTTATTGTGGCTCAAAAAGGGTGTATTAGCTATTTTCTTCATGTGACTCTAACCTATGGGATCATGTAGAGATGCCCTGAGTACTCTGCTTGTTAAGGCTTAATGCTACTGTTGTGTAATGGGCAGTTTCATACCATTAGTGTAGTAGTATTGTAGATGTGAGTCACATAGATCAAACATTGTGTTGTGCTAACTAGCATGTCATTTGTGATGAATAATATGGTGTTTCACTGTCATTATAAATACAAACATAGCACAGGCATGTGTAAGACGCTTGTTCTGATTCTGATAACAAGAATAGAAAACACTGCTTTTAAAATGTGATTCAGCATTTATTATGTTGTGAAGTATTTTGCTTGTCTTATGTAGCATATGAGGGGTGTAAAAATGATATTTAACACATTGAACCTTGGAAGAGAATAGTAATTATGTACCTGTCACATATACAAGTATTAACTGTAATAGCGTGCCAGGAATACAATACAAGAGTTCCAAAGGGAAGATGTCTTTGCTTGTCAAGCAGTGGCATTCTTTAAAAAGTTTCATCTGGTGTGAACATTAGCTACAGAACTGCAGAACATGGACGCATGATAATCCAGCACAAGTTCTGCAGAAAATTGGATGTAATTACTGAAGCTTTTCTGCTTTTCTTTCAAAAATGTGTGAAAAGGAGTTCTTGCTGTTCCTCATAATCGGTAGAGAAAAAGAATAAAAGCAAATGACCAAACCTATACTACTTTTGAAACCATTTAGCTTTGCTCCTGCCCTAGAAAGGAAGCAAATGCATTTCAATAACTGTGTCTTCAACTAAGTATTTTTTTAACTCATGCTCCTTTATCACACAGTGTTACTGTAATTTGAAATACTTCCATGTTTTTTACAAAAGGGATAATTTATCTGCAACTACTGCTAACCAGTAAGGGATGTAATGAACTGTTTATCACATTGTGATTAGGGTTCCGCTTATATAATTAAAATGTATCACCTTTAACAAACCATAAGTACAATTTTCATGTCTTTTAATATAAAATAAACAGCCTTAGGGTTTAGTTGAGTTTATTTTCAAATTAGATGCATGTTTAGAAATGTTTTTTTACCCTGTGAACTGTCTCTCCTGCACAGAACATTAGAGGGTATCAAAATGTATTAACTGTATGTTCTGTTTTGTATATACTGTATAGAACACTATGCATTATTCTTAATTGTCACCATTTGTTTTGTCTTGGTTTTAACTTACAAGAATTTCAGGAGCCTGTAAAATTTGTCAATTGTAGTCATTTTTGGTCATTTTCCTTCTAGTTGCTTGTTCTAGGCTTTATTTTTGTCTTTGTGTCGTGTGGTAATTCCAGTTTATTTAGCATTGGAGAACATTTTCACTTGGAAAGTGTGCTAAGATGGTGTGAACACAGTCTTTACTCATATCTCTGAGGTTCTAATAAAGATATTACTACTTTTAACTACTGTATGCTTAGAAAAACAGCTAAATAAATGGGTTTTATTAACTTGAAGTGCTCTAAGCATGGAAAATATTTACAAAGGTAGAAAAAGACATTCGACAAATGTAAATTGCAGTCTTTTAAGGACATTTCATGCTAACAGTTTAAAAATTAATTAAAAAACACGAATCTGTGTATAAACACACAAAGTACAACAAACAGGCCTGGTTAAATACCTATAAGGGCCAGGATAAATACTCTAAGCTCCACCCCTAGCTACAGCTGATGGATAGGGAAGTCTTCGCTTAAACTAGGCAGGTTTAGTAACAGACACAGAATGGTGAAATACAGTATATAAGGACAAGAATGTGAATCCAAAACAGGTAAAACAAATATGATAGTAACTACCAATACATTAATTAGAATAATTAACACCATACAGAAATTCAAGGAAAGCAACTTTGTTCCAGGAAGAGGACAAAAAGCCGCCATATCACCCTGCAACTCACAACTGGCAACCCACTGAAGCTCAGCAGGTGTGAGCCTGGTCAGTACCTGGATGGGAGACCTCCTGGGAAAATCTAAGGTTGCTGCTGGAAGAGGTGTTAGTCAGGCAAGCAGGGGGCACTCACCCTGCGGTCCATGTGGGTCCTAATACCCCAGTATAGTTATGGGGACACTATAGTGTAAACATGCGCCGACCTTCGGATGAGATGTAAAACCAAGGTCCTGACTCTCTGTGGTCATTAAAAATCCCAGGATGTTTCTCGTAAAGAGTAGGGGTGTAACCCCGGCATCCTGGCCAAATTTCCCATTGGCCTTTACCAATCATGGCCTCCTAATAATCCCCATCTATGAATTGGCTTCATTACTCTGCTCTCCTCCAAACGGATAGCTGATGTGTGGTGAGCGTTCTGGTGCACTATGGCTGCCGTCGCATCATCCAGGTGGTTCTGCACATTGGTGGAGGTGGAAGGGAGTCCCCATTTCCTGTAAAGCGCTTTAAGTGGAGTGTCCAGAAAAGGCGCTATATAAGTTTAAGCAATTATTATTATTATTATTATTATTATTATGAAAAAGAAAGTGAATGCGCACCAATTCTTTGTCACAGTTGCTCAGTTAATTTGTTTCAAAATTAATTGAAAGGTGCTTTATTATTTGAAGGAAACTGTAACTCATGCTGAAACACACTTCTCTGTTTACATGTTTCTGTTAAGACGAGTAGAGAGAAAGGAAGATAGTTTTGTTTGACATTTAAAGCTGAGCTGATTAACAAATCATAGAGCTTAGTTTTACATTATTTAAAAAAAGCAGTGGTTGTGCAATAGTTTCATAGAGACACACTTGAAACAATTAAACGTATTACACAGACAGCAGCACATGGTATGAGAAATTAATTGTTAGTTTTCCGCGATAGTGTGGATATTGGTAGTAAAAGCTTCAAAGGACCTCAAAATATTGCTCTATACCATATTAAGGAGAGTATTTTTCAGAGATACTGTATGGAGAAATCCTTTTGATTTCTTAAATTAATATTGTAGACTTCCTATAATAAAGTAATTGTTCTTTTATTAATGATAAAATCTATAAATATTATAAATACACTAGTATCCCAATCAGCATTATCATTTTTCAGAACAAAGACCTAATTTCTTTATTCTCTAAAACAATTTGTTCAAAAAACATAATAAGCTACATACTAAATTAATGAAAAACAACCATAGATGCAAAAATGTAATACATAAAAAATCAGTACTTTTAAGAGAATATTTAGTTTAACTATTGTGAATTCATCTACAGTATCTTATTTATGAGTTTTTCCTCTGTGGTTTTGGGTTGATTTTCAGGACATGTCATTTTATTTTCTTATCCCTTTTCATTGATGCAAGAGACTGAGAGCATTATACTTAAATTAACATTGACATACATTTTTAGCTCTTGCTTTAGTAAGAAATTACAGTACGTACTCTGTCATTTGTGACACTTCCCAATCAGTTTATTGGTGCCCGTGGAATGTGCTGTGGGAAATAAAAAAGGACTGGAAGCTGATTAGTTTTGCCTCTTAACTTAAAACAGTGATTTGATATTGGATGAAATAGGAAAAAAATGCAGATTAAAACAACCAAACACTTTTGCATCTGAATTCAGAAGGTGTGAGAGGCGGGAGGTGAGATGGATCAATACATTTTAAAACAAGTCCCAAGCTGATTGCATGAGTAAATTCTGCTCAATGATGATGAATTGAACGCTGCCTGGGGTCTTAGCACCTCTAGGTGATCTATGCAAAATGCTTTCATGAAGTCTGCCAGCCATTCTGTGGTTCCTCTGTAAGCAGTATGGGCAAGCCTGTCCTACAGTATAATCTTCTTAATTCTATGCTGTTCTAAAACCGATATTCGCTTCTCACCTTGACCTAATGCAGCCCGCAATGCTGAGAGCAGGGCTTTAGCTGTGAAAACTGTTCATTCTGAACCCATTATTTAGCAGCCCTGCAAAGTAACGGAATTGCTCACTTTTTAGCTCCCTCGCAGTAAAAGAAACAACTGATAGTGTAATGAAGTTACTGTAGGTATGGGTTTCAAGATCTGCCGAACAAGCATGTTTTCTGAAAAAGAAAAATGTTTTTTTCAAACATATTTTAGTTTCAGAGAAGTCTCTTCTTGATTATCTCAAGGAATAATTTTCCATAACTATGTAATTTGTATTAATACTGTACCTCTTCCAGTATTATGATTATTCTGACTACTGATTTTTTCATAGTCTGAAATTAAGTTATTTTTGTGTTAGTATGAAGATAAAAGGTGTGAATTCATTTAGATTGGAACATAGGAATTGAGGATGGCACAGGCATCTCCTTTGTCTAATTTTCTTATGCTCTTAAATATTTTACAGTTGATTCTTCTCACTCCTTAATTAATTCACATTTTAAGAAGCACACTCATTATGAAATGTATCATAATAATGGTTAAATGTATGTGTGTTGCCAGTAACGAATAATGTCCCTAAAACATTAGGTGAGCATTTTATTTAATAATAATAATAATAATAATTGCTTACACTTATATAGCGCTTTTCTGGACACTCCACTCAAAGCGCTTTACAGGTAATGGGGACTCCCCTCCACCACCACCAATGTGCAGCATCCACCTGGATGATGCGACGGCAGCCATAGTGCGCCAGAACGCTCACCACACATCAGCTATCAGTGGGGAGGAGAGCAGAGTAATGTAGCCAATTCATAGAAGGGGATTATTAGGAGGCCATGATTGGTAAGGGCCAATTGGAAATTTGGCCAGGACACCGGGGTTACACCCCTACTCTTTTCGAGAAGCGCCCTGGGATTTTTAATGACCACAGAGAGTCAGGACCTCGGTTTTACGTCTCATCCGAAGGACGGCGCCTGTTTACAGTATAGTGTCCCCATCACTATACTGGGGCATTAGGACCCACATGGACTGCAGGGTGAGCGCCCCCTGCTGGCCCCACTAACACCTCTTCCAGCAGCAACCTTAGTTTTTCCCAGGAGGTCTCCCATCCAGGTACTGACCAGGCTCACACCTGCTTAGCTTCAGTGGGTTGCCAGTTGTGAGTTGCAGGGTGATATGGCTATTTCAACCACATTTTAAATTAAACAGAGAAGGTCAGTTTAAAACATAGTACAGTTTTAGTTTTTTCTTAAACTTTCTGGTTTTTCTGCATTGTTGTGTTTCTGCACCTAACAGATTGGCTGCAAGCTTATTCTGACTCAAATCATCTTTGAATAGATTTAATGTGATTTAATTAGCTTTTCCACTTTAACTTGATGCAATTTTGATGAGAAAACCATGCCTTCAAGAGTAGTACGGTTTGCAGAGCCACATAGTGCAACCAACTATTCCTTCTGGCTTAATTGAACCTGCAGTTTTAGAGGTGTGTTCTTTCACGATAGATAGGAATTCAATTATTCTGCTAGTCCTGCTTAATGTCTTATATTGCTACCCAATGTCCATCACATCAGGAAGCTGATTATGGCTTGAACATGACTGTTTTTTGTGCCAATTCTGATTCCTCAGTGCTGCATTCAGAATTTGCAGACAGCCATTCAAAAACATACTATTTTTTTCTTCTTCTCTCAGTCAATATTGCGAGGCTGAAAGTAAATTAACTCAGTGAGCAGAATTGAAAAATATGCTAATCCACTAAAGTGGATCCTTGAAGTAATTAAAGACTGTCTTTTCATAGGTTCCAGGAAATTCTGTGTACCAGAATTGTGGTTGATTGGTTTAGAGCTCAGACAGGATTTTAAAATTGTATTTTTGTTCTTATTTATTTTTATCTGAAGAATACTAAAAAGGAAACAAAAAATCGGTCACATTCAAGCAAGTTCCAACACTTATTGTGAAGCATTATAATTTTGGATAATGATTGTCATTTGAATATTTGCAGATTTTATACATAATCTAGTTTATTTCCAAACAATGGGATACACTATGGGTATCATTTGATTTTGCAGTATAATAAAAAAATGTGTTTTAAATACTCCAAGTGTATCAGGTCATTATAGTTAAATAAATTATTATTTTTATGTTCTGCCTCACTTTTCCATAGAAGACACACTAAACTGAACTGAAGGCAACACTTACAGTACCTGAGATTTTCCTTGGAGTTATAATAATAATAATAATTGCTTACACTTATATAGCGCTTTTCTGGACACTCCACTCAAAGCGCTTTACAGGTAATGGGGACTCCCCTCCACCACCACCAATGTGCAGCATCCACCTGGATGATGCGACGGCAGCCATAGTGCGCCAGAACGCTCACCACACATCAGCTATCAGTGGGGAGGAGAGCAGAGTAATGTAGCCAATTCATAGAAGGGGATTATTAGGAGGCCATGATTGGTAAGGGCCAATTGGAAATTTGGAGTTTGGAGTTGCAGTTATTAAAGTATGAAAATTTAGGGAAAAATACATTAAGTGACATTTAGAAATGCAAAACATGAGTATTGTCACAGTAACACTTGTTGCATTTTTTTCAGAAACAGGGTATTGTTTCCCCAGATGAAAAACATTTCTTAGACGTCTGTAAATTTCAGGAGACTACAAAGTCTTAATTAATCTGTCAGAACATACAGTATTCTGAAGAATTTATTTTCAAAAATGTACCTGAATGTGTACTGCATTGACTTTAAATTATATTTATATCATGCAGGACTCATGCAAACAACTGCCCCTGACTTAGTTAAAAATATATATGATCCAAGGGGTAATGTATCTAATATTAAAGAGTTTAAATGGAATCATCTGTTCTTTAGACAATTTTTTTTTTCTGAAAGAAGTACTGTGTTAAATATGCGGGACCCTCAGGCTGTGAACACTAAGCAGAAAGAGCTTAAATTGTGAACCTAAAATGTTAACTAAGCATTATTCCTAAACAATAAGACATTGAAAAAAACAGCAGAGATGTACAGTAAGGTTAATCTTCTTTCACAGTTTCACAGTATTTTTTTTTGTTTAATTAGCTTTTTTATTTGTTCCTGCTGTTAAAATACATTTGTTCTAATACATTCACACCTTTCTCAAAGTTTGCTTCAAGGTTTCTCAGCTAAGGTAACAGATACTACATAAGTAACAAATGTGTGAAAAATAGATGCCTCTTTAGTCTCTTCAAGCATCAGTTTTAGCTGTTGAAGAGTCTAAAAAAAGATGATATAATATTTATATGTTCACAGAAACAAAAGCAAAGTCAGGACACAGTGTCGAAATTCTAAATATACTGTTCTTAGAACCATGTTGCAAAGCATAATCTTTTCGCTCACATTAACTAGAAAAGAAATGTAATATTTTTATTAGCAATTTATTTTCTATGAATGAATTAATGTTTAATCGTGGTCAATGTCCTGTGGGATGACTATTAGGAGACAGCTACTTGAATCCCTTGAATCAAAGCGTAAGATCATTCAGTGCTAGATTCCTGAAGTTTTTACCAGTATTATTCAATTAGTAACTGATTAAGACTTAAAAACAGGCAATTCAAATTAGTAGTTCAATTAAGTGCTTCAGACATGAGGTAAGGATGAAATTCTTCAGGACTCTCAGGACTGGATTTGTACATTTCTTCCTTATACCACTGTATATGGTGCAAGATCCCAAGACTAACTTTTTTTCAGGCACATTCAGCACTATCAGTATGTTCAGATACTTGCAAACAATACATAGAAATACATGTTTTTTTTAAAACAGACCCATTGTGGCAGTTCACCCGGTGCTGTTTTTATTTCCACCAGAATGAAAGCCTGCTCTTTGATGCTGAGCTTTGCATTGTAATGGAGCTTTCCACAAATCAGAACAATGTGGGAATCAGTGTCGAAATCTTGCCGTAACCAGGCGAAGCCTTGAGCTATCACGCTGGATGCTGGGAAACAATGATAACAGAATCTGCACTCACACAGCCCCAAGGACTGTTTTTTTTTATCCCATACTTTAAGTCATGTAGGGTGGAGAAAGGCAAATCTGCACAGGCATCTCTTTTGCTAGAAAAATGAGTTCTAGCTGTGTTCAGAGACTAAAATAAGAATTCTTGTTAGTGCTGTTAGTGCTGTGCTGTACATACTGTAAGTGGTGAAGCTGAACCACAGGATGCTATGGAAACTAACACCCTGACGTTAGAGAACAACATGCAAAAAACACGCTACCCAAAGACCTAAGAAGTATTGTAAAAAAGAACTGGTCTGCATGGTCTGTAAGATAAGATCCCTTTATTAGCTATATACAATTTCTTGCATTGGGAATTTGTCTTTTCGCATACCCCAGTTTGCTCTCCATGAGACACACAGGCAGGGAGAGAGAAACTTGCGGTCAGAGCACAGGGTCAGCCATTTAGAAGGTGCCCCTGGAGCAGCTGGGGTTAAGGGCATTGCTCAGGGGCCAAACGTAGTAGGATTCTGGGATTTGAACCGGCAACCTTCCAGTCATAGGTGCCACAGTGTCCCCGCTCCACCCCACATTCTGTGAGTGGTATGTCTTTCAAGTATGTACTGTAGGACATAGCACTCTACATTTATTTTTTAAAACAAATGGCAATTAATAAAATTTGGATATTTAAGTAGCAGTTATTTAGATGTGAACACATGTTTGAAAAGCAGCAGGGCCTTTGTAGTATTAGTCCCACTTTCAATACCATAATTAAAAATGCACTTAAGTTATTTTGACCACTTGAAACCTGTTTCTTAACATTGTCCCTGTATTGAATAGGAGAAATTGCTTTGTTTTCTTTGTCTTCCACTGAATTTTTAATATGACAGTAAATAGGCCTTTACTCTGAGAAGGTATAACAAGTGGGTCAATAGCTCTTTTCCCAAGGTTAAATATGCATTTTCATCTTCACCCATGAAGCAACTGATCTTTAGAGAATTGGTTTAATTTTTTTTTTTTATTGAAATACAATACAATTTTGTAATTATTTGTATAATACATACTTTCTTGATACATAATTCAGAAGTGATTCTAGTTGTGGCCCATGCTAATTCACAGAACACAGGAGATGAAATAGTTGCTTTAATAGTGGCTTAATCATTTTTTACTTAAGTTTAATGAGATCCTAATTAACATATACATTAAATACATCCTTACTGGTGTGGCAGGACAGAGGGCACCATGCTTACTGGATACTTGACACACACAGATATTGTGATTAAATTATACTTAAATCATGCACCTATTGTACAGCCTGCAAACACATTGATTACATCTGTCTTTACAGCACCTTTATTTTACCCTGCAATTCAACTTGGTTTACACTTGAGTTACAAAGCTCATTTGCACAGGTTAATTCAGAAAAGCACAGATTAATTCATAATCAGTTTTCTTTCTGAGAATTATTAGTATGATATTGACAAAATATTTACTTAATTTACCAGAATTCTTTGCTTCCATTGAAGAACTGCTTTAAGTGTGGTTATGTGGTTCAGTTTTAGAGTACGGCTTGAAAGTATATTCTACCTTTTCCATCAGCTTCTGGTTCATCCCCTTAACATATTGCTAGGTTACCAGAATTTCTTTGCCATTTATACTTCCAGTGCTAGCAGCTAGAAAGGCAAGAAAGAGATAAGATGGAAATGGAGGAATTCACACCTAAGATGATTTGGGCTTAATTATCAGAACTCGCTCATGTTATTGAGTGTATGACTTGATTCAGCAAAAGCCTGTTAAAATCCCTTATATGGCAGATTTTGTATAGTATAAATTAAAAGCTTTAGTAGATGACCAAATCAGCAAAAGCCTCCTTCTGCTTATTACATTCAGATATTTTCAGATTTTCCAGATATTGTGCAAGCAGAACGGGGGTCTGTAATCATTTTCCTGAAGAGCTTCACTCCCATATGATTTACAGGTCAATTTAAATCACCAGTTACAATTTATTGGGAATACTTGTAAGTTCAATTGCATAATTGCATCAATTATGCAAGCACATTGTTCAATTAAGACAACCGTGGTTCTTCAGGGCTGGGGGATATTCTGATTTCTATTCATAATTAAATTGTACTAAGTCTTTAGAAATTTGATTTAATGGTTACCTAGAAAACCTGCTCAACTGGGATAGAGATCCCTGAAAAATGTATGGAAATAATCCTAATGGAAAGTCATATTCACGAGAAGTGTGCATCTTTCTTTATCTTTGTGAAAACAACCTCTCCTCTTCTGAATAATATAGTGAATAGTATTTATTGTTTAACTGGAGGAGTAACACCATGATGACAAATGTGCAGTTACCGTAATTCCTGGTGGCGAAATCTCAGGTGATTACCAGATGTGTTGCTCTTACCACTCCAGGTGTTCAAAATAATCCTCTAGTCGCCACTTGAGACTTCACCCCCCTGAGCTGTGTGAATGTGACATCACTCAGTAAAGCATTTTTCGTTGGCTACTGTAAAACACCAAAAGTGCAAAAAGAACAGGCAAGGGGAGTAAAATGTTGCTGTTGTGAAGTTATCTTTTGTGGAAAACTAAATAAAAGATAACATTTCTTAGGTAGCTAGCAATCCTCATAGACAGCAAGGACAGCAGCTGACATTATGGAAAGCTGTTGTCTCCAGAGGCAGATATACCAACCCGTAGGAGATTATATTACCCTGAGCCAAATGCTACAGGCAATATTGACTTCTTTAATCTGCCAAAGAAGACAGCAGTTTTCCACCACAAACAAAATCTACTTATGCATGTTAATGAAACCTTGATAGAATTCCATGTTTTCCTGTCAGACTCAACAGCAATGGTTTCTTCTTATTGCTATCATTTCTTATTAGGCCAAAGCCTTATTATGTTTTATATTCTGACATTAGTAAACCCAGCTACGGTTGCATGCAAAAAGTTCATAGTATTATTTATTTATCCATAAAATATTTCACAGTATATTCCTTCTGTTTGGAGGAAAGATTTAATGACAGATGTTTTATACAGGCACTCTAATTTCACCCACAGTTAAAATTATTTGTTTGTTTTTTTGTTTCAAATATACCTCTTAATAATTTTATTAGTTTGCAATATTATACAGTATTATGCTGATTCACAGTGCTTTTTGGTTGTTTAAGATTGGCCACTTTGCATGAAATTGACATGAAATTCAGAGAACAAATGCTAGAAATTGTCAACTCTTCTGTAGGCTTTGCAGGTCAGAGCCACAAAGCTTTGCTAAAAAGTAATAAACCAAGGTGTGCTTTATTGAAGTTGGGATTGAGGTGTATAGGTTAGACAGCTGAAGGATTTGCAATATCTGTAAAAGCACGTGGTTACTTTTATACACCTATAAAATATGAACTTTCACAAGGACCATTTTTAAAACCTGAGTTCTTTATTGATGCTTAAAATGCTTCACTGTGCCTCAGGTAATGAGCTGTAATTTTATGATCAATTACTTTAGAATCAAAACATTTGCATTATAATGGCTAGTACAGTTGTTCTTAGATGTAAACATATAAGAAGAATGTTCTTATTCTGTGTGTGAGGTTTCATAGTGATTACAGCATCAAACAAAGATCCCCAAACACATTTCCAAATCGGCCGAAGTTTGACTATGCTAACGTTACAGTTGTGCTGTGTAATTATATGTAGCCCTAGAATGAAGCTGTAATGAGCACTGTAGAAATTCTAGACTTGATTTGGTGAAATGCTGTCGAGGCTAACATGGTAATCCTACCTCTTTCAGTTCTTCAAAACCACAATGATGATCTATACAGTAAATATGATTACAGTACATGTTGTGTTGCTGCCTTGCATGAGGCAAATGGTGACCCAACTAAGTATTAGCCTTATTCGTATTTTACGAGTGCTGTAATGGTTTCATAAAGATATAAAAAACATATCGTTTTCAAATTTGGAGTGTACTTACAGGTATAGGTCCCTCTGCATGCCCTGTGAAAGGAAGAATATACTGTACCACCTCCTTCAACATTCAGGTTCAGGTCAGGAAATCAAAAACCAGGATACCTAGCACTTAATCAGAAATTGTTTCTTTTTCTTATGTTTGTGTCAAAAATATTTCTCGACACCAAGTTATTAAAAAGAAGTTTAGAGCTCAGAGCAATGTGCTCTGCTTAGGCAAAGCAAAAAAAAAAGAACCCTCAAATGCCCTTTTTAAAATTATTTTTATATTGCATCCTCTGTTTCCCAGACCAAGCTACCTACAGTATTATTAGATCTAAAAATAAAAATAATCTGTATGGTATGAATTCAAGTACAAAACATAAAACACAAACCTCGCTGCTGGCACTCTCATTTCACACAGTGTACACCCTGCAGACTTTCTAAATTAAATGGACAGAAATCTAAAAACACAAAGGTTTCTGAGAGTTTAGTATTCATGTTGGAAGTAAACACTGCCACAGAAATCTGAATTTGGAAGGATGAAATGTAAATGAAATCAGGCCTTTGGTCGGCCTGTGTACATGTTGCCTGATCCCTGGAGGGTTGCTCTGAACCATCAGGGGAAAAAAAGCCATCTGCTCTCTCCTGTCTGGAAGCCAGGACCACCGATGATCGCCTCCTGCTTTCCATGTGAAAGAAATCAGCCTTCCTGATGCATTCTTTTCAATGTATGTGGCACAATTTTTATTTCTTTTAAACCAACTTGCCATTAATTAATTTATTTGGAGCTAGGTCTAATTTCCCATGGTTGCATATTCTACAACATTGCTGGCACTTCTGTGACATTTGGTTCTTGAGCTTTCAGAATGATCCTCCTGTGGAGATCTGGATGTGGGGACAATTCTCTGTTGCTTGTCTAATATTAGGTTCAGAGGAGGTTTTACATACTTTTAAGTGTATACTGCATACAATATGTAAAATTAACTTTATAATTGGAAAACAGAGACAGTAGTTCTCTAAAAAGTAAACCATTTATTTTAGGTTAAAAACAAGGTTTAGGAGTAAAGGAGTAAAGGATAAATTCTTAGAATTAAATGACAGCTTAATTTATTCAACAGTAAGTCTGCAGGATGAAAAATGTTCAGCTCACAAGTGGATATCAGTGGGATTTTAACCTCTGGCCTTAAATCATTGAGTTTCAGCTTCCATTTATTAATATTAGTAGTAATAATGATATTCTATAGTCATCTCTGCCATCCAGAAAATACTTAGCAATTCATATTATCTTTTGCTGTCATTTCACTGCTCTCTAGTTCCTTATATACACATTAGTATGAATGTAAGAAACCAACTTTCTTATAAGCAATTATAATAATAACCCATTATTTTACTGTGTCAAAGGTACATCTTTTTTCCAAGAGTTGCATTTAATCAAAGAGAGAACTTTACACTGCAAGAAATTTTAGTTCAGGCAGAAACGTACCATAGTGCAAGAAATACACTCAGATTTTTTTTACAACTTATACTTGGCCAGATAATAACCCAAGTGAATAAACAACTGCATAGCACTGTTTTTTGCTAGCATTAAATTAAGGGGGATATTTGCAATATTTCTGTATTGCGGTATTACATTTAGTATTACACTCTTGTAATTCATGTTGCCTGCAGAAATATTATACAGAGCATACTGTAAATGTTAAATTCCTGTTACAGTATGTTATGATTCTGTTGGAAAATTATTTGGATAATATTAGTTAAATTGAAATATTATTTTTGTTTATTGTTTTATTGCAGTCCGAAGTGAACACCTTTCAAGGTATGTGCAAGCAGTGCTGAGAAAACATTGATTATGCATAAGATTTATCAATTTTTCAACGGGTAAAAGTGATATTTCAGATCCTACAATACTCCCCCTTCTCTCACACAGAAGCATTGACTAATTTTCTAGTGTTAAAGGGGTTAAACTAAATCTGCTTCTATAATTCTAAGAACTGTAACAGGTCTTTTTAAGGGCTCGCATGTAGTTCAGGGGCCCGCTCCAGAGTCCTAAGACTGCTTTGTTTACTGCCTGTTCGGTTTTGGTCTGTCCTTTGTTTTCCCTTTCCCTCCCTTGAGATAATAAAATGCACTGGGTAGCATCCAAGGTTTGGCCCTAAGAGATTTAAGTATCATCTGCAACTTTACTAACCATAATATCCTACTAACAATAAGATAGATTATTAATGCTTCAGGAAGTGCAATGGACCTAATACAAATCCATGTGGTACTCCATAAATACATTGCCTCAGTTTTGCCTGATTTCTCTCAATTATTAATCCAAATTCAGACATTGTGTCTAAAGTGTAATGTGTGCAAATGAAGAATTCCTCATAAAAAGGAACTTAATCAGAAGCTTTCTCATAATTCTAATGGAAAATGTGACACCAAATTTCTCTACCCAGTTGATGTATTGCTTGTTCAATTCTTAAAAGAAGTTAAGCCATTCACATCTTTAGTGTCCATTAACACCTAAGATCCCATTGTCACACAAATGATACTCTAGTTTATCCTAATTATTTATTGTTTAAATAAAATTATATGTAATAGATTTACATAGAATTTTATTGAAAATAAATTTTTTGAAAATAAAAAAACTGGTCAACAAATAAGTGCTGTAACATCATGTAGCTAGCACTATAAAAAAAATTTAGATTGAGAAAAATACATAAATCTTATCCTTGTTTTAAATTATGTTTAATTATTTTGTAACCACTTATAATAACAAGAGACAATCACCACAGAATCTGTAAAAAATAGTATACTTTATGAGGTGACACTAGAGTAAGCTTTAGAAGTGTATTTGTATTTTTTTTTCATTGCTCATACCCTGGTGCATTTTTAAAATTACTATATAAGTCCAGTGAGCTGACATTCTCATTATATCCCCACAGTATGGATGTGACCACAAAGATATTGTCTCTGTAATATCACTCACACAAACATGAGAAGACGTAGCAACTATACTGTACTACTGCTAACAGTACATAAAGGATTCAAGGACATTTTTTGGCATCTTTAAGATATATTTGGCTAGCATGAGCCTATAAGGCACACCTCAGATGTACAAATGTACAGTAAGTTGATATGTGATTAGTCAGTGTACTGGGTTTAGAAATTTAAAATGTGCCATAATAAGAGCAATGAAATAGAAAATGCCTTGGAAAATACAGGTCATTGTATCCACTTTATTCATCTTGTTTTTGCATTAGTTATAATATCAACAGCAGTATTTTATTGTATATTTATTTGAACAGAAACCTCTGTTCTTCTGTTTTAGACAAAATGGATCGGTTTTGTACTGTGGTTCCCCTGCCCTTGAGTCTCTTATTACCAGGGTCTGATTAAAATTAGTTCTGCTAGGATGTACAACACACAATAAGGAAAGTCATTTGTCAGTCTGATGTCATTAAATAGTGATTGTATCATATCATTGAGAATGACAAATTTCTGTAATGATCCCATTACTTGATATAAGTGTTAACATTCAGCTGTTGAAGTCCCATTTTTTAACTACTGTATGGTTTCACGTCTGCAGCACATTTGTTTGCAAAAATGTATTACTGTAGAAATCTAAAAAATAATTGAAACTTTTTACTCATTTACACAGTAAGGTTTATTAAAATTCATGTTTGCAGAATACAGTATAAATCCTTGTTACATTGAGGCATTTCTATATCTTTAGATAGAACATAAATTCAGGTATTTCTTTTTCTCTATAACTTGAAGACCTCAGTGACGTGAATTGAAAAACCTGTAAATGTCATCCTCTTTACCTTATGTCTTTAGTGTCATGCTGTACAAGAAAAACAGATAAGAAACTTCTAAAATTTCTGCAGAAAATTAAAACATTTAAATATTGTTTTCAGCCAACATGCCTCTTAGGAAGCAGCTTGAATCTGTTTCTTTTTGATGCTGCTTTTTTTTTTCACAAAACCACCGTTTGGACTCTTCCAGGTCATTTGAATCCATGGAGAGCAACAGACTTCACAAAGAGCCACTAGATACAGCAGACATTTACAGTAAGTGCACCCCCCTGAAGGGAACTGTGATGTTTAATGTGACTGCTGAATATTTTAGCTCTCCAAGCAATTATGGCCCTTAAAATTAAAAACACAATGAGGTAATAAGATATGCATAAGCCAGCCAGGCTTGAATATGCAACAACAAATTTAATTCTAATACAACCAGTATATGTGAGCTTCTGCAGTTTACCAGTCTTTTAAAATACTTTGATTACACAGTTTGTAGTGATTGTGCACATATTGATTAAATACTCTATTAAATTAAGAAGTTTCAAACTTATTCAAGTGGCATGGTATGAAAATCCTTAACTGACACTCCAGAATGGGAAATATAACTTTCCAAATGGAAATCAAAATAATTTAATGCACAAACTGAACAGCGTCCTGTTTTTTATCTCAGTATTGCTGTGCTCAGAGCAATATTTTTAAGTCAAAATCTTATGGATGTCAATTTAAAGTAGCGAACTATGAAGTAATTTTAGCATTTGCAGGTGGAACGCAAGGTATTCTTTTTGACAATATTGCTAAAAAATGCAATTTGTCCACATTATATGAAGCTTCTCATACCCTGGCAGGTTCCTGCGTCCAATTCTGCCCTAGGGTGCTTTTGTGTGTAGTTTGCTTGTTGTCCCCACAGTCAAATGAATTTCCTTGGTTTTCTCCCACAGTCCAAGGAAAAGCGTTCACATCTCTTAATTGACCACCTTATTTGTGTGCCCAGAAATGGGCCGGGGGTGTCACATTCAGGGTACATCCTGCTTTGTGACTACTGTCTGCTTGGTTAGGCTCCAGCATAACACAATGCTGGATTAGACTAAGCAGATATTGCAAATGGACAGATGTCTCAATCACCGGTAGTCAGAAAGAGAGAAGTGCGTGCTGTGCACAGTTCAGATATAATAATAATTAAAACATTATTTTATATAGCACCATTAATAGTTGCATCTCAAAGTGCTTTGCGGTAGGTGTGAAAAAACAGTTACTGTATAAGGCTGACAAATTACAGAAACAAGCGAAAAGTGGTGCAGCAGAAGATACATACACTTAGGGCAGGTGACACTCTGATATCCTTATGGAATAGAGTTCCAAAGCTTTGGGGCGCAGAAAGTAAGAAGTAAGAAGTAAGAAAGTTTGGGGGACATAGCAGAGTCAGACGAATGAAGGCTGCAAGATGGGGTACACAGATCAAATATAGTATCACCCCTAAATTCTCAATCACTGGCATTACGTATGTGGTGGGAGTTGTCAAGTAGTATGACCTCAGTCTTGTCGCAGTCTTGTCTTAGTTTAAGTAAAGGAAATTGTGGGTCATCTAGGACGGTTATTATATTAGACATGCAATTCGTTGCAGAAATATATACATAGTGTCGGTTTAGTATGGACATAAATTTGATTATCACTATCACAGAAATGATCATTCAGACCATGTAATTTTAATATCTGACTAAGTGAAAAACATTTAAATGCTTTTAAAGACCCATTATAGAGCCTTGTGTTACACCAGACTTAACAAACCCAACTTCAGAACTAAAACCCCCAGGAAAAACAAAGTATTGGTGATCAGTGAGATAAGAGCTGAACCACTTAAGAGCAATGTCAGAAACTCCAAACTCAAGATGAGAGAGTAAAATATCATGATTCACAGTATACAAAGCAGCAATTAGGATAGATAGAGAACTAGGATAGATAGTAGAATCAGCTGTTATAAGATCCTTAGTAACTTTAACAAGACCAGTTTCTGTGCTGTCTAACTGTCTGAAACAAAATTGGAATTGTATGAAGAGGATATTTGCAATGAGGTGATTATTAAGTTGTATTGTAATGGCACGTTCTAAAATTAACAACAGTTCCAACAATAAAGAAACTATTTTATAATCAATACCTTAGTGAAAACTATTTATTTTGCCCTTAAAGAAACTGCTGTTTAACTTTATCTCTTTATCTCTTCTTGAAGACCAGGATTGATCCCCTGTCAAAAGTACCGTCATTTATACAGTAACCTATTATATAAATAAAAAATAAACACCAAAGTCAGCATTTTCATATTTGCTGACAAGACCACCCACGCATTTCTCATATAATTATGTTGTTTACCATCTGGCACTTTAACTCAGAATGTGGGGAATCCATGCCCTATTTTAAAAAATGCACTAATGATACCCTTTTTCATATATAAAGAAAGAGCTATGAAGTATTTTAAACATTTTTCTCTGCAATTTATATGTATCATATGTTTCAAACTGCAGTTAAAAACCATCGTTAAACATTATTTTTGATCTTCTCTATGGGATACACTGTTATCTGTTTAATTAAGTTTTTAATATTGTCATTATATTGCATTATTATTGTTAAGCAGTTGTGTTTTTTTAACTTTTATGGATTTGGATTTCAAAGCAGAATCTGTACCTTTTTCATGTGAAATCACAACTGAATGTAAATTTGATTACTGAATTACAGATGAAAAATCCAGTCCGATTCTTGGTGGTAAATGTTTTTTTTTCTTTTTATATTAGGCACTTGTAGTGATTTTACATCAGGAGATAAATGTGTCGCCTTAAAAGGGTGGAAATATGAGTGCAGTATCACATAAAAAAATATTAGCCTTGTGTTCTGTTTTAATTAAAATGAGTCAAACCATTAATGCACCTTTTGGGTTCTTTATTAGAAACTGGAACAAATACTATTTTGTATAAATATTATAGTATATTTTTAGTTATATACTTGGTATTTTCAAGAAACTGAATGTCCTATGTTAATGCAGATCTACTGTAACTACAGTATACTGTATTCTGAACATGTAATACTACACAATTTCAATACTCATGGATTAGAGCAGATTTAATAAAACCTTATTTGCAAATCATTAGGCTTCATTATCAATACCTTATTTCACAAACAAAATAACAAGTTGGCTATTTAATTGTGCACTTTATACAATATCTCATTAACAATAAAGGTTGTATTGTAATTCACAAAAAACAAGCATAAAAATAGAAAATAGAACCCCTACTAGCATTTCCGACTTCTTGACAGAACTTTAGTGTTCCTGTCATACAGGCAATGTAATCAATGTTCTTAATTTAATTAAAATTAATTGAAAAACAGTACAGTTTATTTGTGCTGACATCTACATATGTACTGTAAAGACCAATGCACTGTTTATAATAAAGACCTATAATTCTATAAGTTTCTTCTAAAGACTTACTGTATTATTTGTGTTATGCAGATTTAGCTCGCAAGATCACCTAATTTGTCTAAGATGATAGAAATAGAGATATATTCAGAAGTATCCTGAATTGTTGACCTTGATGAGGATTACAGTAATTCAGGCCAGAATATTTTTGATAGTCAAGTGACGCTTTTTTTTTGTTATTCTTAAAGAATTTCTAGTTCGTGTACAAGATGTCTCTCTCATCTGAAAAACACAGTAACACAAATTAGATTTACATAAAGGCGTTTACACAAAAAAGTTCAGTTTCTGTGATAAACTCACAAATTTCACTAGGCATCAACAATTAACAAAGCATCCATTTTGGTACACAAAACTTCCACGCAGTTTAAGATAGTAGAAACTTCTGAACATTTACACCATTTAGTACACACATTTTATTAATTTCACAGTGTCTTTAAATGCCCATTTCTTGTAAAGTTGGTTTAATGAGCCTCACTGTGACTAAAGTTGCAGTTTGGAAGTTTCTGTTTGGTTGACTGCAAATAACTGTCAGTAGATCTGCAGCACTGTAGTCAAGGTGTAGTGGTGGCTATACTGTATATTGATTCGGGGTAGATTGAGTATTGCATCAATACTTAATTAAATGAAAAGGGGAATTGTGTAAAATCACCTCTGTGTTTGCTCCAAAATATTACATTTGAGATCAGAGTTGTTTTCTGTGTTGTGTGGTAAACAGATGATGTTCGTGACAGGGAATTTTTGTTTACTTAGGATTTAAAATATCTAGGGCAAGTCCCATGCATGATTTAAAATGCCCTCCCTGTGGCTCTGTTTTAATTTGCGCATTTCTAACTACAGTATACAGTTGTGTTGCTTTGCAACATTGATTCATAAGCGTATTTAAACTACTGTATTAAACAGTGGCTACCTCTATTTTGTTGTAATACTAATAAATGTTCACCAGTACTTATAAATACTTTAACCAGTGCTAACCAGGTAAATATCAGACAATGTAACTGTTTTTTAAAGAAATAAAAATCTGGTATTATTAAGAGAGATGGTTAATTCATTTGGAAATGTACCTTGACATGCATCCAAAAAATGCTTAAGACCTGTTCGATTAATCTTTACTTGAACCAAATAAACATTCATAAGCAGCTTTTACACAAAACATGTTAAATTCCCTTCACTGGCTTAAGATCCTGACTCTTACCTGCAAAAATTAAGAGCACTAACATTAATTACTTTTTCCTCCGTTGTTTTTAAATTAGGAGTTCAGCATTATTGCAAGTTACTGATGTACAGTATTTGTTCTTGTACATACTGTATACAGTTCATTTGTTATTTTGGGATTCCTAAGAAATGCTAAAATATACCTGTAACTATTGTTCTGAAGCAAATGCTGTTCTTACTGAAAATTTAACATATTCATTACTTGATGTTACACTTACATTGAGTCTCATTATTGTAGAATAATGTCAGTCTTACCTAATATTAAATTAATGAATCATCCCTGTGGCTACTATTATCAGACTTTCCTCAGATATTTAGCAAATATTCCATAAGAACTTACATGGTAGATATGGTAGATCAAACTAGAAAAGTAAAGGTTAAAGTGTGTGATTAGGTTTTTCATAAATTTGATAAAATTTATAAAATTAATTTCTAAAAATACATCAAAAACAATGTAACCTATTGAATTGATATATGAAAGAGTTTCTAATCAATGAAAATCCTGCAATATGTAAAATATACTTTTGAAAATACTATTACTATATGATAATGTTAAAATAGAGGGGTTACAGAAATTGTGAAAATCAGGAATTGACCAAGCAGTATAGTCAGTAAGTGAAATAATTATTCATAACCCCCAACTTGTAAGTGATTTCTCGAGAGTATACCCAAACAGTTGGTATGATTAGAGGCATGTGATTTCTTTATTCTCTGGCACAGCTTTGGTGAAAAGAGTAATCCAGGCACACTTGGTTAAACAAATGTTTATTAACAATAACAAGACAAACACTACACTACACACAACAAAGCATATACTGTACCACACAAATTACTATAGTTACAGTATTACAAACAAGGCGTTTCAGAGGCCTAACATCCTATTCACCCAGACAACCCCAGAAAGCTACTAAGTATTGAACCAACATACGGTTGAGCCGGGTGCAGCTCGGTGATGGCACCGCCCTCTGCTCCCTCGCGCATAACAGGGATGTTGAACTTGAACTTGAACTTGAACTTTATTGCCATATGTAACCGGTACTGGTACAATGGAATTCTTACTCACAGAAAGTCTCTCGATTGTAAAACAAGTGTAAAAAACAAGACAAAGTGCAAACAGTGCATCAAGACAATGTGCAAACAAACAGTAGACAATGTGCAAGTAGACATGCAGACAGTTTGAATGTAAACAATACAGACGTGTAAACAATGACTGGAGACGTACAATAAATAAATTACAATGAGGTAGATGGTGATGATGTAGGTGTGGTCCGAGGGGGATGGCTAAATGTGTTCGCCAGTCTCACTGCTTGTGGATAGAAGCTATTGAAGAATCTAGTGGTAAGTGCCTGTATGCTCTTATATCTCTTGCCTGAGGGCAGTGGGGTGAAGAGCTCATGCCCGGGGTGGTGACTGTCCTCTGTGATGGCCAGAATTCTACCGCGGCAGCGTTGGCCACCCGGGCTGACGAAGGCCTTGTTTAGCCGTTGAGCGATGCTAGAGACCTGGGTTCGATCCTGAGGCAGGGGACGAACTGGAGCATATCTGGATGATAATGAAGTAGGGGCTCTCGCCTGGCACAAGCTTCAAGTTCCAACAGTCTGACCTTCTTTCTTTCATCGTTCCTCATCCTCTTCTTGGCCTTTTTCTTAGTTTCTGTGGTCTTAATGTGATATGGTGTGATTCTGAGCTGCTCATTGACAATTATTAACCCACAACTTAATTAGCTAGGTATACTGTACCAAGGTAAACTTTACAATTGTTTTTGATCAAGGGAATCCACACATTTTAGCAAACGTCCCCTCTGCTTTGAAGCTACAAGTGTTTACACTGACAGGTATCACACACTCTGTCTAATCTCTTAGAGACACTTCCTAGTCACTTATAGCTGTAACAATATTAATATTAAAAGAGCCTCAAATACTAATGTCTACACGAAGATGTATAGGAAAATCTTTTTAATTACACATTACTGTAAAGTAATATGACACCTTTCAGTTGTTATACTGTATATGTATTGTAATTTACTCTGAAACATAATGCTAGCCCATAGGTCTGAATTATATTAAATATTAACTACTGGATATGCTTTATATTAATGGCAGAAAAGGGATTGATCTATGGAGTCTAAAGAGCTGTGCTCAAGGTCATATCCCTGATATTATAGACAGCTGATGTGCCTCCCAACCCAAACATAAAGAGGCTCAAGTGAAGAAAACAACTTTGCTTCTCAGCTCTACTGCTGAACACTATTTTGCTATTTATTCTTATGAATACATTTATCATTATATATGTACTGCTTTAGTACTGAAAGTGTGGGTCAGATGTCAATGAATTTAATTATATCCATTTCAAAAGCTGTTTCCATACTGTAAGTCTTTCTCATAACTATCCCCCTGAGTATTCTGTCACCAGCAATTTGTATTTAAAAGGACAACAACTGCACTTCAGCTGGACAATAAATAACAGCACAGTACATTAAAAAAACTGTTTTCCCATTTCCGGAAAGTTTCAGTGCACCAATAATCTGCAAAAGAAAAGGAAAACTGCCGCTAGTTTTTCTCGTGAGCTCTTGAACAAGATTTTCTTTACATACTCCAACAGAATACCTTTTATAACACTCTAAATGTTAATTAGCATACTATACCATAAGCAAGCTTTGTAGGGTGAAATCTTGTGGTGGTAATTGAGAATTCTTTTTGTTTCTTTTGAGCATGTTTTCTTTTTAATTTTGTATGTATCTATTCAGTTCAAGGTTAAATCCTATTCCATTGATCCTTATATAAAATGTGTTTAGACGATATCTTTTGCATAGGGCTCCAGCTGTTTTCTTTTTTCCTAACAAACCAGGTCTGTTCATGAGCCAACTGTTGTCCGAAAGGTAGTTAATGAACAGGTTTTCTCATATATGCAAATTAATCGAAAACTTCTTCTTCCTTCTTAGAGCAGTCTTGGCAATCACAATGTCAATCCAGTGTTATAATTATGATGCTCTGGTTTCAGATTTGCTGTACATTTCACTTTTTTTCCAGCTATTATTTTTGTTTGGTAAAGTAGAAACAATTTCACAGCTGAGGGGTTGGGACCAGGCTTGGCATTATGATTAATAAAATGCTAAATAATGGCTTCCTCTTCATATTTAGGTGAAAGATAATTAGTCTGTGTGAAAAAGGAATTAAAAATTGCTTTTCTTTCAACAGTACACAATGTCAGCACTTAATGATATTATTTTATGCAATTTGACACTGATGAACGTCTATATTTAGCTTTACACTAATGTTCCATTATTAATTTTGGAATGATATTGACAAAAGCAAGAATGAAAGCATGCTGCAATATACCCTTTACAACATTTTACATACTGAATTCACATACTGTATGAATTCATCTGAAGGTTCTATCAAAATTACATATATATACAGTATGTACATGTACATACAGTATATGTACAGCACATTGTCTGGAACACTAAACCCACAGTGGCAGCAAACCTATCGATAGCTTGTAGGTACTGTCATTGCAGATGTAACGGGTTGTTCATATTGTACATATGATCGTTGCTATTCCCTAATTACGAGATGATCTGTCGTCACGTCATTACGAGATAATTTTGTTTCTTGGAATTATGAGATAACTCAAGATTTGTTTTTTCCTTGGTGCCAGCAATGCACTTCCATAAAGTATCTATCTGTTCTGAGAATAAAGCACAAAATGAATTGGTGTTACAAATCTAGCACACTTTTAACACACTTATTTGGATGTTCTGGTTATACTATTATGTGTTTAACATATATTAGCCCCATCAATTTCATAGCCCCAGTATGCACCTTCATGGTATCAGAATAGTGAGTCAAACCAAAAGACAAAAGACTGTCATTATCGTCACTGATATGCCATGAAACCCAGACTAAATGGCTACGCATTGGATTTAAATGTTGAGGATCTTTCATTGTAAATAAAGAAAAATTAAAAAATGTGTTTTCCTCATTTTTCTAAAACAAAAGACAAATTTAACAGAGTATAACCTTTCCCAAGCACACAAAAGTAACTATTTTCAAATGTACTTATCCCTTTTTTAAAATATTGTAATTTAACTTAAATAATTCCGTCTGATATGCACTGTAATGTGTTAACATTATAAATACCATTAAGCTAACTGTATTTGTAGAATGTCTTAGAAACCAAGTTTAACTAATTGGACTATGTTGGAATAAAATCCAGGATTTAGTTTGGATTCCTGCAGTATCTGCATACATTAGGGATTAGTATTCAAGGCAAGAAACCTTTATCTGTCCATTTCTGAAGAATTTGAATTTCTAATTCTTAAACTTTAATATGGGTAAGTGCTTGGAACTCGACTGATCTTTCCTTATCTCTTTTAAAAGGAAAACACAGTTGTAAGAACTTGATTCAGCAAAAAAAAAACAAAGGTCAGAAGAAGAAATCTACGCCGTACAACTTTCTGTACATGCTGAGAGGTGGAATTACCATACTGTACCTTTATCTTTAAAAAGAGAATATTGCATCCATCTGATATTGAAAAGCTGGTGAAAATCAATGCTAACACAGGCTCAACATGTAAACTCCACACAGACAGGCTCTCTAGATATCACCAAGCCTCCTATCTACAGTGCCCTCCGTAAGTATTGTGACAGTGACGTCAACATTTCTATTTTTGCTGAATGCTCAAACAATTATGGATATGAGGCAAAAGTACAGAATGTACTTATCATTTGGTATTTTTGCATATATTGCATATGCTTTAATATTTTAGAATAGGACTTTTTGTTTTCCACCCCCATTTAAGGTGAGCATACAGTAAGGGACAAATAAAAACTTAACAGTTGGTTGCAGACTGAGGGATTTTCATTTTCTTCCAGTATTATTAGAATACTTTTTAGTATTAATGTGGTGTTACAGCCTAATGTAGGTTTCGGGGAACTAAGTGATTTCACAAGACAATATCAAGATCAAAGAGTTTTTTTTACCAGAAGAAGTTCATCATGAATATAGGAATCTACTGTACATTGAAAAACAAATCCACAGTTTTGGCAGGGTCCTCAAACACAGAAAATAGATTTTAACTCAGTTCCATAAACAGGCTCCACAAGCCAAGCAAAGAAGAAAGACAGAGAAATCATATATTCTACTTACTAACCAGTCTAGTCTAAGTTTCCACACAGATCTGCCCTAGGCACGCATTTCATATACAGAACTTACCGATTAGCACAAAGCAATTGCAGAACCTACTGTAATTAACAAATACCAACAATTAAGTACCTAATTGATCTAAAAAATTGTCAAGAAATAGTTTGCCTTTTCACAGTGGTTAGAAACTAACCCTTTCAAATAGAAAATACATTGGTTTATTTGCAGTTATTGTCTCCTGTAAAAGAAACTTAAATAGTAAACTTGGGGTTTTTAAAGTGAAGCTAATGCTGGACAGTCTGTCTTGTCCTCATTTTGCTTTACGTCCATCAAGAAATAAAGAGCAGTGCTGCTGCTTTTTTTTCCCCAAGTCAATCTTTCAAAACAGATTGAAGTCTTTAGTCTGGAACTGGATTCTGTAATTGCCTTATTTGCATTCTATTCATCTCCCAGGTGATACCTGTTCTCCTTTCCTATAGTTCAAGAAAGGAGACCCTTGCTCCAAAGCAAATTCGGGGAGGGAGAAAAAGAATCTATGTTAAAATAATGAAAAACAATTCATAAGTTTGCTGCCTCTGTTTTTCAGAGTTTCATATGTGCTTGAACTGGCAAGAAAATTCTTTCCATACTTTGGGAATATTAAAAAACATAAGAAGAAGCATATTCTAGGAGCTGTAGTACTACTACTAATTGTAATCAATTTAGAAAATAGATCAAGTTAAAATGTGAAATGGTTTCAACAGGTTGACTGGCAGAATGAATACAATGTGATGTTTCTCAATTTAAACTTCCAAAGCAATTGTCCATTTAGCTCTAATGTCTGATCTTGGAGTCATTATTAAACTTCTGTACATTTTATAAGTTTGTCTTATTTTTATTGTCTAACTCTTTTGTTTTTGTCTGGAAATTAAAAAAAAACATAGAATGTGTCAATCCTGAAAAGGGTATGGAAGACATTATACTGTAGTTTCATGCATCAAAACACGCTGTAAATTTAAAACACGTACAGTAGCTAATCCATGTATGGCGTCTTGTAACTCAGAAACTTGTGAACTCTTGTAACTCAGAAAACCAATAAATATGGTTTCCAATACAACACATTTAATCTTAGGACTAGATGCCTAGTATCAAAGTCACCTTTAGAAGAGAATTCTAGACTCTCCTTTTGTTATGATTGTTAGGGATGGGAGTCTATTTATTGCAAGAATAAATCATTTTAGCACTAAGCCACCCACTGAACAGTGTTGGAATAATGAGCTTTGAACCACAGGATGAAAAAGAAATAGGAGCTAATTTAGCATTTGAAGCAGCACCACAAAAGCTTGTAAACCATCATAGCAATAAAATTGGATTATGGAGATTGTCTAATTTTGGGTAAGGTTAAAACTGAAGCTCGCATGTGTGCGGAGCATGAGTCACTTAAGTATGAAAGTTATTCCCTGCGTGTTTGTAATAGAGCTTCCAGCAGCGATTCATGCCTTGATCCAGCTTTCTTAAAAAGTTGATATTACAGAATTACAGAGCATACTGTACATGGAGTTTTGGCAAAGAGCATGTCTGCGATCCAAGTGATGTGGAGTATAATGCCAGCATTACAGGGTATTAATTTAGATGTTTTTTTGTCTGGTCTACAAGTACCAAGGATCAGAGAGGGGCATTATTTTGCCAATTGTTCCAGAATTAACTGAAATCCCTTCATTTTAATGCCAGCGCTGATTCCTGCCTCTTGATGTCTCAAGAAACAACAGCCGTTAAAGCAGCATATTCATCATGAATTGGCTCAAGTACTAACCCTGGGGGCAATAGGGCATAACAAAACCTAGAATAAACATGGCCCTAAAAGCTAAATTATCTTTTCTCATTCAAAAACTAACTACAGCAATGTCTACTTCTTCCAGGGAAAAATTTAATTTGTCAAATCTTTTTTTTTTAAATGACAACCTAAAACATAGAAATTTTATTTTATGATTATGTAATGTAGTTCTAAATTGTTAAACTGTCATTATTAGTAGTAGTAATACTAGTTGTAGTGATGTTCTGGTTAGTATAACTTGTATCACTGGTTTTGCTGAAGATGTATTTTCACAAGTTTTGATTTAGACTCAGATTTTATTTTGAAGACTTGCTTTCATCAGTCCACTCAAGTGCTAAAGATTGATCTGCTACAGTATGTATCTTTTGTGTTTCCCTCATATCACAATCACTTTACCAGGTTGTTTTTAGATCTTAAAATTTGGGTTAGTTTTTGTCAAACACATACAGTAATTCAATGTACTGTAACCATTACAAATGAATTTCACTAACAAGGACAGCTAGCATCAACATCAATCATTTTAATTGCACCTAATACCTTGTACAGCAAAAATATTTTTTATAAAAATTAACAAGTTGTTAATATATATTTTTTCTGAAATGAGGTAACTCCATATTCAGTTTATTTTTAGATGGAAAATAAATCTGCTTTGAACAAAAAAAAAATGGAAAAGCCAATGCTTTAGTTATTCAGACTACTTAAAAGCTTTTTTTTTTCTCAGGGCCAACATTAATTGATGTTTTTATCCATTAAGAAGGTTCTCTCAGTGTAATTAGATGTACTGTTCATTTTTTGGTTTTAAAGTCACGAATCTCAAATACTAAAATGATTTTTAAATTCCTTATTAGCATCTGAGCCATTTTTGTAAACAACATTATATGACCATGGGAATATTTGACTTTAAAACCTGAACATTCTAAAAGGTTTTATTGATCCATTTGTGTGCTTTGTTTTGGCTGAATGTCTCTGATACACCCTAGTCTATTTAGCTGCAAGTTGTATAATTTTACATTTCATATTTTAGTGATGTGGTGCAATTTACTTAATGACATAAAACAGCTACTGAAAGATACATCATGGCAGGCTTCCATCATTTCAAGTTTGTTTCATACTTTGACCTTCATTTGTAATGTCGAAGGGGCCTTTGAGATTTGGAGGCAAATGGATTTTAGAGATCAGCAATATATAGCATTTTATACCACTGTATGCATTTGGGCCAATCTCAAAATCTTGCTGAAGCAAAGGATTTGTTAAACAACGAGAATGTACTGTAGATGTCTGGGCTACAGGGATTGTTATAAGGGATCAGAGAATGAAAATTTAAAGATAGCCTTTGATGTGGCTCATTTGTATGCACAAAGAGGACAGTATCATAAAAATGTCTGATATGGGCAGCCCCCTCTTCAACTTCACTGTAGCAACCTCTGTAGTTTTCTATATAGACTATTTAAAAAATACACATTTTGCTTTTTTAGTTATGCATGTACACATACTATAAATGAATTTGTTGCTGTCTTTTAAGAATGTTCCTCATTCTTTAAGAATAACAGGGTTAGGTTTATATTCCTAAAGGGGTTGTTCAGAGCTATTTAAATTAAGTTTTCCAATGTTTTGTTTACATAACCTACAGTAAATGAGGAGGTGTTAACACTGCTGTCTCAAAGCTCTTGCATCCTGGGTTGGATTCCCAGTTTCCTCCTACCTTCTACCGATGTGCTGGCGGGGCTTATTCCAGTCTTTAAGTTGTCTGTGTGTTTGTGTGTTGATGTGAGTACATGTGCACACCCAGGGTGTACAGTAGTTCTTTCTGTTACACTGTGTCCAGGATAGACTCTGGGTTACCTTTCATTTGTTAGTGCATGGATGGACAACCTGCTTATTTTATGTGGAACTTTTCTATTGCTTTCTTAAGTTATGCCTGCTTATTTATTTGAAATTTTCACCATCTATTTATGTAAACTGAACACAGACACTTCTGAAGATTCATAAAGAATGAATGGGAGAATAAGGAGGAGATGTCTCATACTGAAATGTGTGCATAAAACCAGGGCTCTCCCATTTTCCGTGCCATGAAATTTGGTTTTCTCTATACTTTCCCACTGTCAGTTTTCTGTACATTTGTTTGGGGATAGTTAATTTGCATGCAAGATAATGTACCGGTACAAATTAAAAATGATTGGTACCTGTAACAACACAGAACACATATACAGGTACAATAAGTAAAAACAAGATGTAAAATTGAGCTTTAGGTGATGCATATAAATACACAAGCTGCAGAAAGCTTTACAGAAGATCAAATCTTAGAGTGCATTGGACTAATTTTTTTTTAAACACGTACAGTATTTGCACTTTGAAGCATAAGAAAATCAGTTAGGTTTTTCATGTCCATATTCAAGAAAACAAAATGGATGGCAGCATTTTTTAGTCAAGTGTTGAGCTGAGTGGAAAAACTGAGAATCTGAGGATGATGTACAAATCAAAAGGAAAATAGTGGGCTGCTCAGACAGTGCCTTTAAAAAGGAAGACAGGAACTAATCATTAGTAACCACTGGGAAATGAATTACTGTAGATTAATTGCTCTCAGTCTTTGTTATGGCTGTTTGTAATTTGTGTGGAAAAAGAAGTCTAGAGCTGTCAGAAGACTAGTGTTATAAAGTTCTGTTTTAATTAAGGGAATTGATTATCATAAATTCAAGTGATACCAGTTAAGACCCGTTAACACTTTTCTTTTGTCAGTTATTGACAATACACCTCTCATAAAACCACTTGAACCATGAAGCCACTACGTCCATTGCAACTAAACACTTTTTAAAAATGTTTTAAATTGTTGAAAGCTGATTCATTATTTGAGTAGTAGAAATAAATCCAGGTGAATTAGAGAAAAAAAGAATATTATACAAATGAGAGGAGGCCACATGCCCATTTACCTTGTTAGGTGTTTAGTAGCTAATTACAGTAAGCTGAGGATTTCATGCAGATGTTTATCTTGCATGCCTTTTATTTTAGGTATAAGTTTCTCCACTGTGCTTTCTGTAGAATGCTTCATCACTTGATATATGAGAGGCTAGGCATCACCTAATCTGCTGTCAAATGTTTATAGCCTTTTGTTTCCTCTGACAGATGTAAATCTACTCTGTTGCATCCTTTGGAGACCTGTGATGTTTAATCTAATTTCTGTTCGAATTTCTGAAAGGATTTACTCCTCATAAAACACTCCAATTCATCTTATGGAATCCCAGGTTTCCAGATGTCACACTTCTGAGAGCATCACATTTATGGAGAAAAATTAAATTAATTTTCCATATTATCTTTGGTATTTAAAGGATTCCTTCAGATCTTGCTTTCAACTTTATTCTTTCACATTCAAGAGCTATTTGTCTTTTACTTGCCTCATTTATTTAGGTATGGGAGAATACATACAAAGAAAATAGTCAGATGCATTTCCTCTGCATCCAAAAAAATAAACTCACTTTTATGATTTCTTCACCACCCCAACAGCATTAATGAAGGGATGACTTTCCAGGAAGAGGTTTCCTCATACACTCAGGGTTTTTTTTCTTAAAGTAAATGGGGATTTTTTTATTTTTCAAGTCATAGAAAATCACATGACATGAAACAAAGGGAAGCTCACAGCAACAGTTAAAATAACTGAACGTTGTTGTAGCTTAGCATCCCAGCTGCAACTTACAGTACATCACCTTCTGTACATCAACTATTATCTATTTTGATCTAGTTTCTTTAAAGGAGCAGGTAAAGGTTTATTCCACATTGAAAAGAAAAGACATGTTTCAGCCGTGGAGCCTTCTTCAGGTGTGTGACAGGGTGACACCTCAAGAAGGCTCCACAGCTGAACCATTGCGTCTCTTTTCAGCATGGAATAAACCTTTGCTTTTTCCTTTGCAGCCTACGCATACAGATGCAGCTACAGTACCTACTTGAACTGGTTTCTTTAGATGGACGTCCCTAATTGTTTATTAGTTTTGAATTCCTTTTCTACCTCAGTTTGAACCTGGGACACTGGTGCCCTGAACTTAAGAAAACACAATGTGGATTGACGACTATGTTCAGATTGTGATTTAATGCAGACAGTGGATGCCAATGAGATGCAGAATTTCTCATAAAAGGTCTATTTTATGATCATAATCAGCAGTGGGCAGTGGGAAATGCCATTTTCTCAAGGAAGATTTGTAATATTCATGGATAATTCAGTGAACAGGAGCTTACTACCTGTACCCTTCTCCTTTAAAGGCTTCCTATTTTTCATTTGATGTTGCAACATCTGAGTCAATGAAATACAGAAGACTCCTGAGTACATGCCAGGAAAGAAATTGCTGTGACTACATCCACAATCACTCATTGTATTATTTCTGTCTCTGGTCTTTAGTGTAAAGTGGTGGGTTTGGTATTTAAGCAGTTCAGTCAGCTTATTTCATACATAAGAACAGCAATTGGAAATGGATCTTCTTAGTTAAGCATATGAAAAAATGTATGTGATGTAGGTGCTGTGCAATCCTAAAAAAAAGGAAATCATTTATGGAAAAAATAGCTCTTCTTTATTATGGAAACACCCACAAAAAGGACCAATAAAAAACATTTCTAGATTTACACTTTGACTGAGAAGACTTTTAGAAATTGATGTTCACTATAGTTATACAGTATATGCATTGTGACATACCCACGGATCAGGGAACAAGTAATAGGTTTATTCCATGCTGAAAAGAGAAGAAAGAAATCAATGTTTCGGCTGTGGAGCCTTTTTTGGGTGTGGAACTGGTAGAGTTGAGAGTTGAGGGATCTGATGAGGTTAGTTATAAAAGGAAGGAGCTGTTAGCCATAAAAAATACTTACCTTTTATAATGTTGTCAGAATGGGTAATATGTTGTTTGAGGGAGAAAATGGTCGAGAGCATTAGTTTCCCAGAAAATGGTTGTAGAAGTCTCTGAGTGTTACTCTGGGTGGTGTCCGAGTCAAAAGAAAAAAAAAGACACACAAAGAAGGTTCCAAAAAAAGTTTTGTTTGCTTTCTTCTCAGTTCAGCATGGAATAAACCTATTACTTGTTCCTTTGCAGCCTACGCATGCTGATGCAGCTACCCACCTGAACTAGCCATGGACATGTTGTAAAGGGATATTTAAAAGGCTGGACCAGGCCAACAGACACACAAAACACATAGTTGTAATGTTCAAAACACCCAAGCCAACACTACAACCAACAGCAAAAAACAAAAGCATATATTCCTCCTTGCAACCAAGTAACTTCCTCTGGAAGCTAAACCACATACAGTATTGATCTCAGCAAAAAATACTGATGTCTCTCTTGATATCTTCTCAAAACCTGCACAAAAACTCACAGATTCCTTATGTCCTTGATTGATCCTTCTACTTCTACTTCTAATGAGGGATGAACACAAGGGCTCTGTCCTCTGCCCCCTCAGACAACAAACAACTGATACTGGGGGGTTTGGTTACCACTCTGCCATCTTGTCAGTCACCAATACCCTGGTTTCTTTCAAGAATGGATGAGATCCTTGGATCAATTAGTTTCCATCAGCCAAATAAACTAAATAGGCTAAATGAATCCTCTTGTCTGTGACCTCATGTTCTTATGAGGCTGATTTAATAAACCGTATATTGTGTACTATGCATATTACATTATTTTGTTGACATTTAACTTCTTTCACGAAAGTGTTCAGCCTAAAAATTCAAGATTTTATTAAAAATGGTTTTACATAATTTGTAATTCTTATTCTCACACATGAACTTTTATTGGCATATTACAACTATTAACTGTTTCAACCTTAGACACTGTTTTATAAAGGAACTTTGTTGATGCTAAAGTAGATACAGTATATATGTATAGCTCTGAAGAGTATTCAAGTAATTACTAAATTGATGAAGACGATGTAGACTAAAATAGTTCTAAATACTGTTATAAATGTAGTGTATTCCATCTACAAGTCACCGTCTAAACATGATTTTGCTATGCACAGTTCATTTCTGTTTGTAGTAATTACTTTAATATCCCTAGCAACTGGCGAAAGGTAACACTCCTCCAATTTTCTTTTAAAAAATGATGTGGGCTATGAATTTGCCTTCTGAATCCTACATACAGCGAAGCAGGGAAGCTTGACAAGGCTTGCTTGGAAACATTCATTAGTAGCTTTGATCACACAGATGTTTCGGGGAAGGTTAACGTTACGAATAAATTAATGTTTGGAGCCCTCTTCCTTGGAAGCAGAAAGGAAAAAAAAACATCTCTAATTTAACTTTAATGCGATGTAAAATGGTATTTTTTTGCTGTTTTTGGTCTTTATAATTTCTCAACTAAAACGCTGGGCTTGGAAATTCAGAGAAAAAAATAATAATCTGCAAACTGTCTCGTCTGTCCTTCTGTAGGATGCTGCTACGTGCAACTTCTCACAGCATGTATGCTGTAGATGGCTGCTACATAAAGCAATTCATAACAAGAAATGTATTGTAATATAAGATGTCTAGGTAACATAAAGAAGTGTTCTGCATCACAAATTGGTTGACATTTTTCTTAATGACTTCCATTTTGCACTGTTGCATTGTATAGCACACATATACTCAGTTTCTTTCTACAGTATACAGTATGTGATTGCCTTAATAAAGGAAAGACTGCTAGTAAGCAGGGGGACTGATGTCAATTAACAACTCCAAGTTGTATCATTTGTAATTTTGTGCTATTTCCAGTCTGTCTATTCAGTTTGTGCTGCTGTTTTTGTTGGTTTGGACATGCCAGTATCTAAGACATCTAAGCAGGAGCAATTTACTTGGCAACTTGGCAGTCAGCTTGTGCAGCAGTTAAAGTAGAATTTCCAGTTGATTGTTTTATTGTTTTATTTGAATTCTTCTTGAATTCATTATATATATAAAAATGTCAGCCATTACTTTAATCTGAGAAGAAAAACTTTCTCTACCTTGGAAATCAAAATACTGTGAGGAATGATATTTTTTATTTTTGGTTCTACTTTAAGAATGTAACCATATATTAAGATTCAGTACTCATTTGTTGATGTCTTTTTATGTACTAAACTGTGTATATTAAATATATAATAGTGACCACCCCTAATATTAATAGTTTTTTAATCTTCAACATTATAGAAGAAATGTATTTTGAGTCTATTTTATCTCTGTCAGATTCTGTCAATTAAATTGTTCCTTTCTTGAATGTTCAGTAGCTGCTCTGATAAAACAGCATACAGTAAGTGTCACGAACAGTTCTTTCCGGGCCCTATGCAGATGACACGATCCGGAATTGTGAAGAAACACTGGGGAAAAAGTCATGCAGGAGAGGGTATGGAGACAGGGGGCGTGTCCAAGGGGTGCAGGTGTCCAGGGGGAGTGAGTCCGGAGCGAACGATCCAAGAGAAAATCCAAACGGGTAATCCAAGACAGAAGCAAAGTCCAAGGCCAGGAGATCCATCCAGGGGCTTAAAACCATGAACCGGGTCGAGAACCGGCGAAGAGAGGGGAATCAGGAACAGAAAGTTAAAAGCATAACGGAGCCAGATGCAGCAGGACCCTGGGCTCTCACGAAGTAGGATTCAATGAGGAACCTCGGATGACGTCTGCGTCTGGCTTTTAAGGGGGAACGGAAATCAGAAACAGGTGCAGGTAAAGGGAGAACACAAGGAAGGGCTGGAGCGCCCTTAACAGGAGGAGTAGCGATCGTGACAATAAGTTTGTTTAGTCAAAGCATCCTTTATACTATGATGTAGTACACAATTCGTATTAAAATTGGTTAGCTGTTTCAGAAGTTTTGGCAATTTCTTAGATGTTTCATGTTACTGTATCTCTAATATAATTGTTTATAATAAAAAATAAACATTTTAAACCATAAGAGTGTTCACTGTATAACATGTTAATGGTCCAGTTTCTTAAACAATGTTGTTGAAAAATAAAAGTATAGTACTTGAGTGAACTATTGGTAATATATACTGTCTCTAGTGATGCAGTTGTACATCTCAGCTACCTCGTGGTATTATGAAAAATTGTTCAATTAATTTGGTAGAAGCATTATTGAAAGTATAGATTGCTCCTGACTGACGCACTCTTAAATAATTCTTTTAGGATGACTTAATTCTAGTGAACACATGTGGGCATGGCCAGGAATAGGCAACTTTGTCTTTATCTCAATGTCTTTGCAGCTACCATTTATCTCACATCGACTTGTCACATTGGCTATATTCTATAAAACCTTCTAACAAAGTAAGATATTGTTACAAATGGAGGGTTACAAAAAATGAATAAATGGGAACTGACCAAGCAGATTAGTCGATAAGTAAAATAAATAATCATAACTTCCAACTTTAAGGATTTTGCCAAGAAAATACCCAGGAGGTTGGTACTGTATGTTTAGAGGCACATGAGTTCTTTGTTCTCTGGCACAGCTTTAGTGAAAAAAGTAATACTTCAGGCACAGTGGGTTAAACAAATATTTATTTAAAATGTATAACACACACTAAACATACAACATAAAAGTTACTCTGTTTACACGTTTATAGTCAAGGTGTTACAGAGGCCTACATCTTAATCACCCAGAAAAACCTCGGACTTCTACCAAGTATTCAAACTCATAATGCCTACAAATGCCAGAATATGATAAAGCTGCCTTCTAAACTAAATAGATGGAGCTTAAATCTCTCTGTGTAAACCTGGATGCTACCAAATGCACCCACTAATCAGGAGAGGCTGCTTTTAGCCGAGGGATTCTTCACTCAGGAAATCAGTTCCCTTAAAAACACAGAATGGCAAGCTCTCCTAGCAACGTTCAGACACTCAGCTGCAATCTTGTCTTTTTGGATGATCTACTGTAGTCATGGACTCCTTGCATGGCCCACACTTTATGTTCTGTGTTCTCCTGTCTCCTCTCTTCCCCTCTCTCTTGTTCTGTTCTCTCCCTTCCCCTGTGTCTATCTTTTTATCTTATTCTTTTGTCACTCTTAATCATTTACCCAGAACATAATTAACAAAGAATATATACTGTAAATAAAACATTATTAAAAAAACAAACAAATAAAAGAAAATTGTCAACTTTGACATTAATTTAATTAAAAGTCTACAATTAGTAAACAGCTAAAACTCTATTTATTGTCATGTTTCTTTTGTGAGACTTTAGAATAAATAACATTAAAAAGGCTCACTGAGAATGAAATGACTGTATATAGTTATGCAGTCCATACAATACGTATCAATGGGACCGTGACACCTGCATTTTCCTCAACGTTCTCCAGTCATCCCTAACAGCAGTCTCCTCTTCACAATTTACATCAAATTGATAAACATGGACCGACATTTAGTTAAAAATGACTTTTAGTACGACTGTACTACGGCATCTAACATGAATAAATGTGTGGAATTGTTTTTATTAAGGAGTTCTACCCAGTTAGGAGTGGAATGCATTTGTGTTTCAGAGGGCTCAGAAAAATGGCTTCTGTCACTACCAACTAATCATGTGAGAACAGTAATGTCCCAATCCATTTCTGTAACTTGACTTTTTCATTTTGTACCTCTTACATTTCTTTTCAGACACCAGTGTAATCAAATGAAGGGGACAGACTTTATGGTTTACTTATATATAATGGGTAAATACCAGAGAGCAAGTGTCAACATGAAGTTACAAAGAGCTTCCCTGCACAATCAGATAAGTAATGAAGGAGCCCATAGTGGGAAAAAATATATGTTCTTACAACTGACTGATACTCAGATGTGTATATACTGTATGTTATCAATATTACTGACATTACTTTAAGATTGATTATGATCTAATATTATTTTCTACTGTTTTTACAGGTCAGTAAATAAATAACACTGAAAAAAATATTTTAAAAATATTTTTTTCTTTCCACATAATTTGTGATCAAGCTTTTATGGTGTATGTGCCCTGGAAATAGCTTCATGAAATTCTTATCAATTGGTAATTACCTTTTTTAAATAGAGAGCAAAGGGAAAATGCTGGTAAAATGAACTCTTTGAAGCATGGCACAAGATTATGCATTCACCCATTTAGTCTTTTTAATTATTCTCACCCAGCTCTGAAATATCTTGGAGACCTCACTTTAGAGTTTTTGCATTTTCGTTTTTTTCTTTTCATTTCATGTTTCTATCTATAGATCAAATATATTGGAACAAGCTGACAAGCTATGTGCAGTTACAGTAAGTTAGACACATGTCTTTCTATATTCGTGCAACAAATATATGGTTTTCTTCTGACTTAAGTAAATTTCCCTGCTTTTACAGTGAGAGAATGTGAAACGACATGACCCTTAGGAATGACTCCAAGTGAATCATCATGAATGTGCATTAACCCTTTCAGATTGCTGGGTTTCAAATACAGTACATGTGACAACCAAGACCTGGCAAAGATGCAGCACAACAGTGTTCACATTTGGGCATTCATGAGTCCATATCCATCACATATCCAAGTTGTTTTTACGTTTGACACAGAATGTAGCATTGTGTTGTGGCTGCTGAGCTCATTAAAGAGTCTTAACCTAAATGTTTTTTTTTCTTTCCTCCTGCTGACTCCATCCAACCATTTAATACTGGACAGCTGAAATCTGTCTCCCTGTTAGATTCCAAAAATGGTTGGACTTAATACAGAACAGTCATGTTTTCCTTATCATCAGAAATCTTCGATTTCAAATCTTGAATTTTGAATATCTCCATCTGGTTTAACACCTACTGAATGCTGTGTCATCAGCAACTGCATTTCAAACCACATCACTCAGTTTCTTGTGAGTAGCTGTGAGCATTACTTTAACATGGTGTGAGAATTTGTGACAGTGCCATTTGCAAGATACCGCTGGCCTTTTCAAACAACAGTATCGCGAAAACTGTTATAACATAATTAAATTTAGTGGACATTCGAAGTGGTCTATGGAGAGTACTTATCAATGTTCAAGGACAGTATGCACCAGAGAGCACTAACAAGATCTCTGTCCATGATATGTGGTACCTTATAAATGCTCTGCATATCTTTTAAAGGCACTTCAGTTAGTGCTACTGGTACTTTTACCTTGTTCAATTGCTCCACAATGCAGGTTTCAGTTTTTTTTTTAATATTAATGAATTTGTCCATGTAAAAATTATATACATTTTAGTTTAGATACACATTTTATTTTAAGGTTCAGGTGGGCAGCTGCGTCAGCATGCGTAGGCTGCAAAGGAACAAGTAATAGGTTTATTCCATGCTGAAAAAAAAGAAGAAAGAGCCGAAACGTTGTGTTCTCTTTCTTCTTTTTTGTTCAGCATATTTGAAGGTTTACAGCAGATGCCTCTTAACATTTTTGCTTAGCTTATAAGCCTGTTTTCGTTTTTTTTTTTGCATTGAATGTGTTGCTACCCTTAATACTTTTTTTGTCTTCAGCTTGCATTACACAAATTGAAATGTTGTTTTAAATCTCTGGTCTCATTACAGCTTTTCTCATACTGCCTTATTCAACTTTTTTGTCCCTCCTGTTGTCATTCTGAAGTGATGGCACACCGGGGAAAATCCAGGGAATCACTCCTGAAGCAGGGTTTTCAAATGAGGCTAGGGTTGCCTAGCAACACAAAGCATACTCTTCATCCTAAAGCAAGCACTTCTAATACACCCATTTCACACAGAAAACAGCTGCATATGATAAGGATTTATCTGCCGTATTTGCACTTCCATAAAATTAATGATATTTTTTTTTCTGAAAGTATTTATGGCTGTGGTACAGAGTGTCACAGTACTTGGTTTCAAGTTGATCCATTTTCTAGCTGCTTTATTCAATGCAGGGTTACGGGGGACCTGGAGCCTATCCCAGCAAGCAGTGGGCAAAAGGCAGGGTACACCCTGGACAGGACACCAGTCTATCCCAGGGCAGACACACACACACAAACACATACCAGCGGCAATTTTCCCAGACTCCAATTAACATACAGTACCAGCATGGGAGGAAACCTGAACACCCAGAGGAAACCCATGCAAATACATGGAGAATATACAAATACCACAGAAATGCCACAGAAATAGCACTCTAGGTAACAGGGCCCTAGCAATGCTAACACCTGTCCCACTATGCTACCCCTTGGCTTCCAGCTTTTCTTTTTAAAATGCAGTATATTATTACAAAAGTGTAATTCCTGCAGAACTGAAACATGAAACAAGCAATGACAGAACATTTGAGCAGTAGTATAGCGCTGCCAAAATATGAAATGTTCAATGGAAAACCAACGAGAGCCCATTTCCTTGTCAAAATGTTTAGCCCAGGCAAATCAATAATTTATACATCCAGATCACAACATTTTCGCATCTGTTCTTAAAATTTGATTAATAAATGTAAGTTAAAGCAAGCTTGCATAATCATTTTTAGATAATCTGCTTCCTTCTTTTTCTGTCTTCTGTTAAAAGTGAAAAAAACAGATGCCCCACTAAACAAGATGACATTATAAGGAAAAGTGATCACCATCAGTTTTGTACAGTAGTTTAGTTACTATTGCATTTGGGGACTGTCTTTAATTCTTCTTTCATTTGGCAGAAAAAAATGTCTTGTCTCATTAAATGGTTTCTACCAGTGAAACAATAAGACCTTACAACTTAATAATTGATCTCCACTTATTAAAAATTAATGTCTCCTGCCCTGCCGCATAGCTAACGTAAAACGTTAACAGGGCACCACTAAATTAGCAGGGATACTAAGGCAACTCCTGCTGATGTCTTTGGTAGCGTATAACAATCTGTGATTAGTAATTGATGGCATTCTGCTGCTGTGTCCATGATACCAATGTTCCTGTGTCAAACTTCTGCATGCTTTAGGCTTAAAAATCTTTGTGGTTGTCTGTGTAATCATACTACTGGAAAATGTCTTTATAGCCCAAGAGTTTAGCGATCGATGCATAACTTTGCTCTCTACATTCTCTTTGTGCCACACAGTAAAGCATTCTAATTATATTTCATTGTTTGGAAACATGTTAGAAGGTTTTGCTTATTTGTTTAAACAATATTTCGAGTTTTTTTAAATACATCATTTAAAGGTATTTATACAAGAATAGCTGTCGTCTAGAAGTACATTGTTTTCTCTTTGTACTGTAGCTCTCAAGGACAATTTGTGACTTATTAATTAATTGTTATGGATAAAATGATGAGCTTATAATTATAGTTTACTGTGAATTCCTTGAATTTTTAAGTACATAGGAAAATTGATACTATTTTACCTGAAAGCAGTGTTTAAATGGAGCTCTTTTGTACAGTACATTAATGTCCTTCCTAAGATCTAAAATGAATACAGCTTGATGTGTGCTACTATGAGTAGGAAAGCATAGTCAGACTTTTGGAAAACAGCATGGTAAATAGCCTTTTGGTTATTTACTGTAGCTTCCATGGTTACCAATTAGAGCAGAGTAATTATAGACACATTTGTCTTTAGCAAAAGAAAATGCTTGACAACTTTAAGGTTTCTCGTTATATCAAAGCCCAGTGTGGAAATGTGTATTTTCTCTTTGCAAAAATTGCTTGTAGCAGCTCACTTAAAATTTGTAGAATGTGTATTTTTATTCATTTCCTGCAAATTTTAAATTTCTAGCAGGAACATTGGTTTACCACCTGTTATGGGCTTTTGCCATGATCGACTCTACTATCATTAAAGATAAAAAAGCAGTTCCTAAGGTTATACATTAAGGATTTCCTTGGCATTTTCTTTTAAAAGAATGTATCTAATCATCCCACAGTGAAAAGAAACATAATGCAAAAAAAAACACTTGACACATTTTTAAATTAATGAACAGTATGGTAGGTATCAGCTGCCACTCATATTAACTTGTGACCCAGCAACTAATAATTATGGATCTTTGAAATACAGTACATTGTGCATGCAGAAACAGCATGTTTGACAATGACTGCTTGGCATTTGTCTTGTGGTCCATTGGTATTGAGATGTAGGCATACTGTATGTATGGGAGCTCTCCTTGCCATAAACTAGAAATTTAAGATAAAGGGTAAACTGAATTTGAAGAAACAACACAAAAGGTAAAAAAAAAGTTTAGGATACATTGTTAAATTTGTGGAAATTATATTCACATTTATGTTAAAATTGTATAAGACCTAAATCAGAGTATTGTGTTGAACTTAATTACAACTTTACAAGAAAGATATTAAAAGCAGCTTTTGTGATTGTCCAAAAGAAGTGCAACAAAGTACATTTCTGGGTTCACAGGAATGACTTACAGTACATTGACAGGCTAAGAGCTTTTTTTTTCTTGAACAGAGGAGTACAAGGGAGCTGATACAAACGTTTAAAATCTCAAAAGGCTTTGACAATGTCAACCCAATTGAATTCCTCAGAATCATAAGTGAAATGCAAATCAGAAGACACAAATTAAAACTATGGGGAGATGTATTTAAAAGTGACAACAGGAAGAAATTCACTACTAGGCGAAGGGCTGTGGGAGTCCGAAACATGCTACCCAGCAATGGTGTTGTAGCTGATAGAATCAATTCTTTCAAGTAATGACTTAGAATTTCAGATCGATTAACTACTAAAAACCAAATGAGCTACATGGACTAAATAACCTCCCCTGTTTTGCAAACCCTATTTTCTTACATCAGAATCCAAATAAATTGAATGGCATTGCTTCAAATAAGAATGCCAATTATTTTCTCTGTACCTGAATTATTTTATTATGTGTGAATTTTTACCTTTTGTGTACATTCATGGAAGAAAGACTCTGTCTGAAGGGCTGCTGAGGAAATTCTTCCACCATCAGCAAAAATCTTCATCACTGTAAAAAGAACTCAGTGAAACATAAATGACATGACGGACATGGTAACAAATGACACCACCTGACTATTGTTGCAGCTTAGTTACAGGCATGTTTCAATATGAGATATTGAGAATGACATTTATTATGCATATAATTTTACAAAGAGATGAAAACTTAGCTCCGCTTTCCTCATCCAAAGCTGTTATAAGTGTTATTACCAGGTACTTCACAAGATGTAAGTCCATTTTTATTTCACATAACTCAAAAGGGGCCATAGCAGTCATTAAGAGTGAGTTATTCTGGTGTTACAATCTGACCAACATGTAGAGCTCCAGCCCAGAAAGAATACATAATCATTGGTACAGTACCATTCTCTAAGAGTAATACTGTAAGTGGGTAGGAAGTGAGTTTTTTTTAAATCTTTTCTCAGTCATGAGTAAGTGGTATGTTGAATGATACATTGGATTTAGTGCTTTCCTCATATTACAGCCTTACTGAGTTATTTTCTGAACATGAATTTTACATGAGGGAGAAATGGTACGTGCTAAACAGAGTATTAGTATTCTGTTTGACACATCAACATGAAAGAGGCACGTGCATAGAACACTGGACTAATACAATTGCATTCTCATGAGCCACTGGATGTGCTAAAGCTTGTTGTTGCTGCAGAACCAAATGTAGCAGTATTCTCCAGCCTTGGAGCTGTACCATAATGTATAATTTAAAAGCTTAAATATTTTGCCTGTGGTATTATTAAAATTGCCAAACTGGATTTCAAAAAGGCACTTTAATTAACCATCGGGAAACATTACTGAAATAATACCAAGGACTGTTTCATACTAACATATTGAGTTAAGGCTGTTTGTGTCCTCAAGCATTTATTTCGTCTGTGGCATTTATTCACCCACTGATTGTCATACATTGCTAAACAAACTTTTGTAAAAATCTAGGATTTTTAATTTAACTTTTTTCTCCGTACACTATATAGTTGAATAATTGTCATTGGCTTTGATTTTAAGCAGCAGAAGTAATTCTGTGATAACAATAAAAATGAAATGAATAAATAAGAGCTTTGGAAACCAGAAGTAAGAACAATGATGCTTTGAAACAAGACAGCAAAATCAATATTCAGTACAACTGTCTTTTGTTACTGCATCATGAACCCCTGGGGAAAAGAGTGAAGAATGTCTGATGCAATAGTTTTAGTGTTATTTCTTAATCTGTGTTAATGAGTGAATTAAGATAAGAGCTGATTCAAAACATCATAAGGCTGGAGAGGCTGGACAGAAACCACCTAAGATGGTGATGCACAGATGCACAGATGCACAGATGCACAGATAAAATATGTTTGATTTCCAATATGAGCACTGATAAATATTTCCAATAATCACCAGCATAATGTCAGTCTGTTAGAAATGAAAAAGGCTCATGTTTAATCATGTCTAATCATTTTTAATTTTTATAAAGCTTTATTAGCACGCACAGTTGTAGCTTCTAGCATTTCATTTAGTAAACAGAATCTTCAGATGGCCCCATTTTACATTGATTGGTATTGTTGTAATTATAATTGTGTCCTGTCTTGTGAAATGTTCTTATTTATTGTTGTAGTCTTCTTATTTATTGTTATTGTCATCCTGTAAAGCGCTTTGAGAAGCCACCTTTAAAGGCGCTATATAAAATAAAGTTTATTATTATTATTATTATTATTATTATTATTATTATTATTATTATTATTATTGAAAAACATTGCTTCTTCAAACACTTGTGGTCTGCTGTATTTATCAGATAAACTGAGTGTTTTTATAGTATGAGATAAATACAGTCCTAATACTAAGTTCTCTCACATACAGTATGTTGCTTAAGAACATTTGTTACATAGGTATCTCTCTTGAGTTTGAAAAATGGGGAATGGTTTGGTAAAATAATGCAAAGTGCTTTTCAGAGCTGCTTAGTCTTATTCATATACTGTATGTATAACATAAGATAGAGTATGAATTCAAAGAAAAACATCACTTGCACAGTCCTGGGTTTAATAGTACTGCTTTGTCAAGTAAACTTGAGTGTGATCAATGGTAGTTTTCCTCCAGATAAATCTACTGTTTCTTTGTGCTTGTATGCTAAAATAAACCATATTGTTAATGACACAGCACCACCTTGGGGTAGGCACCAAGATTTATAACCTTTTTATATTATTTATGTCTTGTTTACTTCCGCGTGTACTGATCCTCTCAAACAACAGATCATTGCTGTCTTGTAGTATAACTCCCAATATAGAATTAATTTGATAGAATACCCAATTACATCAAATAACTCCCTAAAGCAGGTGTTTTAAGTGTTCTAATATATACTGAGTATCAAAAGAAATGTATCACTCACTATATAAACTGAAACAAAGTCACGACATTATCACTAGGCAAATTAGAAAAATGTAGTATGTGCACTGCCATATTATTGAACAGATATCACATCAATAAATTCAAGAAGGTGATTAACATTTGTTGTCAGTAGGGGTGTTATATGTGAAAAACATAGGCTGATAGCATACAGTATGTACCAAGTTGTGAAAGCAGTGTAAGCTGTGCATTTGCAATAGATGTTTTTGCAACAGCTTGCAGATGCAGTCTCACCAGATCTTGTCCCATTTTTCTTATAGAGCCTGGACCAGCATAAACTCATTCACTGGTGCCTGAATCCCTAATGCCTCATTTCACCCCATATCGTCCCACAAAAGTTCAATGAATCTCAATTGTGGCAAGGAAAGCATCCATGACATAGCTCTTGCATTCTGATTTTCAGATTTCTGATCATTACATGAGCAGCAGGAGGACTTACAACGCCCTCCTTTACTGTTGCAACATGTGGATAAGGACCTCTAGCACTTGATCAAAGTAGTGATGTGCAGTCAGATTGTCATCAGTTGTTTCAATGGCAGTTACCTAAGCAATCCCATTTGGTCGTCCCTATTGATTGATCTATTGTACACATCAGTTAGCATTTCATTCTGTTCCAAACAACAGGCATCCACAGGGTGATCTACAGAAAACCTTGATCCATCGCTAATTGGCTCCAGGAGCATGATGATGCTGTGACTTATACTGTATTATCACTGTTATCAGTATTATCATTGCTGGACTTTGTGGAGCTGTAATAGAAATTCCTGCTTGAGAAAAGCTTTTTTCTCTTTATTAATAGGATGTATTTGTCCCTTCCTGTGTTTTTCTATTATTGCGTTTCTCAAGGCCAGACATTCAGCGGGTTAAATCACCTCATCAACGAAGCCCTATCGACTCTCTTCTTAAGCAGGTGATTTAGTACTAATACAACAGTCAAATCGTTTGAGTCATATGAGTGTGTCACTATCAGAAATGGTGGACTTAGTGATTATGAGGTCCTTGAAAAAAGACAAGGATGTCCCTCACATACACCCTTAATTCCCAACCCATCCACCCTGAACAAAAATAAACCACCACTTTGCTCCTGCTGGGATTAAATCCCCCTGAGGGTCCCGAACCTGCAAGGATGCCACTCCATAGACAAAGACAAGTCCTCTGCCACTTCAGAGTCTTTCTAGCTTTCAAAAGGGGTGACACCAGTTCTGCAACTGGGTAATACATGAGCCCTGTTACATGTCTCTTCAGTAATGCACCACAGTTTGCAATATGACTATACAGACATTTCAAGACTTATTGTTTGTGAAGGCTCTGTTCTGCAAGTCGTTACATAACTCCATTTGTATGTAAGTCTGAATTGACCCTGCCCTACTCATTGTGTGAACACATACAGTACTGTATAGAGAAAATGACCATCCATCCATCTTCTGACTGCTTCAATCCAAATCAGGGTTATAGGTAGAGAATTGCCATTCATGATTTTTGTAAAACAGAAACGTACTTATAAATAAAACCCTGTGATTAAAATAATCAAATGCAAATAAAGCATACCCATAAAAAACATTTGGAAAATAAATGAAGCATTGGACAGAGAATTGCTTTTAACTGAACATTTCATTACTCTACACTGTTTTGTGCAATAAAAGCACAAAATATGATGGGAATATGAGTTAGTCCCAATTTTTAGCAAAAACAGTTTGAGGTAATGTGCAGTGGTTGCTACACATGCGCGAGAATCCCTGGTGAATCCTGGTTCAATGCTTTATTACCATAACAACCAGTTGCATGGAATTATATGTACAGTACTTCACATTATTTATCCACAGAAGAAACTCAAGGCATTACTTACCCTTTCATATTTAACGAACTTCTCTTAAATATTTTTTTTTATTGTGTAACCTATGGGAGCTTTTACATAAAGTTGAATTGACACATATTGAGTGACATATACCCTGGGGAGAGCGTGACCTCTATCTTCAAATATTCACTGCAGCCATACCAAAAACCTAACTGTGAAAAAAGCTTTAAAAATAAGATTAATTTTACTTTATAATAGGAATCTTATGACACCAGATACATTAAACTGTTCAGTGTGAGTGCAGATAAGATAGAAGTGTTTTACCTGTTAGCTTCAGAAGGATCAAACCAGTCGACCTCTCATGTCCTTACTTAGTAGCAAATGCTGATTCAATATCATCCATGTCCAGACATCAGCAGATTTGGTGTTCACTGAAAATATGATTAAGTCCCGTCAGCCTATCTTGAGACACTGTTGATATCAGAAAAGCTTTCTCATTGGAGTCAATGGTCCCAGTGGCAGTTTCATTGCAGCAGGGCAATGCTGGAGTAGAAGGTGCAGCAAAATGTCCTTTTCAACAGATCTTAAATGGTCAACATTTTGGCTCTCATACACTCACTCATGGCCATTATGCCATGGACGTTTCCAATATGAGGGTCATGGAGTTTCCATGAATGTCCTCAGAAGGCTTGATTGCATTCCTCCTAGTGGCACACAACAGCAGAAAATCAATGGATTTCTTCTCTGTCTTTCTTCAAGTGCCATTATGTCCTGGCTAGTGTTGCCAACTGCTGTGCCAGTGTTTAATCTAACCTGAAAAGAGTGCATACTTTCTGTGTTTTTTATGTGAAAGCTGGACCATTCGATAGATAGGTGTGTTTCCATGTACTGTACAAAAACCCATCCTGGACAAACTCTGTCTTTTCCCCAAAAGTCTACAGCAAAAACAAAAAGACTGAATCAGCAGACTGAAAATAAACTAGCTACTTGCCAGTAATTTTCTCACCATTTTTCATTGTCATTTTGTAGTAGTCATTGGTAAATCTCTGTGGAGTTGGGTCATTATTTTGAGGGAAATCGATGTCTCTTATCTGGACTGATGCTCGTCATGGTGTTTTGTGTCTCATATGTCTTGAGGCCAAAGTGCTGGATCGGCTGAGAATGGAACTGAGATGGACTCATCCGCAGGAACAAGGCAACATCTGAGCAGCTTGATTCTGTCACTGATAGACCGTCTTCCTCTTATGGACAGTAGTGCTGCTGGTATTTTTAGCCAATGCTTCTGCTGCAGCAATATGCTCTACAGGAACACTGAAGCTGGGGTTTGCAGACAGTCCTAGTTCTCCCTGTGTGATTGTAGTAAGCCAGAATTTACCACTGCTCCTGTCAGTGGTGCCAAGTGACTTCTGCACACCTGTCAGTAATGCCACTTAATGCCCCACTATAATAAATCCATTTAATTGATTCCATCTAACTTTGTTTAGGTAGGCTATGACACAACTTAAGCTACATTGATAACATTGTGTGTGTCATTTCAGGAAGAAATATGACTGACAAATACAGCTAGCAAGATCATGTGTGGGAGTCTTTAAAAAATAACACCTACAGGTGCGATTGGTATAGTTCAGTTGTGTAGGGCAAGTAGACATCTGGAAATGGTTATTGGAATTTCGTGCTATCAGAGAAAATTGAAATAGATTTTTCATTCTATACATGGGTGATGTATTGATGGATTCTTCAGCAGGTCTTGAATGATCAATTAATCAAGATGATCGCAACAACTTTTTAAGCAATATTCAAAATCCATATGGCTTATTTTTCTAAAAACATACCTGAACAGAGAATAGAACAGGACCTGAATAGAACAGAAAGTTTCTTCTGATGCGCAGTATACTTTTAATTTTGACAAAAATCATGTGCAGTAGTTTGTCTTGGAAAGACATTGTATTACCATTTTTGAGTATAACTGTTCTGAAAATGTGCAAAGATTATTTCTGATGTACAGTATGCCTATCTATATCCATAATAATGTTTGGTGATTTTGGGTGATATTGTAGTGTAAATACTGTATGACATGCTTGCCTTCTATCATGTTCTTCTGAGTTTACTAATATTATGGGTATTATTAAAGGGGAAAGGTAAGAAAGCTACATTATAACCAACATTTGGTCGAATACGGCCTTTGTTGTGAAATATTTGCAATGAAACATTTCTCAAAATCAAAAGAATTACCTCAGACAAGCTGGTTTCAGAAAAGCATATTAAACAATTATTGTCAATGATGCGTTAATATTGCCATGGTTAGGCTATGTCACTGGCAGCTCTACCATTGTAATAAGATCTTTGTAGCTTGACTAAGAAATACATGAGATGATTACTTCTTTGTTTAAAATCCCCTTGACACATACAGTAAACTGGTAACTACCTTTATTCATTTGCCTACAGGTTTGCAAGCCACTAAATGAGACTCACGGGGGATGAGGACCACAACATCCATGTGATTTCACCCTAATCCCTGGACAGCTAACATAATTTACCCACCACACAGATAACTCTGCCTTAAATTGTAGAACATGTACTTACTGCTCCACTCCATGACAGTGATTCATAACAAAAATACACTGCCACAAGCTGTGGATTTCTGGCTTTTTGGGTTTGTCAAAATAGTCAATTATTTTTGGTATTTAAGCTATATATTCTATATGCTGTAATTTATTTAATGTTTTGAGCTGATCTGTATTATCACATTCACTGAACATACTGCTTGTTTAAAGCTTTTAGATAATATAAAAAATCCTTTTACAAGGGAGATTCTGAATGTATAGATAATGTCCTTCATATCTTGAGGTATTCTTTTTCTCGTAGTGTAATTTACCCGGGAATGTGAAGAAAATGAGATAGGTTACAGACGTGAAGAGTCAATTTGGCTCATCTTGATCATTTGGCTAATGATTCATATCCATTTAAATAACATTTAAATGTTATTTTAAATGTGGTGCAGTGCAGTGGCTCTGTGGCTAAGGATCTACGCCTGTGGCTGGAAGGTTGCCGGTTTGTAACCCCCAGCTGGTAGAAAAATCCTCCTCCGTTGGGCCCCTGAGCAAGGCCCTTAACCCCAGCTGCTCCAGGGGCGCCATATAAATGGCCTGCGCTCTGACCCCGAGCTTCTCACCCTGTCTGTGTGTCTCATGGAGAGCAAGTTGGGGTATGCAAAAAGACAAATTCCTTATACAAGAAATAGTATATGGTCAATAAAGTGATCTTTAGTCATATAACTCTGCAACTCAAAACTGGCAACCCACTGAAGCTAAGGAGGCGTGAGACTGGTCAGTACCTGGTTGGGAGACCTCCTGGGAAAAACTAAGGTTGCTGCTGGAAGAGGTGTTAGTGGGGCCAGCAGGGGGCACTCATCCTGTGGTCCATGTGGGTCCTAATGCCCCAGTATCGTGACAGGGACACTATACTGTAAACAGGTGCCGTCCTTCGGATGAGATGTAAAACTGAGGTTCTGACTCTCTGTGGTCATTAAAAATCCCAGGGCTTTACTCGAAAAGAGTAGGGGTGTAACCCCAGCGTCCTGGCCAAATTTCCCATTGGCCCTTACCAATCATGGCCTCCTATTAATCCCCATCTATGAATTGGCTTCATTACTCTGCTATCCTTCCCACTGATAGCTGATGTGCGGTGAGCATTCTGGCGCACTATGGGTGGCCTCACATCATCCAGATGGATACTGCACACTGGTGGTGGTGGAGGGGAGTCCCCATTACCTGTAAAGTGTTTTGAGTGGAGTGTCCAGAAAAGCACTATATAAGTGTAAGCAATTATTATTATCTTATTTACAATGTATGGTCTCTACAGTGAACTGACCTGCAGAGCTAAAGTCTTAATTGTCCAGAACCCAGAGTAAACAGTGGAAGTTAATTTGGGATTAAATCATAACTTTGATTAATTGTACAATCAACAATGACAAACCTGCATGACATGGATGGACTCTATTAGATAGATACAGGAATCCATAGGATTGCAGCACTTGGATTATTTTTGGTTTGTACTGTAAGTGTATCAAAGTGTTGATTTAATCTTATCCTGTTAAGGTTTAGGTAACAATTTTACACTGTGGAAGAAAAATAATTATGATAAAAATTAATTGTTACTTTGCATGTTACTGAAATGTTTCACTGTTTGATTTTTGTTAGCAATAATATCTCTTCTCCTATTGCATTTAACAGAAAATAAATACTCAAAGGATTTGTTTCACATCAGTACTTTAGCTTGAAATAAACGATACCAAATATACTGTATTTCAGATGGACAGCAATTTTCCATGCCTTTCTTACAATGATACTATTTCCCCTTGAAGTAAATAAAAAAAATGTGTATATGCATAATAAACTTGCCTTAAAAGTATTTTTTATAAAGTTTAGCACATGTGCAGTAAACCACTAAATTAAGGATTTCATACTCAATTACGTGAGTGCCAAGTATCTTCTGGTTTTTGTCTGAGCTCTCATTATACAGTCGGTTTAATTATTTAATCAGCTGCTTTATTGTCTCACTCTGGCAATGCTCTAAGGTATTCTTCAGTAACTGTACTTTTACAGTGACGTGAACGTTTTGTCCACTGTAATATAAAGAAAAACCATAAGAAATATCTTCGGTCTTAACATCTTATTATCTCAAGAAAATAATTAGGTTGCGTAATTGACACTAGGTCCTCCAGGCATTGAGTAAATGACCCCTGTATTAAAAATACTTACTATGCCTGCATGTAACAGCATGTGGGAAAGGACAAGGAAAGGACAAGGAAAGACTGCGGAGCTAAAGTCTTCATTGTCCAGGGGCAATTATGAAGGGAACCCACAGTGTCTCATGAAGTGTAATCTTGGATTAAATCACAACTTTGATTAATCATACAATCACAAATGACAAACCTATTGGATGATGGAGGGACTCCATTAGATAGATGTGGGAATCCGACAGGATTCAAGCACTGAACTCATTTTTGGTTTGTGAGTGGATTAAGTTTTGATTTAATCTTGTCCCTTTACAATTTACATGCAGTTTTTACATTCTTGAAAAAGAAAATATTTATACTACAGCACATACTTTGCATATTATTTAAATGTTTAAATATATGAAATTTTATTAGGTTGCTGTGAGGTGTCTCACTGTGTACTGTCATCCCACATTAAACATTAAATAGATCTTAATCATCTGGAAGTAGGAGTTTTGACATCTATAAATTCATATTTAAAAAATAAGCAGAGGCGAGCTTGTTTCCATTAGTTCTCACATTGGTTTCGCAGCAAAGACACATTGAAAGAAACATGGATATTAATTATGGTTATTTCAATACAATTTATGCAGGGTTAGTTTATTAAGTTCATTAATGCCATATGCTGGCATTGACAGTGTAATGCAGTTAATTTGAAATAATTTGTTTGAATGTTTTATGTGGTCTAACAATCACTGATCACTAATCACAAATCAGTGTTTTTTGGGATTCTGTAGTTGGCGAAGCATACAACAGCCAGACCACCGTAGGAGCTGTCCACAACCAAGCAAAACCCTTCATCTACACCTGCAACGTTGGGGTGTGGGTGATGCTAGCAAACTCAAAGGTCTGGAAAAGAATGTCAGTTGCAATACTGGTGGCAGTGAAAAAAATGGTTCTGGTATCTCTGCAGTTCCACTGTGGTTATCAGCCATGGCCACCTGGCTCCTTTGTTGTAATCCTACCTTCAAAGAAAGACATTGTGCTCATGTTCCATCTTAGGAAATAATGTTTCCATAATGTTTCTGAGTGCAAAATAGCTGGATATACAGTATCTAGCAAACGTATTTACCCCCTTCCAATGGCACCCCAATTTACTCAATTACAAATGCTATATACACATTTTTGGGATATTTTTGAATGCGCTTGAAAGGATAAAAGTCTTGATTTGAATTTGAGAGCACGTCTCAGGCAAGACTTTTGAAAATTGCTGTCCTCAACAAACCTGATAGCTTGAGCAAGTATATAAAGATGAATGGAAAAAAAAATGTTCCACCCTGGTGTGCAAAGTTAGTAGAAGCTTTTATTTCACAGCTGCAAGACGTGATTGTTGATTTACAGCAGTGGTTGTTGCTGGGGCCAAATACTTCTGCAGTAAACATTGTAGTTTTCTTTTCCCTGACATTTAACATAATTAACCCATAAAAGTGTTGAGTTTGAGCAGGTTTTGATTTAAAATATGAACTTAAAAAATGTGTATTCAATTTATTTTTAATTCAACAACATTTGACAGCATTCAGGAAGAGGGTGAATACTTTTGCAAGGCACTGTATTTACTGTAGAAGGTCATATATATATAATGTACTGTATGATATAAATATAAAACATTATAAATATATAAATAAATATTATAAGTATATAAATATAACTGTTTTTGTGCTGCTTGTACCTTTAAATATAATAGATGTTAAAGAGACTGTGATTTGTAAGATTTGGATTGTAAGAAATATGCCTGCAATACAGTACCTCAACTAATTGTTACACAATGAGTCCATAATCTGTTAAAATATTCTAAGAACAGCAAAGAAAGTTACAAGATCTTACATAGCAGTTAAATAAATTGAAGATTACCATTTTGGATATACTGTAGTGGTCTAGTTTCATATACTTTTGTCTTGCTAATGCAGTCTCAGTCAATCAAAATAAATTGTTGGATTCCTTGTAAAATAACTTTAATTCAGAGAGTCTGTTTTCTGTCACTTTGTTTTTGAACGATAGTTTTCTACAGAAGTCAGCACTAGTATTAGTAATCCTGTGCAAGTACAGAAAAACTGTGGGGATATTGTCTTATTAATTATAAATGATCAAAACAAATGGAAATGCTATCAAAAACAGTTGAGTTGTCCAGAAATGCTCTGATGAGAATATTACTTACAGTAAAAATATGATGAGTCAGGAAAGTTGCAGTACTTTTATGAAAATACCATGAGGAAATGCTTTTTGAAAGGCATTTGGCATCCTGTCCTGTGGTAATTTATATTTTAAATATTTCTAATATGCAGAATATAATCAGATTGCCTGTAGTGACATTTCCTTCCTTTTTACCATTTTTAGACTTATTTAAATTTAATTAGGTTTGACTTTTTTCCTAGAGAAATATTGAGCAAGCTTGTGAGAATTGAATTACTCTATTATGTGGAAACTTTTTGTAACACATTGCATATCTTTTGATCTCTTATTTGTAAGGATGGTTTGCTTGGTAGCACTATACCTCAGTTAGCACAGAAAGTAATATCATCTTTTATTTTTATTTCTACGTCCACCGAGAGTTATGCTTCATGAATCTCTTATAATGTTTTATACAATACATGGAATCATTAGGGTGTTAAAACAAACAAATTGCATTTTCTGTTTTCTAATTCATCATCACTGTACTGTAATGATTTGCTGTCAGCATTGATAACCATAGCTGTTTAACATTGCAGGTTCCATAATAAACCTGTTTTGATAGGATTAGCCTTTGTGCCATCATAGTTAGACAACTTTAATAATGACTTTAAAAAAGTAACTTTCCAAGAGACATTCTGCACAGCTTGCTCCATTCATTGCTGTATAGCCTGTCCGTCTGACTAGAATAAGATTTTTTAATTTTGGGTATAACAAAAGAACATTACAACTTTTTCTTTTACAAAATCTCTAAGGCAGTCTTCCTTCTAATGCCTCCTACTTTATATTTCTTCTTTATTGATTTATCATATTGTTCATCAGATAAGTGAAATTACAGAGCAGTTAACAGGTTGTCTGGGAATGCTTACTTGAAGGTAATCTTCCTATCTTTTGTAAAAGCAGGATTTGGTCCTACAAAAGCGTAATTGTACGTATCTCATCAATAGTGGTAGAGGTAGCCTCTCACAATCAGACCTGTCACCAGCTATTGGATAAACTAGTGACATATGCTGTGCGCCATCTGCATGACTGAGTTTGAATGAACTCTTACCACCGAGCAGAAGTGAATTCCACAGGCCTTTGAGTCAATGAGCACAGATCCTTTTTCCTCATCTATATTGTCCTTCAGTGACAGTCAGTGGAGCTGCAACACAGGGTCAGAGATCTAAGCTGCTCACTGATCTGCGTTTATGATCTTTCTTTCAGTTCCCTCTTTCCTTTTCCAGCCTTGGGAATTTGAGAAAAGCAGTGTTGTCTTAACCACAACCAAGACGACAACATCATTTCTGCCATCTTTTGGAAAGTAATATCAGGAAATAGTTATTTTCAGAAAAAAAATCTCTTTGAACTGTCAAGGTTGTGTGGAATAACACGATACAGACTGATGGGGGGCACCTGGTATACATGGAGATTGTGTCTGTTTTGCGAGAGGATATGTAAGCAACATGACAAAATACACACTCTGGGGTTCGCAGTCATCAACAGATTTCCCTTTATGACACTAAGAACATTTTTCACTTCACATTTTTTTTAAAGCCAAGGTTCTTCTGGTGTAGTAATGGTGTTCAGCATGATACTGCTGCCGTCTGTTCACCTGCTGGATGCCGTTCAAGAATGATGGTTCTTGCGTCACTTCTGTTATGAGCATTGCAATGGTTCCAGGTTTGATCTCACCTCTTTTTTTTGTTCCCCCCCCCTGTGAATGCAGCTCTAACTGATTAAATTAACTTGATGCATTTGTTTTCAGTAGAAATGTTGAGGGAATAAATGGTATTTCAGTCACAAAATAACTTATTATTGCTCAGGAAACAAAAGGATTATAAGAAACTGTGAGGGTAAGTACTGAAGTACTCAGAGCTCTAGTCATTAAACCCATTGTTGTATCCATTTAGTATTAGCCTGCACTTCATCCTAGCAAAGCGTTTACAAGATTATTACAATCTATTGACCTGATAATTATTAGAACCTACTTGTATAGTTATTCTATGACAACAGATACATTCAAACTCCTTTTCTCAGGGAATCCTTCATTTTAGTTTCACTCTAACAACAAAATCCAGAAGTTTTTTTAAATCCCTTATCTCACTGTCTTTAAGCAATTTAATGTTTAGAAGTAATTACGTTGTCAAACTAGAAAGGAATCTGTGTTACAGAAAGCTTTTTTACTGTGCAGAAATTTACATAATCCTTATTATACAACATTAGCTTCGGGTTCTGACATTGTTCTTATTACATGCCATTCTACATAATGCCTGCATTTATCCCACTGATGTTTCAAGAAACAATTAGCCAGCATTAAACACACTACCTTACTTGCTAGAAGGACTTACTAGAGTGTCACAGATGTGACTGACAGGTTCAATGTCACTGCCAATAAGAGGAAACAAACAAAAGTGTGTTCTAATCCTGTAAATATGTTTTTCACGTGAAGGTAGTCAACTAATAAATAGTTTACTCTTCTTCTAATCAGCTATGATTAAAAAAAAATGAGAAGTGTTTTGTGGATTGTGTATGTGGAGTGTGAACACTTACTATATCAATAAGGAGTTCTAAAATTATCATTTACATTTGTTGTGGGGATCTGGAACATGACAAAACCTGCCTTCAATCACGAAATGTCTGGATGAGAATCTTGGATTTTAACTTCTTACTCATTTAGTAGCGTCAACTTTCTATATACAGAAGATATGAAACATATACAAAAAATTGTCATTTAAAATCAAATTTTCCAAGAATCTAAATCATAGTAACTGAAGGCAGAAAACAAGATTTTTTTTTAACTGCAAGCTTTTTATGTTATAAAGTCTAAAGCTTTCTTATGAAAAGGAGTTTACATTTCTGACTTCTTTTCCACTAGAGATAACGTTTGTATTACCTTGGGTAGCATGAAAGTAATAATGACTTGTTTTTCTCTTCAGGGAATCCAAGACATTTAGTGAGCCAGGAGAAAAAATCGTAATACCACCCCTATCCGAATGTGTGGTTGCTGGCATTTTTACTGTATATCTTTGTGAGAATGTAGAGAATATCTAAGTATTCATTTTAGTAGGGAGTGCATTGTGAAACTGCTTTAATACATTTAGTGTATTGCACCTGCATTGTAGTGATTTCTTTTCAGTAGTAGTATTTTTAGTAATGTACTTTATCATGTGATATACTGTATCTTCTGTACTGTATATTAGTCAAACAACATTTATTTCACTGGTACATATACAGTATGATTTCCTCCACTTGATTATCAAATGCACATCAATCTTTTTTTTTCAAAGTGCAGTTATCTTTAACATAAGGCATTGTAGGAATGACACAAAGGTCAAAAGGCTTTATTTTATATTTCTAAAAAATATTGTTGTTATTCTTGTAGTTCTCATGAAGGCAGCTGTATATTCACAGTGTTGTCAAGATCCCACCAATTTACTAAAACCAAAGATTTACTGCAGTACCTACAAAAACTGGATTACCTAGATACAAAATAATTTGTTGCAATCTTAGCATCAGGCTAGAACAAATAGTGCCTAGAGGGACAGATAGAAATATGTGAAGGATATCTAGAGCACTTTAGTCAAGCTGCAAAAAAAAAACAAACAAGTAGTTTCACCTTGTCTGAATATTCTCAAGTTTAGAATATGTGAAACTTGCTTATATCCTGTTCTCCAAAATGCTTATTACTTTGAGGAAAAGATGTGAAATATTAAGTTGTCAATCTAACTGGTAAAAAAACAGTTTGTTCTAAGTAATATTGTTATAAATACTGGTTACCAGGAAATATACCATACAGAATACCAGGAAATATACCATACAGGATAATCAATGATTAAAATTAATAATCATTACGCTCAAATGGTAAAGATTATGTCAAGAATATACCTGAGCAGTTGGTATAATAAGAAGCACCTGAGTTCTTTGTTCTCTGGTACAGTGCTGGTAAAATGGCAATAAATCAGGCAAACTGGGTTAAACTAATATTTATTAATAATGACTGAACACAAAATATAAACAGCACACAACATTAACATACAACACATAGATTACACTATTTACAAACAAGGCCTATGTCCTGACCAAATCCTACAAAGTATTTGAATCCTATTTTAACATCTAACTGACCCAGAAATAGAGAGAAACCAAATTGCTAATAATAATTCCTTACACTTATATAGAGCTTTTCTCTCAAAGCGCTTTACAGGTAATGGGGACTCCCCTCCACCACCACCAATGTGCAGAACCCACCT